>NC_138497.1:11396952-12114620 GCF_964252035.2 Podarcis erhardii
GAAACTCGGGCTTGCTGGCTTATTTATTTATTTTTATTTTCCGGCCGGAGGTGGAACATCCGCGAAGGAGCAGCCGACCTCCGATTCTTCTTCTTATTACTGTATTCTTATTATTTTCCTCCACGGTCGCAACAAGACCCTTCGTCGGTAAAATCCCAGAGGCGGCGGCGGCGGCGATGCGCAGAGGAGTCGGGTGGGGGCCGGCATCCGATCCAGCCGCTCTTCTTTGCAAAAGGAAAACCCTAGCGAAATTGCAGGCGGCGGTTCAGCTTCTGCGCTCGGGGAGGCCGGTCCCCGGCGCTCTTCTCCATCCGCGGGCGCCGGGTCGGAGATGCGCTCTTGCTCGCTCTCTCTCTTTGCTGCTGCTCCGCCTGTGTCGCAATTGGAAAGTCAGCAAGAGCCGCTTTGCCGGGCTGGGCGCCCGTGGCCGTCCGCGTGTGCGCCTCCGCGCGCGTATGTGCCTCCTCGCCCGTCTCTCCCTTTCTGGCGCGGCGGCGGCGGCGGCTGCTGCTGCTGCCTCCTCCTCCCGCTGCCTCAAATAGCCAGCAGCAGCTCCGCGCGTCACCGGCGCCTGCTCCAATGGCGAGGCGGCGGAGAGCAGGGCGCACGGGGAGGGACGGCGGGCTGCCTCCCTCCTGCCACCCCTCCCCTGCCAGACAATATGTCATTCTTCTCCGCTCCTTTGCTAGCCGCCCACCCCCTTCCCCCTCCCTTTTTTCGCCAATCAATCCAGTCCCCTCCTCCCTTTGGGAAATTTACAGGAAACCCAAATTCGCTCGCCTTGTTGGGCGAAGCAGATTTTGAAAAAGCACAACACACACAGACACACACAAACGCGGCTGCAGCGGAGCATAAGAGAATCAAGAACAACATGCAGCCCCCGCTTTGCAAACCGAAAGAAAAGCCCTCCAGCAATTTCGGGAAAGGCGCCGCGGAAACTGCAGAAGTATTTCACTTCAGAAAGGGATCTGCAGGGCTTTTTTTTTTGCAGATAAAAGTTCGGCTGCTTTTTGGGGGTGGGGGTGGGGGAGCGTACTTTACCCCCCACCTTTAAGCGATTGCATGGGGAAATTCTTCCCCTTCCTACACAACACACACTTGGCAGCAGCTCGCCTGACCTCGCCTCTGCGTTTGCTGCTGCCGCTGCCCCAAAACGCGATCGGGAAAGCAGTAAACAAACGGGGCCAGGTTTGGATCCCCCCCCCCTTTCCCAGGCGTAATGCAAGCCTCAGCTGGAGCGGAGCGTCCAGATTTATTTTGCCAATTCTGTCATCCCTTGCCGATCGGCACCGACGACAGTTCTTGGTCTAGTTGCAAAGTGCGTGGTTTTTTTCTGGAGGGGGCGGTCGGGTCGCTCGAGGTAACCACGGCAAGCAGTCCTGCAGCTGGCGAACTCGGCTGCAGCGCCCCGCCGACGCCGGATCGCCCGGTCCCAGCCGCGGCCCTCCCCGTTTCCCATCGCCGCCGCCCACCCCACGGCCCTGATAAAAGCCACCCAAGTGTACCTGCTGGCCCGCTCACCAGGCGCCCCCTCGCCCCAGCCCGGATGGGAAAGTTGGCGCGGCGGACTCATCCTTGGAGTCAGAAGCCATGATTATGGAAATGGCAGTCTCCGGCGGCGGCGGCGGCAGCATCAGGCAGGCGGGAGGGGCCGCCTCGCCGATCCCAGCTTAGTGCAGCGGCGGCGGCGGCGGCCCCGAGCGAGCTTCCTTCCGAAGCGAGCCGAGCGAGGGCGCCCCTGCTCCTTCTGGCCCGAGCCTGGCACAGTGCTCCTTTTCTCACTCCGTGCGACCCCCTCCTTCGGGCAAAGGCAAGGGGGGGGGCATAGCGCTTTGCAAAAGTTTTCGTCCGCCCAAGCCAAGGCGAAGTCGCCCCAAAACTGCCATAGAGATAGCAAAATTTTCAAAAGTAGGGGGTCCATGGTCTGGCTTTTGAAACAAGGGGTGGTGGTAATAATAATAATAATAATAATAATAATAATAATAATAATAATAATATATTATTTATACCCCGCCCATCTGGCTGAGTTTCCCCAGCCACTCTGAGCGGCTCCCAATCAAATGTTAAAAACAGTACAGCATTAAATATTAAAAATTTCCCTAAACAGGGCTGCCTTCAGATGTCTTTTAAAAATAGGATAGCTGCTTATTTCCTTCACATCTGAAGGGAGGGCGTTCCACAGGGTGGGCGCCACTACCGAGAAGGCCCTCTGTCTGGTTCCCTGTAACCTCACTTCTCGCTGCGAGGGAACCGCCAGAAGGCCTTTGGCGCTTGACCTCAGTGTCCGGGCTGAACAATGGGGGTGGAGACGCTCCTTCAGGTATAAAGGACCGAGGCCTTTTAGGGCTTTAAAGATCAGCACCAACACTTTGAATTGTGCTCGGAAACGTACTGGGAGCCAGTGCAGATCTCTCAGGTCCGGTGTTATGTGGTCCCGGCGGCCACTCCCACTCACCAGTCTAGCTGCCGCATTCTGGATTAATTGCAGTTTCTGGGTCACCTTCAAAGGTAGCCCCACGTAGAGAGCATTGCAGTAGTCCAAGCAAGAGATAACTAGAGCATGCACCACTCTGGCGAGACAGTTTGCGGGCAGGTAGGGTCTTACCCTGCATACCAGGTGGAGCTGGTTTGCAGTGCTTAGCTAATTGGAACCACTGATTTCACAGAATCAAAGTTGGAAGGAACCCCAAGGGTCATCTAGTCCAACCCCCTGCAATGCAGGAATCTCAACCAAAGCATCCATGACAGATGGTCATACAACCTTTGTTTAAAAACTTCCAAGGAAAGAGAGTCCACAAGCCTGGAGTTGCCAGCTTCATTTTTCTATCATTTGTATTTTAAGCTGAATAAAAAAAAAATGTGTTTGTGGGGTTTGCGAAAGGTGCTGAAGTGCTGAGTTGTGTTTATGGTTTAATAAAAAATAAACTAGACTCAAGAAACCAGACTGAATCCCTTTCTTTAAAAAAGGGTGGGATTTCTTTCAATAGAAGAGCTTCTGTGCTGGATCATGCCAGTGGCCCATCTGTCAGCATTCTGCTCCCCACTGTGGCAACTAGATGCCTAATGAAGCCCACAAGCCTATTATTATTATTATTATTAATAATAATAATAATAATAATAATTTGTAGATTGCCTTTCATCTGAAGGTCACAGGGTGGTTCACAACATAAAAATACAAAATGAGAACTCAAAAAACATAATAAAAATAACAAAAACAAACCAATACACCCCCAAGCCCCCATATTTAAAAGGGTATAAAATGTTAATCAGCCAGAGAAAGGCCTGCTTACAGAGAAGCGTTTTTCTCCCGGTGCCTAAATATAAACAATGAAGGTGCCAGGTGACACCAACAAAGAGGAACCCACTGCAGAAAATGCCCGTTGTTGCATTGCCACCCTCCGGACCTCTTGTGGGGAAGGCATATGAAGAAGGGCCTTGAATGATGATTGCAGGGTCCAGGTTGGTGGTCCTTGAGGTATTGTGGTCCTGAGCCGTTTAAGGCTTTATAGGTCAAAACCAGCACTTTGAAATGACCTAGGAACTAATCAGCAACCAGTGCAGTCAGACCAGGTTTGGTGTAATATGCTCAAAGTGTCTCGTCCCAGTGAGCAACCTGGCCCAGGGGAGTAGCACCTCCTTACAGTGCCCTGGTTAGGCTCGTGTGCCCCCCCCCCCCGGGGACAGAGGCTGCTGCTGCAGTGGCGGCCAAGCAGGGGCAGGAGGCAGAAGGTAAACACCCTCTGTGCCCTGTCCCTCCCCCCGGCGCATGAGTGCCCGCCTGTCAGCAGCGAGGGCAGGGTGAGCATGGAGTGAGTTGGTGGTATTCAATGCTCGTCCTATTTGGAGTAGATCCATTGTTGTTAATAGACATGATTAACTTAGGTTCATTAATTTAAGTGGGTTTACTCTGAGTAGGACTTAATCAAATATAAGATTTTTAGCGTGAAGAGGGAATGCTTCCTTAGCTGTGTGCTAAGGCCCTCTCTGCCCCTTCTTGAGGTGTCCTGCCCCATAATGGAGAACAACTTAGGGATATCCACATTCAGCTAGAAATGATCCTTGTGGTGGGGGAAGAGACAGGTAATGACCTCCCCTAAACAGATGGCACAGAAATAAAGCAGTTGCACCTATCAACTTTGTAAGTGCTTGTTGCTTTTGTTCATGTGAACACAAAAAAGCATGTCTTGCTTTTCCAAATCATGCACCCCTTTCTGTTGTTGCTATCAGCCTGGCAGACAGCTCTTGAGTTTCTGTAAACTTCTGATTACCCCATGTTGCACACTCTTTTGAACCATTTGGATAAACCATATCCACACTTGTATTGAACCCTTTCTACAAAATGTTGATATCTCTGATCCAGAACCTACTCAGGACATAGAATCACAAATATACAGAAAATGTTATAAAAGCCTGGGCATAGGTTTGGAAGAAGTCCAACATTTAAGTGTGCCTTGAGCTGATGCTTGTTTTGTGATGTCTCTATGGCACTGTTTAGTTGTGTTAATCTGAGTTCTTTATTTTCAGGCCTAGTTCACATAAAATGAAAAACCGTGGTTTCCAGCTATGTGAAGAAACTTGTGACGAGCCTTAGGCTCACACATTTCTCCCATTTTGCTTTTACAAGGAGATTAGGAGCTTCCGCTTCTGCTTTTAAACAAACCAAGTTTCCTGTGATATCTGAACATGGGTGACTGGTTTGTGTTTGAACTATTTGTTGAATTTGTATCCCACCAAATGGTGCTAAAGACTGCTATACTAAATGAGAATGAAACAGATTAAAGCAATGGTTCTGGTTCCTGGCTTGTTCTCACAGATTGTCGTTTAAACAAACCACCGTCTCCTGAGTTAGAATGTCACAAGGAACTTGGTTTGTCTAAACCTGTGAGTGGGTGCTTTTGATCTCCTTTGGTATGCACAGAACGAGATGGAGTGTGTGCACTCAAGACTTCATGTAGTAGGAATACATAGTTCCCCCACTACATCTGAACTAGGGCTCAGTCTTACAGCATTACAAAGCAAAACTCTACACACCTTTATAACTTCCATAGGATTATTTTTTAAAGAATCTTCTGGCATCACAAGCTAACATGGTACTTGGAAGAAAGTACCTTGTTGTCTGTGGGCCTTGATATTTTCATTTAATCTGTTTTGGGAATTGAATTGTTCAGTCTTCAAGGCTTTTAATTTCTTTGGTGAGTTTCACTTTTCTATTAATGCACAGTGCAGACTGGTGTTGTCAAGGCAGTCTGTAAGCATGAAAGACAAAATAATTTTCTGAAATACTGCAATGTATTTGAGGCTCTGTGCAGGGCAGCTTTAGGTAAAAAAAGTGATAAAAAGTCTTTAACCTTATCCCAGGAGATTCTCATCTTGTGACCTGCTAGCTGCCTTCATGTTACCACTGCCAACGCACATGAGAAAATTTTGTGATTTTCTCTCTCTCTGTTGCATTGCGAAATGTAACATAGAAATGCAGCCGCAAAAATCGTATTTATAGTTTGCTTACACATTTTATATATTAATGAAGTCATGATGCCGAAGATTTATAGCATTTGCTTTTACTTGGGATACTAGATTTTCTTGGGGTCTTTAGTTCTTCCAAACAAGTTCATTGATTTACAGCAATTTAACTATAAATCTGTATGACCATCATGGATAAATAATGTGCGAATTTCCTCCATGAATCTCTACAACTCAGGTAGTGTTAATAATTTACTTGGTATTTTTACTATGATCTACTACTGCCTGTACAGAGGTTTTCATGCAGCGTTGCGGAATATGTGTGTGTATGGTCATCTTATCACACAATAAGAATAAACAGAACTCGCTGCATAATTGATAAGTGTTAACACTTAGCAGCAAATGAAATTGATTTCATTCATTATAAGTCCACAAGAACTATTTAAATGAACATTTTCAAGCAAAGCCTCATCTTTATCAACGGAAGAACTCAAGCAGGGCATCAACTGAGAAAGCATATTCGCCAACAAATTACCTGGCAGGAAATGAGAAACTGATTCCTCCGCAGAAGAGCATAAACGTATTAAACAAAGGCTTAAAAAAATAATAATCTGCTGCATTAGAAGTTGACCCCTCAAAAAAGCACTATTTATGTAGCTTTCTTTGTTTGGAACCACAAACACCATTATAAAAATGATTTTATTGCGGCGCAATAGTTAGGCATCAAGCTGCATTGCTAAGCACATTAAACTGAGATAAATCGGAAAAACAAGTGGGCTGGTAAAACCACATGGCTGCATGCTCTAATTGGTTTTCCAAATGAGAATCTGAAAATATTTATTTATGTAAGTTACATATACTGCTTTTCAGGTGGTTTGCTTGCATAAAATTATTAAAGCAACATGCATGAATGAAAATTGTATAATAAAGCAGAAAAGCCAAACAACTGTTTGTCACTGGAAGACCTGTACCACTCCTTCAGGAAAGGGGAAATAAACATAATCTAATCTGTGCCTGGTGGAACATTGATTCTTCTAGCATAAACTTTACAGCCCAGGTGAGCGATTTCTTTTACGGGCCACCTTGGGAAGGGAGTTGCAGCCTAACTCCACTCTCAATTCCTCCAAAGTGGGCCACCACAGCTGCTATGCTCTCAGCACACTTTTCTGGCAACTCTAATACTCTTCAGGAGACTGGATTTTGCTAGTCCTTTACTCCTGCAATTGCTAGCCCAGTGGGCTAAACTAGAGATGGCCTGCCAGATCTCTCATGGCATACTTGTTGCTCTTTAAAAACAAGCTTCAAAGCAGCCATGTGGGGCTGCTTATTTAACTGACATCTTGTACCTGCCCTCCTGGGCTAAACAGGCCGTTAGAATTTAGATTGAGGAAACAGTGTGGCCAGAATGGATGCAGCAGCCTTTCACTCACTGCCAGTGCCTCACATTGCTGTTTTGAAGCCAAAGACAAATAAATATGTACAGGAGGTCCTGATCACGTACCCCCTATGTCGAGTCTGATAAGTTTGTGAAGTTGGCTCAGAAAACAAAATATTAGTTAAGAAATACTATTAAGGATGAGAGTTACAAATCGCAATCTAAATAAGAATATTAAAAAATAAGAAGTGACGAACGCTGGTGAAGGGAAGTCACATAGGTGTAGCATTTACCGTATTTTTCGCTCTATAGGATGCACTTTTTCCCCTTCAAAAATGAAGGGGAAATGTGTGTGCGTCCTATGGAGCGAAGACGCCATAGCCCCGCTACCCTCTCCCGGCTGGAGAGGTGACGCGCGGCTATGGAAGGAGCCTCTATAGAGGATAGCAGCCTGCTTCCCGGAGTGCCGGGAAGCACACTCGCAGGGCTCCCCACGCAGCGGATAGCAGCCTGCTGCCTGGTGCGAAGGGCGCCCTGAAGCAGAGCGCCCCTCACGCCGGGCAGACATCCGCAGCATGGGGAACCCTGCAGGAGCCATAGCCCCGCGACCCTCTCCCGGCTGGAGAGGTGACGGCGGCTATGGCAGGATCCTCTTTAGCCGCGCGCCACCTCTCCAGCTGGGAGAGCACGTGAGGGGCTAAAAAAGCCATAGCCCCGCGACCCTCTCCCAGCTGGAGAGGTGACGCCCGACTATGGCAGCAGCCTCTCCGCTGCTCCCTGACCTGCTCTTTGGGGCTGGTGGTGGGCTTCCCCCCGCCAGCCCCAAAGAGCAGGTCGAAAGGAACCCGAAGCCTGGAGAGCGAGAGGGGTCGGTGCACACCGACCGCTCTCCAGGCTTCCAAGGTAGCCGCCTGAATGCACCTTAAACGGCACCTTGTTTTAGAGGGGGAAAACAAGAGGGGGGAAATTCTCCCCCTCTCTGCGCAGCGCCTCCTGCTGCTTCGCTGAAGGGGCGCTGGGCAGAGAGGGGGAGAATTTTTTTTCTTGTTCTCCCCCCTCTAAAACAAGGTGCATCCTATTGTCCGGTGCGTCCTATGGTGCGAAAAATACGGTATGTTCATATTTTTGTATTGTCAGTATTTGAGTTGGTGTAATTGTGTGGTCGCATGTGCATTGTAAATAATAATATAAAAGAGCATGCTTAAATCAAAGTGCGAGAATAAAAATTGTAGATTTTTTGTTGTTGTTAAGTAAAAACATTTTATGACCTCTTCTCCCCACCCCCTTGATCTATGATATGAGAGAGGAACACTTGATACGGGAAAAATTTAGAGACAAAATGTTCTGCATGCTTTACGAGAACATTATTTTCCCCTGTCACTTCCTGCTCCCAGGTGGTGCTGCCCTCTAGCACACCCCTGGGCACGCCTCCCCCCTTCCCCAGCATTCTGGCAATATCTTTTACTGCCCTGGTTATTGCATGCATTGTCGTATTCTTTACAGTCCACAGCAGTCAGCAGTTCATGTTATTTCCTTGTGTAGTGCACTAACTTGAAAATCATGGTGGGTTTGGGTTTTTTTGGTAGAACATCTGATTTGCATGCAAAAGGTAGAACATCTGATTTGGTAGAACATCTGATTTGCATGCTCAATCCCTGACATAGAGCTAGGAGTGCCCCCTGTCCAAAACCCACAACAGTCCCTGTCCGTCAATTTAGACAGGGCTCAGCTACATGGCCAATGGTCTGACTCTATAAAACATCTTTCTGTGTCCCTATGTACTTCTTCCGCTGGAACATGTTGTTACCTGTCTGGATTGGAAACGTTGCAGTAGTGTAACCCATTTTCTGTCAGTTATAGATAGGTAGCCGTGTTGGTCTGCCATAGTCAAAACAAAATAAAAAAATTCCTTCCAGTAGCACCTTAAAGACCAACTAAGTTAGTTCTAGGTATGAGCTTTCGTGTGCATCTTCTTCAGATACACAGCTCATACCATTTTCTGTCAGTGAACTAAGAACTGACAGTAGGCTTTATTGTTCAAGAAGCATGTTCACGAAAGTAAAGGTCAGGATCAGAAATAGCCGACTCTTGTTTTGTTGCAGATCCATGTTTATATATTCCTCGTTTTGCACACATGCTGGAGTTTGGCAATAAGAACCATGAGGTTTCCATGACTGCCCTGAGGCTCCTGCAGCAGATGAAGAGAGACTGGATGCACACAGGGCGACGGCCTTCGGGGCTTTGTGGTGCAGGTATGGAAGAATTTGTGGGAATTGTTGGGTGCATAGAGCAGCAGCAGTGGGTTGTGCAGAAGGCGCTTTGCAGGTGACCCCCTGTTCATTTTGTAAGTAAGAAGCAGTTGGTGAATCGACAAGCACGACCTTAGAATCAAGCTCCTTCCTGCAACTCCTGCAGCCAAGCTGGTGCCAAACATGTTGTTGTTTAGTCGTGTCCAACTCTTCGTGACCCCATGGACCAGAGCACATCAGGCACTCCTGTCTTCCACTGCCTCCCGCAGTTTTGCCAAACTCATGTTGGTAGCTTCGAGAACACTGTCCAACCATCTCACCCTCTGTTGTCCCCTTCTCCTTGTGCCCTCCATCTTTCCCAACATCAGGGTCTTTTCCAGGGAGTCTTCTCTTCCCATGAGGTGGCCAAAGTATTGGAGGCTCAGCTTCAGGATCTGTCCTTCCATTGAGCACTCAGGGCTGATTTCCTTAAGAATGGATAGGTTTGATCTTCTTGCAGTCCATGGGACTCTCAAACATACTGCTATGCTTTCCTTTGGACCACATCAGCAGAGCCAAGAGGCGGGTCTTGTCCTCTCAGGACCCATAGAAATACACACTGCCCAGGCTTGCACCCCAGGGAGGTCACTTCGGTGCTGCTAATGCAGCAGTTTGACTTCACCCCCAGAGGTGCACTCTCTTGTCTCTTGAGATAGATGGATGCTGACAACAACAGAACGGTAGATCAAACTCTGCTGGTAACCAATCACTGTATGGTTTGCAGTAGATCCTGAGGCAGTGCTCCTGAAGGTAGGAGTCTATCAATTGATGAAGATGATCATCCAAATGTCATAGACCAAATGGAGCAAACAGCACGCAGACCTAGTGGTGGGAGGAAAAAAATCCTTAAATAAGAGACACGGGGGAATGATTAATGGACTTCAATGTCTGTACACTAATGCACAAAGCATGGGAAATAAACAAGATGAGCTTGAGCTCTTGGTACAGCAAGCTAAATATGACATAATAGGCATCACTGAAACCTGGTGGGATAAGTCCCACGATTGGAATGTAATAATGGAGGGATACAATCTATTTCAGAGAAACAGACCAGACAAGAAAGGAGGAGTGGCGTTATATGTCAGGGATGTGTATACCTGTGAAGAGATCCAAGATTTAGAACCTCAAAGCCAAAGTGAGAGCATTTGGGTCAAAATTAAGGGAGAGAAGAATAACAGAGACCTCATTGTGGGAGTTTACTATAGATCCCTCGAAGGACAGCCAAATTTAAATAACAATTTGACACACAGCTGTGAGGCATTTGCGAGCTTTTTTGCGGAGAAGGTCTTGTTGCTCCGCCATGACCTCCCTGCCAATTTGGATACAATAAAGGAACTGGAGGCCCCTCGACTGCCCTCGGGTTCAGTATTGGACCACTTTGACCGGATATCCCCAGCCGATGTGGACAGACTCCTCCGAGCTGGAAAGCCCACCACATGTCCTCTCGACCCGTGCCCGTCCTGGCTGATCAGAGCGTGTCCAGACGAGGTGCGGGCCCCCCTGGGGGATATCATCAATCTGTCCCTTGGCACCGGGACATTCCCAGGGGAACTGAAGGAGGCAGTGGTGCGCCCGCTCTTAAAGAAAACATCTTTAGATCCCTTAGATCTATCCAATTACCGCCCGGTTTCGAATCTTCCATTCCTGGGTAAGGTGATTGAGAGAGCGGTTGCTGAACAGCTTGGTAGGTTTCTGGATGAAACATCGGCTCTGGATCCATTCCAGTCCGGCTTCCGCGCTGGTCATGGGACTGAGACGGCTCTGGTCGCCCTAACAGATGATCTCCGCAGGCAGCTGGATCGAGGCGGGTCGGGGCTGCTGATTCTTCTAGACCTGTCAGCAGCCTTCGACATGGTCGATCACGAACTCCTGGACCACCGCCTTGCCGACGTGGGGATCCAGGGCACAGTCCTTCAATGGCTGCGCTCGTTTCTCTCCGGTCGGGGACAGAGGGTGGCGCTTGGGGGGGAATTGTCATCCCGCCACTCCTTGGTGTGTGGTGTGCCCCAGGGTGCAATACTCTCCCCAATGCTTTTTAACATCTTTATGCGCCCCCTCGCCCAGCTTGTCCGGAGTTTTGGGCTGGGCTGCCATCAGTATGCTGATGACACCCAACTCTATCTGTTGATGGACGGCCACCCGGACTCTGCACCAGACACACTGATCAGATGCTTGGAGGCTGTGGCTGGATGGTTACGTGGGAGCCGGCTGAAGTTAAATCCTTCGAAGACAGAGGTCCTCTGGCTGGGACGGGACGACAGGGGGCTGAGGGGGCAACTCCCATCTCTTGCGGGGGTGCAATTAGTGCCAGCACCGTCCGTTAAGAGTTTGGGTGTAATCTTCGATACCTCCCTCTCCATGGAGGCGCAGATTGCAGCTATAACAAAGGCGGCATTCTTTCATCTCCGCCAAGCTAAGCAGTTGGCTCCTTACCTCTCACGCCCTGACCTAGCCACTGTGATCCACGCGACGGTCACCTCCAGACTGGATTATTGTAACTCGCTCTACGTGGGGCTGCCCTTGAGACTGACCCAGAAACTCCAGCGGGTGCAAAATGCTGCAGCGAGACTCCTTACGGGGTCTTCGCTTAGAGATCACATTCATCCGGTGCTATACCAGCTGCACTGGCTCCCGGTGGAGTACAGGATCAGGTTTAAGGTGCTGGTTTTAACCTTCAAAGCCCTATACGGCCTAGGGCCCTCGTACCTACGGGACCGCCTCTCCTGGTATGCCCCACAGAGGAACTTACGATCTTCAAATAAAAACATCTTGAAGGTCCCAAGCCACAGAGAAGTTGGGCTGGCCTCAACTAGAGCCAGGGCTTTTTCGGCTGCGGCGCCAACCTGGTGGAACGCTCTCTCACAAGAGACAAGGGCCCTGCAGGACTTGACATCTTTCCGCAGGGCCTGTAAGACAGAGCTGTTCCACCTGGCCTTTGGTCAGGGCGCAGCCTGACTCCCTCCTCTGGCAATCTTTACAAAACTTTAGTTTATGGTTGCCATCAATTTTGATTTTAATTCATTTTAATCCATTTTTATAATGTTTTATAATGTTGTACTGTTTTAGTGTTGTTAGCCGCCCTGAGCCCGGCTTCGGCTGGGGAGGGCGGGATATAAATAAAATTTATTATTATTATTATTATCCCCAAGCCAAACGGAGGACATAGATGATGCCTTCCTGGAACAGATGGCCAAGCATGCAAAAGGAAGGGAGATAGTAGTAATGGGGGACTTCAGTTACCTGGATATTTGTTGGATGTCAAACTCAGCCAAGAGCATAAGGTCAAACAGATTCCTCACTGGCCTTGCAGACAACTTCATTGTCCAGAAAGTGGGAGAAGCAACAAGAGGAACAGCCATTTTAGATCTGGTCCTAACCAATGTTGATGACCTGGTTAGTGGGGTAGAAGTGGAAGGATCATTAGGCGCGAGTGATCATGCTCTTCTGAAGTTTACTATACAGCGGAAAGGAGCAGCCAAGCATACTAGGACTCAATTTCTTGACTTTAAAAAAGCCGACTTCATAAAACTTAGGGAAGTGCTGGGTGAGATCCCATGGATCTCACTAAAAGGAAAGGGAGTTCATGATGGCTGGGAGTTTGTTAAGAGGGAGATAGTAAAAGCACAACTTCAGGCAATACCAATGAGACGGAAACATGGAAGGTGCCTAAAGAAGCCAGGGTGGCTATCTAAAGAACTTTTAACTTTTAACTGAGTTAAGATTAAAAAAGGATGTGTACAAAAAATGGAAAAGGGGGAAAACCACCAAAGAGGAATTCAAACAAATAGCCAGCACGTGTAGACACAAAGTCAGAAAAGCTAAAGCACAGAATGAGCTCAGGCTTGCTAGAGAGGTTAAAAGCAACAAAAAAGGCTTTTATGGGTATGTTCGTAGCAAAAGGAAGAACAAAGAATCAGTGGAGTCACTCAGAGGAGAAGATGGTGAAATGCAAACAGGGGACACAGAAAGGGCTGAACTCCTCAATGCCTTCTTTGCCTCAGTCTTCTCCGATAAAGAAAACAATGCCTGACCTGAAGAATTTGGAGCAAATGATTCAGCAGAGGAAACACAGCCCAGAATAACTAAGGAGATAGTACAAGAATACTTGGCTAGTTTAGATGTATTCAAGTCTCCAGGGCCAGATGAACTGCATCCAAGAGTATTAAAAGAACTGGCAGATGTGATCTCAGAACCACTGGCAGTCATCTTTGAGAATTCTTGGAGAACAGGCGAAGTCCCGGCAGACTGGAGGAGGGCAAATGTTGTCCCTATTTTCAAAAAGGGGAAAAGAGAGGACCCAAATAATTACCGCCCAGTCAGTCTGACATCAATACCAGGGAAGATTCTGGAGCAGATCATTAAGCAAACAGTCTGTGAGCACCTAGAAAGGAATACTGTGCTCACCAGTAGTCAGCATGGGTTTCTGAAAAATAAGTCATGTCAGACTAACCTGATCTCGTTTTTTGACAGAATTACAAGCCTGGTAGATGCAGGGAACGCAGTGGATGTAGCCTACCTTGATTTCAGCAAGGCATTTGACAAGGTGCCCCATGATATTCTTGTAAAGAAGCTGGTAAAATGCGGTCTTGACTATGCTACCACTCAGTGGATTTGTAACTGGCTGACTGACCGAACCCCAAGGGTGCTCATCAATGGTTCCTCTTCATCCTGGAGAAGAGTGACTAGTGGGGTGCCACAGGGTTCTGTCTTGGGCCCGGTCTTATTCAACATCTTTATCAACGACTTGGATAATGGACTCAAGGGCATCCTGATCAAATTTGCAGATGACACCAAACTGGGAGGGGTGGCTAACACCCCAGAAGACAGGAGCACACTTCAAAACGACCTTGACAGATTAGAGAACTGGGCCCAAACAAACAAGATGAATTTTAACAGGGAGAAATGTAAAGTATTGCACTTGGGCAAAAAAAAAAAATGAGAGGCACAAATACAAGATGGGTGACACTTGGCTCGAGAGCAGTACATGTGAAAAGGATCTAGGAGTCTTGGTTGACCACAAACTTGACATGAGCCAACAGTGTGACGCGGCAGCTAAAAAAGCCAATGCAATTCTGGGCTGCATCAATAGGAGTATAGCATCTAGATCAAGGGAAGTAATAGTGCCACTGTATTCTGCTCTGGTCAGACCTCACCTGGAGTACTTTGTCCAGTTCTGGGCACCACAGTTCAGGAAGGACACTGACAAACTGGAACGTGTCCAGAGGAGGGCAACCAAAATGGTCAAAGGCCTGGAAACGATGCCTTATGAGGAACGGCTAAGGGAGCTGGGCATGTTTAGCCTGGAGAAGAGGAGGTTAAGGGGTGATATGATAGCCATGTTCAAATATATAAAAGGATGTCACATAGAGGAGGGAGAAAGGTTGTTTTCTGCTGCTCCAGAGAAGCGGACACGGAGCAATGGCTCCAAACTACAAGAAAGAAGATTCCACCTAAACATTAGGAAGAACTTCCTGACAGTAAGAGCTGTTCGACAGTGGAATTTGCTGCCAAGGAGTGTGGTGGAGTCTCCTTCTTTGGAGGTCTTTAAGCAGAGGCTTGACAACCATATGTCAGGAGTGCTCTGATGGTGTTTCCTGCTTGGCAGGGGGTTGGACTCGATGGCCCTTGTGGTCTCTTCCAACTCTATGATTCTATGATTCTAGATCAGCAAAGACTTTGACTTCAAATTGTTTCATAAGAGCAACAACAGAAAGCCCTTCTCCCCTTTCTAAACTGTGCTGCTGATAGGAAGAAAGCTTGAGGAGGAAAACCAGGGCTGGGTCTTTGTGTGACGTGACGGAAAGCTCAGTCCTGGTGCTGGAAACAATTTCCAGGGTTGAGCATGTCTCGGAGGTACCCAGTCCCTTAATTTAAACCAGGGGTCGGCAAGGTTTACCTCGCCTGGGCTGGTTCACTCCTGTGGAGATTCCTCCGTGAGCCGGGTCATGTTCCGGCGCCGCGGAAGCGAGTCCCCGCTCCACGCTGTGCCGATTTAGCGCAGCACGCGGGGACTCGCTGAGCGGGCAGCTCAGTTCAGGGATAGCTCCTGGGCTGTTTAATCAACCCCCTGGGCCGCTTGTGGCCCATGGGCCACAGGTTGCTGACCCTGATTTAAACAATGTGTCCCCATGCTACTATTTTGCATCTGGCTGCGGTTGTTGGGAGCTTGAGGTTTTGCTAAAGAAAGCAAGGCTAAAGTCCACCGTCCGCTGGCCTAACAGAACCCCTCACAACGCAGCATGAGTTTCTAGTGGAGTAATCCGCACATTAGTATTCCTCGAGCAGAGACAATAAGCTCCCTGAAGAGCATCGTGCTAGTGGTTTTTGTAGCACATGGAATTAGGTGATTATGTAAGAGCAGAAGAAAGGGCCTCCTGGATCAGACTATGATCAATCTTGTCCAATTTTCTTTTAACAGTGGCCAGCCAGATTCCTTTGGAAAACTCTGAAGCAGGGCCGTGAACACGATGGCATTTGATTGCACTAGTCAGCGAAGTAATACCGCAAAATTTAACCAATTAATCAGTTTTTCAAAGATTAAAACAAAACCAACTCTATAAAAGATAAGTGCTTTAAAGAGACTTGTGGGTGACAGGTGACGTTGAAGGGAAATGCCCAATTCCCCTTAAAATGCTCTCTTCAAGACTATGACTACTGTGAAGTGTAGGTACAGGGTGGTATCAGACATTAGCCATTCTCAGTGCCATTTTATTTACAAAAATGCATGAGTAAAATGACTCACACTTGTACAATGAGACTTTTTGCCCTCTCCCCCCCCCCGCCCCCATGTGTGCCCTGCACTATTCCTGTATCTACTCCAGAGGGTTAGGGAAACACAGAGAGCAGGAGGAGAGGGGAGAAAGTCCCATTATGTAGAGCAAAACTGCTTGCACAAAGTGAAATAAATGGGCAAGTTACTTAATTCTATTAATTTCGATAGGTCTACTCTGAATCTAACTATTGCTGCATAGTGCCCAGTATGTGTTAGCAGTGCCCTTTTCCTCAGAATTATTGTTTATTCACATGCAAACTTGTACAGATTTTATTGACTAGGATTTATTGACTTGGGTGACAGCCCTGTGAATAAATGTTGTTTGAAAAAGTGGCGTTTTTTGTTTGGTCCCTGCTTTTAGTGAATTTTGCTGGGTGACTCTTCAGGTTCTAGAATTAGGGAGAATATTGTCCCTCTGTCCACTCCTTTCTGTACTTTAAAAGCTTCTGTTGTGCTTTCAATTGAACCACAGATAACTCAAGCCCTGGTACAGATTACAGTGGAAGGGAATTTGCCCACAGATCCCAGACATCATACAGCTGGATCAGAAGGCAATCCCATTTTATTTAAGCCAGGGTTCTGCACCTGTTTGTCCTGGACAGATTTATTCTTGTAATCTTGATCGTGGCATTCCACAACTACAGGTCAAGCATTTTTTGTCATCTTTTATAATCTTTTTTTAGGTTGAGACAGTTTTACTGATTATGTAGATGAGGGACAAATGCAGAACATAAATAACATCCATCTAAATATATGTAAATGGGTGCACTTGGGAAACCTGTTGGGCTTGGGATGGATGGACTAAACCTGCTTTCCATCCCTGGGTGATCCTTGCCATTGAGAATCAAGCCTTCTTCTATCTGCATAGCTCCACCCCTTAATCTGCATAGTCACTTAGCTTCTGCAATGCTACAGCATTTTGCTTCAGCCATGTCTGATCATGATCGTTGGGGTGAGGAACGTGAACTTTACATCAATGCTGGAGCTCTTTGCCCTTTGCCTTGCAATGTGTGTGCATGTGAGTTTGCAAGGATATATATATATATATATATATATATATATATATATATATATATATATGCTTTCGTAGATTTTCACGGGTACAGGAATGCAGGTTTTGGTGTCCTCGGGTGTCTTCCCGTCTTCACCCCAACTTTTACACGGGAAGACACCCGAGGACACCAAAACCTGCATATATATATATATATATATATATATATATATATATATATATATATGGTGTGTCCAAAAGAAAAAGAAAAAAGCCCTGTGTTGCATTTACAGAACTTTTTCTGCAGCTGGCTTGATTTTACTGCATGCAAAGTAAGTTTTATAAAATTCCAATTTAATCACTCTGTATTCAAGCCCAGAGCTAAACATCAATATTTTAAAATTAATATGAGAATTAGAATTTCAGATGGTACTTGCATGACTCACTGTATTCCCTTGCTTTCCCCCGCATTGAACTGCCTTTTGATGTAGCCCTTTCCCTGTTTATGCTCTAGCTCTTCTAGTTGCGGCAAGAATGCATGATTTTCGGCGCACTGTGAAAGAAGTCATCAGAGTGGTTAAAGTTGGCGAATCAACACTAAGAAAAAGGTAGGTCAAGTTTGTGGGGGTCTTCACATTTTACGTAAGATGCAGCGCAATGTGTTTACCATGAAGACAGGACTATTTTACACTTCTAGAAAGACATTCTTTGCCTGCACAATCCTGACCCTGTGCAAGAGTAGCAGTTTCACACAGAACTTTCAGCTGATAGGAATATGCATGGTGGTGAGCACCAGGGCCTAGCTTGGGCTGTGAGGAGTGGCTGTACCCAGATATAGGCTGGGAAGGTTTATTCTTCAATCCAGGTCAGTTGCTGGTCCTGGAGCCTAGATTTGAAGAGCTGAAGTCTTAGCAGGGAGAAGGTACTGCTCTATAGGCTAGGCAAGGTCAGAAGGCTTGGTATCCTTTATTTATTGCAGGGGGTTGGATCAGATGACCATTGTGGTTCCTTCCAGCTCTCCAACTCTATGATTCTATGAGGCATAGCCAACTCAGAGGTTTCCTGTTACTCGCCATTTACTGGTGCCAGTGTTGCTCGCCTAGACAGACAACTCACTTGACCATCTCCCATGGTTATGAAATTCCAGGTTCAAGGTCTGTTGTTGTACCTTACAACATACCCACTTTGAGTTTTCCCTTAGAGAGTGACTCATTTGAAGTTGTTTTGCATTGGAGAACTCTATAGAACACGAGGCTTGTTGAATTTGCATTCGCCCCAAACCCCAAAATTGTGCCAAACAATTTCCTCACCTTCGTACTTAGTAAGATCTTCAGCTCAAGCGGGCTGCCAAAGCTATAGGACAGTGAAGACAAAACCTGGGAACTCAGCTGCTCCCACCCATTACCAATGTCTTCAAGGATGAACATGTAGAATTATTGTGCATGTAGACTTCCCCATTCATTTACACAAAAAGAGCAGCTCCTTTTTTATTTCCTTTGCACGGAGCTTCCCCCTTCATTGAAGTTAAGGAGGCTGCCTTTCTGTACTGTGAACTCTGAAACCTCCTATATGATATGTTCAAGGGATTTGGGGATTGGAAAAACTGTTCTAAAATTAGTCATTTCTACAGAGATGTTAAGGCAAGGATTCCACTGCCTTGCAAGCATTTCATTTAATACGCTGGCAACAAAAATTATTAGGGCTTAGGCTCAAATGCTGTGGACTTGTTTTAAGTAAAATCCATGGGATGTATTTGCAACTCATAGGATGGAAGGTGATTCTCCCTGTAGCTTGCTGCCAATAAAAGAAATCTCTTTAAAGCCCAGCATTTGAAATGCTTCAGAGGTTGAAGTGAACCATACAGTAGCATGCACAAATGAGGCAACTTTATTAGCTAATGCAACGTCATTGATGGGTCTGAATGACAAAGGTGTTGTATGATGGAAATTTTCCATGTAATCCCATATGTTTAATTGGCACAGCATTTAAAAAAAAAGTTTTATAAAAAAAAAGGCTTTCCGTTTTAAAAAGTGTTTGTGTTTTGTCGAGTTCATCTTGCAAAAACACATTATACACTTTTTAACCATTTGCATTAAATAGGAATTCTAAAACTATTGTCTGTAAAGTCGAGTGGTATGGAGCTTGTCATCCTCCCTTAAAAAGCAAATAGCTGCAGAATTATCTCACTGAATTTTTCTATTGCTTATGCTTTCAATAAATGCTAAAATACTTAAGTCTGAAGAATGACATGAAAATACAGTTTAATATATTGGATGTATTACTGGTAAGCTAATAGTTTTTGACCTGGCAATATATCGTGAATTATGTGTGCGTGTGTGTGTTGTGCCAAAATCACAATGTGGGAAAAACTCTGAAGCTAGCTAATGCCTCTATATACCTCCATCTTTATCTCAGATATTGTTATTATATCAGTATATCACAATGTTTAGCTGGTGGTATATTGTGATGTTGAAAACCAGATGTTCCCCAGCCCTGCTTGACATTGTTGTGCTTGACAGGTGGCTGGTCCTGCATATGTGTCAAACTTGGCCCAGATCTAGTTCGCCATCCTGCTGTTTTATAGCATCAAATGGCGTGTCTTTAATTAATTTTTCTTTCTAATCCACTTGATAAGTTTCAGGGCAAATCCTGGCTTCATAAGAACATCATTTGAAAGCCACAATTCTGACTGATTGATCTTTAGTTGATCAACATACCGATTTAAGCCCATTTAAAAGCGCGTGGCACTGCGGAGCAGATACTTTGCACGGTTTCCAAATCATTTCAATGGATTATTGGCGCGCAGCCTTCATTTTATTTGAGTGATAGCAAATGTGCTGAATTGTAGTGGAAGCACATTCATTTGAGCAGTTGTTTAAAATGAAGGAGCGTAACTGCAAAATTCGTGCTTTGAAATGTTTACTCAGGTCATGCATATCAACTAAATTGACAGTGTTATTTACTTTGACAAGGTAAACGTGACAGCTGAATTATTTTCAGGGAGCTATAATTACAACTGTATTTATCACAAATCCATAAAACATGATTGATGTTTCTCAAATAACCCCACATTATATTGCATTTATCGCAGAGGCATATTCAAAACAAACCTTTTTGAGTAAGTCTTCCTGAGCCCAAGATTTTTCCTTCAAGCACTTAGATTCTTAAAATGTCATTAGGTAGAAGTTGGCTGAATTAATAAGTACTTGTTTCACATAAGTGTTTAAAACACACACACACACACACACACACACACACACACACACTGCTTCTTGTGATAGACATTGCTTTTTTCACCTGAGGTTTTTCTCAGGGTGAGGTTGGGAATGGATTTCCTGCCCCTTCCTCTCCCTGTCCCTCTTTTTCTCAGTTCATTGTATCTAGGGAGGACTGCAGTTCAGTGGCAGAGCCCATAATTTGCACGCAAGTTCAGTCCCTGGCATCTCTGGGTAGGACAAGGAAGGAAGTCTGGTAGAGCTGTCGTCCGTCAGTATAGACAAGGAGTTCTTGTTGGACTCCCATCTCCCATGAGCACCAACCAGCATAGTCAATGATCAGCTGTGGGGGGAACTGCAGTTCATCTGAAGGGCACTCATTTCCTACTCCTGATATTGCGCATTATGTGTTATATGGAACAATGGTCCTATCTTCCAGAATCTTCTTGGTCATTAGTTTCTGCCTTCCATCAACTGCATCCAAGTGTCAGAGCTTTCTAAAATCATATACACTGGAAACTTTGCACACTCGTAACCTGTATTGACAGTTTTTGGAGAATGCGTAATTCTTTTGCTTGTTTTCTCCTGTTCTGGAGGGTAACACTCAAACCAATGGCTCCAAGTTGCAAGAAAGGAGATTCTGACTAAGCACCAGGAAGAACTGTTTGAAAGTAAGAGCTGTTTGACAGTGGAAGGGTCTCCCTTGGGAGCTTGTAGACTCTCCTTCCTTGGAGGTTTTTAAACAGAGGCTCGATGGGCATCTGGGTGCTTTAATTGAGATTCCTGCATTGCAGGGGGTTGGACTAAATGACCCTTGGTTTCCCTCCCAATTCTAGGATTCTAGGATTCTTATACTGAATGACATTTCCTTTGGCTTCACTTTGTAGGGGTGAACAAGTTCATGTACACAGCAGACTCTAGCATGGGTTATTTTTAGGAGTGGAAGAAGAGTGATATTCTGGGGTTTTTTTTGGCTTTGTGATAGGTCAGGTTCTGATGCTTTTCATGGGCATTGTATTAAACTTTTTTAACAATGAAAGAGAGCAAGATGAGGGGAGGTTATATTAAGCACTTGGGGTAGGGTGGGGAACATGCAATGTCAGTGGTTAGCGGATATGTGTCAGTCAAGACGGATCTTGAATCAGCTGTTAAGCAGATGGCTGAGAAGAGGAATTTGGGATCTTACCAAAAGGAAAAGAATGTTTGTTATGAATGGAAGTGCATGGCTTTTTTTGGTATCTGGAAACAAATTTCATTGGAGAGGCACCAAGAATTGCTTTGCTAAATTAAGTAGAGGCCTGAAATACATACTAGCATAATTTCAAAGTGCTATCATTGGTTGAATGACAAGCAGCTTGCTCGCACATTAGGCAAAGATCCAATCTGAGTATCTTTCTGATATTTCTTCCAGTAACTTCACTGATCAACCTCTGTTTTCCTTCCATAGAGAAAGTGCCATTTTCCCCACAGGATTTTCCTCCAAGCGAGTCTAACATTTCAGCAAACTATTTACAACAAAGACACTAAGAATTTGCTGGTAGACTTCAGTACTTTCATTTTCACACTCGCTTAAGCAGTTGTCAGCATTGCTGTCGCTTGAGAGTTGCAGCTACAAAGTCAGTACAAAAACAACCCAAAATGTTTTGCTGTTTCTTCCTTTTGCCCTTAGACTATCATTGATCCATAGATGAGCTAGAAAAATTTTGGGTCCCCGAAGATTTCTTTGACATAGCCTGTGACACTTGTAAGAGGATTACAAGTTATGTTTGTCTAACTCTGACAGAATCATTGCTGCTTTTGCCGGAATTAGAAAGCACTTGTCTTAAGTTCAAATCTTTACAGCCCCCTTGGCTTGAGGCCAAGCCGTGCTCAGGTTTCCCCCCTCTACATGTGGCCAAAACCTGGTTTCTTGACTAGCAATATGCTAATCATTGTGATGGGTCAGGGACTGGTATGTAGATGTTGTGATGTGAGGATACCTGCATAGTATTACAAGAACTCCTGGGAGGTACAGCACATTTCTGCTTCTGCTCTGAACAGACACACATTGCCTTGCCTTGTTGCATTTCTGTCATTGGGGGCCAGCAATCCAGGGTCACAGCTGAAGAGCATGCTTTGGTAGCATCATAACCTGGTCTTAGCCTGTAGAGCATTATCTCATACAAACCTGCCAGCTCAATAAGGGTCAAATCTATTACCTGTATCAAAACAACCAGCCTGTTTCTATCCTCATACCTCCCTTTTTCATCTGCAGGAGATTCTATGCTTCTTGACTTTTTGCTGGCCACTTTTGAGGGTGTTGTGTTGGAGATAGGGGTTCATGGATGTGGATTCAGACAGTGCTCTCTTCTTTGTATTGGCGAAAAACGAAGCGCTGATATTCATATCTTGATAAAAGGCAAATTGTTTCTGTTTTACCTGAGGATTTGACCTTTAATTTGAAGGGCTTCAAGTACTTGTGGTCTCTTTTAATGGGGCAGGTACCTTTTTTGTATAGATGTGGATTTTTTAAAAAAAGTTTTGTATTGGTTGTGTTCATTGTCATTGGCTTTTGGGTCTACATTGTAAGTCACTTTGGATGTCTTTGGTAAGGAAGGTGATTTAATAATGATAATACCAGTGCTGTGGGTGCCAGCGCAAAATGACTGCCATGGGCGGCAGCAGCAACAACAACAAAAAATGTGATGGTATTCTGTACTTGTGATGCTGTCACAAAAAGCACTGTGTGTGTGTATAGTACAGGCTTCCTCAACCTCGGCCCTCCAGATGTTTTTGGCTCACAACTCCCATGATCTCTCGCTAGCAGGTCCAGTGGTCAGGGATGGTAGGATTTGTAGTCTCAAAACATCTGGAGGGCCGAGGTTGAAGAAGCCTGGTATAGCAGGAAATAAGAGAGTTGGATATAAGTCAACTTAGGCTAGAACTGAACTGCTATCTGGTGTCAGCCAGCCAGGCAGCTATGGTGGCTCCTTTTTGCCACCTGTTCTTTTATTTCATGTGGCAAGGCCACCGTGAGAGTTAATAGGGCAGCCCCCAGGACCCTCCCCACCCTCTTAGGTCACAGTAGGAACAAGGGCCAGGTGTCACATCCAGTTTTAGTTGGGGGTGGGGGTCAGTACTGTCCCTATTCACGTCTGCTTCCAGACTACTACCTGCCCTTCTGTATGCACTATGAACAAAATAAATAAAACAGAGAAACTGCTTGGTGAAAGAAACCAGCTATCCCATCTCTTGCTGGCAACAGGTGTCTCGTTCACTGCTTCCCCCACTACCACCACCAAAACAATCCCAGATCATTTTCTTTCTTGGTTGGTCCCAATCCAGAGGTACAGAATTATCTTGGATAACCAGTTCTGTAACTTGTAAAGACTGTAACTTTTCAGGAAGTGGAAAAAGGGGCCGATTACATTGAAAAACCTCACCTGAAGATTCAAGGTGAAGCTTGTGATGGTATGTAATGCCTTCTTGGAGAACAGTTGGTACTTGAATTCCTGCAGGATAGGTCCTCGTGGCATGAGAGATAGATGGTTCATCCACTAGGCATAGCTTTTGCCGTTTTGTGGCGTACGGTTGCTATTTCCCCCCAGTCTGAGTGCTTGCAATGCAGGTGCTAAGAGCAGAAGCCAGGAAATCCCTGCTTCAAGCTTCACATTCGCCTGGAGCTCATCAAGTAGTGGTTGCAAAGTGATTGTCCTTTCAGCTCCAGCTTCCTGCCAGCAGCAATGTGGGGCTGATAATACTGGCCTGCCTCACAAGATTACTGCAAGAGTATATGAAGTGCTTTGAACACTTAAAATGTGCTATAAGAATGCAAAGTGTTATTAAGTACGTAGTGTTCATCACACTTGAAGTGAGGAGAGGGGGGAGAAATGCTTCTAAAAGCAGCATGGTTATTCCCAGGCCAGAGCTGGAAATCATTTCTTGTACTGTATTGATTTGAAAGTATTGGATAAATTTCCCCCACATTTTTGTGTTTGTGTGTGTGCTAAAAAAAACAACACAACACCCAAAATGTCACTGCCCGAGCTTTGCATGTGTAACATAACATTGCACATTCATTCCCAAATATCTCAAGTTAAAGGATCTCAGATTACAGTCTTGGAAGGGACCTCTACTTTTGACTCTGTAGGCCTTGCTGTCAGTACAGGGTTGGATGACTTAAACTTGATTGCAATATGGGGGCTATCATGAATACTTAAACAATATTGATTTATTACATTTTTTTTGAGACGAACGTAAAGCTTGTTCCTGCATTTTAATTTGACTACTGTTAATGACGTAGTAGCGTCTTCTATTTTTGTGGAAGAAGGCTTTCTCTGAGGTCTGACCCAGTCATTTATGGAATGTTCATTGTATATCTGTAGAAATTTTAAAAATAATTATAAGAATTTGTACAAATGGTTTTGTTGCTTTTAGAGCTTGCATTTTTTGTGTTTATCTCATTTTTATTTTGTTATATACAGTGCTTTGATAGCTTCAGGCTGTGCAGCAGTTTATAAATTAGTCAAGTTAATGATAATTATAAAGATCTATGAAGGTTGATTATAAAGGAAATTAAATGCAGGAATTTCCTTGTGACTTCACTGTTTATAACCCCGCTATCCATGGGCATATATGTTCCTGCAACTCACGATAACACTTCATACATCTGATTAAAGCTCTTGCCCTATTTAATTGTTAGTCTAAAGGTGCCACAGTGTTCTTTCTTATTTTCGCTGCAGCAGATTAATATGACTGTCCCTCTGGAATTGCATTTCAATGGGCATTTTATGTTGGAAAAAGGGATTATAGGCCTTGCTTGTTGGTCATTAAAGACGGGTTATTTGAAATGGTTTTGGCTGAGCTCTTTACTTAGTTTTGTTTTGAATTGGGGAACATCTTTTACATCTTTTTCTGTTGGTCTGCTGTGAAATTCATGGAGAGAAATCCTGTGTTAACCTTTTCCCGTGTGCTTTTAGACTTACAGAGTTTGAAGACACACCTGCAAGTCAGCTAACAATAGATGAGTTCATGACAATTGATTTGGAAGAAGAATGTGACCCTCCTTCATTTACAGCTGGTCAACGAAAGATAAAGATTCAGCAGGTGAGTGCTTTTGTACGCATAGTTCTTCCTTGCTTTTGTGGCTGGAAAGGCAGTGTCTATAGAATTCTGTCCTGCTTTATTCCTCCATCTGGAAGCCAAGAGCGATGAAAAAAGAACCACATGAAAGTGCACATAATACCAGCAAGATCATATAATAGTGAGGTCAGCTCCAACACGTCATCGAAACCTGATGTGCAAAAATAATTCTCAAAAACAATCAGGATCTACTTAGACCCATCCATGTGTCGTGAAAAAGAAAAAAATATTTAATATCTGTTTCATCATTCACCTAAACGTGTGAACCTTCCAAAGCACCAGCACAAAGAAGACCCTGCCCTAAGCCTTTTCAGATTTTACTTTCAGCGCAGAGCAAAGCATTGCCAACTGATACGTGTGAAATTTCATTGATTGGCGTCAGCTTGAGCTATTGTTGATTTTGTTGATTTATTTATTTATTATTCACACATTTTACAGTATACCTTCTGCATCTTTTTACATTTTTTCATCTTACAGCATTTCATTCAGACTTCCCAATCTAACCCTCTAGAGAAAACCTTCATTCTGCTGCATCTCCATTAGTTTCTCCGCCATTCTTTACTCCCATCTTTTCCTTAGTTTCTATTGCTGCTCCTCAGAAAATTGTTCCCACTTGCAAATGGATTCTAACGTCAACTCTTTTTAAGTATTCTCCAAGATATTCCCACTTGCCCCTTGTTTCCCTTTCATCCCAGTCCCTTATTTTGGCTGTCATACTTGCTAATCCTACAAACTCTATGAGGTTTTTGTACAGCCATTGATCTTTTGTTGGTATGGCGCTGTTGTTGATTTTAATGCTTGCTTCTTTTGGGTAGGGATGACAGGAGATAATGCGGGTGGGGTGGGTGTGATAAATGGTGTTTTCCACATTGTATTGTCATCCCCCCATTTCCAAATTTCAGAGGTGAGTGATGGTCCTTCTATAGACAAGGTGGTCCCATTTGCACATGAGAGAGGAGGTATTGACAGGCACAAAAGAACCCCAAGGCTTGCAAAAGTATAAAAAATCATTAGAAAAATAAAAGTAAGAGTAGAACTTCCCCGAACAGACCAGTGAGGATGGTGTACCCAGGGGACATGGAATGCTGACTGTTAGGGTGGGGGACAGAAAGCTGCATGTGGGGAGGAAATGGATTGAATATTGGTGAATACAAGATTGACTGGAGCAGTAATAATAATAATAATAATAATTTATTTATACCCCGCCCTCCCCAGCCAAGACCGGGCTCAGGGTGGCTAACAACCAATAATAAAAACAAGTTGATTAAAATACAATTTAAAAAAGATTAAAATACAACATTAAAACATTAGGGTGCATCCTCTTCACAGGAGGAGAAAGGAAAAAGAAAGAGGGGGAGGGAATCAAACTGATTCTAAGCCAAAGGCCAGGTGGAACAACTCTGTCTTACAGGCCCTGTGTAAAGAAATCAGATCCCGCAGGGCCCTGGTCTCATGAGACAGAGCGTTCCACCAGGCCGGGGCCAGTGTTGAAAAGGCCCTGGCTCTGGTTGAGGCTAATCTAACTTCCTTAGGGCCCGGGACCTCTAGGGTGTTGCTATATATGGACCTTAAGGTCCTCCGTGGGGCATACCAGGAGATGCGGTCCTGTAGGTACGAGGGTCCTAGGCCATGAAGGGCTTTAAAGGTCAAAACCAGCACCTTAAATCTGACCCTCAGGATCATTCTATACTGCGGCATTTTGTTGCAGGCCCAGCTTGTTATTTATTCTATATTGTCTTTTGCTCCTAGCAGAATACTGATCTATTGTTAAGTACAAACACTGTAGATTGAATCTATTCTGGGCAATGCCATGTTGGCTTGTGTAGCCTTCAATTCATTTGTAGCACAATTTGTCTTCTGTTTCCACTGGTACCCTCATATTACATGAGCCATACTTGTTGCTGATACAGAACTCGAAAGTTACCATCCTGCAAACAAATGCACTATCCCGACCGCTCATTTTTAAATGACATAGAGCAGCGGTTAATCCTCCAAGCAGGTGGTCCTCTGAGCTACTCACTCAGAAAGAGGTTTTACGTAACCTTCCAGTGGTGTCCAAACTTTTTTCAAAGAGGGCAAGATTTGATTAAGTGAAAGGCCGTGAGGGCTGACCAAAGGGCCAAGTTGTTGACTTTTTTACGGATTGAAGTTATTGAGGTTTTTTTAGGATTTTACCCCAGGAAATAAACTGCCACAAGGGCCGGATTAGGCCCTCGAAACAGACTTTGGACATGCCTGCCAATTGCAAGGTTGAGGCCCCTGAAGTGCATGGGGATGGCTTCATTTCAGATATTATTTAAACTCCCTCATTCACCTCAATTTATCTGGTGAGAATTTCATGCTTGCTGAAAGCAACCCTGCCTGCCCCTTACCCTCTGAACAAGTTCTCATCCTGGTGACTGATGCTGCCAGATGTACATTTCAGATGTCTGAAACTGGTGATGAGGACTTGGGCAAGCAAATCCAGGCTGAAAATTCAGATTCCTAGGAAACAGCCTCGGATGTTTTATTTCCTTGGATTTTTTTGGGTTTGGCCCAGAAACATGTCCAAAAAGGCAGACTCAGCTGAGCTACTCAGTACTTTTTTATTTTATCTGTATTAGCTGTGGGCTTTGGCAGGGAGAGGCTAATATTTGACAGGCCCAAGTGTGCCAAGAGAAAAATGAGTCAAGTCTGCTACTGGACACACACATGCCCCTTTCAACAACTGCCAAAGAGGCATTCATTACACAGTCTAACACACATTCTGGAAAGCTGCTGAATGACCTGGGTGGTGGTGATATGCTTTTCATATTGATAAAATTATTTTAAAAAGACCCTTTCCCAATGCACTGATAGCTCAATTTCTAACAGCTCTTCACTTCATTATGATATTACCTATTATTTATTAGAACCATCAATGTGTAGCGTATCTTTCTTTACATGTGGAAATGAGAAAAATCCACACCCTAAGGAATTAGAAGTCTTTTTTTAAAAAAAGAAAGAAAGAAAGAAAGAAAGAAAGAAAGAAAGAAAGAAGATGGAGTAGGCATTCTGCAAGGGAGGATTAGGCTATTTATGATTGCTTGTCATGATGGCTGTTACCTCCTGCACTGAAGCCAGTATGCTCTGATATCTCTGAGGATTACAAGTGGGAAAGTGCTATAGGGTCTACATCCTCCTCGTGGGCTTCCTGTAGGCATCTGGTTGGCCACTGTGAGAGCGCATTGCTGGACAGGATGGGCCACTGGGCTGACTGATCAGAGTGCTTAGGTTCTTATGCCTAGAGTGGGTGGAGCCATTTGAGAGCAAGCCTTGCCCAGTCTTGTGTTTGGGCAGCAGAGGAGCAGCAAAGTTTGAAGAATGAAGGTCACAGGCAAGGGGTTTAGTGGGAAGTGAGAGCCGAAAGATGGGTCAAGTTCTCAGAGATTTTTAATGGATGCACTGGACGTGGGAGGGATGGAGAAAGGAGGGAGGCGTGTGATCTGAGCAACAAGGAGTGGTGGACGGTTTTGGCTGTGGAGCTTTTTGGCAGAGGCGAGAGAGGGCTGAGCTGTAGCCAGGGAACGCTCAGAGAGAAGATAGTTGAAGAAGTGAATATGTGCCAGCCCTGCATCAGCGTTTTGAGTTCAGTGCCCGCCTTTGCTTGGGAAATTCTGCTGGGCACGAGCGTTCGCTCCGTTTGCAGAGCCGTCACAGTTGCTTTCAACATAATTCCTGGCAGGTTACCTGCTGTGCCCAAGTTCTCCCCATCAGCTCACCACCCAGTGCAGCGACAAATTTATTCTGACTTACCAGATTTAAAATCTTTCGCACGATACAGCTAAGCTTATTTTGTTGCCTGTACATTCCTTCTCTTCTGTATGCCACTCTCATTCTTCCACCCCAATTAACCAAGGCCACAGCTGGAAAGGTATTTGCTTGTTAATTGGATCCCCCCCCCACAAAAAAACCCCTTTTCAAGATCTGCTCCCACTGGAGATGCTCAGGGTTGGGGGAGGAATACAACGTTACATGGAATTCTGTGTTTCAACTGGTCCATTTTAAAATAAGCACTGCTATTAATTATGATTAAATTGCATTGGAATTGCTCCAAAACGTTGCTTGCCAAGACATGCAGAGTGTCACTAGAATCTGCTCCTGAGCTGATTGTCCTGAAATATCTATCACTAATTTTGCATATAAATTATTATCACTGTGGGGGAAAACACACACACACCTCCTCCTCCTCCTCCTCCTCCTCCTCCTCCTCCTCCTCCTCAGTGTTGTCTTTAAATCCTCTTTCTCCAAAAGGTTTTCTAGAGACATTTTCAAAAAGTTTTTATCCCCACCAGATCTTTGCTGAAACTTAACTTTGCCTTTTGAAACTACAACTATGTAGTTTCCAGAATGCGGCAGCTAGACTGTTGACAGGAAGCGGCCGTGAGACCACATAACACTCGTCTTGAAAGACCTACATTGGCTCCCAGTACGTTTGCGAGCACAATTCAAAGTGTTGGTGCTGACTTTTAAAGCCCTAAACGGCCTTGGTCCAGTATACAGTGGTACCTTGGGTTACATACGCTTCAGGTTACAGACTCCGCTAACCCAGAAATACTACCTCGGGTTAAGAACTTTGCTTCAGGATGAGAACAGAAATCGCGTGGTGGCGGCAGCAGGAGGCCGCATTAGCTAAAGTGGTGCTTCAGGTTAAGAACAGTTTCAGGTTAAGAACGGACCTCCAGAACGAATTAAGTACGTAACCAGAGGTACCACTGTACCTGAAGGAGCATCTCCACCCCCATTGTTCTGCCCAGACACTGAGGTCCAGTGCTGAGGGCCTTCTGGCGGTTCCCTCGCTGCAAGAAGCCAAGTTACAGGAAACCAGGCTGAGGGCCTTCTTGGTAGTGGAACCTGCCCTGTGGAACGTCCTCCTACCAGATGTCAAAGAGAAAAAAAACTGCCAGACTTTTAGAAGACATCTGAAGGCAGCCCTGTTTAGGGACGCTTTTAATGTTTGATGTATTACTGTATTTTAATATTGTGTTGGAAGCCGCCCAGAGTGGCTGGGGAAGCCCAGCCAGATGGGCGGGTTATAAATAAATTATTGTTGTTGTTGTTGTTGTTGTTGTTGTTGTTGTTGTTGTTGTTGTTGTTGTTGTTGTTGTTATTCTGAAGGTACTTACACATTTGGCTGCTGACTCATTCTGTCATGGAGGTAGTTGGGAATGATCCCAAAGGATCTATCCAAACTGGGTGGCAACATGATGCCAGAAGAGATATTTCCACCTATGTGTATAAAGCAATGGCCATAGCTCCATGGTAGAGCACAGGCACACAGAAGGTCTCTGTTTCAGTTGCCAGTGTTCCTTTTATGAAGATCAGACAGCAGGTGATGGGAAAGACCTCTTTGTGAGACCCCAAACAGCCAGCCTGAGCAAACAATGCTGGGCTAGGTGTTAAACTAGTCTGAACCCTATAAGACGGTTCCCTGTGGCTTAGAATAGGGGTTGCTAACCTTTTCGTCCCAGCGAACACCTGCCATGAGGGTGTGGCATAATACAAAATCACCGCCGGCATAACACGAAGTGAGAGAAAGTACAGTCGTTGCTTCACCCACCACTCTGGGACAACCTCTTGCTTACCATACGAAGACAGCTTTTGACTGCTGGTACAGAAAGATACAGAACACAGCTACTCAAATGATGAGCAGGCCAGAGCATCTTTCTTACAAGGAATGAATAAGGATGTTACAGATTTTAGTTGAGAAAACAGTGGATTTAAGTGGGGTGGGGTGTTAATAGAGGTTTATAAAATTACCAAATTGTGTGGGGTAATTAGACAGGGAGGGATTGTTCACTTTCAGAGTACTAGATGTTGTCACCCAATGAAATTGACTGCCTTAACACTGCTCAGTCCAGGCAAGAGAGGTTCTTGTTTACGAGGAGAGAAGTTTCCTATTCAATAGCAATCAGGCACCTTGTGCATGTTTGTGCGTACACTTGAGTCAGCAGTGGGAAAATCTGCATACTCAGATTGTAGAGACAAAATTGAGTATCCCATTAAATATAAAGCCCTATAAATGCCGTGCATTGAATGTGGTCTTTTGAGAAATAGCCAGTTTGTGATGGCTATAAATGTAGTTGGTGTCCCTCTCCCTGTGACATTTACGGCAGCCACAGACAGTAAAATGCAGGGCTAATCCATTGCAATTTCCCTGTTGGTACATGAGAGCCATTATGTCTTTACTGTGCAAAATGAGTACTCTCTGCACTCTCTTATTTTTGATGATGATGTTTATTTTAATTATCTGATGCTTAGGAAGCACCAGACAGACCTCTTTCCTGGGCAGTTGCAACCAATCTACAACTTGTCACAAGTTGCCTTGAACTAGGTCAGAGTATTTGTCCATCTAGCCTGATGTTGTAATGCTTTCACTGGCAGCAGCTCTCTAAGGTCTTAGACTGAGGACTTGCCCATCTCCTCCTACATCATCAGCTTCATTGAACGTGGTAGGAACTGAACCTGGGATCTTCTACATGCAACGTATGTGCCCCACCATTGAGCCAATGTGTGTAGGTGGCCATATGAAGTGGATATGGCAGATATGTCTAGGTCCCTTCCTTTCAGCATTTGGGTATAACTGAAGTACTCATTTGTTTAATCATGGGTCATTATTACAAATACAGTGGTACCTCGGGTTAAGAACCTAATTCGTTCTGGAGGTCCGTTCTTAACCTGAAACTGTTCTTAACCTGAGGTACCACTTTAGCTAATGGGGCCTCCTGCCACTGCTGGACGATTTCTGTTCTCATCCTGAAGCAAAGTTCTTAACCCGAGGTACTGTTTCTGGGTTAGCGGAGTTTGTAACCTGAAGCGTCTGTAACCCGAGGTACCACTGTAAAGTGAATGATGTACAGTGGATGCTTGGGTTGCAAATGTGATCCGTGTGGGATGCACATTCGCAACCTGCAGTGTCTGCAACCCGCAGCGGCGCGTCTGCGCATGCGTGGGTTGTGATTCAGCGCTTCTGCGCATGCGCGACTGCCAAAACCCGGAAGTAACCTGTTTCGGAACCTCTGGGTTTCGGCGGTCCGTAACCCGCAAAAAATGCAACCTGAAGCGTCTTTAACCGGAGGTATGACTGTATTAGACATTCTGCATGTAAGGCATGTTCTTTGCCGCTTAGAGATGGAGCCCCTTATAATTTTTAAGAGCTGATTCTTCTGTTTCTGTAGCTAAAGATTATGACTTGAACCTTTTGAAAATTACGTGCAAATCATTAACGAGACAGTGAAGTGGCCAGATTCAAATCCTCACTCAGCCATGAAAATGGGTGGATGACCTTGGGCAACTAACTTTCTCTGTCTCCTAAATTGCTTTCTAGATTGATTATGAGCCCATCTTACCCTGCTGTGAATTCAGAATGTCCACCTATCCTGTCATCAAATCTGTGTACTTAATTCTGGATTTCAGCTCCCTCTCTCCCCCTCCCCCCCCCCCGGGCAAAAGGGCTTATTTTGAGAAACCTAGCACCCCAGCATTTATGAATGTCAGGTATACCACCAAACTTTGTAATGCCCAGTGGGGTTTTGTTGCATTTGCTTTTGGTTGCAAGCTTCAGAGCGAATAAAGTAAACCAAAGAATCTAACAAATACCTTTTGTGAGTTTTTCTTTGATTATTGGATTGAGGCATGAATCTAGTGGAGAGTTTCAAGCAGTATTTTAAATCTAGTTTCCAGTCCTTTTCTTTTGTTGTGTCCTAGATCATAGGGCTCTCTTGTGTATTGTAAACCCTAGATGCAATCCATACCTGTTTAGCTCATGCACAACTGTTGATTTTGAACGTTCTCAGGCCTGCTGAAGAATATATCTTTTACAGGATATAGTTATTGGTGCTTGTAAATCTTCCTAACGTACAGTTTGGTTCTGTTGCTCATTTGTCTCCCTCTCTCCTTTCCCCAGCTTGAGAAGGAGCTGTCTAAAAAGCTTGAAGAGTTAGAAGGTAGGGGCTACATTTCATTCAATTGTCTTATTTCTGCCACATTGTGTTTGTGCACTGGTGACAATTATTTGTATGTACCGCAGGTGAAATATCAAGCTACCAAGATGAAATAGAGATTGAGTTAGAAAATAGCAGACCAAAAGCAAAAGGAGTTTATGCAAATTTCAGTAAAGACGGTAAGTCTGTTTAAAATCCCTTAATCAGGAGTATGTTAAATGTGAGAATGATTTTACCGTAGTTTTGAATTTGGGTATATAAGTGCATCAATTTGGAATATAGAGAAAAATGCAGTATTTCATTTGTAATCTAGGAATGATGCAGGAAGAGTTGGATTTTCTAACAGAGTCGGGGAATTTGTGATACCTCTTTCAGTGTTGTTAGCCCTAACTAGATGAATTGAGAGTTTTGCATTGACTTTTAAAAATTATTGGTAGAGAAATCAAATAGCTTCCAGGGAAGAGAGCAGGCATTGGTATTGGTGAATGTCTTCCCAGATGATATGTCTACTCAACTGCAGAACTTTTTAAGTACGTATGGGATATAAATAGCTTCATTTCCCTTCCCAACCTTTTCAAGCTCCCAGTCACCAGAAATGCATTAAACACGGACATACAGGAAAGTAGTAAAATATATGATGGTGCCCATCTGTGCTGGACTCATTGATTTAAAAATAAAACAAAATTGAAGACTGCGGAATAATGCATCTCTATCTTTACATTTCATTGTTCAGGTTATTTCATTGGTTACATTGGCATCTGTGTGAGGGAGCTTTTAATCAAGAGATTGTGGTCTTCCAATTCTTAAGGAGTGGGATTTCTGAAAGCTGGAAGCTGTGAAGGCAACCTCTCTTGTGCCAGTAGCCCAACTTTGAAGCACTGTGAGCAGGCTTGTCAGCCGCTAATTGGGGAAACTGATCCTCTGGTGGTCTCAGCAAAGTCTTTTGCTGGGCGGGTGCTCATAGCTGGAGCTGGACCTAGGAATGATGGAGGGGTGCTGGGCAGATGTTTCCTCTCGTTTTGATGGCTTCAACAAAATGTTAGCAATTGCCCCCTTTACAATGTTGCTTCGTTACTGAAACGCCACAGTTAAAACTGCAAAATATTGAATTAATTCACAATGTCATTGGTTTTGCTCGCAAAGCAGCCTCTGCACCAACCACCACATCTTTAGAGGGCATGTTTCCAGCTCTGTTCACACCTTCAATATGCATTCACTGAGCGGAGGGGAGTGTGGCTCTGATGTTTGTTTTTTGACAAGGACGAGTAATGAACTCACGCTAGAAAGAAATAGTGATTGTGAGAGATTCTTAGGAGTCTAAAGAAGCCTGCCAGCAGCATATAGCACACATCTGTTTTAACATTTTTGATGAAATTATTTGATCCTCTCCCTTTAAAGACTGCATGGAAGACAATGCCTCGAGTATATTTGGAGAAGAGGAGGGAGAAGACGAAGAACTGGAAGCAGCTGCGAATCATTTAAACAAGGACTTTTACAGTGAACTTCTGGATAAAGACAGGTCAAAGGAAAAAGAGTCTCCTCTGAGGCCACCTGCCCTGGAATCCCTGCTTGGCCCTCTCCCTACAGCCGCCAGTCTTGGAATAACAGAATCTATAAAAGAATGCATATTGACTAAGGATCGAGACCACAGTAAGTACGACCTGAGTTAGACATATGAATTGAGTTGTGAAGCACAAGAGGCTCTCGTTGTTCACTGGAATTTCACTTTTGTACCAAACTGGAGCTTGCTACTCTGTGATGGGGATTGGTGGAGGCTTCTGTCAGTGTTTGCTGCATCAGCCCAGTGGCCATAGGGGCTGAGAGCTTCAAAACAGAGTGAGAGAACTCTTAGGTGACACGTGGAGAAAAGCACATTTAGGTGATGCTGTGCCTTAATTAGCTTTGTAATAAGGTGATCATGCCATGGGCTATCTTTTCATTGTGCAGTTTTACTGCCAGTATTATGTTTTAACTTTTCTTGGAAGTATATTTGGAACTAATGGCTTGCATACCGACATATGTTGTCCGTATGATGAATATTATATGGACAACATATGCTAATACATAAACCATTCATTTTCCTTCCTTCCCTGTGAATTTTTAAGCCTCTAGACTGAAGAGATTTGCCTTGTATTTTCCTTAATATTTTTTGTGTTTCACCTTGACTTTCATATACGGTATATCGTTTCGTACTCTCAAGATTCGTGGCTATTGGTGTTGAATGCTCTTGGAATATTTGTAGGATCTCATATTGTCTTGGGATCAGTTTCTGTTCCTGTGATGTGTTCTACATGTCATTAAATTTACCCCGGTTTTAACCATCCTCTCCCAGGGATTGTCAACAAGTCATTATGCCAGTCTTCTTCAACCTTGAGCCCCTACATGTTGTTGGCCTACAACTTCCATCATTCCTAAGCACTGGCTAAGCTGGCTGAGGCTGATGAGGATTAGAGTCCAACAGCATCTGGGTCTGGGGATCCAAGGTTGACAAATTCTGCATTATACAGAGGCTCACCCAGCCTTGTATAGTGGCACCAAGATACTATTGGGTGATATTCAACTAAATAGTTGCACTGGTGCAACGATTAGCACTAGTGCAATGAGATTTCCCTCCTCTTCTTCCCCCATGTGTGCTCTGTGCTGCTCCAGAGGGTTGGGAGAAACCCCAGAACATATTTAATGTGGGAGGAGAGGGGAGAAACGTTCTGTTTCACAAGGATCAAACCTTGCTTCAAAATGTCTTCTATAGGCTTCCGGGAAGCATGTGGTTGGTCACTGTGGAAAACAGGATGCTGGACAATGTCTGTAATTTGACCAACTATATCGGTACAGTAGCAGCCTTCAGATACAGAAAGTACTTCTTGCTAAACGAAGAATGGGATGTGATTACAAAGCTGCTTCTCAGTTCAGTTTTCAGAGCCAATACAGTATCTGTTCTTTTTCTGTTCCTCTGATCATCCATTCCACCGCTGTGTCTTACTCACTTTGCATTATTGCAAGCTTCTGCCAGCTTTTTACACCTGCCTTTAATCCTCACCTCAGATTCACTTCATGACCTTCAGGAATCCACAACATTTAGATCTCAAGCAATGCCAAATAAATGGTAAATGGTAGTAGCAGTGTGCAGTCATTTTTGTCTCATGTAGTATGTTTTCTCTAAGGAACATGGTAAGAAGGCTCAGATCATTATTGTGCTTCCATCTGTTTACTGGAACATGTGCAGTTGTTTGCTTAAAAACTGCTTGCTTTCGTTTTGCTGTTTGCTTCGAGGTAAATCGTGCTTCTTTCCAGCAATGTCCCTGATCCCCACTACTCCCTTCTTCACTCTTATTGAGGCATGGATTCCATTTTATACTTCTTAGTACCACTTGTCAAAATTCTTTAATATGTGGCCTCTTAGGCATGTAGTTGCCCTAATGAAAGCCCCTGGAAATGTGCAAATTGCTTTTGCAGTCTGCTCTTAATGTATATTCCATGTACCGTATCATGCTGAAAAGGTCTCTTTAAGTGGGCGATGATAAATCTCGGTCAGAGCAAACCCTTCAAGTCGAACCTTCTGTGTACAGCTCATAAATCTGGCAGTCTTTATAGACTATTGTATCTGTGATTGAGCCTTCATTATGCTGTTAATGAGATGTGAAAATCTCACTGCAGCCGGCTTGATAAAGTTGGAGCCTCCCTTCAGCCCCCTCCCCCAGATGCTCCATATACAATTTCCAGTATCTGAATTCTTTGCTATGGATTGTCTCCAATTTATATAATTTTGACCCAAACACCGGCAGAAGAAAATAATTTTGTTGCTTAACAATCTGTTGACTGCACATAAAAATGTATGCTCTTTTGAATGGTGATAGGCTCAAGTGCCACACAGCAAGACCTGCTCTTTTGACTGAAGAAATCTTTCATCTGAGTTAGCAGCATACGCTAATGAAAACATACCCAGTGCTTTGGGGTTTCTAGGATTTGGTTGAGACTGATTGAAAGGGGGAAATTTTGCAACCCGTGCGAACCCAAAGGTGGCTTCAGATGTTCATTGAAACTGGAAGAGTAGAAGTTATGCTTCCAGTCTAATTAATTTAAAAAGCTTGTGGAGTCAGTAGTCAGTGGGTGACTTGTTCTTTATGAGATCTCACTGCGCTTAGAATGGGAAGTTTTTAACTTTTGGGTTCTTGACCTAGAACTGCTGTTTAATAGGCAGGTAACAGCTGCCTTTATCCATTTGCAACCTCCCCTAGAATAGGTGTGGTAGCTCAGTGGTAGAGCCCCTGTTGTGCATGCAAAAATCCCCAATCTCTCCCAGTAGGACTGAGAAGGACCTGGGGAGATGCTGCTGATCATTGTAGGTGATACTGAGCCTGGTTGACCAACAGTCTGATTCAATAGATGGTAACTTCCTTTGTTTTTACCATGAAGGCTTTGCCTCCGACTTTTGTTCCTTCTTAACTTCTGGATTAGGTTGCTGTCATGCACCGTCTGTGCAGGCATCTTTGAAGACTGCTCAGGAACTGCACCTGGCCAGAATGTCAGGATCCTGTTTAGGTCTGGCCTAAGAGGCTATAGTGCTCCTCTTCTTATTCAGGTATGTTGCTCATCCGTTGGGTTCTGAGCATAAGTCAAAGCAGTAGGACCTAGGAGACCAGGTTTCAGGTTCCCACTCTGCCTTGAAGCTCACTGGGTGACTTTGGACCAGTCATTACTCCTAAGTCTAACCTTCCTCACAGGGTTGTTGTGTTGTGAGGACTTGTGTTGTGGCCAGCATGGTGTAGTGGTTAAGAGCAGTGGACTCGTAATCTGGTGAACTGGGTTCGCATCTCTGCTCCTCCACATGTAGCTGCTGGGTGACCTTGGGCTAGTCACACTTCTCTGAAGTTTCTCAGCCCCACTCACCTCACAGAGTGTTTGTTGTGGGGGAGGAAGGGAAAGGAGAATGTTAGCCGCTTTGAGACTCCTTGGGGTAGTGATAAAGCGGGATATCAAATCCAAACTCTTCTTGAGCTCCTTGGAGTAATGGTGGGGTTTGTTTATTTAAAGCATTTTTATCTTGCTTTTCACCCCCAAAAATCCCAGTGCAACTTACAAATACCAGCAATAAGTCAATGATAGTAGTAGTAATAGTAGTAATGATGATGATGATGATGATGATGATGATGATGTAATCTGTTGGCAAGAGGGGCTAGGATCGTCTTGGTAATGCCACCCAGCCTTCAGAAATCACTTTAAGGCTCGCCCCCTGACTATTTCAGTGTCGTCTTCCAGGAAGCTAGTAAAAAAAGCTGTTTATGAGAACAGACTTCTTATGAGAACCTTTTCCCCTTTAAAAAATGCCTGAAGTAGGAAATGGAATTCAGAGTGGTTTTATGACTTGGTTATATATTTGGATTTATTTTTAAGTGTTGCTCTGATGGCATTTCATGTATATTGTACTGCGTCTTATGCTTTACAAACTATTATGAAAGTGTTTTTGGGACGTGGAGTAGAAATTTGAGTTAATAATTAATCATAATTATAAACATGATGCAATTATTTATCCTTGCCATCTTTTTTCAAACTGCTGGATTTGGGTTTCAGGACCTAGTAGGTTCGCATGCGATAAACATCGGCAGTGTACTTTTCTTAAGGACGCAGCTGTGTTTTTTGTTTTGGCAGGGATCTTCTACTGAACATCATGATTGATGATGTCACTCATTAACTTGGCTGGGCTTCATCCACTTTTGGCAGACTTGGGCATGTTTGAACGTGGTGCTGCTGTGTCAACAAAAGTTGTTTTATACCAAGCATTCTCTCCTTATAGGCCTTTATGTGGAACAAATTCACATACTGGCTACCGACCGACAACATGAGGCAACTTCATTGCTTCCTTCTGCTCTTCTTGTGGCAAAGTTTCAGGTGCAGAGCCTGCCATCTAGCATACAAAGAAACTTTGTCCTCTCCCGACTTCTTTTTGGATGTTGAGCTGTATGTGTGTGTATTGATGACCACCATCTTCTTTCTTCCTTCTGTATGCACCAGCCTCTGAGATTCATATTTCATTTTGATGGGATGCTCTATCATCATACAGGAGAGGTGCCTTCAGGGTCATGAACAAGGAGATGGAGGTAGAAAGAACTTGAACCCATAAGTGGTGAGGGAGCGAGGGGGAAAGACCACCGGCTCACTGGATGGATTGCATCCTTTGTCCGCCTCTGAGCTCATTGCAGTCAATTATTTGGATGAGTAGTCACTGGGAGCTAGTAAAAAGAATGGCTCCTTTGCCCATTTCTCTCTCTGTTTCATTTAACCTAGAAACTTCTTATTATAATAACCGGCAATCATATTGATCTTGCTTATTACAGAAGCATTATAGAAGATGACAACTTAGCAATCAAATGGAGCTTTCATTGGATTCAAGTGAAAATGAAACCCATTAGAGAACTGTTATTTAAGCAGTTATCATTGCGTTGACTGAAATGTCAAACTAGTAGCCTTCTAAGACTGTATCCAACGCAGAGAAGACTCATCACCACACTTTCAGTTGTGGATGAAGATTTATTAATCTGTGCTAAAGAGCCCTAGACCTTGCCCTTGGCGGGAGGTGATACAAGGTAACACAGAATTCTGCTGGGGTTAACTGCTTTGAAGACAGAATGACAAATGATCAATAAATATACAGAGTGATGAGGTACCTTGGGTATGTTTTACTGGGTTTACATTTTGCCCTAGATGTCCTCTCTTTATAACTTTGACCTCATTGGATCCACAAGGAAGAGGATGCAAAAGTCTGCTAGCGAGGCCTCCATCTTATTATTAGTTGTATTGATATCTTTGTGATTTTTTAAAAACAACACCGCCACCACCCTAAACCATAGAGGGAGAAGACAAATTATGGGCCACACGAGAGATCTAATGTAAAGTCTTGGAAAACCAGTCTTTTGTGCGTCAAATTTTGTCCCCTGATCCCACAAGCCTGCCATCTTCAACCATGTACTCTGTATTTGGCCCTTTGGATGTTGGCAATGAATATAAAGAAACAAATAATAAATAGCAGGTTATTTGCCTTATTTGTATTTGTCTCTCAAGCCCAACTGAGGGTCTTTTCCTGCCGGAGCACTTGTTTCATGCTTAAGTTTGTCCTATTAGAATGAAGGGGATGTAAATATGCTTAACCTTGGTTGCGCCTTGCCTTCGTGAATTTCACAGGCGATGAAAGATTTGGTCCTAGGGGGCTTTGTTGTGGGAACTCCTGTTGTGCAAAGGTGCTATGATGAGTCAAAATGGCAAGCAGGTGATACATGGCAGGTTACTTTTCCTGTTTAGTGTGTTGGCGTTTTGAGGAGTGAATTTTGTGGGGTTTTGCACTGTGAAGGTATTTTAAACAGATGTTTTATCACTTTAGCATGTTCTTCTACTCATGTTGCAATCCTTGTAGCTTTGTTGAATGTTTGTAGTTGGTGATTTTTATTTTTTAGTTACAATAATGTGCAATTTCAAAGGGGGAAACATCATCAGGGAAGGACTCCCCTCTGCCAGATCACTCCCCCATATTTTTTTACCCTGACCTGCTGAAACCTATGGGTTACCTGAATTGTTTCTTTTGCTAAAGTGAAAGCAACTTGGGATGACTGATTTGGGGGCTGGAAAATGTTAAAAGTCCATTTTCTTTGCATAAGCCTCTCCCACCAAACTTAAACCTCAGTGGTTTAATATTTGTAAAACTACAGGCTGTAAGAAGAATCACAAAATCATGTGTATTTCTGTCCTAAGACTTGTATAGTTTAAGAACAGTCTAAAACCTGATGAATTCAGCTAAAATTCAGATGAATTGCAAGTTAAAGCTGAAATTGCATATAGCAGAACACACAAAATTATTGATAGAGCGTGTCTAACAGTTTCCTGTGCTACAGAATAACTGCATATTGGCTCAATAATCATAACGCTTACCAGAATAAGAAGTGTGTTTGTGTGTGGATAAATTTACTGTCGGTAGTGAAAGCTGTAGGTAGTCCTTCAAACGGAAGAGGTCAAATTAATGACCTCAGAAAGTTATTTATTTGCTTCTACTGTAATGTATAATGTGCTTAAGTAATCAGTTGCCTGCCTTCTTAACCTGGCTGAGATGCAATGATGGCTAACTGATGTAAAGAAGGGAATAACCCCTGAAAAACAAACAAAGGATGTGAATACATAGAGATCCCATAAAGGCGCAGAAATAAGGAAAAGCCGTCTCTCGAGATGTGTTGGGTGGGTCTTATGGCGTGGTTCTGGCAGATATCCTTAAGGGCACAAAATTAGCTTTGAAAGAGAAAATATCAGTACCGTGATTGGTAAAATAAGAAGCATGTCCTAGTGCACTTTATTCTTTTGTATAAATGCTACAGGCCATTCTTATCACAGAAGGGAGAGAGGGTAAAAGGAGGCTGATATACAAGATCATTTATACGGGAACAATGTATAGTGTGTGATATGTATACTGTACCTTGAATTTATGATCGAAGGGGGAAAAGGCTGCCAATGCCTGGGAAGCACTGATGCACAAACTCACAAGCATCCCTGGAGAGCGTTCTTGCCTCTTCTGTCAGTAGGGGGTAATGGGGCGTCCATTTGAATACCCAGAGCCTTCCCCCACCCCATAGAAGAGGACGGGTGAGGACAAATGACCATTTATCAAGGGGTAGTTTACCACAAGGGACGTGGGTGGTGCTGTGGGTTAAACCACAGAGCCTAGGACTTGCCGATTGGAAGGTCGGCGGTTCGAATCCCCGCAACGGGGTGAGCTCCTGTTTCTCGGTCCCTGCTCCTGCCAACCTAGCAGTTCGAAAGCACATCAGAGTGCAAGTAGATAAATAGGTACCGCTCCGGCAGGAAGGTAAACGGCGTTTCCGTGCACTGCTCTGGTTTGCCAGAAGCGGCTTAGTCATGCTGACCACGTGACCCGGAAGCTATACGCCGGCTCCCTTGACCAATAAAGCGAGATGAGCGCCGCAACCCCAGAGTCGGTCACGACTGGACCTAATGGTCAGGGGTCCTTTACCTAGTTTACCACAATATGTGTATAAGTACTTTGTAAGCCGGTTGTCTGCGACATCCTGCCAAGTGGGGAGGAATTTTTTTTTTTAATCTCTGCTACTGCTATTTCCCTAGATCTCTAGTCAGGTGTACCCCTTGATAACTGGGTTGTCATATTTAGTCCTCTGGCTGAAAAAGGTCTCGCACCCCAAGGTTATTATACCACCAAAGGGTCTGGGATGACATAAGAGAGATTGGCTAAGGAATGGTTTGGTAAAATGTGGGAGGATTCCATTATATATTGATAATTAGTAGTCTCATTGAGTATACTAGTGAAGGTTTTTTCTTCTCCAAGGAATGATATTCTTGCACTTAATTTTTAAGTCACAGTGGAAGAGGCTCACGCTCTTTATGCCACAGCTAAGGTTTTATTGAGATTTTATGCAAAGTAGGGCGAAAAAGCCTTGCAATCTGTATTTTGCTTTGCTAAATGTTGTGCAGTAAATCTTTAGAGGGCAATTGGGTTTCCCCATGTAATTTCAAGCGTAAGACATTTGTTAGCTTTTATAGCAGCAATATTTTTAATTCCTCCCATGTTGCACCATTGCCTTAAACTCCATTAGTTGCTCTAGTTAACTATATAGACACCTGAAGGTAGTCCTGTTGACATCTGAAGGCAGCCCTGTTTCGGGAAGCTTGTAATGTTTGCTTTTATTTTATTTTTTGTATTTTTGTTCGTAGCTGCCTACCACCACCCCTGTATCTATGGGTGGAGAGGTATTGGTGGTTGACATACTGGTCCAAGTAAATAAGATATAATTAGGCAATTAATGAGGTCAGCTTATTCTTAAAGACAAAGATTGACAGCCTTACAGTGAGCCTCTCCATATCAATTTTAAAAAATGACATGAAGCTCCCCCAAGCATTATTATGGGCTTATCTAAATGAATCCAAATATGTTAGTCTCAACATATAAACTGCAGCCTAGTGCTTTAAGGCAGTGTTTCCCAACCTTGGGCCTCCAGCTGTTTTTGAACTACAATTCCCATCATCCCTGACCACTGGTCTTGCTAGCTAGGGATGATGGGAGTTGTAGTCCAAAAGCAGCTGGAGGCCCAAGGTTGGGAAACACTGCTTTAAGGTGAGTACATATTTTCCCCTGCTATCAGATTGTTCAGTTTTGTGCATACGGAAAGCAGGTACTACTCTCCAAAAGCACTGTAGGTATGGGGGGAAAGCAGCCTATCTTGAAAGCGTCCAGACACAAATCAAGATTGCTCCCCTCCCCCCAATACACATGCACAGTGACTGTTAAAATGCCTGGGAAGAGAAGAAATATAGGCAACAACTGCTTGAGGCATTGTGCCAAACCTGGAAGTACCCCAAAAACCTAACTAAAAGGGGGGGGGGGAATGAGGCAGGGTGGCCTTACGTGGGCCCCGCTGACCTGTATGTGGGTCTGCAATGAAACCCCTGCACAAATCGGTCACTATGTCAATCCCTGCTCCCTTCATTCCTCCTCCAGTTACCCTTCTATGGCACCATCTTGGGTTGCTGGAGCCAGAGAGCAAAATGAGATCTGGAACTGACATGCCCTAAACTCAAGAGTTCCCTGCTCAGGTTGACTGGAATTAGGTAGTCGATGTTATGCCTACAACCCAAAGTACCAGGAAAGTACCGAAAGGAAAGGGTCTTTCTAACACATGAAGAGTTGGATCAGACCAGTTGGTGGACCATCTAGCCCACCACCTTGTACTCACAGTGACCAATCAGATGCCCATGGGAAGACTGCAAGTACAACCTGAGCGCAACATCTCTCTCTCTGTCCGTGCGCAATTCCCAGAAACTGGTATTCAGGGCATACTGTCTCCAGCAGTAGAGGTAGAACATTGTCATTATGACTGGTAGCCTTCTCCTCCATGAATTAATCTAATTTGTCTGTGTCCAGGACCTCTCAGTGTGGGGTGGGGCCTGACCCCACTGCTCTATTCCATCAGTTTTTGTGCTGTTAATGCTGCAAGGCTTCATCAACACTTGATTTCACTGAGGGAGGTGCAGATGGAAGGAACTGTTAACATGTTTTTATCAGGTGCTTCTTGGGACAACACAAATTATGTAACCTGTTAGTTTGGGCAAGGTAAGCGAAATCTATAAATTCAACATGCCATCCCCATTACCTGTTGTTGGTTTTTTTGCCATTTTAGCCGCCCAAGCCATAATTGAAATGCAGAAAGCTAGCACTTCACTAGCACCAAATTGCTAATTTCTCATGCTAGTTAGTTTATTCTCTCTGCAGCTGTCCCTGCTGCTTCTCTCTCTCTCTCCCCTTCTTTCCACCACATTAAAGTTGCTTGTCTATTTCGGTCTCATGCTCGCCTCATAAAGCAGAATGTACTCTTGAAACGATTCTCCTTAAATGAATAGCCTCGATCATCCAGAATCTACCTATTGGCATTTTAAAATGAGACCTCTTCTTTAAAAAACCCCACCAAAAAACAAAATCAAACATAAAGAGAAACCTTACAAGGGAAGGCATTTGGGTAAATGTGGCTCAGTTAGCATAGCTGTTATGAGAGAAATTGTGCATTAAAATACAGGTGTAGTTTTTTGTTGTATTTTGGAGTCTGTGGCTGTTGACCTAGCTAGGCAGTTGCCGCAGACTTATGGCATGTGCACCCCAGAGCTTTTCTCTCTTGCTCTTTGTCAAACGTAGCTCTTGTGGAGTTCAAGATGGAAAAAATACACGGGGAGGAAGCCACAAACAGCCTGAAAGCTTCCAGGTTAATCTTGCTTGCTAGCCTGAGCAGCGAGGAATTCTAGCTGATCTGGAGGCCTTTATAGTAATCGGGAAGTAACAGCCAACCTGTTCTGACCTGTTGATGTAAAGAGGAGGCTCTCTTGGCTGCTTTCCTCACCATTCTTTCCTTTTAGAAAGAAAGGTCCATATAGTTCAAGCTATGGTTTTCCCGGTAGTGATGTATGGAAGTGAGAGCTGGACCATAAAAGAAGGCTGATCGCCAAAGAATTGATGCTTTTCAATTATGGTGCTAGAGGAGACTCTTGAGAGTCCCATGGACTGCAAGAAGATCCAACCTATCCATTCTGAAGGAAATCAGCCCGCAGTGCTCACTGGAAGGACAGATCGTGAAGCTGAGGCTCCAATACTTTGGCCACCTCATGAGAAGAGAAGACTCCCTGGAAAAGACCCTGATGTTGGGAAAGATGGAGGCCACAAGGAGAAGGGGACGACAGAGGACAAGATGGCTGGACAGTGTTCTCGAAGCTACCAGCATTTGTTTGACCAAACTGCGGGAGGCAGTGGAAGACAGGAGTGCCTGGCGTGCTCTGGTCCATGGGGTCACGAAGAGTCGGACACAACTAAACGACTAAACAACAACAGAACTATGGGGTGATTTCAATACTGAATCCCCACTTAACACTCCCCCTTTCATAGAATCGTAGAATTGGAAAGGACCCACTGTTCATCTAGTCCAACCTCCTGCATTGCAGGAATCACTGCTGAAGCATCCATGAAAGGTGGCCACCCAACCTCTGCTTAAAAACCTCCAAGGAAGGAGAGTCCACAACTTCCCGAGGGAGACTGTTCCACTGTCAAAACATAGGCTCAAGAATTCTTACAGGCTTCCAGCGTGATACTTTCACCCAGCTGACATGCTTGGTTGCTTTTCAAAACTAGGTTGGCCCTATGCTTCTGGCATTCAACGTATCCATTCCACCAGGTCTCCGATCCTCTTACAAGAATGCTGGGTGTCTGTGTCTGTGTGTGGTTTGCCACAAGAACGGTACTTGATGGGTTGTGTCCCCGACCATGTGTACCCTGCATTCATGCTTCCTTGTAGTACTGCCAAACCACTAACTACGTAAGCAGTCCAGAAATTTTTTTACTCCATTTCTAGGCACTGACTGATAAGATCAGTTTCATCTTGATATGTTTAGATTGCAAATATGTGCTGCAAATGGCCACAGCGACCTTCTAGCACCTCTCTTGTTACAAGGCAAGTTTCCTTCCGGTTAAAATACAAAAAAGAAAATATGGCAGAACTTAAGAGGGCAACCTACTGATTTAGTAACAAAAGGAAAGGGCAAATTGGGGCATTTTCAGAATCATGATTCCATATGGACAATAATTTCCACAGTTAAATAATCCAGAGGAAGGTAAAACTAGCCAAAAGCCCAGGTTCTGCACAAGAAGTCAAGCTTTGTTTCAGACTAATCAGGAAGAATGCCACATTCTCTTATATCCTGTTTTAAAAACTGTGATCACACAAATAAATAAGAGAGGGCTTCTGCACAGTTACCATGAATGAATTCAGATTGTTGGGAGCGGGGAGGGGGAAATAATAATTTACAACTCTGTCCTCCACATAATAACTGTGGTAAAAGTTTGTTGCTGAGTTAATGGAAGTAACAGCACTCCTTCACACATTCTGCTGGGGAAATCTCGCTTCTCTGGAGTGCTACACAGCTGTAATGCTCACCGTGTTTCAAAACTGCTTATTTATTCTTGAATTATTATTTTTCACTACCGTTTGTACCCGGCCTTTTTGGCAGCCTGCTGTGCAGCTGTGGCTAAGCAACTGTGCTTTGGGAATTCTTCCTTTGAGGAGCGATAGCGTAACCCAGTGCTTAGTGTGTTGGACACTGATTAGAGAGTCCTAAATTCTAGTAAGACCTTTACCTAAACCAGGCATCCCCAACCCTCCAGATGGAGGGCCTACAACTCCCATGGTCCCTAGCTAACAGGACCAGTGGTCAGGGATGATGGGAATTGTAGTCGAAAACATTTGGAGGGCCGAAGGTTGGGGGTGCTTGACTAAATGGAGTGTTGCTTCTCCAAAATATTTCACAGACCAAAGCACCAACACTCGTCTACCAGCTGAAGCTGGTATTCCCATCTTATTTCCTTTTGACCGATCAAAGCCTCTCACCCACAAGAACTGCACTCAATTCTGTTTCATCCCAACCCACTGCACCCCACTCTTCTGTACCCCCACATTCTATGACACCTGAACTGATAAATTAAGTGGGGCGGGTGAAGAAGCAACAGGAAACGGCCCATCCTAGCAGTTTCATGCTGATGTTAAATAGCTCAGAGGACAAAATGCCCCACAGAACTTGGCGCAGCACAATTGCCACAAAGAAGAGCAAAAGTACACAACTTCCACCTTTCTCAGTGAAGAGGGATTATTTGTCCCTTTACAACACAACCTGTTAGGGCGGCAGAAGGGTGGATTTATGGGAGCCAAACACAAGCATGCGATTGTATGCGCTTGGCACGAGTGTCGTGGAGCTTCTCCCCATTCCGCCCCCTCTGTCGGTGGTGAAATCTGCTTCTGCCGTCGCAGCCGTGCCCTTCGGTTATGTGGGGCAAAGTCTGAGCGTCTGAGAAATATTTCCAGAATTAAACCTTTCCTTGTGCAGAGATTCTGAGCTGTGTTTTTGTGGCCTCACAAATAGATCCTTGTAATGCTTTTATGAGTTTGGCAATCACAGGCTGTTTTATTTTTGGCTCAGCTGCGTTCCCTCCCCCTCTCCCTTCCTGCCCAAGCCTGGCCCGGCTGTACTGGCTACCTGTCAAGTTTTGGTTTGCTTGTAAGATGCTTGTGCATTGACTTATAAAGCCTTTTTGGAACAAAGGCCAACTTCTCCTCCGAGTCATTAATTTCCCGGCTCTCTTTGCCAGCAGAGGTCAGTTGACTCGGTCCTGCTTTATTTTGTCTGTGCCTAAATGCATCACTGTCGGACTTGGTTTTTTGTGACAGCTTTTGGTTAGTCTATCCTTTGCAGTGACTTTTGAGGCCCACCTCGCTTGGCCTGCCTGAATACACTGGCGCTCATATGCTGGAGGTCTGCATGTTACAAAGGCTTAGTGTTTACCCTGGAAGGAAATATTTCCTTCCAATAAGCTATCTAGCAACCTGGGAAGTCATGGATATATAGCATTTCTAAGCTTTTAAAAACAAGTACAGCATGTCCTTGTTTCACTACTGAGCCCTCAGTTGTTCTTAGGAAAATAATTGGAAATGCTCCTTCTGTACCACTTTTATTTCTGTCTGTCTTGCACAGTTGAGCCACTGAGCAGGCTTTGACATGTGGGAGACCCCTGTAAGGAACTGGAAGTCCACTTTGTCTTCTTTTCACACCCCTACCTGTGTACCTTATGCCACACAGCCCATTCTCTGTCCTTTAGCATCCCTCTGCTTCTCCCAGGGAGTCATGTGTCCAAAATATATGGAAGGGCAATAAAGTTTTTTCCACTTTGAGATTCTATTTGTTTTTGTTGCCTATTTTGTTTTGTGTTTTGTTTGTTTCATTATGGCCCTTGCATTTTTTTGATGCCCGCCCCTTCCTTCCTTCCTTCCTTCCTTCCTTCCTTCCTTCCTTCTAAACGTTTTTGTTGTTATCTGTGATAGCGGCGGCAGCAGAGTCAACATCAATGGCCATCCTTTGCTTTTCTCAGTGCATCGTTTCAGAGCTTTTTGTGGGGAGAAATGGTTGCCACCTTTAAAAAATGCCCCAAAGGACCTCTCCAAACAGAGTGAATGGGTGGTAAAATGGCAAACACTGTTGAACGGAAGCAAGTGTCGAGTGATGCCTGTTTGGGCAAAAGTAATCTTAATTTCACATATATGCTGATGGGGTCTGAACTGGCGGTGACTGACCAGGACAGCTCAATAAAGATGTTGGCCTTATCCAACAGGCTTTTCTTACGTCTTGTCTGTAGCACTTGTCTACTACAACTCTCCCCATGCTTCTCCCCCCCCCCCCGAGGGTTCAAAAAAGAGCACGTTCACTTTTGTAAATGTGCACCTGGAACCTGGAGAGCAATTGGTAGAGGCGGGGGGTGGGCAGGTTCAAATGGGGATCTGGCTACAAATACTAATGATTGATTGATTGATTCAAGAGAAAAGCCAAGTACACAGCAAGATGCAAGTTAGAAGACATGAAATTATCTACAGTGGTTTGTGTAGTTAAATCTTTCTGATTTGTTTCCATGGTAGAATTGTACCAATTTGCTGCTTAGGTTGCCAGTAGTGTGTCCATGGGGACACTCTTTATTTTAATAATTGCATGTGTGTGTGGTGATGGGGACTTTCTAGTTCTCTCATACACATGCAGAGACACACACACACATTTCAAGATAAAATGGGTACATGACAGAAGATATAATAGCTGGGCTGAATCTCATTTTCTCTTTTTGCATTTGGTGAGTCATAGGGTTTTTTTGACCTTCAGCATGCCTTTTAAAAGTGGTGCTAAGGAGGTGGCTAGTGGTCAGCAACCTTTTTCAGCCGTGGGCCAGTCCACCGTTCCTCAGACCTTGTGGGGGGCTGGGCTATATTTTTTTGGGGGGGGGGGAATGGATGAATTGCTATGCCCCACAAATAACCCAGAGATGCATTTTAAATAAAAGCACACATTCTGCTCATGTAAAAACACTCTGATTCCTGGACCATACGCGGGCTGGATTTAGAAGGCAATTGGGCCACATCTGGCCCCCGGGCCTTAGTTTGCCTATCCCTGGCCTAGTGCATAAAGCCTGATCTGAGGATATACAGGTAATTATGTTTTCTGGCAAGAAAGATCTTAAATAGAGTAAAAACGAAATTAGCCACAGCCATGTCTTGCTCTATAATGTTAAAGGTTTCATTAGCTTTTCCAAACTCCTGGGACTATGAAACAGGTGTGTTAATAAATGGCAGGTAGGCTAAGCAGCTTCTGTTTGACTTGCTGCATGTAGAGCCAGCTTCTGTCCAGCCCTGCGTAAATGGACAGTTTTAAGAAGCCAGCATGCTTTCTCTAGCCTTAAAAGCCTAGATTGATAAGAGATAATCTCCTCTCTTCTATCTACAATACTGCTTTTAATGTTGATTCTTGATTTTTATCTTATCCCTCTGCTATTTCCTTGTTGCATTTATGATTTTATTTGCATTGTTCATTGTGCCCCACTTTTGGAATTAATACGATTTGAAAAGTGAGCTAAAAATAGCCTAAATGCATAACAAATATTGTCAATGTACTGGCATTTGCATGTATGGCATTATCTTCCTACTGAGGCTAGCTAGAACCCAAGCCTGAGCATCTTTCAGAAGTGATGCAATATTTTAAACTGAGCTTGCTCATTCTGGATATCCAATGTCAAGGGGATGGCTATTGTGCTTTTAGTGTTTCACTGGTATTTTTTGGAGCAAACACATTCTGTTCTATCATAGACATGCTTTGCTCACAAAAAGCCTATGGCTCATTCCCTGGTATATTCGGTTAAAAGGATCTCAGGTAGCAGAAAGAACTCTACTTGTGGCCTTGGAGACCTGCTGATAGTTAGAATAAACCAGCATCTTATAACCTGGCGTTCTTCTGATGTTTTGGACTACAATCCCCATAAACCTTACCTTAGTGAAGAGCTCACCTGGAAAAACAATATGACTCAGGTGGTTAGGAAGGCTCAACAGAGACTCCATTTTCTCAGGGTCTTGTGAAAGAACAATGTTAAACAACAATTGATGACCTCCTTCTACCAGTCCACAATAGAAAGTGTCCTCTCATATTGTTATCACAGTGTGGTACGTTGGCTTGGCAGCCATGAACTGAAAGTCTTTACAGAGGGTGGTGAACACAGCACATGATACCATGGGCTGTCCCCTGAGCCCGCTAGATGACATCGCAAGGGATCATTGCCTTAGGAGAGTAAGAAAAATTCTCAGAAAAATTCTCTCCCAGGCATCCTCCCCTAGCTCCCTTATCTCTCTTCTGATTCCACCGATCAGCTGTTTCCTTTCAACACTCTCTTCCCTCTTATTTGCCTTAGTGTCTTTTCCTTAGCTGGAGCAGTTTTTTGCTCCTCCTTTTCTTCTAATTTCTCTCCATATTGCTTTAGTCTTCCTGTTTTCCCCCTTTGCAAGTTTGCTGTCTTTACCTCCCCGCTCCCAGGCAGCCTCCTTTATTTCTAGCATCCCTTATCTCTCTCCCCGATCTGCAAACGATCAGCGGCTTTGTTTCAACACCTACTTCCCTCTTTCAAAAAAACCAAACCAAACCAAAATATGATCTGCTTTTTGCCCCTGGGCAATTTGGCTCCAGGGACCATGCACTCGCTCCATAAGACGCGCAGACATTTCCCCTTACTTTTTAGGAAGAAAAAAGTGCGTCTTATGGAGCGAAAAATACGGTAACTGCCACACTATTTGTGCTCCACATTAGTGAATCTGAATTTCCAATTTTGCCTCTGGATTCACCTATAGGCCTTTGGCCCCTGGAAGGTTTCCCAGCAGGGAAAGTGGCCCTTGGGCTGCATAAAGGCTCCACACCCAGCAGAAACACAGTCTTCCCAGATCAGTCAGAGTTGCTAAAGCATGCTGGTGTGCTCTGGTTCATGGGGTCACGAAGAGTCGGACACGACTAAACAACAACAAAGCAGGCTGGGCCCTTTAAAATGAAAGGGCTCCACTCACAGAAGGCAGAGCTAGCTACTGACCTGGAGCTGAAGCTCCTGTTTAAGGCTCAGCGTGAGGACTACTGCTGCTGAAACAACATATGAACTCCGCTCTTATGAGACCTCCAGCCTAAGCCCTGCATGGAGCTGTCCAAAGTACCACTGAAAAATCTTGTATTGCCTCATTACTGCTGAGGCCATAATTTAAAACAGGACATCAAACAGAAATAAAACACATGCTTTGGGCTTCACTGGGGTATTCAGGCGGCAGCGGCAGCGGCAGCGGCAGCGGCAGCGGCAGCGGCAGCGGCAGCAGCAAGTAAGTTTGAACAGCTTTGCAAAAGTTCCAGTGTTGCAGCTTTAGGGCTTATATTGTTAAAGGCCAGAACAGATGTGATGTTTAATTCATAATGGCATTTGTCACGTTTGTTTTTTTCCTTTAAACAGCAGCCGTGGGGCGGGGGGTGAGGGTCCTTAACTAGGACCTTGGGGTTTAACTCTTTCCCCCAAGCCTCTGCAACAACAAAATTGCTCCCTAAGGTGTTGTTAGCCCCAGAAAGGAAGCTACCACGGACTTACAATACATGTTTGATTTTAACAACAGAAGTTGGGCTCTGTTATATGTAAGATACTTCACAGAACTGGCATTTATTTTCTTTTTTAAAAACATGGTAAGCAGAAAACGTTTTGTTGTATGAATTTTTCTTTTGGGTGGTTTGATTTCCAGCTCCACAATTAGAGCCTGGAATTGCAGGAGCACAAACCTACAAAACGAGAGCGCCGTCCACAACATCTGGAAGAGATGGTGTGGCCATAAGTGAGCTCATATGCTTGCTTGAAAGCCCAGCCAAGTGAAGGCCCCCATACCACCATTATGGGTCGCAGGGCCCTTTTTGTACCGCAGCATGACCAAGCCTAAAAGCCACGTTGACTGCAGAAGCCACCCTGGAAGGTGTCAAATGCTGAATCAGCCATTTCTCCTTTCTCCCTGGCTTCTGTGGGAAGCCTTGACGGCAAAATCTGGCAGCAGAAAGAAACTGACAGGGATTCTTGAGAGGCCAGAATAGGACTGGAGATGGGGAAATGCCTCAAAATCTAATTCCTTCGCACTTCCTTGCTAGCAATCTCCTTCTGTGCATCTCGTTGACATTTTCGCTGCCTTCTTCCTCAGGGTGTGCTGTGTAACCTAATCCCTTTGGCAAGGTCAGACGGTTTGTAATCCAGTTAACACAATTCATGTTTTTAAACTCTCCTCCTTTGTTTTAAACCCCACATGGTGGAGTGGGAGAGAGAGAGCCTGGACATGTCTCATCATCTCTTTAATTCCTCCCATCATCCCTACCTGTTTTCAGCCAAGCCTGAAAAATAGTTCTGTGTAACTTGAAACCTTGCTTTCAACATTTGGAGTGATACTTTTATCAGGACAGCTGTCACCTCACATGCTCCATGTTATTCATCCTGTGGGACCTGCATACCTAGAAAGGTCTCTCATCAGGAAATGTGATTCGCTGGTGTGATGGTGTCCCACTTTTGCTAGAGCAGCTTTCCCCACCCAAGTACCCTCCTACCATCTTAGACTGCGACTCCCATCGGTTCCAGCCAGCCATCAGTTCCATGGACTTGTAGTCCAAACATCTGGAGGGCACCTGGTTTAGGAAGACTGGGCTGGAGTGTGACAAAGAGAGGCAGCTCAAAGATTGGTGCTACATCCTATCCTATTATTATGCCTGTGGGCAAAGGGTTTCAATTATAGATCCCTGGTAGGCAGAACTTTCAGGTAGATATGTGCAACTGTTGGGGAAATAATCGCTTGCGAGGGCAATCATAATTTAAAAAGCAAGGAGTCAGGGGAGCGTCACTCCTTCTCTACTCCAAATCATAACCACTTGTGGCTCCACACACATACGCACAGAGAAAGAGAGAAAGAGGCATAATGGAAGACATATTTGCCCCTATTATGAATATCTAGAACAGTGTCTCCAGCTGTTTCTGGACTACCAAAACAGCTGGAAACCCAAATTTGGGAAACATTGATCTAGAACTATGTTTAATGTCTAGTTTCGTCATCTGCCCAGTGCTAGGGATATTGCTGTTGGTACAACAGAGTTCCCAGGTGCAGACATTTCCCCCACTGCATATGGATGTAATGTTTGATGTTTCCGTGTGTTCCTTTATACTTTGTTGGAAGCTGCCCAAAGTAGTTGGGGCAACCCAGTCAGATTGGCGGAGTACAAGAAAAGAACATTCTTATTATTTCACTGGTAGGGTAGAAAATAACGTGTTTGCTCCACAGACACCATTGGGGTTGATGTTAAATTCATTTTCTGCCTCTGGTGAGCCCTCCCTCCTGTCACTGAGGGTCAAGCTTGCTGCTATATGCATATCGCCATCCCGTCCTCTGCATATGAGGAATCCATGCTACTTCTTGAATAGCAAGAGAAGGGTAGTGGCTCATTTTACAGACTGACTAGTGGGGAGTGCCCAGCGCTGCCTGGGACATTTAGGAAACCAAGAAGTATTGTAATATTTAAGTGAGTTTGGACCAAAATAGGTGAAGTCACTCCAAAGTCACATTTTGGTCTGCCACCACGATTCAAAATGGCACCCAGCTTGCGAACAATGAAGACGGCTGCCCCCACCTTGGGAACCTTCAGGAATTTCTCATCTGCATATGAAGAATCCATTCTGTTTCTTAAAGTGCAACAGAATGTTGGCAGCTGATTTTATAGACCGATAGTGGTTTGAGAATGGACAAGGGTGGTGAGGCAAATAGCTGTTCATCGTGCATTTGGTTTACGTTAGTGTTTGTGGCTTAGATCTCATGTTTGGTTTATGTCTTGGCATGAAAGTGCTTATTTATGAATAGCCCAATTGATTTTCCAAGGTTAAAATCCATAGTTTGGATCATGCAGTGGAAATCTACAACATTTCTGTTTCATTTGCAAACCCAATAATTATTGTTGCATTGAAGTTCTTGACATCTATGCTAAAGCGTTTTAAAAAATTAACCACCATGGAACCATACAGCACAAATCGTTTTTGTTTTATAGCATAGTACTTATTTAATAGCTTGGTTCAGTAAAATTGAAGTGTTCTTAACTGTACAGGCTTCAGAGGATTCCCTGCAATCCACTTAGTGGCTGGCTCTAAGGAAATCCTCTTATTTGGACATAGTTTTGTCCTTCTGTCAGAGAAATAAGAAACGTCCTTAAGGCTGTGATGTCATCAGCGCCTCTTTCAAATTATAATCTCAAATCAATGCATTCTTTTAAAGCTAAAGACAAAAAGTCACGACTTCTTCCACTGCAAGTAGCAGTATGCAATACTTAAGATGTAGGGCTCAGTCCAGCCCTCTTAAGCTTTCAGTGGGAGAGTTTTAAGCACACACACTCCTCCGGAATCAGTGGGGCTTAAATGGGCTTAACTTTGGCTGCGCCTTGCCTGTGGCTTGTGTCTGCCCCAGCACATCTCTCTTTAAATCTTGTGCAGCTGGTCACATGAACATGCTTATGAGCCTTGCATCGGGAACTCTTGTGCTCTTTGCAAATACATTTTGTGCCAAGGTAACCCCAGATTCTGCACAAGAAGAAAGAGCTGGATTTTTTAACCTTCCCCATGCCCCTGCTTTGCTGGTCTCCTCTGCCAGCACCCAACAAGGAAGATGAGATTGCCTGAAGACTCTGGGTTGAGCTCTCATTTCCAGGTGGGCAGGGTGGAGCTGAGCGTTTAGCCTTGTCAGGTGAAGGAGGCCTAAAAGGAGTGAGAGAGGGTCATCTGCTGCTTTTTCCATCAGAAAATGGGAGATCGCATTGGAGGCCACTGTGATACTTACTGCACAGGCCTCTGGGACAATTTTCCATTTCACAGTAGGAAAGGTTAGCTATGGAGGATGCCATTCTTGTGTGCGGTCAGACAATGTTCCTGCAAGGCAATGAATGATTGCCCTAGAGACTCATCACAAGGGCCTCTGGAATGGTCTTGTACCCCACACCTTCAATGCAAGCTGGCATTCCCAGTGTAGCTTCCTATAGGACTGGTGTATGGCAAGCAGTTCTCCTGTTGGGAAATTAGATGTGTCTCCGCATCTTCCTACGGTGTCAATGTGCCCTCTGCAGAAAGGAAAACTTTGGCAGGTGCCCAGCCATGCCGCATATGATTAAGAGCTGTAAAACTGCTAGAAATCCATTTTTTAAAGGGCAGACAATATAAAACCACAGAATCAATAGTGTTATCAAGTCCTAGTCTGGTGATAAAAAGCCAGAGAACTAATTCCCAGAGAAAACAGGTTTTCAGGGTGTACTCGCTCCCAGAGGTCATTCCAGAGCTTTGGTGCTGCTCCTTAGAAACCCTTGCTTTTTTCTACTAGTTTTCTAATTTTTCTAGAAGGAGGGCTTCTGAGCAGAGCTTTAGATGAAGATCTGAATGGTCAACAGACAGGTAGAAATGTAGTTGTTCCAAACATAGTTTTACAAAGCCCAATCCATAAGCAACAGGTATGTGAAACTGCCCTTGCACTGAACTACACAACTGATCAATCTAAGGCAAGCTTATTGATTCCTGACTGTTGCTAGCTCTTGAAGGTCTTTGGTGGAGGTCTTTCCTTGCCCTCCTCCTATCTGAAATTCTGGCCACAGATATGAAGGATTGAACCCAGCACTTTTTACAAGCAAAGCATATGCTCCTGCACTGAGCACCCCCTCCCCTTCTTTTGCAACCCTTGTGCTTATCTTCAGAAGGCCTGGGGCAGGGGGAGGGGGAGGGGGCGGCTGCAAAGGGCATGACAGGCGCTTTTAAGTTTCAGGACTGTAATTGACTTGGAGACTTGGACGAAAGTTGCAGAAGGTGCTAGTTACGCTGGAGAGATTAGAATGGGCAGGGAAGGTGGTGCGCTTGTTGCTCCTTGCCCTTGTTTAACCATAAAGGCACTCTCTGATCTGCTTACAGAATTAATAGCCTAAAGCGTTACCTCCTTTAAAAATCCAGGAGCCTGTTTTTTACCTGTACCCTGCAGGCTTTGACTTCCTCTGGAAGGAAAAGAAGAAGAAGAAAGTCGAAACTTGCAAGGAACCACATCAAAACCATTCAGACCTGCTGTTTTAAGATCGTGGGCCAAAGGGTGGTCACATCTGTGTTTATGGAATACGGCGTTTCAGACATTTTTTATTAAATATGAGAATATTGTTCAGAAACTCTTTGGAAAAGTTGAGCCGAAAGGGGGTGCCTCCCCCCCCCCCCCCGCTGACAAAGAGCCAAGAGTCAGGAGCTCCTTTTCCCTCTCTCTCTCTCTCTCTCTCTCTCTCTCTCTCTGCCTCTGGAGCAAGCTGTTTAATGGACAACAGATGGTCATGCTCAGCAGTTAGGGCAGTTCAGCTGGTTTCGGCAATGATTGCAGCAGAGTTTGCTGTGGTACATCAGAACAGCTGTTTTTCCTTTCTCAAATTTGAGCATTACAGTGGATGTTTATTTTATAACAAAACAGTTTTGTTTAGAGGGGACATAAAACCTGGGAGCTTGGATGCCCCGCGCGTTCTCAGCAAATCTTTGCACGTAATGAATGCCTGTCAGACAGTATGAAGAGTGGCTATTTGCAAGCAGGACCAGGAGCCATCAATTACTCCCTATACATCTTCTCTCCGATATAAGTCATGCTTATTTCGGATCACTTCCTCTTAGATCCTTTTCCTGCAATTTGGCAGTTGGCAAATGACTTCTCTCTGACTGCCACTGATGGAGGAAACAACTGGCACCAAATTCCAAAATTAGTTTAAAATTAAAGTGTTGACATAAAAACTGTTCCACAGCGCATGGAAATGGCCTAATTTTCAAACTGGCATATTAAGGATTTGTGTGCGTTTCAGGCGCTTTCCCCTTTTCTGTTCTACAAAACGCTAAGAATAAATTTGGGAGGATTAGAGGAGGAAAATATACCCCAAAGCTCAAACCGGTTAAATTAACTTTTTTTGTGTGTGGGGAGCGGGGATGAAGAAATGTAAATGACCCAAAAAACTGAATTTAGTGCTGCAGAAAGCATTCCCTAATCAGCATATGGTTTGCCTATTAATTTTTGAATAATGACTTTAAACAAGAGTAGGCAGAAGGTTGCTAGTGGCCCCACTGGTAGGCCACCCTCTTCTGCCTGCTGGTTGCTGTGATTCCTGCATAGTATGTCAGATTAGGGGGACCTTGAACTGGTTCAATAAAGCATTTCTTTTGTCCTTAAGCGAGACTTTATACTTAGGTAAATCTTGTATGAGTGAGCCCCACCATTCACTTTAGCAGAGGAGGCATCTTAGTGCACACACAGCCTCTCCCACACTTGAACTAATGGGTCTGATGAGCTGTACCCACGGGTACTAAAGGAGCATGCAGATGTAATCTCAGAGCCTCTCTCTGTAACCTTCGAGAATTCTTGGAGAAAAAGTGGACTGGAAGCAGGCAGTTTTTGTCCCCATCTTTAAAAAGTGGGGGAAAGAAGAAGACTCGGGTAGCTACTGATTGGTGAAAACTCTGATCCTAAACCTCCGCAGCCTTGCGGCTATTCATGAGAAAGGCTTTGGGACTAAACCCCCAGGAGCAATCCGTACCTGCTGTCATGCAGGACATTTTCAGGAGAATAAAAGGCTAAGGAGTAAACCCTACACAAATCCAGAGTGCAGTCCCTAAGGCGGTTGAATGGCACCTTGTACACCTCCTTCCGGCAACTCCTGAAGCCAAGCTGGTGCCAAACATATTGCTCTGCTTTCCTTTGGGCCACATCAGCAAGGCTGAGAGAAGGGTCTTGTCTTCTGGGCAGCCCAGGACCTCCATACACGCTGCCCAGTCTTGCACCCCAGGCAGGTCACTTCACTGCTTCAAAGACAAGAGTGTGTAGAACGCTTGGCTAAGATGGGGGTTCATATCACCACTTTCCAAAGTGAGTGACATTGGACCAGTCACCCTCTCTTAGCCCAGCCTAGCTCTCAGGGGCATTGTGAAGCTGAAATGCAATTAAGAGAGAACTGTGTACGTCAGTGGAGGTACCATAGCTGGGAAGGAGCCGTAGCTCAATGGTAAGAGCATGTGCTTTGTTTGCAGGGTGTCCCAGGCTCAATCCCTGGAATCTCTTAGTGTGCCTGAGACCCTGCAGCCACTGCTGGTCAGAATAGAAAGGACTGACTCAGATGGGCAATCTAACGCGGTATAAGGCAGCATCCTGTATTTCTCGGAACAATTTGGAGGAAGTGTGGGATGCAAATGCAATAAACAAATGATGGGATGTTGCTATTCGTTAGGCGGGTTGTCTGTCTTAATCTTCAAACTAGTCAGGGGAATTGTCCCACTCCTTTGCTTCCCTGCATTTCCAATCAACTGCAGAAAAAGCATTGGGCAGAGGAATTCCTGCTCCTTAGCAGGATATTTTGGGTGAACAATTCACCAAGCTGTTGCGTGCACATTGCAGAAAGCTAGCACTTGGTAAGTGGATATCTGAGCTCACTCAAAGTTGGTAAAAAGAAATAAATCTATGGGACTAGCTCTGCCTTCTGGGTTATATGGTGTTATATGGTCTGGGCAGCCACTCCCAGTCACCAGTCCAGCTGCTGCATTCTGGATTAGTTGTAGTTTCCGGGTCTTCAAAGGTAGCCCCACGTAGAGCGCATTGCAGTAGTCCAAGCGGGAGTTAACTAGAGCATGCAGCACTCTGGCGAGACAGTCTGCGGGCAGGTAGTTCAATGCTTCTGAGAATTGGCAGTGTTGACCAGAGCTGCTTATGCCTGCTTCAATTCCAAGGATTGAGTGTTGTGGGTCTGTGTTTCCCCCTGTAGTTGTAGGTCTGTAAGGGGAATAGGGGTCTCCTAACACCTCTCAGAGCCCCCGACAAACTACAGTTCCCAGGATGCTTTGCAGGAAGCCATGACTGTTTTATGTGGGATGAGAGTGCTTTAAATTATAGTGCAGATGGGGCCTCAGTCAAGTGCTCCTTCTCAGCTGCTGGTCTCCTACCTAGGTATCTTACAACTGTGTCACACACATATGTATGTTCAGCAAGACACAAAGCAGATGGGCTGCATTTGCGCTAGTATTTGCCATCACATGGGGCGGGGCAGCAGCTGTTCCAATGTTGCATGTCCTTGACTTGGAGGAATTTTTAAAGTTCCTAACCTCTGATTCCATCATTTTGTATTTAATTGAGTGTTTGCCATTGAATCATATTAGTGGTGATTCGCAAGGAGCCAAGGTGGGGGCGGGGGCCAAGCCCTTTTGGTGTCTTCTCCTCTCTAATTAACTTCAGTGACAAATTGTGTTCACACAAGAAACAGCAACAATAGGAGAGTGTCGTTAGGAAAACCTCATTTCTCCCCCTTTTTAATTTGGACGGGCCCCATCTTGTGAAAGATTGCTTTGTTAGCAAACCAGTTATCAGAAAGACCGCACTTCCGAGATGATTAAAGCCAGGGTTTGAATCGGAGTTGATTTGGAATGAATGCACACCCTAATTAAAATTTCTGTTGCTTCTATTTAGATGAAAATACTGGAGATGGTGAATTAGATCTAAGTGGAATTGACGACAGTGAAATAGATATGGTAAGAATGCTTCCTCTTTCTTACTCTGCCCCAGCCTCCAATAAAATTGTCTCTGCATGCAATATGCATTTTGTTTTACCGGGAATCAAAAATATCTGCTTTATTCTGCTGACGATGCATGCCATAATCACTTAGATTATTATTTTAATTTTAAGTGGTGGTACCAGCACCAATAGCAAGAGATTAGAGCAACAGTGATGAGAAACCCACACAATGTCAGGTGTAGATTACAGATACAGAGCACTGGCATAACATTTAGTGGTTGCCTGCAAGAATGACCAGATTTTTACAAAATGAAAATGCTTGCACTGTGTTATCAAAATGATGTCAAGAGAGGCAAACACTGTAACTTTTTTTCTTTTTGAGGCATGCTATGGTTGGCTGTAGGGTCAGTGTTTCTCGAACTTGGGTCCCCAGTTGTTGTTGGACTACAACTCCCATCATCCCTAGCTAGCCAGACCAGTGGTCAAGGGTGATGGGAGTTGTAGTCCAACAAGAGCTGAGAACCCAAGTGCCAGAAATGCTGCTAGGTGCTCAGGGATGAGGTACTTCCTTGTTGGTAGAGTGTTGTGCTTTAAATATGAGTTGTGAAAGGAGGAGGGTTGGATTTAGACGTCTCTGTGGTACCCGCAAGAGTATCTCCTCCATGCATGCAACTGTAAATAGTTCATTTAATGAAAGTGGTGACTACAGTGCTGGTATCAGGGAGCCCTGAGGAGCTCTGATGAGTGTTGTCTCCTCCGTTCCCTCCCTTGGTCCTCTTTTCAAGATTGTCTACCAACTGGATCTCCTTTGGTGGCTTCTCCTTTCTCCACACCCCCAATCCTTTTTCACCTCTCTCATTCTATAACCTGCCTCTCTGCTGCCAAGCTTCCCCTTCTGCTCTTTGCCACACCGATGCCTCTTTCTCTCCTCTCCGTCACGCGGAAGCCCCAGCCAGGTCAACGGAGGAGAGGTAGAAGCGAGGAGGTGATGGAGTGGGCAGCAGCTGATGGGCAGAGTTCCTATGTCTGCTGCTGAAGTACAAAAAAAACAAAACACTCACCTTTTTCCGTTTTGGTCCCTAGTATATACTTAATGATTCCGAAGCCAAAATAAAAGCAGAACTCTGGATGAGGGAAAATGCAGATTATCTGAAGGAACAAAAGGGTAAGCCAAATGAATGGAAGTCTCTTTCGGGTGAGTCATGTAGTGAAGTCTTGAGGCTGAAAACATTCAACTGTGATTAATCACTTCATTGTAGACCTAATTCAACAGGGTTTCTAACAGCCTTTCAACAGGGTTTCTAACAGTGCCTTAGCAACCAGCGTGGTATAGTGCAGCCTTCCCCAACCTGATGCCCTCCAGATGTTTTGGACGACATCTCCCATCTGGTCTAGCCAGTCTAAAACATCTGGAGAACACCAGCTAGGGGAAGGTTGGTGTCGTCGATAGGGGATCCAGTTAGGACTGGGGAGGGGGAGAATCCCAATGCAGCTACAAAGCTTACTGGCTGATCTTGGGGGGTTGCTACTCTCTCATTGTCTAGCCTACCCTACAAGGGAGGATAAATATGTGGGGGTGCTCCCTGTACCTTAAGCTCACAGGATGAAGGGCAGGATGAAAATGAAACCAATGCTGGTTTTGGCATATTGTGGCATGACTAAGAGCGAGCTGCAAGCAAGCAAGATGATTTCAGATAAACTTCTTTCCGGAGGGGTAGCTGTGTTAGGCTATTGCAGCAAAACCAACCAGTTGTTTGTAATATAATCATAGTGCCGTGCTTTACATCCTTGATGACAGGGTTTCTGAGATAATAGTCCAGTCCAGATGCTGTGCTGAACTATTGGTTTTGCTTGCATGCATGAGCAGCAGTGCACTTGAAGCTTCCCCTCCTGTCTTCTCCTCTGGCACAGCTAAGGGAAAGCTGTGCTAAGCATCCATTGTCTAAAACCACAGTTTCTTGTTCCATCCAAACTCAATGAACTCTAGTTAGCTTAAGCTCTATTTTGTTCAGATGAGTCAGGATTGGTGGGCACTAAAAAAAACTGGGGTGAGTGGGGATGGGAAGGGTGGGGGGAAACAAGCCAGGATCAAATTGAGATTTAAGATCATGGGTTATTTTCAAAACATAGTTTAAACTAGCTAGAGTTCCCAAAGTTTGGATGTAATGAGGAACTGTGTTTAGTTTAGAAACAGAAGCGAAAACTTCTGATCTTGTTTCATGGCTGCTCCAGAGGAGGGGTGGGATCATGCAAGCTTAAGGCACATGAATATTGTACTAAAACATAGTTTGGCATTGCATCTGAACTGGGCCAATGTATGCAAAAAGGCTTCAAGTCATATAAATATAAATTGCACTTGATCATTTGCTACATGCGTATTCCATCATTCCTCCAAGGAGCTTTGAGTAGTGTTTTAGCCTCACAACGACCCCAGCCCAAGTTAGGCTGGTAGAAAATTGTCTTTCTCAATACATCTCAAGGAGTTTCCTAACTTCTTAGGGATTTGAACTTTGGTTCACCATCCCCTCCCAAATGCTGTAGCCATTACATGAAGTTTGCCTCTTTGAAAGGAATTCCATGCAGAGCTTGACAGTTTGGTAGGGGGATTTAATAGATAACTGGTTTTCAAATCAGTTTTCCCCCTTTCTAACTTAAAGGCCCTCTAGGCCAGGGGTGGACAGGCAGTAGACTATGGTTTACCAGTCACGTTTCTCCAGTAGACTACTTAGTATTTTCTTGGTGCTGAACTAGGCCTTAATCTGATCCAACAAACACCTCTTACGTGCATTAGAAAGAGTGCAGTATCATGATAAACAAATGATTAGTTATGCCTTAACTCGTTCTTCACCAGCCTGGTGCTCTCCAGATGCTTTGTGCTGGTTGGGGCTGATGGGAGTTGTAGTCATGTTAGGAGAGGTGCCTTAACTTTAAAGAAACCCCAAACATGCACTCCTGCTTTACCAGCTTAGCATATACCAGTGGGTCACTTGGATTTTGGGTTGCTCTTTTTATAAGTAGATAATGGAACATGAAGCTTGTCTTTCCCTGCTCTAAAGCAGAATTCTCTGTGTGTACTTCAAAATTTCAACTGTGCAAAGTACTGTGAAATTCTGTGTGCACATATAAAATTATTTTATTCCATGGTAATAATAATAATAATAATAATAATAATAATAATAATAATAATTTTTTATTTGTACCCCGCCCATCTGACTGGGTTTCCCCAGCCACTCTGGGCGGCTTCCATAAAAACCAAAAATACACTAAAATATCAAAGATTAAAAACTTCCCTCAGCCTTAAGATGTCTTCTGAATGTCAGGTAGTTATTTATCGCTTTGACATCTGATGGGAGGGCGTTCCACAGGGCAGGCGCCACTACCGAGAAGGCCCTCTGCCTGGTTCCCTGTAACCTCACTTCTCGCAATGAGGGAACCGCCAGAAGTCCCTCGGCGCTGGACCTCAGCGTCCGGGCAGAACGATGGGGGTGGAGACGCTCCTTCAGGTATACTGGGCCGAGGCCGTTTAGGGCTTTAAAGGTCAACACCAGCACTTTGAATTGTGCTCGGAAACGTACATTCTGATAGAACTCAGAATGACATACATGGGGTTCCCTTAGTTAAGTTGTCATTAAAACTAGTCATCAGATTACACTTGTGCTTTCATACTACTTTTTTGTGTCCTCTTCCAGAAAAAGAAGCAAGGATAGCGAAAGAGAAGGAGCTTGGGATTTATAAAGAACATAAGGTAAATAAACTCTTTTGAATAAGCAGACTGAAAATGTACGTGGATAGACAATTTTAGTTCAGATTCACCATGCTCTTGGACCAGGCCGATTTAGAAAGCACAGGGGCAACCCAAAGATAAACTCAGAGAATCAGAGAATTGTAGAGTTGGAAGAGACCCCAATGGTCATCTAGCCCAACCCCCTGCAATGCAGGAATCTCAGCTAAAGCATCCATGACAGATGGCCATCCAACCTCTGCTTAAAAACCTCCAAGGAAGGAGAGTCCACAACTTTCCAAGGGTGATCTTTCCACTGCTGAACAGCTCTTACTGTCAAAGTTCTTCCTGATGTTGAGTCGGAATCTCCTTTCTTGTAACTCAAGAGCAGGAGAAAACAGCTTGTTTCCTCTTCCACGCGACAGCCCTTGAGATCTTTGTAAATGGCTATCATATCTCCTCTTACTGCCAGAAGAGTGATCTTCTTTAGTAAATCTAACCCTGCTTTGCAATAGGTTAAAAGGAAAAATCTTCCTTAAGTGACTTGGAAAAAACAACCCTGAGATGTGATATAAAAGCTTATATAAACTCTGTTTTGTTAAAATTCATACAGTTGCTTTTCTGCTTCTCTTACCTTGTAGGAGTAAATATTTTTTAGTCATCTTTTACTCAAACCTTCCTGATCATTAAAAAGAAAGAAAGAAAGAAATCTAAACACTATTTTCTCTCTCTCTCTCTCTCTCTCTCTCTCTCTCTCTCTCTCTCTCTAGTTTTACCTGAATACTGTAATATGTTTTCATTGTGGAATTATTTTGTATAAAGGGAAGTCTTTGGGAGGGCTTTTCCGTGATTATGTCTGTGCAGAGAGAATGCATCCACCACACTAAATATTTGTGTTCCATTGTGAACCTCTTCATATCCTGGATTTGCTGAAGCTTCAGGGGTTGCTGTTGTTGTTCTTGTTGCTGCCATCAAAACAGTTCTTACCTTGGCAGTAGCAGTGACAACATAACGTGGTCAAAACCTGATGGACTACATATAACACATGTCTCGGTTACTAGGCAAGAGGGCTATTTTTGAAGCAAAAAAATGTTGCCCAAGCAGTTGCCAGTGAACTGACATTAGATAGGCAAGCTTTTGGGAAACACCTGAGACCCAGAAAAGCCTTCTTCTAATTAATTGATTGAAATTGTACTTTATAGTTCAAGAAATCTCAAAGCAGTTGACATCCCAACAAATGCTGATGTGCAGTAGAATATATAAAAATACAAATTCCACATTCCATAATAACAACATTCCACATTTTGAGGCAAAGGCACCCACACCAGCCAGCACTCTTTGCTGCCCTCCTCTCTTTAGAATGAATGGAAGGGTGAGCGTCCATTCAAGAGGAGAGGCTGAGACAGTGCAAACAGGAACAGAGCAGGAAGTGCAAGCCGTCTTTTGTATATTGTGGATGTTTAGGGGGAAATTTACTGAGTCCTTCCTTAGTGGGCATTTTGATGGACCCTGGCATAGGGCTTTTGTGGGTAAGAAATCGTGTATCTCATTCCCCTATCTGCTTTACACATTTGTGGTTTTGCATATAGAGGAAAGGGGGGGGGGGTGTCGCTTATTTGATGGAACTCGGGCTTTGCATCCCAGCTTCACTTCCTGGCACTGCCTAGCAGGGATGGAAAATACTCCTTTCTAAAACCTGAGAGCTACTGCTTGTCAGTGCAGGTAGTACTGAGCTAAGTGGGCCAGTGGTCTGACTCAGAACAAGTCTGCTTCCTATTCTTCTATTGCTGCATTTAAATCGTCCTTAATTCCCCCATGACTGAGCAGCTTTTGGGTTTAATGCACTATGCGTCTAGCTGTCCTTGTTGCTTTGACTAGCACACGCCATTTCTCAGAGGCTTGCATTAACCCAACCCCATTAACAGGCAGGTTTCCAACTCCATGTATTCCACTTGGCTGCCTTCACTGATCTGTGGAGTGGCAGTCCTATGGGAACTCTCGAACACAGCTCTCTACTTTTACTTAAACTGCTGCTGTATCCCTTGAGCTTTTTGTTGTAATGCTACTTGGTATTTATGTTCAGTTCTGGCTTGCACTCAGTCTTTGTACCTACTTTTGCTGGTGGCGGGGCAATTTTAGTGAGAATATGCTTCCTTAATATTTTATTTTTACTAAAACAAAACAAAACAAAAGCCATCCTCTGCGACTGGGGGAAAAAAAATCTAGACTTCAGCAATAAAGGACTTACGTATTGTAGGGAATTTTCAGCAAGGAAAGCCTGGGGGAGGAATGTGTGATATTCCCCGTGTGGAAACCAGGAGCTGCAAGCTAAAAATATTATCACCCTTTAGCATAGGAAAGAGGCTGATAAAATGGAATATGACTGAAGGGAAATGCAAGCAGGTTGGAAAGAGCAACTCACAGCATGATTCTATCTATGCATGTTTCCAAAGTCATGTTGTCAGTGAGTCAGTCAGTTATATTTTGATTGTTCATAGCCAATGGCCATTACAAGAAGGCAATTCAAGAGTAAGCTAAATAGATAACGTTTTCAGAAATGCCAGTTGTCAAAAGTTAAAACCATAAAGTTATCCAAATTGTTTAAATTAAAAAAAAATCTATTTGGCGTTCAACGTTTTCAAGGAAACCAAGCCTTACGAGGAGTGCTTGAAGGAGCTGGATGTGTATAGCCCGGAAAAGAGGAGGCTGAGAGGAGATATAATAGCCGTTTACAAATATCTCAAGGGCTGCCACATGGAAGAGGAAACAAGCTGTTTTCTCCTGCTCTGGAGGGTGGGACTCGAACCCATGGCTTCAAGTTGCAAGAAAGGAGATTCCGACCAAACATCAGGAAGAACTTTCTGACAGTAAGAGCTGTTCAGCAGTGGAAAGATCACCCTTGGAAGGTTGTGGATTCTCCTTCCTTGGAAGTTTCTAAGCAGAGGTTGGATGGCCATCTGTCATGGATGCTTTAGCTGAGATTCCTGCATTGCAGCGGGTTGGACTAGATGACCATTGGGGGTCCCTTCCAACGCTGCGATTCTGAGATTCTAGAAGGCGCTATAGGTAGCAGACCTGTCTACATCGGCTAGCAATAAAATGATTTAGAAAAAACATTTTCAATTGAATGGGACTTCTTCCCAGGTAAATAAGGTACAGGATTGCAACCATTGTTTTCCTTTGCATGTAATGCCAGGAAGGCATCCGACAAATTCAACAGGCAGGAGCATTTAATATCTCCGCTTTCACACGCTGCGTGCAGTTGACCTGTTAAATGTTGTTCTATCAGATGCCGCTAATGCAGTTCAAAAAGGACCAGACAGGATTCATATGAATAGCAATTGATAGCAGGTTGTTGTTGCTGTTGTTGTTGGGTGGGCCAGTTTCCATGTAATGAGCAAGCACTGCACTCTGTGCCCTTTCCCTTTCCTTGCATGTTCTGCTTTGATGAGTTGCTTCCCTGGAAACCACAGGTGGGCTATAGATGCTCGCTTGTTACTGCAAACCCAAGGCTGTACAAAGTATGCCCCTGGGAAAATAAATGAAATTGCTTTTGAGACAAGAAAGACATTACAGCTGAACACATGAGGGGCCAATTCACACAACCAGTTAAAACTTTAGTAGCTCACTTCAACAGGTTCCCATGCATTATAAACATGGGGAAAACCCTCCCTTTGTGTTTGGATATGGCTCAATATACAGACTACTAAGCAGAGGAATACTGGAAATTTTGGGCATACCCATGCAGTTCTGCAGGCATGTTGTTTCCAGTTTCTGTATTCCTTGTATGCATATGTTTGAAAGGACTGGGGAAATTGAGGATATCACGTGTGAAGCTGGTTCATTTATTACTTTCAGTGTATGGTGGCTGAGAAATCTGCAGCCAACTTCCTATAATGCGTAGCATGTTCCTGCATTTGTTGTTGTTTTTATTTTGATTATGTGCTTTGTGGTTTTGTATTTTGATTTTATTCTGTGAACCGACCTGAGACCTGCGAGTATAGGGCGGTATATAAATTCAATAAATAATAAAATAAAATAAAATAGAAAGTGCAGACCAGCCCTATGTGGGGGTTTGTTGTGACTCCATTTGACCCTGCACTTAGTGCATCCAGCCACAATCTGTGGCCAGAAATAAATGTCACAGTAGCCACAGAGGTTTTCCCCAATAGTGGTGATTCTGTATTGAATCCCCCTTCTCTTTCCATAATGTGTAGTTATGGCATATTGTGCTTCCCTGTACCACCAATGGTTATCATGAGTTAGCAGAGGGAACCTAGTGATGTGGTGACATGTGCTTCTTTTGCTACACATTGCAGAAAGAGGAGGGAGAGCTGACATTTTAAAATTACTGTGTTGGAGATGATGTGTGCAATGTTTTACAAAGTGCAAGAGAAGAAGTCCCTACCTCAAGGAGCTTATAGTCTTAACTGCAGGGTGGCAATCCTGTAATCGCCATCATATCTGGTTCTGGTCTCGGCCTAACTATTGGAACTCTCACCCATTTGCTTAATTGTGGTCAAATGGCAGGAAAAAATAATCTGGACCTCAAAACAGAGGTGGCTGTCCATCAGCAGGACTGATGTAGCTTTAATTCACCTAAAAGATCATGCAATTTTCTGCCTTCACCTGGCATTCATGGCTTCGCATGGTGGAGAAAGTACATTCTTTTTGAAATATTTGCTAGTTCCCATACGTGGTGGGCGTTTTGATAGTTATTCAAACAAGCATTGCAACCCAGCGTCCTTAAGGGGCTAAAAATAATAGAGGATCTTCAATGAGCTCCACTATTCAGGATTTGGATCCTCTGCAGTGTGCCGATGCAACTGTGCCACCTATCAGTTCCTCTCTCAGCCAGCTGCCACCTGAGCAGCGATGATTAAACTGCAGCCCATTCTTCAGCCTCAGTAAAATTATTCTGATTGCCCCCTAAAATTGCTGTTTATGTTTTAATTAAGCCCAAGAAGTCTGCAAAGAAGCGGGAGCTGATCCAGGCCAGCACAGCGGGAGAGGCAATTGAAAAGATGTTGGAACAGAAGAAGATTTCAAGTAAAATTAATTATAACGTGTTAAGGGACCTCAACAGCAAAGGAGGTAGCTCACCAAAGAAAGATGATGACAGCACTGATGACAGCAGCAACACCAAGAAACTGTCAAGAAGAAAATCTCTGGCGGCTCGGAATGTGGCCAACTCCGTAAACAGTGTGGGGAAAAGGTAGCACAATTCTTCATTTAAATCCTTCTCTCTTCAGTGAACGGTGCATCTATAGATTGTTAACAGTTCTCTGACACTCAGGTAGTGTTGGGGCTTTCACTTTTAGTTCAGCGTGTGGAGCCAGAATGAATCATCCTCCACAGGCCACATGTTGGCTGGCAGCTTCATTGTGGCTTAATCACCATTATGTGAAGGTACCAGTCAGCCCTCAGTAACAAACTTTGCTTCTTAGAATTCTCTTACAGTGGTGCCTCGCAAGACGAAATTAATTCGTTCCGCAAGTTTTTTCTTCTTGTGAGTTTTTCGTCTTGCGAAGCACGGTTTCCCATAGGAATGCATTGAAAATCAATTAATGTGTTCCTATGGAGACCGCTTGCCAGGCTGGCGGTATGGAGAAGGGCTTTTCTCCCCACCGCAAGCCTTCAGGACAGGGACGGGAACAGAGGGGAAGGCGCGCAGCGCTTCTCCTCTGTTCCCGGGGCTTGCGGTGGGAGGAGGGTTTTTCCTCCCCACGCCAACATTCAGAACAGCATTCCGAAAGTTGGCGGTGGGAAGGAAAACCCTCCTCCCACCGCAAGTCTTCAGGACAGCCTTCCGAAGGCTGGCGGCGGGAGGAGGTCTCTCCGCCCCACCGCCAGCCTTCGGAGCAGCCATCCCAAGGTTGGCGGCGGGAGGAGGTCTCTCCGCCCCACCGCCAGCCTTCGGAGCAGCCATCCCAAGGCTGGCGGCGGGAGGAGGTCTCTCCGCCCCACCGCCAGCCTTCGGAGGAGCCTTCCGAAGGCTGGCGGCGGGAGGAGGTCTCTCCGCCCCACCGCCAGCCTTCGGAGGAGGTCCAAGGACAGTGGGGAAGACGCGCTGCGCTTCCCCGCTGTCCCGGAGATTTCCCTATGGGCTTTCGTCTTGCGAAGGAAGCCCATAGGGAAATTCGTTTTGCGAAGCGCCTCCAAAACGGAAAACCCTTTCGTCTAGCGGGTTTTCCGTCTTGCGAGGCGTTCGTCTTGCGGGGCACCACTGTAATTCGTTTCTGTTCTTCCCTCCCCCTGCCCTAAAGATCAGATTTTGTGTTAGCTGACGTGAAAAGCTTGCTGAAGCCTTCCCCACCCCCACCACATTTTTTCATGTTGATTTGAAAAAAAATAATGGTTCTTGTCTTGCTGTGACAGTTTGCAGTAGCGTGATTTAGTTCTTTGTTTGAATTTTATTCCAAAATTTGGTTGCTAATTACTGCCTTGGATACAAAGCTTCCTAGAAAACATATATATATCTGTAGGTTGCATATTCCTAAAATATGAAGGGGGAGGTCTATTGTGGAAGTGGGCACAATATTCAAATTTGGTTGCATCTTCTGCATTTAAAATATATGTGCCTATTCAGCTGTCTTAACTCCTCCTCGGGTCTCTGCTGTCTCTAAAATGAATGTCGGAGTTTTGAGATGATTTTGTTTATAGCTATTTCTTCCTGGCCAGCTTATGCTTTAAAGAGGCCAAGTTAGTTGGCCCTGCAGCTTACCTTGGAGCATCTAGATGATGCCAGGTGATCTCCCGGAAGAACTTATTACCCCTGGTAAGGAATCTGTTGCAAGACATGCTTTCCCCGAGGCTGATGTCTTCCCATCTGCCCATTTCCCATCCTCATTAAAGCTCAGCTATGAGTGCCTTCCTCTTTGGGGCAGGGCTATTTCGTAAATGGATGCAAATGGGCAGCGTGATGCGAAGTGACAGCTATAGCTGCAGGGGAACAGAGGATACTGCTGGCGCGGGATTTGCACCGGCACTGGGCTTCCAGGGCTGCTCTGACACCTTCCAACTCCTGCGTAATGAGCTGTCAGCAGCTCGAAATAAACCCCATGCCCCACACAGCTGCGCTGCACATGAGAACGGGGCAGATGTAATTTAGCACCACCAGTGGCGACTGCCACACTAGCTGGGAGGCTCAAATCTAGTTTGAGTTTTCAATAAGAAGGACTGTACTGGGCCAGCCCAATGGCTCTGCCGGCTCAGTATTCCGACTACCAAGAGGCATTTCACATAGTTGTGCAGACATCAAGATAATGTAATCTAATTAAACACCCACATCTGATAGTTGGAGGCTAGGTTGTCAAAGAGCCCGCTGGAAGTAAATCACACCGTTCAAAGTTGGAGTTAACTTTTTATTAGCCAAAATACGATACCCAGAGACTTGGCCTAATGAGCACAGCAACTCATCCCCGGTAGGTCTGGCCCCATGAATTAGTTGCCGAGGCTGAAAGTCCCCTCCTCTTCACAGCCATCTATGTCCCCTCCTCTCCAGGGCTTTCCCCCAGCATTTGGGAACTGCGCCTGTGTGCAGCCTGCCGCTGCTCCACCAGTTCTAAAAGACAAGGGAGGAGGGGGGCTTATTGCAGCAGGAGGGGGAGACACCCGTGACTCTTCCCCAGCCGGACTCATCTCTGCCTTTTGGCTTATGATAATAATAATAACAACACTAATTTATTATTTATACCCCACCCATCTGGCTGGGTTCCCCCAGCCATTCTGGGCGGCTCCCAACAGAACACCAATAACAGTGATAAAAAAGCAACAACATCAAACATTAAAAACTTCCCTAAACAGGACTGCCTTCAGATGTTTCCTAAATGTTATATAATTACTCATCTCCTTTATATTTAATGGGAGGGCTTTCCACAGGGCGAGTGACACTTTGGAGAAGGCCCTCTGCCTGGTTCCCTGTAGCTTGACTTTTTGTAGTAAGGGAACCGCCAGAAGGCCCTCAGAGCTGGACCTCAGTGTCCGGGAAGAACGATGGGGGTGGAGACGCTCCTTGAGGTATACTGGGCTTCCCTCCTCCAACTCTCCTGCTTCAGCTCCTGCCTCTGATTCTAGATGTCTCTCTGTCACAGACTCCCCCCTCTCACTAAGCCCTGTTACCCCTCCAGCTTCTGACACCTCCTCTTCCCAGTCTCCTCTCTCTGACCCCTCGTCGTTGTCCCACCACCATTCCCTTGGCTTTGTGCCTTCTTCTCTTGGGGGTTCCCCAGCTGGTTCCTCCCACCATTCCTCTGCAGTACGTTTCCGAGCACAATTCAAAGTGTTGGTGTTGACCTTTAAAGCCCTAAACGGCCTCGGTCCAGTATATCTGAAGGAGCATCTCCATCCCCATCATTCTACCCAGACACTGAGATCCAGCGCCAAGGGCCTTCTGGCAGTTCCCTCACTGTGAGAAGTGAAGTTACAGGGAACCAGGCAGAGGGTCTTCTCTGTAGTGGCACCCGCCCTGTGGAACGCCCTCCCACCAGATGTCAAAGACGAAAACAACTACTAGACTTTTAGAAGACATCTGAAGGTAGACCTGCTTAGGGAAGCTTTTAATGTTTGATGCATTACTGTATTTTAATATTTTGTTGGAAGCCGCCCAGAGTGGCTGGGGAAGCCCAGCCAGATGGGCGGGATATAAATAATAAATTATAATTATAATCATCATCATCATCATCATTATCCAACCAGTCTGTGGCATATGTCTGAAAATGGAGGCTTTGCATCTGGCTAGTAGCTGTGGCTACTCATACACCCCCATCTATTTATCAAATCCCTTAAAAAAAATAAAAGCAATTTCTGAGATTGCTATCAGTTCAGTATATTCAATATCCATAAATGTAGGTAGCCTGACTTCCCCCTTTGCTATTCTTGCTTTAGTGTGTGTTTATTACAAGTTCCAATGCCCACAGTGCTGACTGATGGCAACTGAGCTGCTGGGTGTTTCTTTCAAATCCGAATTTACTGTTGTGGCATTTGCCATTTCATACTCAGAAACTCTCGCTGAGGCTTCTTCTTGACGCTCTTGGAGCTTTGTTCTCTCCTGCATCCCATATGCTAACACAAAGATAATTCGAGGTGGCAAATCTTTGTGTTCTGCTCAGGCACTGCAGTTTTTGACTTCCATATGCCTTTGTTTGAGAGCCGCAGGTGTCTTCTGTTCTCCATATAACTTTTCTCTGTAAGGCTTACAATGATCCTGGGTCAGCTGAAGAAATACTCTAAAGGTCGTTGTGCTTTTTGGTTACAACATATGACTGCAAAGAGGTGAAACGAAGGCAGGGAGCAAAGAGGAGATTGCATTACTTGAAGAAATAGACATTGACTGGCTTGTTCATTGTGGCATCACGGAACACACAGATAATAATGGTGTTATTATTTATTATTTATATTATTTATAGACACTCGCCACACAAAGATATCCAAATGATTTTTTCTTGTGTGTTATTCTGTTTCTGGTTAGCAGCTGTTTTACCAGGGTTAACCCCTTAAGAAGTGTGCATGCACACGAAAGCTCATATCAATGACAAACTTAGTTAGTCTCTAACATGCTACTGGATGGAATTTATTTTATTTTGTTTTGTTTGATTGTTGGGAGTTAGGCTATAGTAGGGTTGACACATAACCAGATTCACACGGTGGACTTAGTGCCCCTTTCTAGCGTCCCCCCAAAAAGCTCAACAACTTTTTGTGCGATTTTCCCGCCAAAAAACTTTTGTGTCTGGATTTTTACCTCTTGAAATATGGCAAACCTAAGGTAAAAGGTAAAGGAAAAGGACCCCTGAGCGGTTAAGTCCAGACAAAGGCGACTATGGGGTTGCGGTGCTCATTTCGCTTTCAGGCTGAAGGAGCCGGCATTTGCCCACAGACAGCTTTCCGGGTCATGTGGCCAGCATGACTAAACCGCTTCTGGTGCAACGGGACACCATGACAGAAACCAGAGCGCACGGAAACACCGTTTACCCTCCCGCCGCAGTGGTACCTATTTATCTATTTGCACTGGTATGCTTTTGAATAGCTAGGTTTACAGGAACTGAGACAGAGCAATGGGAGCTCACCCCGTCAAGGGGATTCAAACCAATGATCTTCTGATCGGCAAGCCCAAGAGGCTCAGTGGTTTAGACCACAGCACCACCCGCCACCCTAGGATATAGCTAAATGCTAGTGCAGATGTGTGTGAAAGGTCCCAGATTCATTTCCCAGCATTTCCAGTGGGAAGGATGGCTGGAAAAGACTTCTGGCTGAGACTCTGCATAGCCATAGCCAGCCAGGAGTGGCTAAATAGACCAATGGCCTGAGTCCGCTTCATAAGGTAGCTGCACACACTCAGAAGGCATGGATGTACATACAAGTGTAGACATTTGCATTCTAAATCTAGAATGTCATATTTTAGGAACTTGGCAAGTGTATAGATTATTTTGATTTTTCTCAGGATTAAAGATTTACAGTAGACCTTTTGATTTTTCTTCCATTACTCTAAATGCAGTACATCATATGGCATGCATAAATTCATTTGTTCATCGTTATTCTTGGATGTAATGCATAAATTCCTTTGTTCACATTTCTTCCTCCGAGGTGTTAGCGGATAAATGCATTTTTCTTCAGCAATACAATAATCACAGTAATTTATGTGCAATTAAGAACAAAACGTGCTACACTTCTCATTTGACAATGAAGCCCCTCGTGTTTCTCCATCTAGAAGTCGTGAGCACAGATCTTACTAGCCATTTAATTTGCAGTGATTAATAATCTCCTTGGTTTTATCTTCAGAGATAGCTTAAATGTTTTAGTAATATTTTATCTGACAGGAGCAGAGGTTTGCCTAATAAGCAACTGCAGAGGGCTACTTTTTACCCAATATTTCAGTTTGTGCAAGTTAAGCCTTCAAGGTCGAATTGTGACATCTTAACCAGAAAAAAGTGCTGGGGTCTGATGGAGGCTGACTGCAAGCCGCAATTTGAAAACTGAGAACTAGGCTCAGAAATGTGCACTTGCCTCCCTCTGAAGAATGTGAAGGCCTGGAGGGGAGGAGGGGATGGTGAGGAGTCCACCCTCATCCCCCCCCCCAAAGCCTCTGTTTTCTGAATTTTTTGAAATTCGTTTTGGATTATGACATGTTTTCTTTTAGAACAATGAACAAAGCATTTAAGGCAAGAGGTTTCCGATCACATTTCAAAGTGTTGGTGCTGACCTTTAAAGCCCTACATGGCCTTAGCCCAGTATACCTGAAGGAGCGTCTCCACCCCATCGTTCAGCCCAGGCACTGAGGTCCTCCTCCAAGAGTCTCTTGCTGATTCCCTCACTGCAAGAAGCAAAGTTACAGGGAACCAGGCAGAGGGCCTTCTCCTCCCGTCAAATGTCAAGAAAATAAACAACTATCTGACTTTTAGAAGACATCTGAAGGCAGCCCTGTTTAGGGAAGTTTTTAATGTTTGATGCTGTATTGTGTTTTTAATATTCGGTTGGGAGCCGCCCAGAGTGGCTGGGGAAACCCTGCTAGATGGGTGGGGTATAAATAATAATTTATCCATCCATCCATTCATCTATCCCTCCCCCAATTTTTTTCTAGGAAATGTGTGTGAATGTAAGAGTTTTATATAAGGCAGCGTACAGTATCAGATCATTACAATTCCTGTACTTTGAGGACAAGCAAGTCCTGAGTATTATGCTGGGAGGGCAACTCCCAAATGCCGAGCAGTTTACGCCTCTCCCTCTTGAAGGGCACTGCCATTGTCCTCGTGAACTGTCATAGCCAAAAGGATGCTTGCTGCAAGCCGCCTAGAGTGGCTGAGGAAACCCAGCCAGATGGGTGGGGTGGTAATCATAATAATCATAATCATAATTTCAGTGCAGCAGCCTGCTTGGAAGGTGTTTGTTCCCTTTCTAGGGGCAGCTGATTACAGTGGTACCTCAGGTTAAGAACTTAATTCGTTCCGGAGGTCCGTTCTTAACCTGAAACTGTTCTTAACCTGAGGTACTTTAGCTAATGGGGCCTCCAGCTGCCGCCGCACCACCGGAGCAGAATTTCTGTTCTCACCCTGAAGCAAAGTTCTTAACCCGAGGTACTATTTCTGGGTCTGTAACTTGAAGTGTCTGTAACCTGAGGTACCACTGTACTACAGTGGTGCCTCGCAAGACGAAATTAATTCGTTCCGCAAGTTTTTTCTTCTTGCGAGTTTTTCGTCTTGCGAAGCACGGTTTCCCATAGGAATGCATTGAAAATCAATTAATGCGTTCCTAGGGAGACTGCCTTCAGACCAGGTCCGGGGACAGTCTTTCCCCGGACCTCTTCTGAAGGCTGGTGGGGGGGGGGGACTTTTCTCCCCACCGCCAGGCTTCACAACAGCCTTCTGAAGGCTGGCGATGGGAAGAAAAGCCCTTCTCCCGCCGCCAGCCTTCAGAAGAGTTCCTGCAGGGCTGCCTAGGCTGCGAATAGCAGCCTGCTGCCGGGTGCGAGGGACGCTCTGAAGCAGAGCGCCCCTCGCCCGGGGCAGACATCTGCAGCTTGGGGAGCCCTGCCGGACTTCCCCACAGGGCTCTCCAAGCTGCGGATAGCAGCCTGCTGCCCCGCACGAGGGGCACTCTTAAGCAGAGCGCCCCTCGGGTGGGGCAGACATCTGCAGCTTGGGGAGCCCTGCCGGACTTCCTCACAGGGCTCTCCAAGCTGCGGATAGCAGCCTGCTGCCCCGCACGAGGGGCGCTCTTAAGCAGAGCGCCCCTCGGGCGGGGCAGACATCTGCAGCTTGGGGAGCCCTGCCGGACTTCCCCACAGGGCTCTCCAAGCTGCGGATAGCAGCCTGCTGCCCCGCACGAGGGGCGCTCTTAAGCAGAGCGCCCCTCGGGCGGGGCAGACATCTGCAGCTTGGGGAGCCCTGCCGGACTTCCCCACAGGGCTCTCCAGGCTGCGGATAGCAGCCTGCTGCCCCGCACGAGGGGCGCTCTTAAGCAGAGCGCCCCTCGGGTGGGGCAGACATCTGCAGCTTGGGGAGCCCTGCCGGACTTCCCCACAGGGCTCTCCAAGCTGCGGATAGCAGCCTGCTGCCCCGCACGAGGGGCGCTCTTAAGCAGAGCGCCCCTCGGGTGGGGCAGACATCCGCAGCTTGGGGAGCCCTGCCGGACTTCCCCACAGGGCTCTCCAAGCTGCGGATAGCAGCCTGCTGCCCCCGCACGAGGGGCGCTCTTAAGCAGAGCGCCCCTCGGGTGGGGCAGACATCTGCAGCTTGGGGAGCCCTGACTTCCCCACAGGGCTCTCCAAGCTGCGGATAGCAGCCTGCTGCCCCGCACGAGGGGCGCTCTTAAGCAGAGCGCCCCTCGCGCGCGGCAGACATTCACAGCTTGGGGAGCCCTGCGGGGAACTCTTCTGAAGGCTGGAGGCGGGAGAAGGGCTTTTCTTCCCACCGCCAGCCTTCAGAACAGCCTTCTGAATGTTGGCGGTGGGGAGGAAAAACCCTCCTCCCACCGCAAGCCCCGGGAAGAGAGGAGAAGCTGCGCGCCTTCTCCTCTGTTCCCGGACCTCCCACCGCAAGCCTTCAGGACAGGTCTGGGAACAGAGGGGAAGGCGCGCAGCTTCTCCTCTCTTCCCGGGGCTTGCGGTGGGAGGAGGGTTCCCCGCTGTCCCCGGAGATTTCCCTATGGGCTTTCGTTTTGCGAAGCAAGCCCATAGGGAAATTCGTCTTGCGAAGCCGCTAAGAAATCGGAAAACCCTTTCGTCTTGCGGGTTTTTCGTTTAGCGAGGCATTCGTCTTGCGGGGCACCACTGTAGTTTGAAAATGTTTTGTGGGACTTCAGTTACAGTATACCATTTTAGAAACCAATGGAAGACCTATCTTTTAATTCCAGGGCATCAAGCGTGCCACTACTGTATTTTCAAATGCTAATTACATTACAGTGTGATTTGTTTTATTACAAACTGCATGCAATTATCTGTTGTTGTTGTTGTTGTTGTTGTTGTTTATGTGTTTTAAAAGAGCAAACAGGAAGAGATAGCTTTTAAGCAGATCGCCGGAGCAATACTTAATACGATCGTCAACTATGGGGCTAATGAAAAAGTTTGCATATTTTTCCGGGGGGAGGCTCAGTTTTATGTAAATTTGTTTTAATTACATTTTTCACTGTATGTAATTTGAAGCTGCCTAATAGGAAAAGGTCAGATCTAATTTTCACATGGAAAATGCTTTCTCTTAAGTGTCCTCTATCAACAAATCATAGTTAAATTTGGGTGGAATGCTTTTTTTTTTGGCTTACAGTAAGCTAACATTATATCTGTCAAGCTTCAACATGGTTTCTTCCTAATGTCTTATCACTATTGTAAAGCAGGAGCCTAAGTTTATACCACTAATCTTTCTCAGTATGTGGGTTTGTGGTATTGTTGTTTTTAAATCTGCTTTAGTCATGGTTAAATGAAAACTTGCTCCATTCTTACTTCTGTACCTGGATTATTCTGTGCCAGTAGAAAGACAGAGCTGTGTCCAGAGAAACATCTAGTTGCATGTTGTAGTTGCTTGAACTGAAATCTTATTATATTTATTGTGGAGGAAAAATCTGTTGCACCTGGCAAATGTTGGATCTGAACTACCTTTCAAGTCACTACATTTTAAAATGTGAAGGCTCCCTGTTTCCTGGTACTTAAAACTGGCAGTGATATACCAGGAGACAGGCAGTATTATAAAAAGAATAAATATGTCGGGTTAATCTTTGAAAATCCAGGCAGAAATGAAGCAGCCCTGAAAAGTACACTGGAACGGCAGAAGGTCGTTCTTGTCCCTCTGTCTCTCCTTGCCTCTTCCCCTATACACACTCACACTCAAACATGAACGTCTTCAAGACTGAAATCATGTTAGTGGTGGTTATGAAATGCCTCCAGGGTTTTTTTTTTGGGGGGGGGGAAGATTTTATTTTGAAATGAATTTTAACCTCAGACGTACCCTGAAATTATTCTTAAAAGGCTCTGTTTTGAGGAGGCAAACCTGTGTCTCCATCTTCAAGACTTGTATTACAGGCTTACATATATATCTCCAGGCAGCACAAAGTGAAAATCACTGTTCTTTGCAACCCTTGGGGCGGAAGATGGCTTGTGTTTGCTGCAACATTTGGGGGGTGTGTGTGTGTCATTTTTAGAGGGGCTGTAGCCTTTTGGAATAATGCCCTGCCCTTTAAAGTAATGCAGTTTTGTTTTTTGTTTTTAAACATCCTGGAAACTATACACCAAGACATTAGATGAAAGAAAGGGTTTGCTCCACTGTGAGTCATTCACATCCAGAAGTCTCCACAGGTTCTTTGGTCTATACTAATTTGCCATTTTTATTTTGTGGTTTTGCTATACTGCTATGTTGTTGTTTTTTAAGGTCATTATAGTTCCGTAGACTCAAAGTTCAGGGTACAGATTTGAGAAAAACATGCTATTGGCATGTGAATGAATACCCCTGTCCTGGTAGTTCAGTCAGTAGAGCATGAGACTCTTAATTTCACAGTTGTGGGTTCAAGACCCATGTTGGGCAAAAGTTTCCTGCATTGCAGGGGGTTGGACTAAATGAGCCTGGTAAAGGTAAAGGCACCCCTGACCATTAGGTCCAGTCGCGGACAACTCTGGGGTTGCGGCGCTCATCTCGCTTTATTGGCCGAGGGAGCCGGTCATGTGGCCAGCATGACTAAGCTGCTTCTGGCGAACCAGAGCAATGCACAGAAATGCCATTTACCTTCCCGTTGGAGTGGTACCTATTTATCTGCTTGCACTTTGATGTGCTTTCGAACTGCTAGGTTGGCAGGAGCAGGGACCGAGCAACGGGAGCTCACCCCGTCACAGGGATTCGAACCGCCAACCTTCTGATTGGCAAGTCCTAGACTCTGTGGTTTAACCCACAGCGCCGCCCGTGTCCCCTAATGAGCCTTGTAGTCCCTTCCAATTCTATAATTCTAAGGTATTTATTACTTTTCTCTTCTACCTTTCCTCTAAGGCGTGCTTCCCCATTCTGGTGTCCACCACAGGCTTTAGACCAAATGCCCAAGCAGCATGGCTGTGGTTGTAATCTGCAATATCTGGATGACATAAGGTTGGGGAAGATGACTTTCTGCTGGCACACACCATTCTAAACACACAAACACACACACACACTTCTCTTCTCTTCACAGCACTCCGGAGGAATAGTGATCACTGAAATATCTTACTGGTCCTTGATTATCTAGTAAATTTCATTGATCAGTGGGAAATAAAAACCCTGGTTTCACGCAGCCTAATTCAACAATACATCACAGTGGCCTGCACAGGCTTAACACCCAGGTACCAAGAGTCAAACAGAACTGAAAAAAACAGAACACACTCCCCTCCCCCCAAAACCATGCTCTTAGGCTTTGAGTGATTTTCAGTGCAAACCTGTGCATTCCTACTCAGGAGTAACCTGCACTGAGTTCAGTAGGACTTGTTGTTGTTGTTTAGTCGTTTAGTCGTGTCCAACTCTTCGTGACCCCATGGACCAGAGCACGCCAGGCACTCCTGTCTTCCACTGCCTCCCGCAGTTTAGTCAAACTCATGCTGGTAGCTTCGAAAACACTATCCAACCATCTCGTCCTCTGTCGTCCCCTTCTCCTTGGGCCCTCCATCTTTCCCAACATCAGGGTCTTTTCCAGGGAGTCTTCTCTTCTCATGAGGTGGCCAAAGTATTGGAGCCTCAGCTTCACGATCTGTCCTTCCAGTGAGCCTTCAGGGCTGATTTCCTTAAGAATGGATAGGTTTGATCTTCTTGCTGTCCATGGGACTCTCAAGAGTCTCCTCCAGCACCATAATTCAAAAGCATCAGTTCTTCGGCGATCAGCCTTCTTGATGGTCCAGCTCTCACTTCCATACATCACTACTGGGAAAACCATAGCTTTAACTATACGGACCTTGCCGTGGCGAAGGGGCTTGAATAACTCAGAGAAGCTATGAGCTATGCTGAGCAGGGCATCCAAGATGGACAGGTCATAGTGGAGAGTTTTGACCAAACATGATCCACCTGGAGCAGGAACCGGCAAGCCACTCCAGTATCCCTGCCAAGGAAACTCCATGGACATAGTCAGTAGGACTTACTGCTAGGCAAGTGTATAGAGTGGTTGCAGCCGTAGCTGTGGGGCAGCTGCCAAAAATGCCCCTCTCTCTGCTCTTCCTATTTGAACATGATGTTTCCTTGCACCATTAAGTAAGTCTTCATGGCCTGTACTAATGGTCCATGATGGGCAAATGGTAAGGAGACTGGTTGTAAATCTAAATTACACAGGGCTTCAGCTGTGTAAGGTATTATAGGTTAAAATCAGCATCTCTAATTTTTCTCAGAAGATTATAGATTTTAGTTCCCAGAGTGGTTCTACATTTTCAGAACATAAGAACTATGCCTATCTCCCAGACAATCTTTCTTTGCTTAATTATCCGACAAGGTACTTTTCGGCTATATTGATTAGCAAAAATCCTATACAAGAACAGTATTTATGGTAAAAGTGTGTGTCTCATTACTTTCACAGGCCATTTTCAACTTCGTAGCAAATGCATGGGGGTTAAAAGCTATTTGTCTTTGTTTTTAACTTAGAATCTTATTGGCTGCAATACAGTTTTAGAAGTGAAGTTCTAACCAGCAAAGTAAATGATGTGAGTTACCCTGCATGGCGCAATTGGTCTGACATCCTGTTTTAGTTATAGGAAAGAAATTGATGCAAAACCAGATTTTTAGAAAACATTCCATTTTGGTGCAGGAAACTCCATTACCTCATTTAATTGAAGCTGTTGGGTGGGCACACAGATAATCATCATGTTTGTTGATGTGATAGTTGATCAAAAGAACCGGAAACCTGCTTTTTTTCCTGGGTGTGGACTATATTGGCCATTTTACTATACTTTTTTGGAAATAAATACTGTGGGTTGAATTCAGATTTTCCAGAATATACTGTGTTCGGAAGAACCATTCTGCCTTTTTCTAACATCAAGCTAGTTTCAAACACAAAAGAGTTTATTATTAATGGCCAAATCTTTTGCACTTTTGGCTATTCAACTATTCTAGTGTTCTACTTTGAGGTGTGGTTCTTAGGTTGTTTAGAACTATTTAGATGGTATAACTTATAGATACTGGCTTACTTTAAAAAGAGAGAGAGGGTATATGCCACAGAAATAACTGCAAACTGTGCTAGATGCCAATATCCAGCCTATCGATAATACAACTATGAATCTTTATTTTTGTAGATTAATCCTTTGAATCTTCTCACTGCAAAATTATGGGCAAAATTGAATTCATTCCCTGTGATAAACCAAGGAGGGACCATCCCAGTGCAGTAGGCCCTAGGATGAAAGCCGTTAACAGCATTTATTTGATATTTAGTATTATATTTCTATCCCACCTTTATTCCAAGGAGCTCAAGGTGTCATGCACAGTTCTCCCTCTTCCCCCATTAGTCCCACAACAACCCTGTGAGGTAGCTTATTTATTTATTCATAAAAATATTTACATACTGCTATGTCATTAAAAATATATCAAAGCAGTTTACAGTAATTAAAAAACCCATACAGTCGTACCTTGGTGTCAGGGAACTGCCATCAGGGCCGGAGGGAGAGAGCGGGCTCCAGAGGGATTCCAGAGAGCGTCCCGGGATGGGGAGAGGCAGTCCATCTTCTGGGGAAGGGAATCAGCGGAGCACCAGTGGAGAAGGGGGGCAGATGGGGGAATCGGCGAGGCGGTCCCATGACTCCTCGCCGGGGACCAGCGGGGAGAGTAAGGGTCCTCCGCTGCCCACACCCTTCTTGTGCAGAAGGCTTCCGCGCAGGGAGAGTAGGCGGAGACTAGGCGTCAAAGAGCTTCTTTGCTGGAAGAAGAAGAAACGCCCACTGACGGATTCTGCCAGCGATTGAGACAGCCACGGGCGAGTGGCTGTCCAGACAGAAAAGGTTCACTCAGGCAACCCAGCCAGGTGTGGCGCCGGTTTACGCACGAGCAACCCCTAGAACCATTACACTTGGTTTTCGAACAAAATGCGTTCCGGAAGTCCGTTCGACTTCTGAAATGTTCTGAAACCAAGGCGTGGCTTCCGATTGGCTGTAGGAGCGTCCTGCAGCCAATCGGAAGCTGCACCAGACGTTCAGCTTCCGAGGCAAAGTTTGCAAATCAGAACACCTACTTCCGGGTTTGCAACGTTAGGGTTCCAAGTTGTTTGTGAAGTAAGCTGTTCAAAAACCAAGGCACGACTGTATAAGAAAAACTGTAAAAAAGTTAAAGGAGTTAACCTTTGTGGAAAGATGCATTCCTAATTGCCTGCATAGGCCTGGCAGAATTGAAAGTCTTCTGCAGGCATTTAAAAGTTGGCACAGAAGGAGCTTGCTGAATCTTTGTTGGCAGAGTATTCCCCAGAACTGGGCTGATGGCACTAAGGTTGGTTTCTTGTTGTTGTCATTGAATGAGCCTCACCAACTCGAGGAACGAGCAACGGTGCTCCTACAGATGATATCCATGATCAGGCCGGGATATAATAAGGGTTCAAGTGATCCCTGAGGTGCCTTGGACCTCAGTTGTTCAGGCTTTGCAAATTAATGCAACGATCTTGAACCTGGCTCAGTAGTAGCTGGGCAGCCAGTGCAGCTGTTTCAGCAGTGGTGTCAAATTCTAGGCCGAGAGATTGTCACTGACCCCAAGCCACCCATCGAACTTCATGGCTGAATGGGGCTTTCATCCCTGGTCGGTCCTCAAGTTAACGCTTAGTTGCCTTATTGCAGCTCTCAGAGATAGTTCCATTGACTCTGACGAATGTCCTTGAACGAAGTTAATGCATGCCCTTCCTTGCTCACAGCTGAATTTGACAAGGAACTGATCCATTAAAGCCTCTAGCAGTGTTGCAATCTGGCTAATACTGTTGGATATTGCTATTTTAAACAAGGAAGAAGAATAGTCCCTAGCAAAGACGGACAGTGGATGGGAAATTAAATTCAGGGTTTCTAGCTGGAAATAAATTTAAAGTCATGATTTTTTAATGTCAGAATTGGGTAAGCAGCAGGATGAGCCAGGACTGCAGCCGACTGGACATGACTGGAGTGTCATTTCCCCCACAAAGAGAAAACAGGGAAATAGAGGAGTTTGGGGAGAATAAAGTTAAGTTGACGGCCCCCTTTCCCTTGCCTTCTATAATCAAGGGCATGTTCTTGCCAGAGATGCCATTTTTGAGTGTAGGGAGGGACACAGAAGTTTTAATCTGGGTGGCAGATATTTAGGACAACTTCAGTAGCTGAGGAAAGATGTCTTTCCTTCTTGGGGGATTTCCCACTTAACCTTGAGCCCCCACATTTCTGCCAGCCCCAGGCAGCCCTGCTAGTCCTGCTTCTTGGGTTGGCTGGTAATAATCTTTGCTCCTGGCATTTTTTAGGAGAAATCTCTCTCTGGGTTCACAGGTCTCGCCAGCAACTTTTCAGTTGTCATTTCGGAATGCGAAGACTATTGTAGAATGGAAGGATTTTCACAACATGTGTACTTATGAATTGCATCAATAAGCAGATTCTCTTTTAAAAAGCAATGGCAACTCAAAAGATGATTTGTATAAGTTGCGGGTCTCAGATGCTCGACTCCCTAAGCAAAATACAGCTAAATTACACAGCAGTCCACACAGACACCCCCCCCAAGTCATTTATTAAATTTGTATAGTATTGGCGATTAGTATGCAGGTATGGCCTCCTCATCACATTTGCTTCTAAGTAACCAAAGGCAGTATGTCACAACAATGAAAGCTTATTGATGACACAGTAGTTTATGATTGATTAAAAGTGGCATATTTATCTTGCCTTCAACTCTTTCCATTAGCGCCCTTATTGACTGTTTGGCAGAGGGAATATTAGCTGTTGTGATAGGGTAGGCATTTTTTGTTATCGCTGTTATGGTTATCCTTACTATACAGGCATGTTCAACTCCCAAGAGACTGTGATCTACTCACATTATAAAAATACTGGCCGTGATCTACTCATTGTTATTTACAGGCAAAGTTGTTGGGCTTTTTTTAGCGGAGTCAAAGTTGTTGAGCTTTTTCGAGGGGAGCCAAAGCTTTTTCGGGGGGGGGGATCTACTGCAATCTACCACAAACGTCCAGTGATCTACTGGTAGATCACGATCTACCTGTTGGACATGCCTGTATTAAAACAATGGCACATCTTGGGAACACTTTTGCCAAAGACTATAGGCGTGAGTGGGTGGAAAACAAAGAGAGGAAAGGGAGGAGACAACAACCTGGAAGGAAAAAGCTTGGAGGTGCTGAACGTATTACTGTGCCACCTTTCTAGTATGCTGTCTTTCCCCCGAGCAACAACTCCAGCAAGAATTTTTGTCTTGGTACTTGCTTTTTTGGCTGAGTGGTGGTAGTTGTCCACCAAGTACGAGCCTGGGACAGGGCTGAGCCTACCATTAGGCAGAGTGAGTTGCAGATTCTGGGGTGTGGTGGGGGACAGTGGCTATCCCTGACAGTCCTTCTGAGCCCCCCTCCCCTCAAAAAGCATTCTCTCCATTGGAGGGCAGAGCTATGTGCACTAACTACACGACCAGCTCTGTGCTCCCCGAACTAGCTTTCTCTTCTCAGGTTTGGTGGCAGATGCTATCTCTAAAATTCATAGTCAGTCCAGTTGACTTGCGTCTGTGGAATTGGGGAAGAGACATTTCTCCTTTGTCTCAGGCAGTTAAAGGTCTAGCCCCTAGCCTAGGAACTGCTTCTCTACTGCAATGCGGGGGTGAGAAAACTTGCAAGGGTGGGGCAGCAGTAGGTGCTTTCTCCTACAAGTCCCCTCTCCGTAATACTTTTGTCCAACTTAACTCATCAAACATGTGTATCAGAAACGTGGCTGCAAATTGTGTGTTCCATTTTGCTGCTTTGCAGCAGAAAAGTGGCAGCTCAGATTCCCAGGCAGCTTGTTCATGCTACTAAATGGCATGCTCTTCCGTTGTCTCCCAAGACAGCTGGATGCCTACCTGCTTGTGCACCAGGATCTTTCCTGCACACATGGACATAATATATCCATTGCACCGAACCCATTCAAAACAGTGATTGCAAAATCCAACTAGGCATGAGATTTCCATTCATTAACTGGCAGCAATAAATACTGATGTGAAAGGAGCACATCCTTGGCTTTCAAAGAACGCTGCAGGCATGTAGGGGAGCTTCTGCTGAGGACGGCGAGGGTTACATTTACATTTGATCCAGAGCAGCTGTTTGTGCCCAGCATCCTCTAATGAATAATACTGTATCTGGACTGCCTTTGGTAAACAGCTTGATGCAAGCTTTTTGACTTCAGTGCTCCACACCTCAGATTCTTGTACTGATAAAAGGCCACCTAGAATAAAAAAATCAAAAATAATTCTAAAGATGGTGCCTACAGATAGGGCTTTTCATTCCTGCCATTTGGGGTCACATCCTTTGCAAACATTTGCAGTATTTGATCACCACAATGTGTTGTTAAGGAGTTGAGGACAATGACAACACCAAGATGCCAAATTCCCTTGAAAACTGGAGCTGAATGTTTGTCCCTTATGCTATTTCTCTCTCTCTCTCAAATGTTCATGCTGATAATAGTTGTTTTAACTCTGTCTTAAACCCAACATTTAGAAGTAACATTTAGAAACTGCCCATTAAAAACTTCATTTTCCCATGTTATGTGCCTTGCTACAGGTTAATGTTATGGTATAAAGCCCACATTATCATGACTAGGGCCCAGTCAAATGATGGTGCAGAAGATCTGTGTTCACAATGGTACATCTGATGCCTGTATGTTTTTCCCCATGGGAAGACATTTAGCAAACTCCTGTGGAGGAGAAGCATTTAAGCTCATTCCCCCAGTACTATGGTTCTGATTTGGCGGAGAGGGGCCCTGTGAATTTTAAAAATGTTAAATCTCACTGTAAAGGTCCCAGACTTTGCATATCTGGTCTTAACAGTCTCTTACTTTGTCCCTCTTCACAGGTGTTATCACATAGACTGCTAACCTATTTAGAGTGAAATCTGGAGAAGCCTTAATGGTTGTTTTTGTTTTTTAACAGATTGCTTCCTATAATAATAATAATAATAATAATAATAATAATAATAATAATAATTTATTATTTGTACCCCGCCCATCTGGCTGGGTTTCCCCAGCCACTCTGGGCGGCTTCCATAAAAACCAGAAATACACTAAAATATCACAGATTAAAAACTTCCCTGAACAGACAAATCCTCCCGCTGTCTCTTTCCACCCCCACCCCCCTTGAATCAATAAGTGTTAATTGAAGTCCTATGCATGCCTGCACGTAAGTGAAAATGCTTTAGGAGACTAGGAAGCTGTTTTATAATTGGCCGGGCTATTTGTGCATCCAGGCCACTGTTGACCAAGGGGCTCCATGGCCATAGGGCAAGAAACATCTTTCATAAGCAACACATGGGCTTTTTGCTAAGTCAGGTGATTGCTCCATCCATCTTTTCCATCATTTGCTCCCTGATCCTTTTCTGATGGAAATGTCAGGTACTGAAAATGGTACCATCTGCATGCAAACTGTATGCTCTACCAGTTAGCTATGGTGATTTCTACCTCAAAATCTGTGGTTCCTCCCCGTGTTATTTTCTGTCCCTGAGCTACGGCTTGTCCTTGGATTTATTTTCTTTGCCAGTTGGATCAAAATGTTTGTTAAAAGTTGGATTCGCAGGCAGCGAGGAACTACTTCGTTCCTAATGGATCTCCTACTCACAGCATTTTCTCTGTTGTAACAAGGGGGTTTCTGGCACCTGCTTGCATAGCCTTGCTGTTTTTGGATGCCTGACCAGACTTACGCTCAACACCTTCTCAGAGTAGGTTTCTAGAAGGCTTCCAATTGTCTGCTTGACCGCCATCTGTTCCCATGGCAGTAGCTACCTTTTTAATACCTACAAAAACAGGTCACAGGAGATGCGAAAAAGCATGAAAATCTGGTGATACTTGCAGATCAGCACTATGTTTTTGCACCACCTTCCTGTCTTTCTTGAGGAAAGTCTTCTGCTAGAGAATGGTGATTGGTTTCTCCATTTTTTAATTTTTTTGCTTAACAGCAGCACTGATTTGCAGGGCTGCTGAGGGGGCAGGAACTCATGCAGATGGGCCCTGATGCCAGCTGGCACCATCTGTGAGAGCAACTCAGATGCCAGTGGATCCCGGTTCAGTCTTGCCCCTTCCTACTGCTTTTGAGTCAATCCACTGGCAGGGATACTGCCCACAGGCCTTCTCCCCTCTCAAATATTTGGGAGACCAGCAAGAGGCCAGCTGAGCCAACCAAAGTGGGCAGAGGGTACCAAGGTATGGATCACTGGAGGTGCCACAGTAACTGAATAGAGTCCAGGTGGCTTCTCGGTAGTGGTGCCCGCCCTGTGGAATGCCCTCTCATCAGATGTCAAGGAAATCACCACCATCATTTTATTTGTATGACGCCTTTCCATAGTTAAAACAATGCTCAAGGCGGCTTACAAGGCAAGATTTACATAATTACCAACATAACAAAAGTCATAAATAATAAATAAAACACATCAAAAGGTACACAACCAAATGGAAAACAATTTCCACATAAATCCTAAAATCTAAAACTAAAAATACAACATTAATATCAATAACAATTTAAAATGACCTTGATAAAAACAATATTAAAAAAGAGCCCTCTCTGTTGAGCAGCAGCAGCCCTTTATGGAGCCTGTCAACTATCTGACTTTTAGAAGACATCTGAAGGCAACCCTCTTTAGGGAAGTTTTTAATGTTTAATGTTTTATTGTGTTTTTAATATTCTGTTGGGAGCCGCCCAGAGTGGCTGGGGGAAACCCAGCCAGATGGGTGGGGTATCAATAATAACCTATTATTATTATTATTATTATTATTATTATTATTATTGCTAGGAGGGATTTGCTTCAGGTACTGAGACAGCAATAATCTTTCCTTTTAACAGCAGCAGCAACAACAAATTCTGTGAATGCTGCCTTTGTAGAGGAGAATTGCCTCTTGCCCTTTGCTGAGCCCTGTTTCTGACGGCTGACCCTTTTTTCTATTTCCCCCAGTAAATTGGTCAACTAAAATATATCATCTCAACCTTCATCGCCCTTCATGCCTCTTCCTTCCTGTCTTTTTTTCAGGCCACCTTTCTTGCAGCCAACACAAATTGAAAGTAAGACCCAGATTCACTGGCACTTATTTATTTTGCTTTTATAAAAAAATTAACACCTGAAGTGCTGCTTAATGTATTTTTTTTTTTAAATCACTCTAAAGCAGTGTACATTAAAAGAATAAAAATTACAACATTTGATACAGTTCAGATATAAAGAAAATTCACTAATTAAAATTATGCGGAAAGTGTGCTTATGTGAAATTTTAAGAGCTAAATATGTGGTATAATAATCATCGCCATCACAAATATATGCAAAATGCACCAAATATATCAGACAATAGATTTTTTTTCTCATATAATCAGATGAAGGCCATTATCAGTTATTCAGAATTCTGGGTTGCAGTGATGCTTAGCATTTCATGCATTCAAAGTGCTACACATAAATTCTAGTATTTACAGTAACCAAGTAAGGTAGGTTCGAATTATTATCTCATGTGGAGTGGGGTGGGGTGGGGGGCTAAAGCAAAGAAAAAGCAACTTCTGTGAAAACAGCCCAGAGAGTTCATAACAAAAAATGACTCTCTAGGACTAGGTCATCCTTCACTAAGGTAGTACCTTCCACGTGTTTTGGACTACAACTCCCGTCAGCCCTAACTCACATGGACATTGTAATTAATGTGAGTTGTAATCTAAAACATTGGAAGGGTGCCACCTTGGCGAAGGCTGTTCTGGGTGATTCCATTATTTCATTACAATGCATTTCCCTCATAATGTAGGATCTGGAGAGAGTATTTGCAGTGGGTCACTAAAGATAAAGTACCCCTGGATGGTTAAGTCCAGTCAAAGGGAACTATGAGGTGCAACATTCAGGCTGAGGGAGCTGGCATTTGTCCACAGACAGCTTTCTGGGTCATGTGGCCAGCATGGAACACCATGACAGAAGCCAGAGCGCATGGAAATGCCGTTTACCTTCCCACCACAGTGGTACCTGTTTATCTACCTGCACTGGTGTGCTTTCAAACTGCTAGGTTGGCAGAAGCTGTGTCACTTAACCCACTATTTCCTTAACCCTTCTCCTACCCACCACTTCTCCCTGCAAATTTGCATTGATTTTAAATATTTTAAACTCATCCTTTATTACAGTGTGGTACCAGGCCCAGGGTACAGTAATCTAAATGAAAGCCAAGAAACACAATCATAAAACAGAAGAGGGGACGGATGAGCAGATAAAAACCACAACAGATGCAGCAATAGCAATAAAATTTGTGCTTCCCTGCAATTTTCAAGTTTTTTTCCAGTGACACCCCAGAGCCAAAAGTGAGCCTTGCCAGAGAGACACCCATAGATCCTACCCTAAGTGCTGCCCTTGCATTCCTCGTGATCTGTGCAAATGTGGAGCTGGGATCACGCTTTTGCCAAGGTAACGTCTATTTTGGCTCTCTTGTCTCCATAGACAGAGAATCTCAAAGCTGTCTCTTCTCTGCCTCTCTTACGCACATACACCCTCTCAAGCCTGCAAATAATTCAGACTGCTCCAAGTCATTAAATTTCCCGACGGGTGAAGTGTGCTTCAGATTTTGATCATTGCTCTATGATACCCTGAGAGTGATTTTTGTGTATGGAAGGTGTGCCTGGGGCACAATGTAGGACTTTGTCAGAGAGACAGAGGTGGAAAAACCTCCAGAACAGCACTCCTAATTGTGTGCCTCCCCTGTTCCCACACTCTTTGTAATGTTTTTATTATATCTGACACCACCAAGGAGTTAGAAGGATCATGTATAACTTGATTATGGATTAAACTTTCCTGCGTTTTTATAAGAAAAGAAAAGATGGATTGTGGGGGTGGGGTGGAGGAGAAGCTTCCCTGGATCCTTCATTTACTCTGATCATCCAAAGAGAAGTAAAATTGTTTTTACTGGCTCTTTTCCCTTTTTAATTCCTTAAGTGCTATCAAATCTATTTCAGTTAGAAACTTATACATAGCCAGACCATTGTTCGCTCTAGCTCAATATTGTCTTCACAGTGGCTCTCCAGGGTTTCAGACAGGACATTCCATCCCTACCTGCAGATGTTGGGGATTGAATCACTGGCAGATGCTCTGCCAGTGAAGTACGGATCTTTCCCAGAATTTTCTGGTTCTCCTCCTTGTTCTCCTTCTCTGCCTCCTTCTGCAGCAACTCACATTCATCTTTGGATACACACCTCTTTAAGTTCTCTGCATCATGTTCTGTTGTTTGCTTTTTGCAGTCACATAAGCCCTGCTGTTAGCATGAAATTCTCCACCCATCACGTAGGTGGTCGTCCCTTGGTCTTTTGAAATTGTAGAGTCTCCATACCCACACTCCTTATTCCATGATTGGCCTGAATCACTGCTTGCCACATGTCCTGCAGATGTCCATTTTGACTCTGTGGCCTTTCCCACTACAGCTGTAACTTTCGATCTCTGTTGTATCCAATTATTTTTTCCATCTTCCATTGATATTGCTAACATTGCACATTCTGTGGCATGTTATGTTATTCTAAGGCTGTTCATGTCTCTCTTGTGTTATTGTCCAGTCCTCCGCTCCATAAGATATCAAAGGTAATATGCACGTTTTGAACACTTTCGCTTTCAAGTCTAAGGGAATATTTTTCATTATCAAGCTGAGTTTTCCAAAGACTGCCCATGATGATGATGATTTAATTAAATTTCTATACCGCCTTTCATTTGAAGATCACAGGGCGGTTTACAATATAAAAACACAAAAATACATACCATAATAACAGACAAAAGCAATATGCCCAACACACAGTGTAAAAGGCCACTGGCAAAGAGAACCATTTTTGTCTGCCACCTAACAATATGTAATGAAGGCAGCAGGCAAGCCTTCCTGGGGAGAGCATTCCACAAGTGGGGAGCTACAGCAGAAAAGGTCTGTTCTCCTGGAGAGCCAGGGTGATGTAGTGGTTAAGAGCAGTAGACTCGTAATCTGGTGAACCGGGTTCGCTTCCCTGCTCCTCCACATGCAGCTGCTGGGTGACCTTGGGCCAGTCACACTTCTCTGAAGTCTCTCAGCCCCACTCACCTCACAAAGTGTTTGTTGTGGGGGAGGAAGGGAAAGGAGAATGTTAGCCGCTTTGAGACTCCTTAAAGGGAGTGAAAGGCGGGATATCAAATCCAAACTACAGTGGTGCCCCGCAAGACGAACGCCTCGCAAGACGGAAAACCCGCTAGACGAAAGGGTTTTCCATTTTGGAGGCGCTTCGCTAAACGAATTTCTCTATGGGGTTGCTTCGCAAGACGAAAAAATCTTGCGAGTTCCCGCGGGGTTTTTTTCACTTTTTTCGCCCTTTTCCTAAGCGCTAAGCCGCTTAACAGCTGATCCGCTGATAAGCCGCTTCTCAGCTGATCGCTAAAAGCCGCTAGACCGCTAATAGAGCTAATCCACTAAGCTGTCAATGGGCTTGCTTCGCAAGACAAAAAAACCGCTAGACGAAGAGAATCGCGGAACGGATTCTTTTCGTCTTGCGAGGCACCACTGTACTCCTCTTCTTCTTCTTCTTCTTCTTCTTCTTCTTCTTCTTCTTCTTCTTCTTCTTCTTCCTGTTGATACCCTCCAGACCGCTCGTGGAGGAGACACATGAAGAAGAGTCTTGCAGGGGGCTCTCTCTGGGTCCCCCTCCCCACTCCTCAAGCTTGTCCTGATGCTGCACCTAGTATCCTGGTGGGCACAGCTTGGTGAGACCAACTCCACCCTGCACACCCAACCAGGTTTCAGTGGCAAGATCAACCTCCACATCCATAATCAGATCATGGATGTGGGAGGTCTTACTCAAAGCCGACCTGGCATTCAGCTACAGCAGCCATAAACCAGAGGGCTGGCTTGATAGGACAACCATAATTCCCAAGTTGGGGGTGGGGCTGGCCCATGGCACAGTCACTAACTGCCTTTGCCCTGTCTCCCTTACCTGTTATACAATTATTTTATTCTCCTCCTTATTTCTGCTGGCTTCCATGCTGATACTTGCTAGTTCAAACGGCAGTCCGGGGCTATTAGGGATGGCACTGGCCAAAGAGGGATGAACTCCACATGGCACTTGTTAAATCTTCCTTTAGGTGAATCAGGCTTTCAGTTTAGAACTGCACTTCTGGCTCAGATGTGGACACAGTAGTGTTTGGCTATGATCTTATAGGATTATCACTTTACCCGGCATCGCAGTCTGTTGCAGAACTTGCTCTGTTGGATAGCAAGTTGCCGGCAAGCAGCTTTTTCAGTGGAGGAAGGGAAGGGTGGGGTTTTGCCCTCCAGGGCCATCAGTGCTTTTTAGGATAGGCTATTGCTAATTGTTGGGACATCGGAGTCATTTTAGCTTGAAGCTATAAGTGACCATCAGAGGAGTTCGTTGTTTAAAAGCAACAACACCATGTTTGTTCAGTTTTATAACTGTGCAAAGAGTTCAGGTTTCAGGACATACGACTGTGTACACATATTGTGCGGAGAAGTAAATTTTAAACTAACCAGAACAAAGAGAGAACTATAAATTGACTCAAACAATTTGTAGCCCATGCATTTTGAGTAGAATTTAGAGAAATACATAAATATATGCTATAACGCTCTATAAGGGACCTATAAACATTCTCTTCCATTCAGATTGGAACAAATCATGACACGCACCCAGTATGTACTTATAGGAAGAGTTAATATCTAAAATTTCCAGGAATATTCTCTTCAAGGAATCGGGTATTCTCTTGGCCTTACTGTTGGATCTGCCTGGGCCACAATCTGGTGCTGCGGTGCTGATCTTGGATAAAAATCAAGAAACTTTTCAGTGTAAGGGGTGGTCTGTTTTGGTTGAAGTAAGCTTTCAGGTGTCTGGATAAAAATTAAGGAGAGCACTAACATATGAAATCTCCAAAAGGGCAGTAGTACCTTAGATACTAGTTGGTGTAATCTCACCACGACGGTGGTGTTCAAATATCTGCCCAGTCCCTGAGAGATGAAGATCCCGTGGTTAAGAGTGGACTTCAAACCATTTGTCTTGTGCCAAGCAATAAACATTCAGAAGCTGAACAGATAATTAACACCAGTTGCTTCTTTCATCCTGTGATCTTCATCTCTCAAGAAGAGGGAGGATGAGAGTGGAGCTGGCCGCTGGACTCCCACACGTGGTACATTCCTTGGATTGTTCTTAATTCTACAGTGAATTGTTGTTTTGTATTTTATTTTATTGCATTGCTTTGATGTTATTTTAATGTGAGCCTGTATATAATGTGAGCCTGTGGCACAATGGGCCAGTGCACCTGGCTCTTAACCAGAAGGTTGGTGGTTTGAGCAGGATGGCTGTGGGCAGGATTCCTGCATTGCAGGGGGTTGAACTAGATGACCCTCAGGGTCCCTTCCAGCCCTACGATTCTATGCAATATTTTAAACAAAAAAATAGTTCGTATTTTGCCATCGAAAATGTGGAGGCTGGGGGGCCTGATGCCCCCCTCCGTTTGGCTGGACAAGGGAGCACGACTGGTGCAAAACTCCCTGTGTGTACAACTGAAAGTGCATCAAACACCCCATTAACTGACTTTTTTTTTTTAGTCTTTCAAAGCTTTGTAGGAAGCAGCTTACCTAATTGCAAATGTTGCACTAAGTTTAGTAAGAAGCCAAATCTATCAATACATTTTCTTTGCTCAGTAGAATGCGGCATATTCCAAGGGACCTTAATGGTGCTGCAGTTGTTGGCGCTTTGTTTGGTTCGTGTTCTCTATAAAGGGAAATTGTCAAATGTATTAATAGCAACCTTTGAAGTTGGGGCTCCAGCCCTGGCTTAATCATCTATTTATGTGCAACAGGAATCCTTCTGGTCTGAACAGGGATGGGTGTATTGAAAGCATGTACAAAAGTGGCCTCCCAATTAGGCTGTTTGCTTCCCTCTCTTTTTGAAGTAAGTACCATCATCTGGGAATATTAGCTTTCTTTATTGTCTTCGGCACAGTTTTTGTTTTACTTGAGTGTTCCTTGGCTGCATGTTCGGAATAAAAAATGCAGCAGGGTATCTTTATTGATCTTACAGTATAGCTCGATACGTCGAAGCAGCTTAACCGCCCTGGGAATCTTACGGGTGCATATTTGAGGGGAAAACAACAACTAAGAAGTTAGCATAAGTACTATGAAATTCAAAAGGAAGTGGAAGGTTTTTCTTGAGGCACTTAGCATTTTTGTTACAGCTTATATCAAGGTCTCTAAAAGGCTTCCTCACAACTTTGACAAACTTTTTGTCAAGCTGTTGACACTACCCAAGAAGAAACAAGGCTTAGAAAATAAACAAACTGTGGCAAACATGATGCTTAACCATGGTTAGTGCTAACCACGGTTGATCCCCCTTAATCATGGTTAGGATCCTAGACCTGGTTCACAAAGCCTAACCACGGCTTAGGACAGACATGTGAACATGTGGCGGAGGTGTGAACCTCAGGTCTGGGGCCCATATGTTGTCCAACATATGTCTGTCTATCTGGCCCTCAAGACATCCACACACCCTCCCCTCTCCACAAGTTATACCACTTCCTAGGAGGCAAATCACAAGCTCAGTTTTGGATGACACACTAAGCCCAAACCATAGTGTAACTTATCTCAGTAGCAAAGCGACTGCAATCTCCTTTCTGGGAGCCTGTGTATTCACACTAAGCTATGATCAGGCGCAGTGGTGTGTACAAACTGGACATTACAGTGAAACTAAGCCTAAGGAAAGCAAACCATGTAACATCACAGACACCCCCTTACTTTGCTAAATTTGGTTTCTTTCCTACCTCATTGAATGGTGTTTGGCTATCAGCCAAGGATGCTTTAGCTGAGATTCCTGCATTGCAGGGGGTTGGATTAGATAACCCTTAGGGTCCCTTCCAACTATTATTATTATTTGAATTTATATACCGGCCCTATATATGGAGGTCTCAGGGCGGTTCACAGAACAAAATCAAAATATAAAACCACAAAATATATAATCAAAATAAAAACAACAACCCAATAATCTCCCTCTCAAAAAACCCCCACATTTTAAAATGGCCAATCAAATCAACCAAAGGCCTGGTCAAAAATGAACGTTTTTGCCTTTTGCCTAAAGGTGTATACAGTTCTATGATACTATAAATTAGCATTCCTCCCCCCCCCCCCAAATGAAACAACCCCAATGAATTTTAATTTAATACATTTACTTTACAGCTAAAGCTTGGGCGGAGTTTTTGGTTTTTTTAAAAAAACCAAAACACCTATCATAACTCATATAGAAAAATGAGGCTTTATTTACAAACCTGGCTGAAATGTTTTCTGATTCTACATCTACATGTTCCAGGGAGCCATTTTTTCCTGCCGCATCCAGACATCTGGCAAACTGAATTCTTCTGCTGAAATGCAAGGTTTGGTTGGGATCAGGTTAAGACGGATTGCCTATCCTACTTTTGTTTTTAGAATCATCTCGCTTATCCCAAGCTATAAATGAACACTAAATGCTGGTGGCAGCAAGGAGAGAGCAAAGCTGGATGCAGAATTTTAGTGGTGTGAAGATCAATGAAATATCTTGTTTCCACACCCTTAAGGTTATTTATATACACTGTATCTAAGAGTTCACAAAGTGAGAGGGTTCCCCCCCATCTCAGCTACAGTAATATTTTCTTTATGAGGATTGTGGATAAATTAAATTTGACTTAAGAAAAATAAAACTTTAAAAAATAAATAAATTAGATTAAAAATAAATAAATTGCAAATACTGCAACTAGGTCAGTGTTAAATAAATTTAATTTAAGCATGTTGGGCCTACAGTTAATCTCTAAATTAAATCAATGCCTCCACCAGATGCATTGAATTAAAGAAGGCTTGATCATTTCTCAAATATGATTACACCCTACCTGCCAAAAATAAGCATTTGATTTTCATCTCAAGAAAATAATCTGCTGTAGGTTGCCCATTAAGTCCCAGGCTTTGCTTCTACCTGTCCTCCATGGACCTTTTTACTAAGTTTTTGTGAGATTCCAGAATTCAGCTGATCTTTTAATATTTTAAAGCCATTTTCTTTTCTAGGAGAAAATAATCTCAGGGTTGTGGGTTCAAGCCCCATGTTGGGCAAAAGATTCCTGCATTGCAGGCAGGGGGTTGGACTAGATGATCCTTGTGGTTTCTTCCAACTCTGCAATTCTAGGATTCTATGGCAAAATATATGCATTGACGCAATGAGATGCAAGCCCTGGTTAAGGAGGAAACAACAATGTAAATCATACTTTGTTTAGTTGCAGATAAACATGATTTAATGATCAAATTTGCACTGTTTAGGAAATATGTGAAGAGGTTGCAATGGAAAACTTGATTTAAAATGTTTTTTTCTGGCTGATTTAAATCAATCCACCCTGATAGGCTCTCCCTCGTGCCTCATTCATTTTCAACTGTACTTAATCATTCTGTTTCTCACACAAACAAGACACTGTGAGTTACGCTGAATAAGAGATATGTGCTAAACTTTAGTTTGGCATACAGTGGTACCTCGGGTTAAGAACTTAATTCGTTCTGGAGGTCCGTTCTTAACCTGAAGACCACTTTAGTTAATGGGGCCTCCCGCTGCCGCTGTGCCATCGGCGCACGATTTCTGTTCTCATCCTGAAGCAAAGTTCCTAACTCAAGGAACTATATCTGGGTTAGCAGAGTCTGTAACCTGAAGCGTCTGTAACCCGAGGTACCACTGTAATTATCCCACCCCCAACATTTATTTTGTTTTTGTTTTAATATGCAACTCCTGAGAAGGAGAACCCAAAATACTTTGTATGTCTCTTGCAAAACTTATGATACACTGTTAATTGTTGTTGTTGTTGTTGTTATTTATACCCTGCCCTTCTGGCTGGGTTTCCCCAGCCACTCTGGGCAGCTTCCAACAAAATATTAAAATACAACAGTCCTTCAGATATTAAAAGCTTCCCTAAACAGGGCTGCCTTCAGATGTCTCCTAAACGTCTGGTAATTGTTTTTTTTCCTTTGACATCTGGTGGGAGGGCATTCGACAGGGCAGGCACCACTACCGAGAAGGCCCTCTGCCTGGTTCCCTGTAACTTGGCTTCTCACAGTGAGGGAACCATCAGAAGGCCCTCCGCGCTGGCCTAATAATGCCTTAGGCTACTTGGCAGTGTATTTCAAAGTAAAGATAGTCATTTCCTACGTTGACACCATATTTCCCAGTGAAATAGATATGAAAAGTGTTAGATATAAAAAACAGCATCCTTCACATCACTTACGACTGCAATCCTGTATCCATTTACTTGGGAGTAGAGCCTATTAAACTCAGTGGCACTTATTTCCAAGCAAGCACAGAATTGTGTTGTTAGCATGACTCCAGATCAGGGTATGGGTCAAAGTAGAATTGGGCACATAGCTACATCCAGTAATGTATTGAGGAATTGCTGGGCTCAAACTGGATGCTTCACAATTTGAAGTGGATTTCACCTCCCAGCCCTATGAGACAGCAAGTCCAAGAGGCTCAGTGGTTTAGACCACAGCGCCACCCGCATCCCTAGAAGGAGTAAATAAGCTTGATAGCTGATGAATTTGCACCAAATTGAAAGACAAATTAAGTCAAGACACAAAGGCCACCTTACATTGAGGTGAAGAGTGAACTTTGTGCAGAAATGAGTGGATAAACCTGTGTTGGATAGGCTGGTCCCAACCGCACAAGTAATCCAGGCATTGTCTTATGTGTGTGGTGTGTGGGGAGAAGTGAGGACCAGTGATAAAACATGCTGTCCCAAAATTAAGCCCCTGGTACTCCAGTAAAGATACCAGGGTCACATTCTGCATATGCTTGAACAGTCAGTTTTCTGGAGCCAGCCCTGTTGTATGTTGGCAGAGTTTTTCTTTCTTTCTTCATTTAAGTGTATCCTGGCACCATGGAGCAGATAAATTCAATTATACTGGATGGCCCAATCTACCTTGAAAGTACGATGCTATTCCAGGACTGAGTCTCCAGTCTGTGTGCTAATTGCAGATAATTGTTGTTTGTAGACCATTTGAATGCGTTAGTGACTCAGCATGAAACCAGCTTCATGAAACTTCAGCAAGCTTTTAAGGAGAGGGTTGAGTAACATTTATTTGTTGTTGTGTTTCTTCTAAAGTCCAAGGGCATCTTTATAATATTAATAATAATAATTTATATGCCACCCATCGGACTGGGTTGCCCCAGCCACCCTGGGCGGCTCCCAGCAAAGCATTAGAAACGCAATAAAACATCAAGCATTTAAGAACTTCCCTGTATTATCATCATGGGTACTTATAAAACTGTAATGCAGGAGTTGACAACATGGTGCCAGTGGGCACAGTGGTGCCTTTGAGGACTTCCCCTAGTGCCCACAAAGCCATGGCCAGGAGGTTGTGAAGGTGGTTGCCTTTTTCTTCCTTGAAAAGGCAACCTTTCAGCACTATGCGTTTTTCAAGCTTTGATCAATTCTGGATACTACTCTTACCCAGATCCCTTAGAAAAGTAAAGTGGGTGTGGAAACACTATTTCTCTCTCCTTGTCTCCTGTGTATGTCACTGTTCTGGGGGACACTGAAGACGCCCAATGGCACCCACTCAGAAATCCAAACATTGGCGACTCAGCAGGCATCCTTGCTGCTAACTCTAAGGTGCTTCTTAAAGGCTTTTTTTAAAAAAAGAACTGTAGAGCTGGAAGGAACCCCCAAGGTTCACCTAATCTTGTTGTTTAGTTGTTTAGTCGTGTCCGACTCTTTGAGACCCCATGGACCAGAGCACGCCAGGCACTCCTGTCTTCCACTGCCTCCCGCAGTTTGGTCAAACTCATGTTCATAGCTATGAGAACACTGTCCAACCATCTCGTCCTCTGTCGTCCCCTTCTCCTTGTGCCCTCCATCTTTCCCAACATCAGGGTCTTTTCCAGGGAGTTTTCTCTTTTCATGAGGTGGCCAAAGTATTGGAGCTTCAGGATCTGTCCTTCCAGTGAGCACTCAGGGCTGATTTCCTTCAGAATGGATAGGTTTGATCTTCTTGCAGTCCATGGGGCTCTCAAGAGTCTCCTCCAGCACCACAATTCAAAAGCATCAGTTCTTTGGCGATCAGCCTTCTTTATGGTCCAGCTCTCACTTCCATACATCATGGGAAAACCATGGCTTTAACTATATGGACCTTTGTTGGCAAGGTGATGTCTCTGCTTTTTAGTCTAGTCTAGGCATCTCCAACTTCCAAGAGACTGCAATCTACTCCCACTAAAAAAATTGGCAGTGATCTACCCCTTGGATTGACCAACGTTGTTGAGCTTTTTTCTTAGGGAGGCAGAGTTGTTGAGCTTTTCTTTTTTGGGGAGATCGACCACGGACGTCCCGCGACTGACTGGTAGATCACGATTGACCTGTTTGACATGCCTGACCTAGTCCAATCCTCTGCAATGCAGAAATTGCAGGTATAGAATCCATGACAGGTGCCCATGCAACTGCTGCTTAGAACCTTCCAGTGAAGAGGAGTCCATCTCCCTTTGAGGAATTTCTTTCCACTGTCGAGCAGCTCTTCCCGTCAGAATGTTCTTCCTAATATTTAGTTAGAATGTCCTTTCTTGTAATTTCAGTCCATTGGTTCGGGTCCCTCTGGAGCAGCAGAAAACGAGCTCGCTCCATCTTCCATGTGACACCCTTCAGATATTTGAAGATAACTTCAGAGTTTTCCTGCTGATAACTCTCTCGTTCTGCTTGTGCCAAAGCCTGATTATTTCCCAGAGACTTGATTTGGGAAAGGAGTTAGGATTCATTATGCTTTTCGGTGACTGTATACTTCAGGAACAACATACTTTAAAAACATTTGTTGACATTTCCTTTGATTCTGTGTATCTTTCACAGAACAGTACTGTATGTGTTAAAGCGGGTGTATGTGCTTTTTCTCCCTCTCCAACCCTTTGTGGAGGAAGGTGGGCAATCTTTCCAGGGCGGCACTTTGAAGCTGTCTGATTAAATGGCTTTAGCCAGGAATTTTAGAGAAATGTTTGCTTTTTAAATAAGAGATTTGCCTTAATCAGATGCTATAAATTGCAAACAAGAAGGAATGATTTGTGGCTTATAATTAGGTACGAGTGAAAGATAATCTCAAAACAAAGTCAAAGTTCTGTTGATTTCCAGATGGTTGCGGGTATTTTTCTTTTAATGTGCTGCATACCACATGCAGGTAGAAATATCTTTTTCAACCATTTCTTTTACTTCACGGTTACTGTTTAAAAACTACCCACTCCCCTGTTCTGTGTTTTTGTGTGTTTGCCAGCAAGAGGTTTTTAATGTTATCTGATAGAGTTGGGGGGGATTATGGCTATGCCATCGAAGTGCTTTCAAGAGAGGAAGTGCTTGCAATGAATCTTGCATCACCTTTGGATAATTACAATCCCTGTAGAATGTTCCTGGAAATGAATGGTTAGTGTATGTTTTTCCTTTTCGTCTTTTCGCTCGTTATATTCTTTTTGTGAGGCCTGGGTTTTGTTTTATTTTTTAAAAAACACAAATATTGATTAACTTTGTCAGGAGGTTAAAAGCACTAATGTGGTTAATCTTGCACTTAAGATTGCTCTGCTATAAGCCTTAACGTAATTCAGGGAGCACAATTTGTTCCTTGATTTTTAGAAATTTAGTATCTCGTTACATACAGTTTTAAATGATTGAATTCTCCACACAGTTTTACAGTTGGGCTATTTCATTACGTATACAAGCCTTCACAAACCTGGTGCTCTGCAGAGTGTTTGAGGACCGGGATGTTCGCAGGGAAACCAAAATGCTTGTTTACAAAACTACTGCACTACCAACCTTACTGTATGCTTGTGAAACATGGACCCCTTATGAACAGCATCTCCAACTTCTTGAAAGAGTCCATCAACCATGTGTCCAAAAGTTTTTACACATCACCTGCGAAGACAGGCAAACTAATGCCAGTGTATTGGAAGAAGCCAAGATCTCCAGTGTTGAAGCAATGATTCTTCAACATCAACTTTGTTGGACTGCTCATGTTGTTTGGATGCCTAATTATTGTCTTTCAAAGCAACTACTCTATTCCGAACTTAAAAATGGAAAGCATAATGCTGGTGGTCAACAAAAGAGGTTTAAAGACTGTCTCAAGGCAAACCTAAAAAAATGTAGTATAAACACCAACAACTGGGGAACACTGGCCTGTGATCGCTCCAGTTGGAGAACAGCCTTTACCAAAGGTGTCATGGGCTTTGAAGACGCTATAACTGAGGACGAAAGGGAGAAACGTGCTAAGAGGAAGGCACATTTTGCAAACCCTCACCCTGATCAACTCCCACCCAGAAACCTATGTCCCCACTGTGGAAGGACGTGTGGATCCAGAATTGGCCTCCACAGTCACTCACAAACTCACTATTAAGACCGTGTTCATGGAAGATAATCTTACCCAGAAGAAAGCTCTGCAGATGTTCTGGTCATTCTCAACCAGCGCAACTGGAGTTGTAGTCCAAATATGGAGGCCACCATATTGGAGAAGGACAACCTGTAACCATTTGCTGGAGCTTCAGCATACCTTCTTAGGGTCAGTGCTGGCATAAGAAACACAACTAAGAGATTGAGAGCGGACCCCCAGTCATGGTTAAGATGGGCAGAAGGGGGCTGTGGAAGGAGTGTGTGATTCCATGGCCCATGACAAACCTTCTCTTAACCAAGCATTGATCTGTGCCAGCCTTTTATGTCTCAGTGGCCCCACTTATAGCCAAGACTTAAATTGTGCTGGTAACACAGATTATAGTGATAGGCTATTTCCGTAAGTCTTAGAAAGGGGTACCTAAGAATGTTCCCCAGAGAAAATGTTGCATTGCAGTGTTGCTCTGGAGCCCATGACCTGCTTTGTGTACCTGCTGCACCCAGTGGGTGTTGCTTGCACTGGCCTCCTTGTTGCTTGGCAGTGTTGCCCATCCACATGCATGCATGTATGGTATTGGAAGGAAAGATGGGACTGGTCCGTAGCTGCCATCATGAGCAGCAAAGTATGGTGCAGGGTCAGGGGAATAGGAAAGAGGTGAGTGGTTTAGCACTTGGGTGAGCGGGCTGTGATTTGCAGATCTCTCGTTGAGAAGCAAGAGAATATAGAACTCCATTATAAGAATGCTTGACAGAAAACACTTTTTCATTGGAAAATCCAATTCTTCCTTGCTGCCATTATGCTGTTAAATGAACAGGTGGAATAAGGGGTTCACATAGTATAACAGTGCTTTGCACTATTCAAGATTAAGATCTCTCCCTCCCTCTCTCTGACTCTTAGAAAAGCACAAATTGGAGAACCTAGAGCTAGGAATAAGGAATTACCAGAATATGCTTGTCTGCTCTTAGGGGGATTAGAAAGACTTTTGGTAGATGGCAAAGGTGCCTGGCTTTATTTTGATGCCTAAGAGATTTCTCATGCTGGGGATTGCATCTCCATTCATGCTCAAACGAGATGTGATGGCAGCAGAACTGTTATGTTTAAGTCTTGGCCTGACCTCATCAAGCATAAAGCAGGGTGGAGATGGGGGGGAATGTGTCTGGTTAGTAGAGAAAGGGGAATATGTGTGGGGAGCTGAACCCTTGCTATGCCACTCCTTTACCTTTCCATGCCCTCCCTTTAAAAAGAAAAGAAAAGCTGGCTCTAAAAAAATTCCTCCCACTTCCATCTTATACATATTTGCCACATAGCTAGGTTTAAACCCCAGGCCTGGGGCTAAATGCAGCCCTCCAGGCCTCTCAGTCTGGCCCCTGGAAACCTCCCCAGAGTCTAGACCATTTCCCCTCTCCAGGGCTTGCCCTTCACCAACCCACTTCTACACCCTCTGCAGCTGTTTTTGCCTGTTTGGAATGTGTCCTTCAACTGCAATAATGTATTTTCCTGGCCTGGATGAAGATATGCATGTTGTCAGGAGCGAACCAGCAATAAATCACCCAGAGTAAGTGAAGCTAACTCTTCATTAGAAGAAACAGGATTGGCTCAGGAGCACCATGCCCAATGAGCACAGCAATTCTTCTTCAGTAGATCTTGGCCCGGTGAGGCAGTTGTGGAGACTGAAGGTATCTGCCTTCCCACAGCTGCCTAGGTCTCCTCCTCTCCAGGGTTTTCCCCGAACAATCTGAGACTACATTGGCGTCTTTGCCTTTGCTCCGTCCACTTCATGTCTCTCCTGGTTCTGGGAGACCAGAGGGGAGGGGAGCTTGTTGCAGCAGGAGACCCCCTGTGCTTCTTCACCAGCCTGACCCATCTCTGCCCCTTAACTTCACTCCTTTCCTACTTCAGCTTCTGCCTCTTATTCCGGACATCTCTCTGCCACAGACACTTCCAGCCCTCTGAGCCCTGTTATCTCTTCAGCTTATGACATCTCCTCCCAGTCTTTCCCCTCTTCTCCCTCTGACCGCTCATTGTTGTCCCACTACCAATCCCTGGGCTCGGAGCCTTCTTTCCTTGGAGAGTCCCCAGGTTGGTGCCTCCAACCAATCCATGACATATGTAGCGTAACCTCTGCCTTTCCCAATGGCTGCAATGTAACATCCACAAGGGAGAGAATTGCATCCATTGCTCCACCATCACTGGCATGTAGACTGGGAGCTTCCCCACAAGGGAATGTGGTCCTTAGGTTGAACTATGTCCCCCAGTCTCATTTGAGCTTGTTTGAACAGATGGGCTTCCCACCCTGGGTAACAGAATGAAATTTCAAAAGAATTTTTTTCTCTTTCCCTTCATTCACATCCAAGGGGATCAGGGTGGCTAACACGATTCTCCCTTGCTCCACCCCCTTTTGCTCTATTGCAAAATGGAGCATCTTAATTTAACTTTCATATCATGGTTGCTCCTAGGGTGTCTGCATGGTCTAATTTTCACTTATAGAATGAAAGCAAATAAAAGCAGCTGTTTACCGCAGCCTGCCTGTTGTTGTTTCTTACCCTCCGTGTTTGTTCACTTTGGCAATTCAATTTATGCGCGCTTCAGCCCTGTCAGAATCTATTATATCGAATCTTCTTTTAAGTTGTTAAGCTAGAGGACAAACTTAGATGTTATCTTCTACAGCTCAATTGAAGACAGAACATGAGCTAAGCAGATTCAGCGGTGAGCAGACACAGTGACAAATTTCATCCCAATCACATTTTGTCAGGAGAATGTCAGCTTTGTCAGCTCTCACTGTTAAATAGTTCATTGGACGGGGTGCTAGTTAGATAGCTTTCAAGCTGGTTCAACCAATTTATTGCTTTGGGGGTGGGGGTGGTTTTTTTATTTAAACCGACTCATTTCAAAGCTCTAAGCAGTTTAAATGTAGACTGATCAACAGTTGTAGATTGATTAATTTGGTATGGGGCAAATTTTCAACAGTGGGACTGTGACTTAGGGATGTGCTCACCTCCATTTTGAAGCTCTTTTGGTTCCATTGTTTTATTGCAGTTGGAAATCACAGTGCAGCCTTTTGCATTTCATTAGTAAGTTATTGTTCACTACATTCAGCATTTCACCTGTGGTTTTGGTGAAACCAAATGTGAGTTAATTATCCCAATGTGAGTTAATTCTGCTAGACAACAGGTAGTTGGTTAATCAACTTTAAAAACAACAACAAAAAACTTGTTAGTTGATTTTCCTATTTTCTGGGCCTTTATTTTTGGCAATCGGTTATTTTATCAACTCACATCATTTCTTCTGTTGATACACCCCCTCCCCCAGTGTGGGCCCAGTGTGGGTGGATGTGCATGCATAAATTGTAAGGACACTGACTAGGATTTAGGTCTAATTGAGCTGTGGGGCTTCCAGTGCTTAGGACTGCACTCATTAGCCATGAATAATAACCAGAAGTATTTCAATTTAGTACAAGACAGTGGCACGTCCTGCAAGAACTCCGATGTGGGGGAAAGTGCAATAAAATATAGCATACAGCAACAGTAAATTTTGCAAGGCATCTCCTCTGGAATAAAGACCCTTCGCAAGAAGAAGCCTGTTGGACCAGAACAAAGGTCCAGCTGGACTAGCTTTCTCCTTATCAGAATGGACAGCAAGCTAGATGCGTTTGAGATGCCCACAAGCAGGACATGAAGGCAGGAATGCTCTCCCATGCTGATCTCCACCAACTGCTTAGGAACACAGGGCTTCTAAAATAGCCCTCATCATCGGGATTGAGGGGAAGAGAACCGTAATAGAGCGAGAGGTTCCCAAACTGTGGTCCGCAGATGACTGTCACTTAAGTGGTCCACAGCATGACTGTAAAAATAGAATTGAAAACCATACAGCACCTAGCACTGCTCATTAGAATTACTGCAACTGGAAGAAAAACCATTTAAGTTGTTCACCAACAACCTCAGCAGTTTACAAGTGGTTCAGAAGGGGAGTTGGGGGAACCACTGTAATAGAGTATCCTGGAAGAGGTGAGTTGTCTGGAACACAGTACAGGACCACTCCATGCTACACTTCAAACTTGTCACCTGTTTAGGGATGTTTTTAACGTTTGATGTTTTGTCGTATTTTTAATATTCTGTTGGGAACTGCCCAGAGTGGCTGGAGAAACCCAGACAGATGGACGGGGTAGAAATAATAAATTATTACTATATATTATTAATGTCATAGCTGTTAGACATTGGACTGACCTATCCTTCGTGGACTTATATATTCTCTTTTCAAAGCCACCTAGGCTAGTGCTCATTACCACATTTTGCGGCAGCAAATTCCATAAACTTGCTCCCCTTTTGTCTGTTCTGAATCTACCCAATTTTATTAGCCTCCTCTTTGCCCTTCCCCAGAATAATAATAATAATAATAATAATAATAATAATAATAATAATAAAAAATCTGAAAAATCAAAGAAACATATGTGGTTTGTGCCAACTGCGGCAAGACCCGTCTGTTGCAAAGTTGGAATAAAAGACCTGGGCCCTTCTTTTCAGGGGCTCTTTGAGCTTGAAGAGCAGTGTCTGCTTCCACCTCAGCCTAGAAAACAGCTGTTTTTTTCTCCCCCCCCCCCCAATGATGGCATATCTCTCGGTAACTGAGCCCTCGCTGGTTAAACGAGACAGCAGAAGGAGCCAATATTTGTAGCCATGGCAGCCAGCCATTTACGATTCCATATGGCTGGGATGGCAGAAGGCTGCTTTCTTGTAAGGAGGTCAGGGCATTTGCAGTATTAAAAAAAAAAAGCGCCAGCAAGAATACCCAGCACTGTGAAAACTTTTCTGTACATCATGTACAGTAAAAGGGAGAATTGCTCCCTATGGAGAATGTGATCGGCCAAAAGGCATAAACTATTTTCCTCCTCTTAAAAAGGAGAGAGAGGGAGGGAGGGGTAGGAAGAGGAGAAGCAGTATTGTGTGTAATGCCTTAGAGGGAAATACATTGGTAAAATTTATTGTTGGTGCTCCAGGTTTGCTGCCCAGGACTCCTGATGTAATAATAATAATAATAATAATAATAATAATAATAATAATAATAATAATAATTATTTATAGCCTGCCCTCCCCCGGCCAGAGCCAGGCTCAGAGCGGCTAGCACCAATAAAATTTCAGTAAAAACATAATAAGGAAAAGAAAAATGAAAAAGAAAAAGAAATTTAAAATACAGGTTAAAATGCAATTTAAAATGCAGCCTCATTTTAAAAGTCAAAACCATAAGGGGAGGGAAACATAAGGGTCAGACTGAGTCCAAACCAAAAGCCAGGCAGAACAGCTCTGTCTTGCAGGCCCTGTGGAAAGATGTCAAGTCCCGCAGGGCCCTAGTCTCTTGTGACAGAGCGTTCCACCAAGTTGGGGCCAGTACTGAAAAGGCCCTGGCCCTAGTTGAGACCAACCTTACCACCTTGTGACTTGGGACCTTCAAAATGTTGTCATTTGTGGACCTTAAGGTCCTCCGCGGGGCATACCAGGAGAGGCGGTCCCATAGGTTATGTGGCATTCTCCACCCTGCATGCTCTGAAATCTGCCACAGAGGTCTTGCTTTTGTTGCTGTGGCCTTGGGAGGCTGCAGTGAGCAGGGTTTTTCTGTTGTGATCCCCTCTTTGTGGAAGAGCCTTCAGAGGGAAGTCAGTTTGGCCAGGAGGGACAAAAGGAAAATGAGAAGAATCAAGAGGCTGGAGGCAGCGGAAGGCTGTGGGTCCATAAGGACGAATGGGGCTGTGCCCCACAGAGCTCAGACTGCCTTCTTACAACCAGCCACCAATCCTAGCTTCTCCATTATGAAACCTTTCATCATCTGGAGATTAGTACCGTTTTGGAGGGAGGAGAGAAGACAAGCAGGGGGCATGGCAGATTTATAAAACGATGCAAGGTTTTGCAGATAATGGATAGGGAGAACTAGATGCTAGAGATACTGGACTCCAGAGTCCTCCAAGTGAACACTGGAGTGTTCTGGAAAGACAAAAGGAGGACGTATTCACATAGAGCATAGGTAAACTGCATAGCTGTAAACTTATCCCTTTTCTTGCGAGGAATCCTATTCAGAATAAGGGAATTTTCCTTTAAAAAAGGGAAACATTGACAGCTATGGTAAACTGTGGAATTTGCTACCTTGAGATGTAGTGGTTGCCACCAAGCTGGACTGCTTGAAAAGAAGGTTGGATAAATTCATTGAGGATATGGCTGCTGATGACTGTTAGTCGGGAACAGAGGCGGCATGCCACTAAATACAGTTTCTGGGAAAGCAGAAAGCAACCTTAAACTGCATCAGACTGTTACTCCATCCAGCTCCCAGCTGTGGACTGAAGCAGACACCTTCTGCGTCTGAAGAAGCAAACATGAGCAGGAAAGGGCTATCTTCGTTTTGGGTTTCCCATCACCACCTGGTTGGTCACGAGGGAAAACAGGTTGCTGGACTTTTTACCTTCCAGTTCATTGAAAAGTCAGGAAATGATTGCAGGTTGTGCAAGCAGAGAAGGTGGTTGGCTCTCTTGTTAATTTTCTATTAAAATACTTTATTACTGGCTGTTGCTATGTGTGTTCTTGGATTTGTTTAAGCTTTTCTTAGGTTTCTCTTAATATCTTATCCTTTTTGCACTGTAGTTTATCTTTTTATTGACTTGCAAGCTATTGCAAAATTCCCCATGAGGTGGGGAACAACATCCTTGGGTGGAAATTTAAAAATGGATCTAACCAGTTATTTGTGAAGGTCAGTAATCTGCTCACACCACAGTTCCTTATAAATTTTGGTAGTTGGGTTGGAGGGGAAGGGAATGCCAATTATTGCACCATTTTACTTAAAAGGAAAGTGGAATATTCTCTGTACTGCAGCGAAGCCTAACTACTTTCAGGGTGCATATGAACCCTCCTCGTCTGTAAAACAAATGTCAACAGATTCTGGTTTCCCTGGGGATTTCTTCAACAGCTTGTTCCTAATTGGGAGGCGAGGATGTCTTCAGGGTATCGTTGGGAAGTGTGGTTTCTCCTATGATGCCAGCACATTCCGGTTGCAGTGGCTAATCAGTATAATCACCACCATTCTTGTCTCTTCTTTAAAAAAAGAAGACCTTTAATGTCTTCTGCACTGATGCTTAATGATGTGAAGATGCAACTAAGTGATTATCCATTAAAATCACCCCCTAGCTGTCTATGCTGCACTTACCTCTTTGTAGGCCGTAACTTTGCTCCCTAAGGTCCTGTGCGAACTGCAGTTAAGCAAACTGGCACCCCACTTACGATGCTTAACAAAGGGTGGGTGGGGAAGAGAAGCCCCTCCCCGGTGGGGAAAAGGTAAAGGACCCCTGGACGGTTAAGTCCAGTCAAAGGCGACTCTGGGGTTGCGGCACTCATCTCGCTTTTCGGGCTGAGGGAGCCGGCGTTTGTCCACAGACAGCTTTCTGGGTCATGTGGCCAGCATGACTAAACTGCTTCTGGTACAAGGGAACACCATAACGGAAAGCAAAGCGCACAGAAACACCGTTTACCTTCCCACTGCAATGGTACCTATTTATCTACTTGCACTGGCGTGCTTTGGAACTGCTAGGTTGGCAGGAGCTGGGACAGAACAATGGGAGCTCACCCCGTCATATGGATTTGAACCACCGACCTTCCGATCGGCAAGCCCAAGAGGCTCAGTGGTTTAGACTTACAGCGCCACCCGCTTCCCTGATAGGGTAGGGCTCCCCTTGAACTGGGGTCTAGAGCCCAGTTCAGACTGGAGCTGGCTTAAGGGGTATCATGAATAGCCTTAATGGGGAACTGTTTAACAGTGGGGAGGGATTTGTTACAAGACCATGGAGAAGGATTTGTTAACTGAGTTTTGACCGGGGGGCAGGCAGACTTACGTTAGTCACCTCAGCTTTGTATTAAGGGGGCAAGTTTTAACAGTACAGTGGTACCTCGGGTTAAGAACTTAATTCGTTCTGGAGGTCCGTTCTTAACCTGAAACTGTTCTTAACCTGAGGTACCACTTTAGCTAATGGGGCCTCCTGCTGCCGCTGCACCGCCGGAGCACGATTTCTGTTCTCATCCTGAAGCAAAGTTCTTAACCTGAAGCACTGTTTCTGGGTTAGCAGAGTCTGTAACCTGAAGTGTATGTAACCCGAGGTACCACTGTATTAGATTTATAAACCACCCTTCATCATAAGATCTCAGGGCGGTTCACGGGAAACTCACAGTGGATCATCCTTCTGGGTTTGTTGGGGGTATCGTTTTCCAGTGGTTCTGCCCCTGTCCGACTGATGGGTTCACGTTTTCAAATGTCGCTAGGAATCAGCTAGGCCATGTTCTTACTACTGCTTCTTATAACAACAAGTCTCCCATAGCTTAGTGGGAAGGTGCCCTGCACAGTCCATCTAACCAACATTTCCATTCTTTCGCTTTCCATGACCTGGGTTAACCCTCGCACATTTCCAAAAACTTTCCAAACATTTTGAAAATCCTGTGCATATTTACTTGGAAACCATTTAAATTATGCAAGCTAAGCAGACCACATTTATTCAGATAACAGAATTTGGAGTTTTAAAAGCAAAACACCCACAGCCCAAGGGAGGGAAATGCATTGCAGGGTTTGCCATTGTTTGTTTGAGCGGCCGTAACATTTTGGATGCTGTTCATCGGTGTACACTAAGACACCGTGAATCTGAAGAACAGAGAGAAATGGATAAAACAGATTCCTCTGACTTTTTTAATGATTATTTTTAATGCATTTTGTTCCCTTCCTTGTAGTCTTAGGGTAGCTTACTGTAATTATATACATAGAAAATACCGCTGTAATAACCTTCTGCACAATCAGCCCTTCACATATTTGCAGCCTGAAGACAAATGCTTAGCAAAAAGTAAAATAAATTCAATTTTAAATGAGATAAAGTGTTTTTGTAACACATTTTAAAGCAGCCAAAGGAGCAGGAGATATGCTTCAAAGTGTGCCTTTGCAACTACTTATTGGGCCAGTTCAGAAGATAGGTAGTAAATTGAACTTCCTCTGGGTCCTCGGTATTACGCCAGAAATGGAATGCCATGCAAGACAGGCTGGCTGTTGCTTCTGTATAATGCCACTCCTTGTTTCCATAGCAAGCTGCCCTCGGAGTATTACTCTCCAGGGCTTCAGGAATCTTAATGTTGCTCTCAGGTGAACTTTCTTGCAACTCTGCCAGGTCTTTCTTGTTTATTTATTTGACTTACTACAACAAAGTCTCAAGCAGCTTAGGAAAAGATGAAGAGCCCAAAATGGGTCACCGAAAACCCAAATATATAGAGAATCATGCGGGATAAGCCTGATCCTGTAAGGTTTTTATTGTTGGTGCAGAGTGACCTGATGTGAATTTATTATTAGGCGGTGGTTTGTTAACTGAGCTGTTACTGGCTTATCTTTCTCCTAATTCTCGTCAGACGCTTTTCCGTGGGATCTTTGCTTTTCATTTTGTAGCAGGAAGGGTGCCAGTTCAACTGGTTGTTTAACATTTTCTAGATAGACTTGCTCAACCTTTTCCTTTCTGTTTCACACACAGGGTCTAACATTTTGAATTCTTCTTCCGTTCAGGTTAAGACCCATGATTTCGACGCAGCTAGCAAAAAAGCCTGCAACAGAAGAGGTACAGTGTTTTGTTTGAACCTTCTAAAAATCCCAGTACCTGGAGAGTCATCTGAGTCTTTACATTTGCTCTGTAAGCCCTTTTCTTCCATCCAGCTGTTCTCTGCTTCTTTCGCACTGTGAGGCAGAATGGGATACTGGGTGACCTCTGGTTCCTTCTAGCTATATGATTATGAACTGAGTAGGACCTCAGCCAAAAAATCGTCCCAGAATAAAACAAGGTGCCTCTTCTATCCCCCCCCCACTGTAACTACTGGCTGAACTAAAATACCAAACCAGTGCATACTGGTAGTTTGCAAAACGTGTGCAATACGCTTTTACTCAACCCCTAGGCATAAATCTCTGAACTCTTGCACCTTTCTAAACTTTTGCTAGCTAGATTTGACGGCTTGACATGTTTTTGCTGTTTCTGAAGTGGGGCAAGAAAGCACACACATCCTTCGTGTGAATTTAAAAGCCAAACTTCGTTTCAGTTCAGAAACCAATTCAGGAAGTTCTGCTAAAAGAGGACTTTGACGGCTTCACATTTAAAATGATTAAGAACACGTGATTCCATCCTACACCCCCTGCAAAAACAGCTTGCGCTCATGTCAAGGGAAATAATTTTAATTTTTTTCTGCTTTGTATGCACCCTCATTAGAAAAACCTGCACATTTTTAGAACGGAGACATTCAGGAAATGGACATGATAATTAGAAGAAGGTCACGTTTTAATTAGGGTTGTGCAATTTTTTTAAATAATGGTTCAATTGTAGCTCTTTTAAATTCAGCCATTCCTCTGTGAAAACATTCAAGGCAGATGGAAACTCCTGGCATAACAATTAATATAAATGGGGATGGCGCTTCTTCTACCACTATCACTGCCTTGTCTGTTTCTTTTGATACCGGAATTCCCTGCAGCGGAGTACAGGAGATCTGGGGTTGCATAATTGTCTTGCAAAGCAAGAGCAGAGGTAACATGAAAGGGAAAAGCTCTTATCCTCTTGACCTATTGCTGTTAGGATTATTTGGGGCTGTCCTTGAGGATCTCTGCCTTTCAGCTGGCAGGATGGGATAACTGGGAACCAGCTACATCAGGCTTCCTCAACATCAGCCCTCCAGATGTTTTTGGCCTACAACTCCCATGATCCCTAGCTAGCAGGACCAGTGGTCCAGGATGATGGGAATTGTAGTCTCAAAACATCTGGAGGGCTGAGGTTGAGGAAGCCTGAACTACAGCCATATCCTAGCCAACTCCTGCACTAGTTCTTTATTGTCTGAATAGTTCTGGTTTCAACTGGGACCTCGTTAATCAAGAGAACTTAGCTGCTTCTGCTTTGCTTCACTGTGTATTTATTATTATCAGAATACTAACAGCCTTGTACCCAGCTTTCAGCTCAGAAATTCTAAGAAACAAAACAAAAAAATCAGTGCAGTTTTGAAAGGTTCTGCCATCTTGATTCGAACGCTGCCTTATTGTATCCAAACATAAACAAAAACTGACTCCTTGATCTCAGGAACCGCCATGCAAAGTGAGGTTGCCGTACCTTAATAGGTGTCCAAATGCAGAGTGAACAGGCAAACAGATTTCCAAAATATATAGTAGATGTGTCTCTTGTCTTTTTGAGGGGCTCCACAGGGCAGCTAAGTTACATTAAAGACCAATGGTTGTGCCTAGTGCTCATGCAAGGAGATAAATAACTATACAACTTTTAGAAGACATCTGAAGGCAGCCCTGTATAGGGAAAGTTTTAATGTTTGATGTTTTCTTATGTTGGAAGGCACCCAGAGTAGCTGGGGCAACCAGTCAGATGGGAGCACAGCACATCCCCTGGCAGAACAGTTGCACAAAAGCTTGCACTGCTAGAAGTCTTGTGAAGCTTGCTTTTATTTTCCTGTTTTCTGTACGTTGTACCTCTCTGCCTCTTTGTAAATATCCCCTTGGTGTCAAATGAGAGTTGATGGTCTGGTTGCCAGTTCACTGAGTATCAGCGATGCCTCTACAGCAGATCAAACTGCCTAATTAGGAGTTCAGCCCATTGGTCCAACCTGCCTCTGTTTGCTCAGCTCCATTTGGCAAAAGCTTCAAAAAGTCTCAGGCATGAGTCTTCTCATAATCCTCATAGGTCACATGCCAGAGGTTGAACCCATCCCCATCCATCATCTGGCTTGGACTGCTCATGCTGCCAAACTTCTGGTCCAACAAACATTTTGAAGTTTTGCTTTATTATGACTTTTTGTATTGGATCAGATCATGTGCTCTTTGTTGTATATTTTGTTGCTGTAAACCTCCTTGTGTATAGTAATGCAGAAAGGCAGTACAGTCGTACCTTGGAAGTCGAATGGAATCCGTTCCAGAAGTCCGTTCGACTTCCAAAATGTTCGAAAACCAAATTGCGGCTTCTGATTGGCTGCAGGAAGCTCATGCAGCCAATCAGAAGCCCTGTCGGATGTTCAGGTTCCAAAAGAACATTTGCAAACCGGAACAATCACTTCCAGGTTTTGCGGCATTCAGGAGCCAAAACGTCCGAGTTCCAGGGCGTTCAGGATTCAAGGTACGACTGTATACAAATTAAAAAGGAAATAAAATGAATTGCAGGGGGCTGGACTATATGACTCTAGGGTGTACCTTCCAACTTATGATTCTGTAATTCTCTGATTCATTCTGCACTTAGAGCAGGTGTTGCACCAATCAGTTGTGGCCCTCCTCCTAATTAAACAGTTGGATGCAAAATTGCACAATGAATTGTTAACTCTTTCCCTACTTGCAGCTGAATGGTACCTAATTCACTGGGCGTTGTGCACATCACTTTGTTTCATTTTGTGCCTACACAATCGTTGCATCTCAGAAGGTCTGGATAAAGGCAAACCGATTGAGAGAAAACACAATTTCCCCCGAATAGTTTCCCCAAATATTGTCGCTTTTAAGAGCTTGTACCTTGTTACGTGCTAATATCCACCTGCAACATCTTCCTCATTCAGTCTTTGGCCATGCTTTGAAATATCCAAACAACTCTGAATTTGCACAGGAGAGCGGGAGCTTCCCCCAGAATAGCTCTAAGCTTCTTAACGAGGAGCTTTGATAGGGGGACAATAAGGAATCTGCCAAGCGATTTTCTCTTCCTTTCAGTTGGGGATTTTAAAGGGGAAAGGTGAGAGGCGATGGGTCTAGGTTTTTCTTATTATTATTATTGCTTTTCTTATCCTTTGCAGGCAATTTTTCCAAGCACTCAGACAGAGGCCCAAGCAGCTGAAAAGCCAGCAAATGTATTGGTAGAATCTGGGCCCGTCTCATACAACCATGAGGAAGAAGTGGAAGAAGAAGAAGTTGAGGAGGAAGAGGAGCACTGCATGAGTGCCCTACAGCTGATGGGGGGAAATGGTAGGTCTTAACTTCATCCGTTGCAATCACCCATCCACTTAAAGAAAGGCCAAAACCCCTCCTTACCCCAGTAATGGCAGCTCTATACTAATGTTCCTGATACCTTTCTCTCCAGCTCCTGCACTTCTTCATCAGTGCAGGTAACAGAAGGACCCCATGGGGCTACCATGGATTTAGGCTGCCAACCTTCTTCTGTTGTTGTGATGTACACCATGACAGTACTTCCAGGCTTGAGTAACGCTCATAAACATTTCTTAGCAAGACAGTCTTTCAGCGGTGGGAGCCATCGAGTCGATTGAATTCAGCGTCTACAGACAGAGCTGAGAATACACTCCGAACTTGGGGGTACAGCATTATTGCTGCTCGGAAGCTTCTTGTTACAGTGTAAATATGTATAGCCAAAGACTTGACACAGAACCCACTAATTGTGGTGCCTGACAGTGTCAAGGGGAGAAGGCTGGTGCTGGAGTGTTGATTATTTACTGCGCCATCGTCTCAACACCCTTAATTTCGCACTGGTGCCGTTTTCAGCCTTTGTGCATGGTCTATAGAATAATCACAACAGAGTGGTTTAATCTGAGTGGAAAGAGGTCATTCAGACTGCAGGAAACTCTTTCTCCTCTAGGAAATATGATTAGAATTGCACTCCCAGAGAAATGCAGCCAGAGATGTGTGCCTGGGCTGAATGAAGCTGAAAGAATTGTAATGATAATAATTTTGTATATTAAATAGTATCAGTACTGGTAACTGTACAAAATTAGTTAGAGCTCGCTGAATCATTTCCCCTCTACTACTATAACTGTTTTAAAAACCAATCTAAACATATTTTTGTCTCCCTATTATGCAAACACTGATAAATTTGCATTGCATCACCAAGTGTTCAGTTGCACCGTGATCCAGGCCAGCCGACTATCTCATCTTTGACTCTTGGAGCCATGCAATCCCTGTCCTTTGGAAATTTGTCAGTGCATTTTAAGGCCCTCCTTGTTTGCTCAAGCCAGTTCGTCAGTCAGCCTAGGGATGTTGAAAGCCAGATATTGAAAGCAGAGAAATGTACCGATAAGAAAATCAAGATTAAAGTATACCCCTAGAGATGAACATCTCCATCAAGAGGGGGAGATCCACTAAAGCATTTAGCAAGGATCTATAGCCATATGCTCAGCACATCCGTAAAATTGCAACCAATTAAAACCCTGTTTGTAAAAGAAAGAAAGAAAAGAAAATGCAGCAGCAGCTACAAATAGAGCTACACTCTTTGGCAATCATTTCTACATACATTTGAAGAGACAGTGTGGTATAGTGGTTAGCGTGTTGGACTTAGACTGGGGAGATCCAAGTTCAAAAGCTTGTCTCTTAGCCTAACCTTCCCAGTGAAGATAGGGAAGAAGGAAGGAAGGAAGGAAGGCCCGTATGTGCCACCCTGAGCTCTTTGAGGGAAGAGCATGATATATGTGCAATAGCATTTGGAGGATGTTTAATCTGATGCAAGTTGCAAGCCTAAATGTAAAGAGGTTCAAACAAATCAGGTCTAAGCCAGCGGAGGACTAGAGTTGGAGCCACTTTAATTTGCTTTTTAACTGGAAAAAGCAGTTTTTGAAAACTTTAATCTCTCCCTAAGTCTCCCTAAGCTTTTAGAATGGGGGGCAGATTATAATTTAAATGATTTACTGCAGAAGCAGATTCAGCCAGCATGCACACATCTGTGTTACCATTGACCATTAAGTGTTGCTGAGAAAAGGGTTCCCTGTGTTATCAGGGGGAAAGTGTACATGAGTGAATATAACAGAATGAGGCAGAGGCAAGACAGGACAGGACAGGAGAGAACTGTGAAGGTACCTGAATTGGATGGAAAGAAAGGACACTCTCTCTCTCTCTCTCTCTCTCTCTCTCTCTTGGTGTGGTGTGAGCAGAAGGTCTCAGATTTTAACTAAGCTAAGCCTTGTATTCAAGCTCTGGCCTAGCAGCCAGAGGTGACAGAGAACAGTACGCAGGTAGGTGCATGCAGTTCCATATGGCTGTAGGGGCAGAGGAGGAAGCCCCTTTTTCTGCAGAAATGCAGCCGGCTGAGGGAGGCAGGGCAGAGCTCTCTGCCAGCTCCTGGCAGGCTAGTAACATTTTTGGGAGACTTGCATTTTTGGGGGGCATGTTCATAAGGCTCTTATAAGGAACAGATCTCCTGGGGTAGGTTAGTTTAAAACCCAGCGAGCTTTTTATTAACTCTCCAGCGAAACCTGCAATTTGCTTACCTCAGTGCACCTAGAAATTACTTGACAGTTTGGATGCTACAGAAATTGGCTCACTTGCTCATTTCTGTGACCTACATTTAAACACTCTGTCTTTTAAAAAGTGTTTCATTGGACTGCTTTTGTGTGTGTGATTTCTTCCTGTGCTTTCCCTTTCCCTCCCCGTTGTATATTTTCCTGGGAGGGACTATTCCTGTTGTCTTGTCTTCTGGGAGTGGGCGGGGTAGAGGCTAATGTATTAAGGGATCCTCGATGATCCTGTTTCTTCTGATAATTTTTCTCTGCTTTGGTATTTCCAGATTATGGCTGTGAGATGGACGATGATGAAGGATACTAATTGCCTCCTAATGGGATCGGTGAAGGAGGTTAACCTGGCGATGTCAACAAACCCTCCTGACTTCCATTGCTTGCTGGTCAGTTTCCATTGACCTGTAGCCTGGCACCGGGGTTTGGCTTTCGAATACTTGAAATGTTTCTGGATCATGTTATGAGAAAGGGATTCAGCGAAGCATCAGTTTCAGGGAACAAAGGAGAAGAGTCAAAATGGCTGGCACAACTCGGCGGCGCGGTGTTGGACCTGCCTTGCGGCTGCCCTTGGTTCAGCCACATCTCCGTAAAAACACATATATGACAAGGAGCAAATCATAATAGTGTGCAAAACCTCCAAGTGGAAAAGCTGTGGACATGCGCTGTTTACATTAGGGGTGATAAAAGCACATCTCCCCGACCCTGACCTTGGCGTAGCATCCATGTTTCCATGCTGAAATAAATAACATCAAAGCTGATACGCAAGCTGCCCAGGCAACTCCTCTTGGAAAGCAATCCAAAACACCTGGTCCCCCCCCAAATACATGCAGTGTTACCCTAAGGTTAGAGCACCATTGGGCAGGTATCTCATAGAGGACAGCATTGGTACCTTAAGAAGTTTGAAGAAGCAACAGGAGGGTTTGTCAAAGTTGTACCCTGGTGTAGACCTCAGACGTGCGGGAAACAGTTTGGACATCTCAGTAAGGGGAGTCTGTTCCTGCTCCAAGGAAATTAAACCAGGCCTTCACTCCCCGCTGCTGTAAGATAGGGTTAGGGCGAGCGAGGGATTGGCAGGGGAGAAGAGTTCAAGGGGTAGACTTGACACCCCTGCTGCTGGCTGTAGGGCATTTCACAAGCTCCTATGCCTCTGTGATGCACTTAAAATTTAAGAGTATGGTGCTACTCACCACAATTGGGGGCGGGGGGGGGTTGTGTTCACTTTTTGTCCTCCTGGCAGTCTTGGCACAACAGACAGATTTGTCTCCAGTAAGTTTTACTTTGCTTTGTTTTAAGGTAAATAAGCTACTCCCCCCTCCCCCCTGTCCCTAATGTAATTTAATTTAATGTTATTTAATGAGGTCGATACAGGCTCAGCCATGCAAGAACCTTGACCAAGCTCTGCTCTCTCGGCTCTGTCCAGTAACCTGTCAGAACTTTAAACCTTGTGTACCTAAGGTTAAACCAAACCAATAGTTTCCCACCTCCTCATTTCAGGCCTTGCAGGATTGCGGCCTGAATTTTAACTGCTGTTGCGTTTGACTCCTTTGACTTTCTGGCAGCACGGCATATATTTGCTCGCCGGTAGCCAAAGGACGCATACCACAGGGGCGGTTCTCATCCCTGTTGCCCGGTAGGCAAGGAGGATGTGCCAAGTTGACTTTGTGGAAAATGGATTCCCCACCCCATTGAGACCAAAATACACCCAGTTCTCAATGTTGGCCTTGTCCATGCCAAAAGGTCAAGCTGCCTCTTTTCTGTGTCCTTGCTTGCTTTTACCAGAGCTCCAGGCTGGAATATCCTACTTAGAGGATGAGACCGAAAGCAATGCTTTCCTGAATTCAGAAGAGCTACTTCTCACTCAGCTGGTATTTTTGAGATGTGCCACTTCGGACTGCAAGTGGTGACTTACATAGTGACCTACTTGGCCATGCAAAAGCTACAAATCCCTCCATGCAGACAACTTAGTATGTTTGTTGTTTTCAATGTGGGCAGATAAATTTTTGTATGGAGAAGTATTTAGTCTGGGGTTGGGGAACCTAGTGACTTACAGATGTTGCTGGACTACAACTCGCATCATCCGTGTCCATTGGCCATGCTGGCTGGGACTGATGGGAGTTGGAGTCCAATAACTTCTGGAAGGCCCACAGGTCTGGCACCCCTGGTTTAGTCGATGAGGCCCAGCATCCCCCACTCTCAGCCTGCGATCTTCCAGCCCAGATGCAGATTTGCCAGTTCTCTGAGAACTAGACTCAAGTCACTATGGTAGGACATGGCAGAAGGAAGTGACTCAGATCTCCTGGGACATCCTGCATTTAATTCTCTGACTGGGATTTATCTGGGCATTTATTTGAATTACTAGGTCTGGATCTGGAAAATGGAGATTCTTGCTTTGATAGTACGCGACCACTTCTGTTTTGGCAGAGATTGTTGTGGCAAGCTCCCTCCTAAAAAACCAAAGAAACAAAAAACCCAAATAATTCTTTTTAGGGACCAAGTACCAGGTGGTGAGCTTGCCAGTATCTCACTATCTGCTTCTGTGTGGTTGGCTGGGTCCATGCAGTTGCCCTGGCATTCGCAGTCTGCTTTTCACGTGGATAATCCAGGCAGCTTGGCATGTCTCCTTGCCAGACTTGCCTCCTTGGGGCCAGGTTTGCATAGCTAGGCTCTGATTTTAGACTGCAACTCCCGTCAGTCCCAGCCAACAAGGTTAAGGAAGGGAGAGCTATAGAATCTGGCCAATCCGTATGAAATACCAACTACAGAAATAGGAGAAGCAGTTTTGGGGGAGATTTAATCTAGCAGTTTGATTTTGAATCCAATAGTATGTCATTGCTGAGGCAAGAGAAGTTTGCCCACTACTCAGCTGCTTAATGCTTAAGAGGTCTCGTAGGATCAGCAATTTCCCCCTCCTCCCTCCCCAGTGTGTTACTTTGGCTCACTGAGGGTTTTTTGCTTGGTTGGCTTTTTAAAGGGTTGGGATTCTGAGGGCCTAATTGAGTGTCTTGATGAAGGTATGTGATCTTTAAATTCTTGCAGAGAGCACCCACGCAGGAGGCACAGTTTGGATTGGACCACAGCACTGGGGGAACTGAATTGAACCATCCCCCAGGTGTTTCTTAATGAAACTCGCCCACCCAAGCTGCTGTTTGTCCTCTTAGGGAAAGCTCATGTATACTTGTAAAAGTTGTAGCTAAAGTGGGGGCAGGGAATAGAAACCCTCTCCTGGCACCACTGCCTCATTCTGCTGTTCTCATTTGTCACTCGCCCCTCCCCAAATGGAATTGAATTAAAGCCAATAGGTGGTTCCCTCTCAGTGCAAATAGCAGCTTCAGAGAACCAGTTTTCATTGAGACCACGGCAGGGGAGGAAAGGGTTAAAATACCATACACTGCCTGCAGGAATCCCAGTAATTGTATTCACTCCCCAGCGACTGTTATTTTCATTTTGTTGAAAGGATGCACATCAGGTGCAAAGGCACATCTAACAACCCATCCAGTTTGGCTCTGAGTTCCAGTTCCCATAAATGGGAAAGTTCGCAGGCCTGCTGAGGAGCATTTCACAAGCCACCAGCTCTGCTGCGATCCTTCGCCTTCAGCTGCAGGAGGACTGAGGTGTGTGTTTTGTCTTGTGGCTGCAGAAAGGTGTCGTTTTAATAAACCTTGGAATGCCTCGCACATTTCTAAGTCATGTAATATTACACACAGATTTCTTTTATTTTTCTTTCCTTTTCGGAGTGTTCATTCCTCCTCGGTGTAACTAAGCTCAGGGAATACAAACGGATTAGCAGATGCCACCTTCTGTTTTCATAACTACTTAGGGAAAATGTTAAAATAAAGGCGAGTACACAGTTCACCCTTGTCTGCTACTGTTAACATATCGCAGTGACCTTGGGGGAGGCACTTAGCTGTGTTTCCCTGAAAATCATTTGGAGCTTGCCGTATTCTGCATTCAGATGATGACGAGAGCTCACAGGCTTTCGAGAATGGTTGGTTTTAGATTGCGAGGTGTGAATCCTGGCTCCCTCCCGCTCCTAGTGTAGCGCACATTTCCTAGGCAGAATCCTCAAACTGTAGCGTTGTGCTTTTTCTACCTTGAAGTCTTTCTAACCTTTGGTCACTTGGCCTCAGTTCACAGACTTGCCAACACTTAGGTGGGTGGAACAGGAACCCTACACGTTCCTGATTCTGCAGATCCAGTTTTTGCAGCCGCCTCCTCCTCTCTTTTGAGGACCTAGAAACCTCCACGTGATCGGATGCTTGTGCAGCCCTGCATAGATGCTGTCTGCACAGTGGAGGAAAGGGGCTAAGCTTGCTCCTCTGCCAGGCAAATGTATAAATTGCATTTTAGAGAACAATTTGGGGCAGGCAAGCTTTGATGGTGACGCGTGTGCACCGATTGCATCTCAATTGTATGTGCTGTTTCGTGAGAACGACTCCCTTCACCACAGAAAGACTTTGGCGGGAGCTGTGTAGCATCGTCTTAAAAAGTGACCTCCGTATTAGTTCTCGCTGTGCTGTTTGCCTTCCCTCTGGATTGCGTGGGAGTTTATCGCCTCTTGCTGTTTTTATCTATCACTCCTTGCATAGTCTCCTCGCCGCTTGTCGCTCTCGTCTTAACAAGGCCAACACATTTGGTGTGCGGCACTGCCAGCGACTCGAAACAATCTGCAAGCATCTTGAAGGGTCCTTCCAGCCCACATCACGAGCCACGGCCCGCCGTCTCTCCTCCTCATCCCCCAGACAAATTGTAATATCTGCTGTAAATATTATTATTTTTAAAGTCATCTTTTATTATGTGTTCTTGCCTTCCCTTGCAGGCTTTTTTGTTTTGTTTCTTAAGACTGCTTCTGTGTGACTTGGACAGCAGTGTACAAAATACCCAGTGTATATCCTTATTTTGTGTCTACAAAGCAAAACTGTTTTAAAACATTTAAGGGTGTGTGTACGTTTTCTTTGAAAGTGTGTGTTTCCCCCCTTCCTTAACAATGCATAAACCAACACTCTTTTTCCACTCTCTCGACTTGGCACCCTGTGTGGGGGAACCGCCCGCACCGTTCTAATCTGATGCTGATAACTTAGTAAATGAGACACAGAGACATTTCAGAACCATTCACATGTATCAAAGCCAGGACTAGTGGCTGGGATCAATGGGACAGCTGGAATGAGGGGTTCAGAGGTTCAGTTTGGGGCCTGCTTCACAACCGATGTTGCCCCATGGCAGTCTTCCACGTTACTGTTACATCGCTCCCTCTGTCCTATTCTTACCCACATTTATCGGCTGGCAGGGGAGCTTTCATTTGGTTCCTGCTATGGCAGTATTTCAGAACTTGGGAAGCATGGGAAATGTATATTTCCTATGGACCCCGATGCATACGATGTTGCTGCTGTAGGAACCATGGGCCTCACAGACGCCCTGCTATGGGGACTTGATAATTGGGGGGGGGGGTAGAGGGGAGGCAGTGGGGGTTTCCCACAGGGCATTAAGACTCTGCCATACTTATTCTGATGTTGGCAAGAGAGCAATGGAGCCCACTCTTCAGAGAGAGCTTCCTGAAAAAACAAACATTCTTGCTTCTGCTGTTGCCCGCTCCGCTCTGGCCACACTCTTCCATCGCAGCTCTTAGAGGTGCATTAGTTTCATTGGGAGAGGACCAAGGGCCAGATAAAGACCTGGAGGGCAACATTTGGCAGCAAGGCTGGTGTTCCTCATTCCTTATTCATTGCCTTTGGTGGGCGGTCTCTCCCCAGGAACTTGGGCAGAAATCTTTCCCAGTCTTCCCTGTTGGAGACACCAGGAGTCTTGTGTCCTCTTGCACGCAGAGCCTGATACCTTCTGCAAGTGAGCAAATGCCCCTAATTCTGATCCTCTGCATTCTCACCAGAAGTGAACTACACCAGATTGCAGAAGACAATTGCCCGTGCTCATGGCTTAGGGCCAAGGCATCTTCCAGAGTTGTTTTATTTTTTTAATCATTTCCATACCACTGCACATGTCCAAAGGAATCTCCAAGTGGACTACAACCTTCCTTAAATAATCAAAATGTATATTGCAAATGAGAACAAACTTAATGAACCACATTGAAAATGACATAATTTTAACAGGAAAACAACACATTCTGTGAAATGTTTTTTGAAAAATACAAAGTAAAAATTCCATATGTAAACATGAGTTTCAGGAGCGAGCTGGCAGTAAATCACACAGTGCAAGATGGAGTTAACTCTCTATTAGCAAAAACCTGATCGACACAGGATTGTCAGGCCTAATGAGTACGGCAACTCATCTGGCCCCCATGAAGCAGCTGCTGAGACTGAGTCCCTGCCTTCCTACAGCTGCCTAGGTCTCCTCTCTAGGGGGTCTTTCCAAGTAATTGGAGACTGTGTGCACAACCAACCTCCCTATCCCTTTTAAGTCATTTCTGGTCCGGGGAGCAGGGGCCTTGTTGCAGCAGGAGGGGGAGACCCCTGTGACTTTCCCCCAGTCTGACTCATCTCTGCCTCTTGACTCCCTCCTCCCACTCTCCTGCTTCAGCTGCTGCCTCTGATTCTGGACTTCTCTCTACCACAGACTCTCCCAGCTCACTAAGTCCCGTTACCCCTTCAGGTTCCAACATCTTCTCTTCGCAGTCTTTCTCCCTCTGACCACTCCTCATCGTCCCACAATCACTCCCCGGGCTCTGAGCCTTGGGGGCTCCCAAGCTGGTGCTTCCTGCTCTTCCTCTGCGTCCAATCAGGCCATGGCATCAGCTGCTAAAAACTGAACTTGTACACAACCACCATGCGGAGTGAGGGGTGGGAATCCATAGTAGAGTTAAACATCATTTACTAGCTAATTCCTGTACCTCCATTTGGCACATACTGGGGGGACACCCACACCATAGATTGAAAGCACATGGCTTCCCCCAAAGGATCCTGGGAACTGTCGCTTCCCCCTCAGAATTATAATTCCCAGGATTCCTTGGGGGAAGTCATGAGCTTTCAATGTGTCCAGTACCATACAAAGAGCATCATATCTGCCCTCCTTCCTCGCCCCAAGAACCCAGCCCAGAAGAATAATGTTAAGGGCGAATGTGTGCATTGGAATTGCCCCACCTTTCATAATGAACACTTAAGGCATGAAACATTAACCAAGGAGATTGACACTGCGCATTAAACCCTTTCTTTCCCACTCTGAAAGCCTTGTGATAAGAGGTGAGCTGTGCAGTCAGTGGGCTTCATGAACAAAAGCAGAAATGCATTTAGGAATTAGGAGATGTTCAAAGGGCCCCAAATCTTCTGCCTCTTTAATTTGCGATGGGGAAGAATATCACCGAGTTTCAAGGGAAGAAATAGCAGGTTGCTGCCTGCTGCCTGTCTCCGATGCAACGCCACCTACCTTTTTTGTGTGTTTCGTGACGGAATGCAACATTAAAGCTTTAATAAAGCCGTTATTAGCTGGCAGATGGTTCTGAGTGTCTTTTTAAATGTAGCAATGAAGGAAACACCAGAGGCTTTTCAATCTACACTTCAGTACATTGTGAATTCCACATTCTAAATGGATCCCCTCCTCACATTTTGCTTGTGTCACGAGGGTGCAATCCTTTAGCTTTCCCCCTCTCTTTTTAAACCATGGGATTATATCTGCAGAAGTGGAACATGTAGCAACGAAGGAACCTCCCCTCTGCAAAAGCTCAATACTTATGCCATGATTTAAATGAAAACAGTGCTTATGTGGTTGTTGCAGGTTGGGGAGTGATCGTGCACATGTTTACTCAGAGGAAAGTCTCTTTCTGACCGTAGATCTTTTTTTTGGGGGGGGGGGAGTGGGTGGTGCTGTGGTCTAAACCACAGAGCCTAGGGCTTACTGATCGGAAGGTTGGTGGTTCGAATCCCTGCGATGGGGTGAGCTCCCATTTCTTGGTCCCTGCTCCTGTGAACCTTGCAGTTCAAAAGCACTTCAAAGTGCAAGTAGATAAATAGGTACCGCTCCAGCGGGAAGGTAAACGGTGTTTCCGTGCGCTGCTCTGGTTCGCCAGAAGCGGCTTAGTCATGCTGGCCACATGACCAGGAAGCTGTACGCGAGATGTAAAGCGAGATGAGCGCTGCAACCCCAGAGTCGGCCACGACTGGACCTAATGGTCAGGGGTACCTTTACCTTCACCTAAACTGCTTTGAGGTTTCATCACAATCAAGCGGTATATATCTATATTGCTAAATGAATACATTTTGCATATGACTGGATTGAAGGGGCGCTGAAATTTCTGAGTACAAAATGTATGCCACAAACCTTACAGATTTGAAAGTTGGGTGCAGACCAAGTTTGTTTCACGTTGCTCCCATGGACTCTTAGCAAAAGAACCTAAGACGATCCCTGCTGAATGAGGTCAAGGGCCCATCTAGTCCAGCATCCTTCTCTCACCATGGTCAACCAGATGTGGATGAGAAGCCCACAGGTTTGACATGTGCACAACAGCACTCTCCCCTTTGTGCCATTCCCGTGTGCTATCTGCTGGATGTCACTGAGGTCCACCTCTTGCTTAGATTACTGCAACACGTTATACGTGGGGCTGACTCTGAAGACAGTTCGGAAACTTCATCTGGTGCAGAATTCAGCGGCCAGGTTGCTCACTGGGGTAAGATGGCTTGAGCATATTACACCGATCCTGGTTCAACCGTACCAGCTGCCAATGAGCTTCCAGGCCCAGATCAAAGTGCTGGTTTTGACCCATAAAGCCTTCAATGTCTCAGGACCACAACACCTCAAGGACTGCCTCTCCCCATAATAACCTACCTGGACCCTAAGATCAACATCTTATGGGGTCTGGAGGGTGGCAGCACGAAAACGGGCCTTTTCTGTGGTGGCCCCCTGTTTGTGGAATGCTCTCCCCAAGGAGGTTCACCTGGCCTCTTCATTATACACCTTTAAGGTGCCAGGCAAAAATGTTCCTCTTCAGGTACTTGGCTGATTAGACAATCTATAGCCTTTTAACTGTGCGGTTATTGTTTTGTTTGTTATTATGGCATGTATTTTTGTGTTTTTGTATTGTAAAGCACTCTGTGATCATCACGAGTAACCCACCACTGCATCCTCATATTTCTGGATCAGGCCCGTTGTCTTTCTTTTAACATGTTGTGCACTTTTCAAGCTGAGAGTTTCTCACTCCCCGGCCCCCTGCCATCCTTCCCCTCCCCGCGTTCCTGTTTTACATTTGTAATATGTCATGAATCTGAAATGTAGTCTGAACTGTTATCCTGCCTGCGAAATGTAATTTGATTCTTTCCCCCCTCTTAGTGTTTGATGAGAATCCTTTGTGTTTTCATGCTTTAATACAATCTGGCACATAATTACAAATGACTCACCGATAATCTCAGTCATGGAGCTCTCTGAAATTAGATGATAATTTAGCCTGGAATTCGTGTAGCAAGAACGAAGAGAAGACGATTTATAATTATTCCAATCAAGAGATTCTCTTTGCCCCCCCTGCCACTTGTCCCCCACCCTTCTTCCACGGAGCTGCTCTGAAAATGGCTAGGGGCCAAAAGTCTTTAGACCTCCTTTGCCCCTCGCTGCCTCCCAGACAAACACGAATGATCGCTGTACGTTTTCATCAGTGTAGAAATGCCTGTAATTGCAGCTGACAAAGTGTGTGTGTGTGTTTGTGTGTTTTGTGTGTTTTGTGTGTGCATGTAGAAATCTTCACCATCCCAGACCAGGGACCAGACCATCCTTGATGGCACAAGAAACAAGGACAAGTGGGCCAAATTTAAGTCCATCCAAACTGTGATGGACTCTAAGGTGGTGGCCGTCAACCTTTGGTCTCCATAGGATGTTGGACTACAACTCGCATAAACCCCAGCCAGTTTAGCCCATGGTTAGGGATGATGGGAACTGTGGTCCAACCATATTCTGGGAACCCAAGCTTGAGGAATGCAGCTCTAAGGAACCTTTCATGCATTGCAAGGCAGCAAACCTGAGTCTTCCACAGATTGTTACCAGTTTTTAAGGTTCCGATCAAGGGCTGCTGGGATAGCTCAGCCAGTAAAGCATGAGACTCTTAATCTCAGGGTTGTGGGTTTGAGACCCATGTTGGGCAAAATATTCCTGGATTGCATGGGGTTGGACTAGATGGTTTTCATGGTCCCTTCCAACTCTGCAAAATTATATGATGTTAATGATATATAATTATAGAATCATGGAATAGTAGAGTTGGAAGGGGCTACGAGGATCATCTAGTCCAGTGTCCCCCCTCCAAAAACATGTGTTTCCAGCTGTTTTTGAACTACAATTCCCATCACTCCTGACCATTGGATAGGGATGATGGGAGTTGTAGTCCAAAAACAGCTGTAGACCTAAGTTTGGGAAACACTGATCTAGTCCAACCCCTTCAATGCAGGAATCTTTCACCCAGTGTGGGACTCAAACTCACTACCTTATGATGAAGAGTCTCATGCTCTACTGACAAGAGTTAGAATCATAGAAGAATCATAGAATCATAGAGTTGGAAGAGACCACAAGGGCCATCGAGTCCAACCCCTTGCCAAGCAGGAAACACCATCAGAGCACTGCTGACATATGGTTGTCAAGCCTCTGCTTAAAGACCTCCAAAGAAGGAGACTCCTTGGCAGCAAATTCCACTGTCAAACAGCTCTTACTGTCAGGAAGTTCTTCCTAATGTTTAGGTGGAATCTTCCTAATGTTTAGGTGGAATCTTATCCCGCAGGGATAAATAAGGAAGTGTCAGAAGTTGGGCAGGAAGTGTGCTGGGGCAACTGAGATGCCAAAGGTCTTCTAGCCCAAAACTCTGAAGGGCTGAGAAGGCTGGACTACAGGCTTTCCCTTAAAGAAAAGAGGTGTGTGCAAGGACCCCAAAAGTCATCTAGTCCAACCCCTTGCAATGCAGGAATCTCAGCTAAAGCATCCATGCCAGATAGCCATCCAACCTCTGCTTAAAAATCTCCCAAGGAAGGAGAGCCCATCACCTCCAGCCTAAAGAGAGAGATTTAGGCTGAAATATCCTAAGAGGGACGCGGGTGGCGCTGTGGGTTAAAGCACAGAGCCTAGCACTTGCCGATCAGAAGGTCGGCGGTTCGAATCCCTGCGACGGGGTGAGCTCCCGTTGCTCGGTCCCTGCTCCTGCCAACCTAGCAGTTCGAAAGCACGTCAAAGTGCAAGTAGATAAATAGGCACCGCTCTGGCGGGAAGGTAGACGGCGTTTCCGTGCACTGCTCTGGTTCGCCAGAAGCGGCTTAGTCATGCTGGCCACAAACGCTGGCTCCCTTGGCCTATAGAGCGAGATGAGCGCGCAACCCCAGAATCGGTCACGACTGGACCTAATGGTCAGGGGTCCCTTTACCCTTTACCTTTTTATCCTCTCTAGGGGACTGTCATGGCCTTCACAATACCCTTTACACTTTTGGGATCCTTTGATGACAAAGCAGGGTCTCCCCCCCTTGTGCAAGCATGAAAGCAAATTGTTTTTGCTATGCCCGGAGGGTTCGTGTGGCAAGCGAATGGTCTGTGGGACTCGGCTTGTCAGACCAATTCATCACGAATGCCGCTGTTCAAAGGAAGTCCATATCAGCTCTGCGGTCTTGTCTGGTGGAACAACAAGCAGACGCAGCAGGTCAAAGTCAGGCTAGTTCTGCCAGTCCTTCGAGGACTCAAAAGGCTGCCGTTGAGATAACAAGGATCCGCTTGGCTGATGAGCCAGCCAACTTCAGCCGTTATCTTCAAAGTGAAGACAGGCAGGGAAGGAAACACTTCAATCCCTCGCAGCACAGAGAGGGTTGCTGTTCCGGTCCATCTTGAAATAATGCCATACAGAGGTTGAATCTGGTGTGCCTCCACTCAGTTCTGGCCAAAGCAGGTCAGGTGATCCCCATTAAAATTTTCAGATCAGGTGATATTCCTTGATTTGTTATTCATAGATAGCGAAGGTCTACGAGCATCCTGGTTGCCACAGGGACCAACCAGATATCTATGTGTCTCCTTCCAAACGGTCACTATTTTCTGGTGAGATTCCATCACATTCCGGCAAATTCAGGTTACACAATTAAAATTGCTTTAGGGGTCTTGTGCAACAAGGCCGTTTCCCACAAAGAGTGGCTGGGGAAACCCAGCCAGATGGGTGGGGTATAAATAAAAAAGTTGTTGTTGTTGTTGTTGTTGTTGTTGTTGTTAAAATATCAGGTATAATAAGATGAGCCTGCTGGATCAGGCCAGCTAACCATCTAGTCGGCCCAGTCCTGCCGTGAATTTTATGGCATTCAGCTTCAATGCATGCCCCCGTGTTCTTCACAATGTGCATAAATTTATGCCCTTAAATCACGTCCCCTTTTATTCATCTTTGCTCTAAACTACCCCCCACCCCACAATGTTTTGACCTTTCCTCATTGTGGGCTTGCTCCCCTTCTAGAGAAAAGGATCTGTTTCTGCCTCTGATTTTCCTGCGAGGAGGGCTTCTCGCCGAACGGGTGTTGTGAAGATTCTCTGGCTGATATTTATGAAGCCCTTTGACGCTGAAGAGTAAGAGTAAATGTACTATTATCTTATTAGTCATGCAGCCTAATTATCTTGACTCGAGAGTTGCGTTATGAAAAACAAAAAGCTGAGGCAGTTTGATCAAGAGCTGTTTGAGGAGTGCTCCTCATTAGCCCAATAAAGGGCCTCCTTGTAGCACCCTGCTTGTGGTTAACGCTTAGCTGGAATGAAATATTCAACGCAGCAATAGAGAAATTAAAATAGTAATTTATTTGTCAGACAAATAAATAAGAGGCACAGTGGTACATGGTTACCAAGCTCTGGCCTGGCCTCCTGCCATTCTGGCCAGCACTTATATTCCCTTAATCCAGCCCCCTTTGCTCCTCCTGTGGCTGCCTCTGTCCAATCAGCCTGGTTGAAATTCCTATTGGCTGTTTGCTAGAGCCAATCACAAAAGATACACCCACAAAAGATACACCCACTTCCTTGCCCTTATATGGGAGACAAAGAGCTATATATAAATGACAAATAAGTAATAATATATCTTACATGGAATCTTAATTACCAGCTCACCTCTTGCCCTTCTTGCCCTATTGCCTTCTAAAACAAATGGTTTAATCTTACATTTTATGTTCAACAGATGTCAAGGATCTTGAGTTTCACATCAACATTGAAAGATTTCCTTCATTTAATGTTTCTAAACAAAATGCCTGACAACTATATATCAAGACTGCCCGGATGGCGTCTTCTGTCTGGCAAGGGGGGGGCTGGTGGCTGACTTAATTTCAGGATAAATACAACTCTTACAACCATATGAAATAAGAATCTAGCATTCCTTAAATCCTTTGCATAATTACATTTAAGCCAATATATTTAAGCTAATATATTTCATACATTTATCATAGGTAGCCTCTTAAAAGAATAAAGCTTCTCAAAGTGAAAAGGAAGGAACTCAATAAAACACAGCTTTTAAAAGAAGCCTCTTAAGTTTGCACCTCCCCCTTTCCCCCTCCTCTCCAGCCTCAAAATAAAATAGGAAGAAGCTGCTTCTTCTGCCAAGCCAGTTGCCTTTCCAACATTTAACACATTTTAACCTTTTTTAACTCTCTCAGTTTAAGAAACAGCTTTAGAAGAGACTTCCCCAAAAATGCTCTCTTTCTTTCTAGCTAAATGTTTTTCCTTCCATTTGCTCCTGGCCTTTCAACCTTAGAAAGAAGATCTGGCTCATTTTACTGGGAGGCACTTTAGTATTATCTTTCCCCATTCCTAATGGTGTTTTCTCAGCCTTGGGGCAGCATATGTAATTCTCCCTTTTTTATGACTTTGAGAATTGTTTTTCTACTATAAATCAATGGGGCCCTTCTTGTCTTAGGAGGAAAAACATCTTGCCAAGGTTCTTTTAGGCAGCTGGTCTTTTGCCTGGCATGAAACATTTGAAAATCCTTTTTTTAAGCTCATTTTTAAATACAAGCCTTGATTGAAATATATAGAAGCTTTGATAAACATGCAGGCTTATGATTAGATGCCTCATTCCCCCCTTTCAAGCTCAAGGACCTTCATCCCAAGTGTCCTTGATAGCTTGACCTTCATCATATTCCTGAGGTAAAGCTCTGTATAGGGCCATGATATGAGGTAGAGTTTCATTTGAAACCATCTTGCTAATTGTACTTCTAAAACATGAAATGATACATGGCATCATACATAAAACCAATACTACTACTGTCAAGAAAAACAAGCAAGACAATAGTATCCCTTTGAGTCCTGTGACATTAGGTAACCAATTGGTGAGCCATCCCATATCCCATCCTTCCCATGTTTGTACTGGGACATGTGCTATATTCTCCATCTTTGTGGCCAACACACGGATTGCCTCACCATTATCAGAAATGTTAAAGCAACAGGCATTCCCTGTCAAGTTCAAGACTCCACATAGGCCTCCCTGCCTGGCAAGTACATAATCCATTCCCATTTTCAGCTGCAAAATGGCGGCTCTACTTTCATCCAACTGTTGTGCAATAAGTCTCAAACTCTGGGCCGTTGCATTGGTTACAAGTTCCACTACTGCTTGCAATCGAATTATTCTGTTTAGATTATAAATAGGATCCCGTGCCCCTTGTATGAGCTCACCAGGATTCCAGGAGGCAGGATCATAATAGGCTATAATGCGCTCTGGCGGCCAATCATCAGTACCGCTCCAACTTTGGGTACTTCCTCCTGCTATATGAGAAATATCAGCATTCCTTCGTGTTCGCCTGGCCGAACTAGTGGGCATAATCCACATTGGTGGTAATACCCAACCCAAGAAACAAGTCCCACTCCATTTGGAAGGGAGTTTCTTGTATGCCCATTCTCCACATATCCACCACAACCATCGGGTCTGAGGTTTTTGGTACGGGGAATACAGAAGGCGAAATACCAAAAGGGGTAGAGAGTTCACAGTGCAGTATGTTAGATTGCCTTCTTCTGTCACAGTTATGTTCCACACCACTTTCCATGCATGAATAAAAGGAGGTGCACAGGGCAAGGCATTCCGAGTTCGATAGGTAGTACCGTGTGCCCAGGTATGACTATTCTTCTTATAATCCCAAGTATAGTGACAATGAGAAGAGCCTATCATGGGAGAATCAGCTGCATCTGATGATTTATGTACACAGAATTCCCCTTGTACAGGTATAACTCGTAATGGTTTAGTTGAGTTCCATCCGGGGAAATTCTGTATTTCAGTTTGGTGTGGCATTTCGCTTACCATACCAATAGCATCTAATGGTATCGGTAATAAGGGCATACCTCCCTCTGAATCATCTGGCCCAAGAGAGCAAACAAGGCAATTGGTCCTATTTGCAACATTAGCTACCATTTCAGCTAAACCTACCCACATATTGTGGTCATGGCTGAATCCATATTTAGCCAATTTGGTCAGATTCAAGGACCCTTCCCCTTCCCAAGGGATCAGGATTAATAAAATCATGTTGATGTCTAGTATATGCATTCCTTCCACAAAAGATTACCTTATTGTGATAGCAAATAATTATTAGCCCCAATATAATTCCCCCAGTGACAGAAATGGGGAACCACCAAGACCAAAACATATATCCCGAGGATCCCCAATGAGTAATATCTCTGATAATTGTTCCACAAGGGGGGGGCAGTCAATCAATTGTATTAGAGAATCTTTCCGTTCACAGTCGCTGGTTCAGACGCTCCTCAAGCTTCAGGCGTGCGCAGGTCAGCCAGCTTCCAGGTTGTGGCTGCAGCAGGCCGGTCGTCAAATGTTGCCCGTGACCTAGCCCGTTCCCGGTAGGGCTAGATACAGGGGTTTTTGGAGAGAGTTAGTTTTAAAGGATTAGAGGGGTCACCTTTGCACGTCCAACTGCCTTCAGACTTCTTCAAACGAGAGTGATGAATCCAGGGGGTCACCTCAGCTACCTTCACCGCTGTTGGAGTAGAGAGCAAGACGGTGTAAGGTCCACGCCACTTAGGTGCAAGTGGATCACGTTTCCACTCTTTCACCCATACGCTATCGCCAGCCTGGAACTGATGAATCGGCTCGGCAATGCTGCACGGCGTGCGCTCGAGGGCCCACCTGTTAAGAGAAACAAAAACACGGGAGAGAGATTGCACTTGTTCCTGTGTCACATGATCTCCTATTTGTTTAAGGTCAGCTGGAATATCCTGAACAAAGGAGGGCGGTCTCCCATACAGGAGCTCAAAAGGTGACAACTTAAGTCTTTTTGTGGGTGCACACCGAACACGAAACAGTGTTATGGGTAACACATCTACCCATCCCAATCCCGTTTCCTGGGTTAATTTTGCCAATTGGGTTTTCAGAGTCCGATTCATTCTTTCAGTTTTCCCTGAACTCTGAGGCCTATATGCTGTATGCAGTCTCCATTTTACTTGTAGGACTCGACATACATCTTGTACTACTTGATCAATGAACGCTGGCCCATTATCACTTCCAATGCATCTAGGTAATCCAAACCTTGGGATCAATTCAGTGAGGAGTCTTTTAGTTACCTCTCGTGCCTTTTCAGTTCGGGTGGGAAAAGCTTCAACCCATCCGGTAAGAGTATCTACAAACACAAGGAGATACTTGAATCCCTTAGAAGGGACCAGCTCTGTGAAGTCCACAATTAGGCTTTCCATGGGGACGTATCCCACATGCTGAATTCCAGGAGGTTGTACCGGTCCCTGCCTGGGATTGTTTTTAGCACAAAGAACACATTTCTGTGAAATGCAAGTTGCTAATTGTGATAGATTAATAATATACAACTTCCGACTGAGACTCTCTCTAGTTGCAGTACCGCCAAGGTGAGTAGATTCATGATAATTTCTTACAATTGTACCTGCTAGATGATGAGGTACATAAATCCTATTGTCCGGCAGGATCATCCAACCGTCCTTCACAACTGCTCTTTCCTGTTCAGCCCACTTCCTCTCTTCTGGGGTATAGTGAGGTTTAACTTCTTCTGGAACTACCTCTGGTATGAGGGCTGCTATAAATCCTCCCACAGGCTTTTGGGCTGCCTCTCGGGCTGCTTTGTCAGCAGCATGATTTCCTCTGGTTATTGGATCCCTTCCTCGTCCATGACCTTTGCAGTGCATTACAGCAATCTGTTCTGGAGCCCATACTGCTTCTAACAGGATTTCTACTTCAGGTCCATATTTCAAAGCCTTCCCGTGGGCTCCGATTAGACCTCTTTCTTTCCATAGAGCTCCATGTGCATGCAGGGTTAAGAAGGCATATTTTGAATCAGTATAGATGTTTGCCTTACATCCGGCTGCCAATTGCAGAGCTCTAGTTAAACCTATAAGTTCAGCCTTTTGTGCTGAGGTGCCAGCAGGCAAAGCTTCAGCTTCCACAACTTCCTCATTGGTGACCACAGCATATCCTGCTCGTCCGGCACCTTCATGCAGGTAACTGCTACCATCCGTATAATATACAACATCTGGATTTTTCAATGGCTCATCTTTCAGATCAGGTCTACTGGAATAAACTTCATCCATTACTTGGAGACAATCATGTGATTCCTCATCATCTACCTCTGGTAGGGGCAGCAAAGTCGCTGGATTGAGCATATTCACTACTCGTAGATGAATCCTGGGATTTTCACACAATAGGCCTTGGTATCTAGCCATCCTTGGGTTCGTTAGCCAATAACTACCCTTATATTCCATGAGTGTCAGAACAGCATGAGGTACATTCACATACATCGTCTGGCCAAAGGTAAATTTATCAGCTTCTTTGACAAGGCTCGCAGTGGCCGCTACTGCCCTTAGGCATGGAGGCCATCCTTTTGCTACTGAGTCCAATTGTTTAGACAAATAAGCTACTGGACGGTTCCAACTTCCTAATCTCTGGGTCAGGACTGCCGCTGCAATCCCATTCTGTTCATGTACATACAGCTGAAAGGGTTTTTCCGAATTAGGCAATCCAAGGGCTGGTGCCTCCATAAGTCGCTGTTTGATAACTAAAAAGGCTTGTTTCTGCTCAGGTCCCCATACGAATGGGTCCTTTTCTGCACCTCGAGTGCTTTCATGTAAGGGCTTGGCCAGACTACTGAAATCAGGTATCCATAGTCTACAAAACCCTGCTGTTCCCAGGAATCCCCTAAGTTGTTTTCTTGTGGTAGGTTCCTTGATAAGGCAAATAGCTTCTTTCCTCTCTGGTCTCAATGCTCGTTGTTGGTGTGAGATGTCAAAGCCCAAATATTTGACCTTTTCTAAACATAACTGTGCCTTTTTCTGGGAAACTCGGTAGCCAGCTTCCCAGAGCAAGTGGAGCAGTTCCTCTGTCCCTTCTTTACAGGTATCAAAATCCTTTGCAGCTAGTATAAGATCATCCACATATTGCAGAACCACCTTTTCTCCCGGTATTGAGGGGTAACTTGTTAGATCCCTCGCCAAGGCAGTGCCAAATAAAGTTGGGGAATTTTTGAATCCTTGGGGCAATCTTGTCCAGGTTAGCTGGCCTTTTGTTCCTGTCAAAGGGTCTTCCCACTGGAAGGCAAATATAGGTTGGCTCTGTGGTGCCAGCCGGCAACAGAAGAATGCATCTTTCAAGTCCAATACAGTAAAAAATGTTGCTTCTGGTGGGATCAAACTCAGCAAGGTATATGGGTTTGGCACATTTGGGTGCAAGGTCTCGATAGCCTGGTTTACGAGCCTCAAGTCCTGCACTGGCCTATATTCATCTGTCCCAGGTTTTCGAACAGGCAAAAGGGGTGTGTTCCATTCTGATTGGCAAGGCTTAAGCAGACCATATTTTAATAGGCGGTCCAAATGTTTCTGGATGCCCTCCGCTGCTCGCCGGGGTAAGGGATATTGCTTTACAGATACAGGGGTAGCCATAGGTTTTAGGGTTACTACAATTGGAGCTATATTCTTAGCCATTCCTGGTGGGCTATTTTCGGCCCATACTCCTGGTGGCACCTGTAGAGTTCGGAGGAGCTTGTTTAATTCTGTATCCAATGTGGGTTGGACTTGCAAGGCTGACATTAGGCGCCATGATTGTTCCTTAGGTACTGAGAGGGTAATTATTCCTGCTGCTTTTGATGGCAGTTTCATTTCTGGACCTCGAGGAGTGAAAGTGATTTGGGCCTGCAATTTGGACAGCATATCTCTACCTAAGAGAGGTATTGGACACTCAGGTATATACAAAAACTGATGAGTTAAACGATGTCCCCCAATCTGGCATTCCAAAGGTTGGAGGAAAGACCTCTTAGCTGACTGTCCAGTGGCACTTTTAATGACTACACTTTTAGATGCCTTTTTCTGCAATAGTTCTGGGAGTACCGAGTATTCAGCCCCAGTATCAATCATAAAGTCTATTAAATGGCTCCCTAATTGAATCGTGACCGTGGGCTCCTGGAAGCCTAACTTTATGGAGTCCGGTCGTTCCTAGTCTTGGGTAAAATCCTCTTCTGCCAGTCCAATGAAATTGTCTCTACTCCGTCCCTGTCCTGGTCTCTGATATCTTCCATCTCGGATCATTCCCCGTCCCCGTCCCTGGTTTCTTGGGCCGGAGCCTGAGCCTGGGCCTGGGCCTGGGCGCACTTCTTCCAACCTCAGGGGTTCAGGACACTCCCGCTTCCAATGACCCTCCTTCTTGCAATTTGCACATTGATTCCTTCCCAGTGGTGGATTCCTTCCTCGCCCTCGCCCTCCATTTAAGGGGCGGTGGTCTTGCTTCACTGCTGTGGCTAGCATTACCATCTTTTCCTTCTGCCACTTCTTCTTCTCTTGCTTCTCAGCCTCATCCCTATTCCGATAAACTCGGCGTGCAATGGCCATAATTTGGCTCATCAGCATCCCTTCCCATCCTTCTGATTTCTGAATTTTCTTACGAATGTCAGAAGCGCACTGGGCCACAAATGTAGCAGTAATCATTCTACTGTTTTCAGGGGCTTCAGGGTCAAAAGGAGTCCATATACGATAGGCTTCTTGCAGCCTCTCTAAAAAGTCTCCCGGACTCTCATTTGGTTTTTGTTCTACTTCTGAAACTTTAGACATATTAGTGGGCTTCTGGCATGCCCTGCGGATACCTTGCACAAGTGTCTGGCGGTAGGTGGTAAGTCTGGCCAGGTGAATTGCATTGTTTGGATCCCAATTAGGATCTTCCAAGGGAAAGTTATCTTGGAGATGACGGTCAATATTATAAATATTTCCCGCTCTGGCCTGCTCACGCAAATATATCTGTGCCTTTTCAATTATGTCTCTCCTTTCCTCAGTGGTGAACAGAGTATTTAGGAGCTGGCGACAATCTGTCCAAGTAGGGCTATGAGTATTTACTATTGAAGTCACCAAGTCCATCATAGCCTGAGGTTTTTCTGCAAAAGATGGGGTGTGTGTTTTCCAATTCATCAGATCTGTAGTTGTGAATGGAATATATTGCAGGGTCGAAGTTCGAGGTGGCCGTGGTCCGGGTTGCCCATTAACCAGCGCAGGCTCCTCAAGTGCATCAAATACTCTTCTAAGAGGGGCTACTACGTGATCTTTCTCTTTACTTTGCTCTAGGGGCCTCAAATCATAGGGGATGGTATCTGTCGCAAGGCGTTCTTTTAGCAGCTTTATACGCCTGGCTGTATTGCTTGCTGACCGAGCAAGGTCTCCCTGTAACTTCTGTAACATTTCTCTGGGACTTGGATGTACAGGGGTTTGGGGTGGGCAATCAGTTGTTCCACTAAAGGAGACTGTAGATGGAGGTCTATTAGGAGTCACAGGTGGAATAACCACTTCTGCTTGGGCTTTATTATAGGACTCCAATGCCTCCTGAAGATATTTATCATAATCTATCAAGGAATCAAGCTCTGTGACTCCACTCCCATTATTCATTCCAGTTTCTTGCCTTGGGGTTACAACTGGTGGAGTGTTTGGATTAAGCTCCCTTCGATGTGGAGCATAGGGTGGAGGTGGAAGCACCTCTTCCTCTGGCCCCTCAAAAATGGGTTTGAGTTTATTTGGCAAGATTCCTTTCCTAGCTTCGGCTTTTACAGCCAATAATTTGCATCGTTTGACTTTGCATTCCCTTATCCATGGAGGATTTTTATTTAATGTGCTCAGCCAGGAATCTATATATGGAAATTGTTCTGGGCACCCTCCAGTTTCTTTGGCGATATCAGTCCAAAGTTTGCTTACTAAATTTATATCAAAGGTTCCCTGGGATGGCCATCCAGTAATTTGTTTTGGCCATTCTAGTTCACATAACGTTCTCAAGCGCTCTGGCGTCATTTTGACTCCATATGCCCCTGAGAAGGCTTTCTTAAAATTATTTAACATACACTCAAGAGGTGTATTTTCCCCCTTTGAACCCCCAACTCCCATTGTATGGCCCTGTGAAGTATCCACTCAGTCACTCACAGACGCGCTTCGTGGGTTTCCTTGCCTAGTGAAGTCGCCTTACTAGGAACCGAAGTACTGCCCACTCCACACTCGGGTCAGCTACAGATTGCTCTGTACTTTCTCACACATACAATGCGCTGGATACTTCACCACACTCTACCTCCCAATCCTTCCCTTTCCCTACACCAGATCACCATCTGATGTACCCAACCACCTAGCGTACTCAGTTTCCCCTTACTGAGACGCAGAAGTTTGATCAAGACTTCTCTTCCTCCCAATTAATTGGAGGGCCAAAAATCCCTTTGTGCACTTACCCTTGGTTGGTTCCCTGTTTCCCCCGGTCCGTCGCCGCCAGTGAGCAGGGTATCAGACAGACGAGTCTTCTGCGTTCCCCCTGGAAAAAATTACCAGTGCGCGCTTTGGGTAAGCAGTTGTCCTCTCTCTTGTACCCTGCCCAGTAGGGCGAAGGGGCTGCGTTCCAGCAGACCACTTATCCGAGTCACAGGGCACCATAAAATGTAGCACCCTGCTTGTGGTTAACGCTTAGCTGGAATGAAATATTCAACGCAGCAATAGAGAAATTAAAATAGTAATTTATTTGTCAGACAAATAAATAAGAGGCACAGTGGTACATGGTTACCAAGCTCTGGCCTGGCCTCCTGCCATTCTGGCCAGCACTTATATTCCCTTAATCCAGCCCCCTTTGCTCCTCCTGTGGCTGCCTCTGTCCAATCAGCCTGGTTGAAATTCCTATTGGCTGTTTGCTAGAGCCAATCACAAAAGATACACCCACAAAAGATACACCCACTTCCTTGCCCTTATATGGGAGACAAAGAGCTATATATAAATGACAAATAAGTAATAATATATCTTACATGGAATCTTAATTACCAGCTCACCTCTTGCCCTTCTTGCCCTATTGCCTTCTAAAACAAATGGTTTAATCTTACATTTTATGTTCAACAGATGTCAAGGATCTTGAGTTTCACATCAACATTGAAAGATTTCCTTCATTTAATGTTTCTAAACAAAATGCCTGACAACTATATATCAAGACTGCCCGGATGGCGTCTTCTGTCTGGCAAGGGGGGGGCTGGTGGCTGACTTAATTTCAGGATAAATACAACTCTTACAACCATATGAAATAAGAATCTAGCATTCCTTAAATCCTTTGCATAATTACATTTAAGCCAATATATTTAAGCTAATATATTTCATACATTTATCATAGGTAGCCTCTTAAAAGAATAAAGCTTCTCAAAGTGAAAAGGAAGGAACTCAATAAAACACAGCTTTTAAAAGAAGCCTCTTAAGTTTGCACCTCCCCCTTTCCCCCTCCTCTCCAGCCTCAAAATAAAATAGGAAGAAGCTGCTTCTTCTGCCAAGCCAGTTGCCTTTCCAACATTTAACACATTTTAACCTTTTTTAACTCTCTCAGTTTAAGAAACAGCTTTAGAAGAGACTTCCCCAAAAATGCTCTCTTTCTTTCTAGCTAAATGTTTTTCCTTCCATTTGCTCCTGGCCTTTCAACCTTAGAAAGAAGATCTGGCTCATTTTACTGGGAGGCACTTTAGTATTATCTTTCCCCATTCCTAATGGTGTTTTCTCAGCCTTGGGGCAGCATATGTAATTCTCCCTTTTTTATGACTTTGAGAATTGTTTTTCTACTATAAATCAATGGGGCCCTTCTTGTCTTAGGAGGAAAAACATCTTGCCAAGGTTCTTTTAGGCAGCTGGTCTTTTGCCTGGCATGAAACATTTGAAAATCCTTTTTTTAAGCTCATTTTTAAATACAAGCCTTGATTGAAATATATAGAAGCTTTGATAAACATGCAGGCTTATGATTAGATGCCTCATCCTCTCTTTTCATCAGGCGGCAGCACGGCTCCCAGGAAAATGCTTGCAGTCCCGTGGATTGCAGGAATTGTATGCATAGCCCAAAGTTACATTGGCAACTTCAAGGCTTGGTTACTGAAATGTGTTTTACATGTGGCTGGTTGCCGATTTGCTAATTCACAAAGGCCTGGGCAACTTGAGTCCAAAGTCCCTTAAGGACTGCCTTTTCCTTATGTTATGCCTTGACCCCCCACCAAGATCCTCTGATGGGGTGTTTTTGTGGTTCCCCATGCCCCTGAGGTCCTGCTGGCCTTCACTAGCATCTGAGCTTTCAGAGTGGCTGGCTCTGCCCTGTGAAACTCCCCACCACTATATGTTTGCCAGGATCCACTCCTGCCTTCTTTTAAACATTCTTCTGAAAACTGCCTTCCTTAGATGGGCCTTTGCAGTATGAATTTCTCTCTCCAACCAGCCAGCTATGCATGTTGTAATTCACCTTGATATACTCTCCTGAAAGTGCGGATTATAAATACTGTTATAAATTTGCGGGGACACCCCCAACCCCTCTGAAATTAATAAATGGTAGGATTTCGATTGATTGGGATAGGGATGAAAGTACCAGCTGCCAAACTGTGTCAGACAAGCAATCCCTGGGTTGGTTTATGTACCTTCCCGCTGGAGCGGTACCTATTTATCTACTTGCACTTGCACGTGCTTTCGAAGGTTGGCAGGAGCAGGGACCAAGCCAGGGGCGCTCACCCTGTCGCGGGGATTAGAACTGCCAACCTTCTCATCGGCAAATCCTAGGCTCTGTGGTTTAACCCACAGTGCCACCCGTGTCCCTGTGCAATTCACATATATATAGATAAAATCAACAGTTGAAAAAGCAAATGTACATAATAAAATTGCCTGTCTGGGACAGGTGTGCCTGAACAAAAATGTTTTTATCAGGTGTTGAAAGCAGCAAAATGAAGGTGTCAGCTTACTATCAATAGTCAGGAAGTTCCAGAGAAATAGGTGCTGCCACACTAAGTGTGGGATAACATTAGGTACTGTTTATTCTGGGATGTCTCTTTTCACACACGCACCAATTGTCCATTAACGGGACTGGATTTTAAGATGGAATGCTCCAATCTGACTAGCTCTGGGCATTTTGTGTATAAACGTGTAGATATCATTAACATGTTTCTAAGTCACCTCATCCCAAAGGCTCCGAGCTGATATCTACACGTTTATAGATATTAATAAATATTAATAAAAAAAAATAAATAGAAACATTAACATGAACCGGGAGTGGGCAAGGCCTGGATTCAGGGGCTTCTCTGCCTCTCCACAGTGCCCTGTGTCATCTCTTCGGGGCTCTTCATCTGCCCTCCATTTTGCCCCTGCCTCTCTGCCCCGCCTGTGACCTAGCCCTGTGAGCACTTATCTCCTCCTGTCTCCGAGGCTCAGTGGCAGATAAGAGGAATGGAAGGGTTGAGACAGAGAGGAAAGGCAGGCCCTGTCAATTGCCGAGGTGACGTATTGCCAGACCGCAAGCCAGCCCACCCTCCGGGGCAGAAGAGGAGACACAGCAGACCCCGCTTAGAAACGGTCCAGTCCTTTTGCCTAAAGGGACAGGCACTTTCCTCAGAAAATCCTCCTCAGAGGGCAAAGGAAACAGGACAGCGGAAGCAGACGGTGAAGCTGAAGGACGTAGCTAAGGAATGCGGCGGCTGAGGGGGGTGCTGGTCAGGATGCTCTGGGCACCCCACACAGGTTGCGCACAGTCTGTGCTTCCCCAAGCTGCAAGATCTAAGGAATTGGATACTTCTGTGGAAGTTGGCTTGGCAGGGCCAGCTCTGGGCCTCAGGGGCCTGTTAGAAGAAGAAGAAGAAGAAGAAGAAGAAGAAGAAGAAGAAGAAGAAGAAGAAGAAGTTTGGACTTGATATCCCACCTTTCCAGCATCTTAAAAAGCAGAGACATCACCTTGCCAACAAAGGTCCGTATAGTTAAAGCCATGGTTTTCCCAGTAGTGATGTATGGAAGTGAGAGCTGGACCATCAAGAAGGCTGATCGTTGAAGAATTGATGCTTTTGAATTATGGTGCTGGAGGAGACTCTTCAGAGTCCCATGGACTGCAAGAAGACCCAAACTATCCATTCTGAAGGAAATCAGCCCTGGGTGCTCACTGGAAGGACAGATCGTGAAGCTGAGGCTCCAATACTTTGGCCACCTCATGAGAAGAGAAGACTCCCTGGAAAAGACCCTGATGTTGGGAAAGATGGAGGGCACAAGAAGAAGGGGACGACAGAGGACGAGATGGTTGGACAGTGTTCTCGAAGCTACCAGCATGAGTTTGACCAAACTGCCAGAGGCAGTGGAAGACAGAAGTGCCTGGCGTGCTCTGGTCCATGGGGTCACGAAGAGTCGGACACGACTAAACGACTAAACAACAAGATTAGGTGAACCTTGGGGGGTTCCTTCCAACTCTACAGTTCTTTTATAAAAAAAGCCTTTAAGAAGCACCTTAGAGTTAGCAGCAAGGATGCCTGCTGAGAGTCCCATGGACTGCAAGAAGATCACAAACATGAGTCTGACCAAACTGCGGGAGGCAGTGGAAGACAGGAGTGCCTGGCGTGCTCTGGTCCATGAGGTCACGAAGAGTCGAACATGACTAAATGACTAAACAGCAACAACAACAAATCCCGCCTTTCACTCACTTTAAGGAGTCTCAAAGCGGCTAACAATCTCCTTTCCCTTCCTCCCCCACATCAAACACTCTGTGAGGTGATTAAGGTGAGAGACTTCAGAGAAGTGTGACTAGCCCAAGGTCACCCAGCAGCTGTATGTGGAGGAGCGGAGATGTGAACCCGGTTCCCCAGATTACGAGTCCATCGCTGGCTTCCCTCACACTGGTTTGCCAAAGTAGACCCCATTCTGGCTCAGGTGGGCCCTGGCAGGACTCTCTGTCAGGACCAGGCAGTTGGGAGCACAGAGCGGGGAAGAAATTCAATTCAGTTTGCATTTGAAAGTGGATTGACCTCATTGACACCTTCCAAAATAATACATGGCCTGAAACACAGGGTTCATCCAGACTTCCTTTTGTGTTGTGTTTCCATGTGCAGGTCTGTTTTTTACAGCTCAGTATCTGAGCGCTGCGCCCCTCCCTCCAGCCCAGCGCTTTCCCCACAAAATCCTGAATTGCTGTTTCTTCTGATTCAGCAGGTTTTCCTGGGGAAAGCTAGTGCCAGTTTGCCCAGCAACACCAGGTATCAGCCTGGAAGTGGCAGAAGCCACTAGTGTTCAAATCTACAGATGTCTGGCCCACTTCTCTCTGGGACTGTCACACATGCAATGCTTGAGCTGCCGTCACACCATGTTAAGCTTGTGGTCCACAGGTATTACTGTTCCACATCTTCTACTTGTGCACCTGGTTTTCCTTGCCTAACATTTGTCCCTGTTGAAATTAATTTTCTTAGTTTGGGCTCAGTTCTCAAATCTCTTAAGATTGTTTTGAATCACAATTCTGTCTTCTGCGGCATTAGCTACCCCTCCCACTTTGGTGTCTCCTGCAAATGTGATGAGCATCCCCTCAAATCCTTCATTGAAGTCATTTATAAAGACTTGCAGCAGCACTCCAGGGTTTTTCTCGTTCTTATGTGAAGGCGCTGGTGACTGAACATTCCACTGAGCGGCAGACTGATATGCTGTGTGAGACCTGGACAGAAAGCAACCTGACTCTTATATTAAGGCCTTCCTTCCTTCCTTCCTTCCTTCCTTCCTTCCTTCCTTCCTTCCTGAGCCATCTTTCCCATTGGGTTTACTGGTGCGATGTGCCAGGGCGCCAGCCTCTCAGGGGCGCCCCAGTGAGTGAGGGAGCTGCTCGGCTTTGCCGGCAGCCTCCCCTTTCCCTGCACACCTGCCACCTGTGCCCCGTCAACCATATGGCTGGCTGGCGGGCATGCAGCTTGCCTCCCAAGCCTCCGCGGCAGGAGAGTGATCCCTGCAGAGGCTTAGGATGGAAGCTGCGCCCTGCCAACTATATGGTTGGTGGGCATGCAGTTTCCTTTCTGAGCCTCCGCAGGAGGAGAGCAACCCCCACAGAGGCTTGGGAAAAGGTTGACAACTCTGGGAAATTGGGGGCGGGCGGGGGCGGGGTGCCTGAGCGATCTTTGCACTGGATATGCTTAAGACGGCCGTCCTTCCTTCCTTCCTTCCTTCCTTCCTTCCTTCCTTCCTTCCTTCTGAGCAAGGGAGGGGGGTGTCCTGTTGCTTGTGCCCAGTCACTCCATCGATGAGTTTAACGGTGCAGGGAAGGGAGTAATGATTCACTTCTTGGCCTTAGTTACTTGAGCCTTCCTTTCAGTGTGCTGTGACACCTTGGTATGATCAAGATGAGCAGAGCTGGGGGGGCGGGTTCTGGGCAGGGTGGCATAAATATTTGGACTCAGCTGCGCATCGACAGGGCAATCAGTCGAAGTCCTCAGAGTGGAGTCTGGTGGAAATTAAAAGTGCAAGAGGCAATCAGTGGGCAGAAAATGATGTGCTGAATGTCAAGGGATGGAGAGACAGAGAGACAGGGACTCTGCAAGGCAGGAAATACTCCCTCTCTTCCTCTGAAAGCTGGTTGACGCTTCTTATTTTTTAAACCACCAACACCTGGTTCCTTTTAATTTTCTAGATTCATTGCAAAGCTTCTGTATTTCACCTAAGGATGGAAACAGACCAGGGTAACACCTGAGTTTCGTATTTCCAAAGATGAAACATAGCAACCAGGTAACCAAGTATTGTTTACACTAAACGGCATACATTTCTCCAATGAAAATAGGGACATCCTATTCCGCAATATGGTGCTGGAGGAGACTCTTGAGAGTCCCATGGACTGCAAGAAGATCAAACGCATCCATTCTTAAGGAAATCAACCCTGAGTGGTCACTGGAAGCTGAGACTCCAATACTCTGGCCACCTCATGAGAAGAGAAGACTCCCTGGAAAAGTCCCTGATGTTGGGAAAGATGGAGGGCACAAGGAGAAGGGGACGACAGAGGATGAGATGGTTGGACAGTGTTCTCGAAGCTACGAACATGAGTCTGACCAAACTGCAGGAGGCAGTGGAAGACAGGAGTGCCTGGCGTGCTCTGGTCCATGGGGTCACGAAGAGTCGGACACGACTAAACGACTAAACAACAACAACAACATTCTGCAATAACAATAATGTTATCGTTTATACCCCACCCATCTGACTGGGTTGCCCCAGCCACTCTGGGCAGATTCCAGCACATATAAAAAACATAACAGAGCATTAAACATTAAAAAATAACATCTTCCCTATACAGGGCTGTCTTCCAACATCTTCTAAAGGTTGTCTAGTTACTTATCTCCTTGCTCAGGGGTCACATAACTCCACACCCTCCAATATTTCTCTGATGAAAATAGGGACATCCTAAGGAAAAGCAGGACATTCCAGGAGCAAATCAAAAACCGTGATGGCTTGTGTAAATCCAGGACGGTCCCTGGACAATAGGGACACTTGGAGTGTCTGAAATGGCAGTGGCTATTCAGGGTCTGAGGCTGGAGTTTTTTTCAGTCCCACCTGGAGATGTTCAGGATTGAACCTGAGACCTTCTGCATGTAAGGTAGACCCTCTCCTCTATCACTGAGCCATGGTGGTTTCAACTGCTGTATATTCCTCCTTCCCAGAAGCCCTGAGTGCAACTCTGAAACCTGTGGAGACTGCAGAGGGACACATCTGAATTTCTGCTACCTCCTCCCACATTCCACTCTGGACAGGTGCAAGTCGTGGCTTCTCCACCAGCCAGCACTTTCCCCCCACCTGTTGTTTAGCATCTAACCTGATGGAGAGTCCTGGAGAACTCAAAAGCTTGCATTTTGTGACATTTTGGTTGGCCTAATCAAAGCATTGCCCTCACTTAGCATCACTTCATACTCTATGCATTTCCTAAATAGGTCAGGAAAATGATATACATGCCATGAAAATCATTGTGTATGGCTGCCCCATGCACCGGGTGTGTGTGTGTCCATTTTATTTAGTTCGGCACAAATATTCTCCAGTTTTGGTTTCCAGGTAAAAATGAGCTGTTTTGGTGGGGTGCAATTTTCTCTTTATTGTGATAATGTTTATTATTTGCTTTTTTAAATAGAGGGAGTTTTGGCAAGCAAGGCGCTGCAAAGTTTGAACAGCAACAAAACCAGTCACTTTTACGTGTTTACAGGGTTTGGAAAGTTGTGTTGTGGGACTGGAGATGGAAAAGCAAATGGGTGGAGTGGAATGAAGTATGCCAGAAAGGGGCATGGCTGGCTGGCCTACTGGAATTCTGAAGAGGAGCACTTGAGTGTGTGCATATAAACTAGGGTCAGAGCTACGCCATATATTTAAAGCACTTTCAGCACGTATTCAAAGCACATGACAGCCCCAAAGAATCCTGGGAACTGCCATTTCCTGCTTACAGAACTACAATTCCCAGCACACATAACAAACTGCAGTTCCCTCGGAATTCTTGGGGGAAGCCATGTGCTTTAAATGTGCACCTATGTGGTGGGAGTGTGTGTATATTAAACAATTTTGGAGTAACATTCAAGAGGAACTTAAAAAAATGCTTAAAATATCACGTAACCCCCCCCCCCGAGGCGTACCTCTTGGGAATTATATCAACTGACATTCCTGCCGCTAGGAAAAAAGTTTTCTTATATGCAACCGCTGCAGCCGGAATGATAATAGCAAAAAACTGGAAGGGAGAAAAAACTCCCTCAATAAGAGAATGGCAAATAAGATTTTGTGAATATATAGAATCAGCAAGACTTACAGCAGTGGTAAGACGCCAATCGGATGAAAAACTGATAGAGGAGTGGACTTGCGTGAAGGAATACAGTGGTGCCCCGCAAGACGAATGCCTCGCAAGACGAAAAACTCGCTAGACGAAAGAGTTTTCCGTCTTTTGAGGTGCTTCGCAAGACGAATTTCCCTATGGGCTTGCTTCGCAAGACGAAACGTCTTGCGAGTTCTTGCGAGTTTTTTCCCTCCCCCCCCCTTTTCTAAGCCGCTAAGCCGCTAATAGCGCTAATCCACTAAGCCACTAATAGCCGTGCTTCGCAAGACGAAAAAACCGCAAGATGAAGAGACTCGCGGAACGGATTAATTTCGTCTTGCGAGGCACCACTGTACATCAAAAAACATTGTTCTGGTATTAATATATCAATATGCAATGAATGAAACGTATAGAGTAAAAAATTAAGAAGAAATGGGTATAAGATGAGATAGTCAAAAATAATATTGATAACACAGAGAAAAGAAGAAAATAAACAAAGGAAGCCACATATAGGTGGAGGGAAGTCAAAATTTATGTCTGTATGTTTAGTTTGTATGTTTGTTTTCTTTTTTTGTAATCTAAGTTGACAGGTGTATGTATCTATGTATAATAAGTTTGTTTCGTGTTCTGGTTTGTGTTTGTAAGTACAGTGGTACCTCAGGTTAAGTACTTTATTCATTCTGGAGGTCCGTTCTTAACCTGAAACTGTTCTTAACCTGAAGCACCACTTTAGCTAATGGGGCCTCCTGCTGCCGCCGTGCCGCCGGAGCACAATTTCTGTTCTCCTCCTGAAGCAAAGTTCTTAACCTGAAGCACTATTTCTGGGTTGGCGGAGTCTGTAACCTGAAGCGTATGTAATCCGAGTTACCACTGTATTGCATTTATCAATAAAAGTTTTTTTAATTTTTTTTTTAAGTGCACTGGGGGTGCTTTAAATAGATGCTGTTGAACTGCCTTAGGAGGTCAGCTGGCAATTGCATTTGAGACCTCGGTTTTGCATTTGGATCCTTTGCAGCCGATTCCTGCGGCCGTGCGAGCATCCCAATTAACCAGTTCAGGCTTCGTGAGCGCTCTCTGACCTTCCCTTCCGATCCCTGCAATTAATTTTTAATCAAGCCTCCTTCCTGAGCAGTGTAGGGTATTGTTTCAAAAGCGCATAGGGGAGGCAATTACTCCAAGGTCTTGTATTTAAATTGCCAAACCGGTTACCAAGCAAATTGCAAATGTGATTTTGACAAATGCTCCATTGTGCTCGGCGGTTTAAGAGTTCGGAAGAATGCCAAGAGAAGAAGAACACCACCCGTCCCTACTCTAAGGGCGGCAGAAAGTAGAAGCGTAAAGCCATTCAGGTTTGCTGCCTTTGCTCCGCAGGCGACGTTTTATCTGTTTTTGGAGAACTGTATCCTGTAAATATTTCCAGGATGGCTTACAGTCTCAGTACCAGTAAGGAGGATAAAATCGGAACGAAATGACAACAGTTTCAGCGAAAGGCCAAGGCTGAAACAGCAAATAAAATGGCAGCATTAAAGTGATCTCTCCAGTGGTGAAAAGGCTTGCCGTCCTGGTCTTATGCTTGGCTGGCAGGCAAAGGAGCTGCCCGCTTCTGCTGCCATCCTGACAGTTCTCTGCAGAGGTGACTCAAAGAAGCCAGAAGAGGCTGGGCAGGGTTGCCCAGCTGGAGGAAGAGAGATGGTTGGTGGGCTACAGGATGAAGGCATGGTACGTCTTTCACACAGCACGGAGGTAAACTATGGAACTCCCTTGCACCAGAGGCAGTGATGGCTTTCAAAGGCAATTAGACAAACACACGGAGGAGAAGGCTATCAAAGGCTACTGTCATGGTCCAGTTCACGGGTGATCAAAGTCCCAGCTGGGGACGTTGGGACCGGGGGCAAGATGGTGGGGTGGGAGCAGGAACGGGAGTCCAGAAGCCAGGAGTCAGGAAGCCAAGAGTCCAAGGGTCAGAGAGCTGGGAGTCAAGAAGCCAAGGGTCCGAGGGTCCGAGAGCCGGGAGTCATGAAGTCAAGGGTCCCAGCATCAAGAAGCAAGGAGTCATGAAGTCAAGGGTCCCAGGATCAAGAAGCAAGGAGTCATGAAGTCAAGGGTCCCAGGATCAAGAAGCAAGGAGTCAAGAAGCCAAACGCAGCAAGGCAGGAAACGTGTTGCTGTGGCAAAGAGCCGAAGGGAGATGCTGACCTTATATCCCTTCCTGGCTCTTGCCACCAGGTGCTGTGAGTTACCAATCGGCCTCACCTGTGCGGCCTCATCTTGCCTCTTCAGAACAAACTTAGGAAGGCCCCAGTCCTGCAAAGTCCTATTGGTCACAGGGCCTGGCTCCTGCACGCACTCCTGACAGCTACTAGCCATGAGGGATCTGCTCTTGTCTCCACAGTTGGGGGCAGCAATGCTTCTGAATACCAGTTGCTGGAAACCGCAGCAGGGGAAGAGTGCTCTTGTGCTCGGATCCTGTTTGTTGGCTTCCCACAGTCATCTGGTGGCCACTGTGAGAACAGGATGCTGGACTAGATGGGTCATTGGCCTGATCCAGTAGCGTTCAACTTAGGTCCTTAAGGTTGGTGGCCCATTTAGAGGGGGTTTCAGTCAGGGAGGGACCAAGGACCGAGAAGGAGTAGCAGGAAATGAAGAGTAGGTTAAGGCTTGCTACAGAGATTTAGGACATGGTGTGGGAAGAAGGAAACAGATGCCTTTCTGGATCTAGCAACCAAAATGGTCAAAGGCCTGGAAACGATGCCTTATGAGGAACGGCTAAGGGAGCTGGGCATGTTTAGCCTGGAGAAGAGGAGGTTAAGGGGTGATATGATAGCCATGTTCAAATATATAAAAGGATGTCACATAGAGGAGGGAGAAAGGTTGTTTTCTGCTGCTCCAGAGAAGCGGACACAGAGCAATGGATCCAAACTACAAGAAAGAAGATCCCACCTAAACATTAGGAAGAACTTCCTGACAGTAAGAGCTGTTTGACAGTGGAATTTGCTGCCAAGGAGTGTGGTGGAGTCTCCTTCTTTGGAGGTCTTTAAGCAGAGGCTTGACAACCATATGTCAGGAGTGCTCTGATGGTGTTTCCTGCTTGGCAGGGGGTTGGACTCGATGGCCCTTGTGGTCTCTTCCAACTCTATGATTCTATGATTCTATGATTCTAGCTACCCCAGCGGTGAATCAAGGAGACAAAGTGTGAACTGAAGGAAGAGGGGAGGTTACTTGTATGCTGGATGGTAGAGTGAGTAACAGGGAAGCAATGCTGTTTAAACAGATTTCAGATTTCTAGCTGTGATTGCAGGGTTTGGAGTAGATCAGTGGCATAGCGTACTTTGCCAGTGCCCAGGGCTGGGTGAAAACAAAGACCCAGAAGATTACATCCACAGAGAAAAGAAGAAAAGAGTCATTCTATTGTTTGGAGAGGTCACTTCCTGCCTGGTTCGCATGGAGAAGCTGTTTTAAACCGAGTCCGGAGATTGAGGAGCACAGCTGTATTGAGGCAGCACTGTGTGTTGACATTTCGCATCCCCTAACCATCTTGTGCCTGGGACAACTGCCCCTGTGCTCCCCCCTACACTATGCGACTGGACCAGATGGCCCTTTGAATCCACCCCAACTTTACAATAAGATAATTCTTGTGAGGAGAATCAGAACTTATAGGGTTAAACAGTTCTGTGTGACGTCTCACATTCTGAGGCGTGGTTATGTTCACATACGGGAATCTTTTTTGTGTGTGAGTTTCCTTTCGTTTTTGGCTGAGAGGCGAAAGGATGTCTGCTCTTTCGCCGGGCTGATTTATGATGTTTTTCTTCTCATTAAAAGACTGTTGGAGATTAGCAAGAAGCCTGCATTCAGTCTGATTTATTATCCACACACAAGGCAACAGTTTCCGCCGCTGCAGAACTCTGCTAAGGACTTTGCTAAGAGAGCTAAGGGAGCTCAGGTTTTCTATCGGCACAGACGTCCATCGGCGCAGCAGAAGCGTACTGGGCGCCATCTTATCTCACAAATTCTATCATTCTAAGGCCACTGGGCTTATCACCTCCTGGCAAATAGAAGGGGAAGAAATGGAGGCAGTGAGAGATTTTACTTTCTTGGGTTCCATGATCACTGCAGATGGTTACAGCAGCCACAAAATTAAAAGACGCCTGCTCCTTGGGAGAAAAGCAATGACAAACCTAGACAGCATCTTAAAAAGCAGAGACATCACCTTGCCAACAAAGGTCCGTATAGTTAAAACTATGGTATTCCCAGTAGTGATGTATGGAAGTGAGAGCTGGACCATAAAGAAGGCTGATCGCCGAAGAATTGATGCTTTTGACTTATGGTGCTGGAGGAGACTCCTGAGAGTCCCATGGACTGCAAGAAGATCAAACCTATCCATTCTTAAGGAAACCAGCCCTGAGTGCTCACTGGAAGGACATACAGTGGTGCCTCGCAAGACGAACGCCTCGCAAAACGAAAAACTCGCAAGACGAAAGAGTTTTCCGTTTTTGAGTCATTCCGCAAGACGAATTTCCCTATGGGCTTGCTTCGCAAGAAGAAAGCCCATAGGGAAATCTCCAGGGACCTCTTTTAAATGCTGGCGGTGGGGAGCAAAGCCTTTCGCCCCCCTCCGGCCTTCAGAAGAGGTCCAGGAAGGCTGGCGGGGGCCGAAAGGCTTTGCTCCCCACCGCCAGCATTTTTAAAGCGGTCCGGGATAGCAGGGAAGCGCTGCGCTTTCCCACTATCCCGGACCGCTTTTAAAATGCTGGCCGTCGGGAGCAAAGACTTTTGCCCCCCCCCGGCCTTCAGAAGAGGTCCTGGACCTCTTCTGAAGGCCGGCGGGGGACAAAAGTCTTTGCTCCCCCCCCGCCTGCCTTCCCGGGATAGCGGAGAAGCGCAGCGCGTTTCTCTGCTATCCCAGATGGCTTTTGAAGGCAGGCGGGGGGGGGGGAGCAAAGACTTTCGCCCACCGCCTGCCTTCAGAAGACCTCCGCTGTCCCGGGGGCTTTTAAAATGCTGGCGGGTGGCAGCAAAGCCCTCCTGTCCCCGGAGCTTGTGGGGCGGGAGGTGGGGAGAAGGGCTTTTCTTCCCACCGCCAGCTTTCAGAACAGCCTTCTGAAGGCTGGCGGTGGGAAGAAAAGCCCTTGTCCCCCCCCCAGCCTTCAGAAGAGGTCAGGGGACAGACTGTCCCCGGACCTGGTCTGAAGGCGGTTTCCATAGGAACGCATTGATTGATTTTCAATGCATTCCTATGGGAAACCGTGCTTCGCAAGACGAAAAACTCGCAAGAAGAAAAAACTTGCGGAACGAATTAATTTCGTCTTGCGAGGCACCACTGTATCGTGAAGCTGAGGCTCCAATCCTTTGGCCACCTCATGAGAAGAGAAGAGTCCCTGGAAAAGACCCTGATGCTGGGAAAGATTGAGGGCACAAGGAGAAGGGGACGAAAGAGGACGAGATGGTTGGACAGTGTTCTCGAAGCTACGAACATGAGTTTGACCAAACTGCGGGAGGCAGTGGAAGACAGGAGTGCCTGGCGTGCTCTGGTCCATTTGGTCCCAAAGAGCCGGAAACGATTAAACGACTAAACAACAACAACGGCTCCGAGGGTGAGAATTGTTCTCCTGGGAGGGGGGAGGTAAAGACAGCAAACTTGCAAGGAGAGGAGACAGGAAGATTAAAGCAATGAGGAGATAAATTAGAAGAAAAGGAGGAGCAAAAAACTGCTCCAGCTAAGGAAAAGACACTAAGGCAAACAAGAGGGAATTGGGTGTTGAAACGAAGCCGCTGAGCAGCTGATCGGCAAGCGATCAGGAGGGAGATAAGGGACGCTAGAGAAAAGGAGACTGCCTGGGAGAGGGGAGGTAAAAGCACATGGATCCTCAGGATTTTTGCACTGGGTCACCCCAAATTCTCCATCAGATCACATAGCATGTCCATGGCTACAGCCAGCACAAAAAAGCATCCACTGTTTCGTGTGGCCGCAATGGCGCATAAACGTAGTTACAAAGCACAGAGCCACATGGATCCTCAGGCTTTTTGCATTGGGCTTCCCCAAACTCACTGTCAAATCACATATCATGTCTGTGGCCACAGCATGAACCACAAAAATCATACTTTCGTTCAGAATATTTTTTTTCTTGTTTTCCTCCGCTAAAAACTAGGTGCGTCTTATGGTCAGGTGCATCTTATGGAGCGAAAAATACGGTACACGTCAGCTCTGTTATTATAAGGGCTTGGAATCGGCCATCAAAGCTCAACAGACAAGAGTTCTCTCTCAGCTACACGTCTTTCCCCCAGGTGCACTGGAAGAGCGACCTGCATTCTTGAGTGTCCTAAGAGCAAATATTAATAAAAGAGCACACTTCTTTACGCATTAAAGGTACCGGATAAGTGACTGGCAATCATGTTGGGATCACTCATGTTAGCAATTTCGAGATTGGCTGTGGTTGCAGAGCTGCCCTTGAAGAGAGGGGAAAGGGTGATTGGTTTCAATTCCCCAACGGCAAAGGGGTGGGGGGAGAGAATAATTTGACTGTGACATTTTCCCACCGCTCTCCGTTTTGCTGGGGAAGCATTAATATGGCACCCCCCCCCCGATAATTACAGCAGGCTTGAGATGTTATTGTCGCAGGATCCAAAGCAAGGTGGCAATATTCAAGGGAGGCTAATTAAATTATTTCAAAAAAACCTTGCCAGAACATTATGCTTTTGTGCAAAAGAGAGAGAGAAGAAAAGAAATCAGCATGGCGCCCTCTTCTCAGTGTTTCAGGAGGACAGAAGGTAGCCATGGGATGCGTGGAGAGGAGGGAGGGAAGCAGTCTAGTTACGGGATCTAATGAACTCTGCAAACTTCCTGTGGCTTATTCTAGGCTCCACGAGTTATGGCACTCTGCATTATTAACATCCCAGATGCGCAAACCAGGTGACATTTGACACCTGGTAAAGAAAAGGAAAATTCATTGGCCTTCTCTGGGTACTCTACTCTGGGGGAGGTAGGCAGGTAAAGGGAAATGACATTTGCAGCGACAATTAATTAGCAACAGGCAATGTGAAAAGTGTGGCATCTGTTGTCCCCTTTCAATGTACTGAGCTCCACCTTATACTCAGACTCCATCTTGAAGATGGGTTTGTGGACGGAGGTACCTCATTGTAAACCACATTTCGCTGTGATCTATGAATGCTAATGCTAATGCTAATAATAATAATAATAATAATTTATTTATACCCCGCCCATCTGGCCGGGCCTCCCCAGCCACTATGGGCGGCTCCCAAAAGAATATTAAAAACACAATACAGCATCAAACATTAAAAACTTCCCTGGACAGGGCTGCCTTTGGATGCCTTTTAAAAATCACCTAGCTGTTTATCTGTTTGATATCTGGTGGGAGGGTGTTCCACAGGGCGGGTGCCACCACCAAGAAGGCCCTCTGTCTGGTTCCCTGTAACCTCACTTCTCACAGGGAGGGAACCGCCAGAAGGTCCTCGGAGCTGGACCTCAGTGCCTGGGCTTAACGGTGGGGGTGGAGATGCTCCTTCAGTTATACTGGGCCAAGAACGTTTAGGGCTTTAATGGTCAGCACCAACATTTTGAATTGTGCTCAGAAACGTACTGGGAGCCAATGTAGGTCTTTCAGGACTGGTGTTATACTGTCTCATTATAAATCGATATATTGCATTGCAACTTGCTGAATTGCAATTAGCAGTTTTTCCCCTTCCGTTTTTTTCAAATGGGCACAGGACTCGAGCTGGTTTTCCAACCGTGGAAGGTAGAACTGTGTCCTCCACATGTGTCTCAAATGCCATTCCAATATCTCAGTGTTGAAGAGAGAGATCAAATTGCAGACACATGCCATGTTAGATAATCAAGTGAGGCCAGAGGTCACACTTCAGTTAGCTAACTAACGACAATTAATCTAGAGACACGCAGATTGGAAGGGTCCACAAAGAATTCCCAGCCTTTCCTGTCCCAACCCAACTCAAATCCCTGAATTCTATCTATTTGGGATTGAATAATGTCCCATTACAGGTGTAAATTAACACAGCAAATCTAGGATGAAGGTATTATCACTGATTACTGCTGCTGCTGCTGCAAATGGTCATGGTGCTTATTTAGCATGTATTTAAGCTTTAATTGAACTGCCACAAGCCCTGATATTTAAATTCCATGACCCATGCAACTCCACTGTTTATATGGTAATTCTCCCTCTCCTTCTTGTGTGTACACACACACAAACACAAACACAGTGGAAAGTCTGGAGTTGTGTTGCTCTCTTGACTGCTGCCTAGCTGCATCACAGAGATTGGCTCACATGATGCCCTTGCGCAGTTCTAATCCTGCTGCCACAGTTCCTCCCCCTGCTCCAGTGTGGTGAGAGCCAGTGTGGTGTAGTGGTTAAGAGCGGTGGACTCGTAATCTGGTGAACTGGGTTCGCTTCCCCGCTCCTCCACATGCAGCTGCTGGGTGACCTTGGGCCAGTCACACTTCTCTGAAGTCTCTCAGCCCCACTCACCTCACAGAGTGTTTGTTGTGGGGGAGGAAGGGAAAGGAGATTGTTAGCCGCTTTGAGACTCCTTAGGGTAGTGATAAAGCGGGATATCAAATCCAAACTCCTCCTCCTCCTCCTCCTCCTCCTCCTCCTCCTCCTCCTCCTCCTCCTCTTCTTCTTCTTCTTCTTCTTCTTCTTCATTGCAGGATGTGGCAGTGATGCAACTGGAGGGAAAAAGCTTGTTTTCTCCTGCTCCAGATGGTAGGCCTCGAATCGATGGCTTCAAGTTACAAGAAAGGAGATTCTGACTAAACATCAGGAAACTATACAGAAATTCTGCCCTTGGTATGTCCAGTTTCCACCTCTCCATTTTGATTCTTTGGCTCCATATCTGCACAGATTTATTATCCCAAAATACAGATGTGCTTTTACACTTGCAAGACTGGATGTTTTGCCATCTGCGGTACTTGAGGGTCGATTCCAAAAGATCCCAACTGAGAAACGTTTTTGCCCCTGTGGAGATGGTTGCACCGAAACATCGGCACACGTCCTCCTGTCCTGTCCTCTCTACAAAGACCTGGGGAACGAGATCATCACCCCACTCGTACTAACCACCCCAGGGCGCTCAACCACTGCCACAATGTCCTTTCTCCTATCAGATCAAAATGAGCAGATAACACCAAAGCTTGCTAGGCTCATAGCAGGGGCAATCAGAATAAGGGCCACTAACCGACTGCTGATTCAGGACTTTAAATTGTGCTTTTATATCAAATTTCCTTTTCTGTGTATCTCAGGAAAAAGCTTTCTGGCGTTTTCCACACATTTGACAGTGGAATGGTCTCCCTCATGAGGTGGTGGGCTCTCCACCCTTGGAGACTTTTAAACAGAGGTTGGGTGGCCATCTGTCATGGACGCTTTAGCTGAGATTCCTGTATTGCAGGAGGGTTGGACTAGATGACCTGTGAGGTCCCCTCCAACACTACGATTCTTCTAATGAAGAGGGTGGCCATCCAACTGTGGCATATGCTTGTCCCCCCTTCTCTCACCAACAATTAATTGCCAAGGTGGAGCCATTTGTGCTGTGAAGCATCGGGCCCCACACCCTGAGGCAGAATTTCTGTCCACAGCAAGGCGCTTCAAGCCCAGCGCTGCAAAACACTGCTACCAGGAAATGGAAGGCAGGCACAGACCTCTTAAGCACATTGCATTACCTAAATAGCCTTTCTGGGCTTGGATGAATGATGGTAAGGAAGATTAGTGGAAACCGTAAGCGGAGCTTTCCCACTGCTCACAACAACAGGCCCTCCCCACTGTCGGTCATGCATGGTGGAAGTGGGAACGCAGTGGGGATGCTTCCCGCTGTGTGAGCATCTTGCCCAGGTCTATGGGTTAGGTTCACATTTTCAGGTGACCCTTCCGAAGTCACACTTCTGCCAGGCTCCAGACCACACAAGTGATCCAACCAATGATAGGCCAGAATGCTCGGTTAATGGCCAATGCCAGCAGTCCTTGTTCAGGTATTCCCCCAGGCAGCGGGCCAAACCGGCCAGTGAAGACACTTGGGCCCGCTCCCAGGGGTAGTTAAATTGCGGCCTGCCCAGCAGTCTTTCCTGTCTTTTTTCACCAAATCTAGTGTGTTTGCTTTTACTGGTGCTCTGACCTCGCTATGGACCAAGTCGGCCGCCATATCTGGCTGGGTTTCCCTTTGACATCTGGTGGGAAGATGTTCCACAGGGTGGGTGCCACTACTGAGAAGGCCCTCTGCCTGGTTCCCTGTAACCTCACTTCTCACAGCGAGGGAACCGCCAGAAGGCCCTTGGCGCTGGACCTCAGTGTCCGGGCAGAATGATGGGGGTGGAGATGCTCCTTCAGGTATACTGGACCGAGGCCGTCACAACTTTGTAAAGCGGTTAAGCATTGGTTAAGCCTAGATCTTTGGTGGAGGGGAGATTATAGCCTTTGCCTGCCCCTCCGTGGGTAAGAATGTTCTGTTAAAAGGATCTGGGAGGAGTGGCTTCTGTCCGGTGCCCAGTTGAGGGCTAGGGCCATACCACTTCTTCAATGGGGACCCCGCGGGGGTACCCCTAATTTGATGTATGTCATAGGGCATTCCCCATGGTTGTCGATTACGCTTAGATGCACTCCCAGCAGACGCCACACTATTCTCTACTGTAACCAATAAAGTTGGGGCCATATTCAAGCCAGAACCCAATATGATTCGTTCTGTGTGGTTATTCATTTCCCCTAGGGAACTGGGGGGGGGGGGAGAGGTGTCACGAGGTCTTGACATGCAACAAGATGTGAACTGGAACACAACTATGCTTTGAGATTTGCCCTTCTCCGAATTGTGCGACATGTACAGAAATATACCTATTCTGCTGAAGTGTGCCTCACAATGCACGCATTAGCAACGAGAACTTCTAAACATGCACTGCCTTGGTGGAAATCACTTGCCAAAGTGTGTCTCTTCGTCAAAATGGCAAGTTCATGTGTATCAATAACAATAACTTTATACCCCACCCATCTGGCTGGGTTGTGTTTCTCTTGAGAAATTGGCACTAAAATGCCCATGAGTTTTCACGAGAACTTACAAAAATAATAACTGATGTGGATATGAGGTGAACTGGACTTAAAGGGGGGGGGGATGAAAAATGGAGGAAAGCTGAAACTGACAGATTCATCCATCTTTAGAAATATCTTCTGGCCACCTGAGGCTGCTGAGCAGGTTTCTTCAGCAAACCTAGAAACATGCGGTCCGTCTGCAAGCAATTAAAGATGGTTGCCTCTTCCTTTGACACCCCATAGTCATCTTTCCATGACAACGTGGCTGCTCAGTCTTCCTTATTGGATGCACTGTGTATTAAACCTCAAGTAAACCAACCAAACCAAACCAAATGGAGAAAGCCAGTTCTTCTGGGACTAAGGCCTTGCCAGACAACGATATTTTTCCTCCTCTAAGTGTGACATGCAAAGAAAAAGTATTTCAGATTTCAAAGCCTGTGTTGTGTGCCCCCCTCCCCCCAACTCTGTATTTCTCTTCGAATTTTCAGGGCTTCGGGGACTTGTTAGGGAGAAGATCAAACATAGCCTCTGTGTAAATGCATAATACATACATTTACCTCACAGGGGTATTGAGGATTAATTAGTTCCTGATTGGAAACCACTTTGAAGATGAAAAAGTGCTATATGCACTCTAAATATTATAAATATTTTTGTTGTCTGTGGCAGCTGGCTTTTTAGTTTTATTTTAAAAATGTGCTTCCTTTAACTTACCGGCAAATGTTGTTGATTTCGGCTCTGTTTTGAGGGTGGAAAATAGGCAACCAGCGTTTATGGCTGCTGCTTAAAAGTTTGTTGTGAGGTGGTGGTTTTTAGGTTCCCTTTTTTAGGGGGGGGGTGTGCTTGTGCCAGTATTGACCCTGACCTTCCCAGCAGCTTGGGAATCGAAAGAAGGAGGGACGCATGAATATGTGAAGAAATTTGGGGTTGCTAAGATACAAGTTGGCTTTTGAGAAAGTGGATAGATAGTGGTTGATCTCCCTCCCTCCCTCCCTCTTAACATTAGAACTTGGGGCTATCCAATGATGCAGAGCTATAATTTCCAGGGTGATATAGCAGTCAATTCCTCTTCTCAGAAAAATCTGTGAATTGTATGTATCTCTATGAGGCGAATAAGGGTCTCCCAGCAACTCTAAGCACCCTCGACAAACTACAGCTCCCACAATTCTTTGGGGGAAGCCATGATTGTTTAAAGTGGTATCATACTGGGGCTCAAGTAAACTTCATCTTCTGGATGGCAACCCTTCAGGAATTCGAAGACCACCATTGTGTCTCCATGCTGACCTCTTCTTCAAGCTAAACACACGCAGTCCTTTCAATTGTTCCCCATAGTCTGTGTACATGCCAAACAGTTAAAACGCATGACGTTCCTCATAAAAAGCATGAGGACTGTAGTTTACTCCCCCAGAGACTTACAATTTGTAGTATCTGTGATAAACTTCTTCTTCTTCTTTGGCGATCACTCGTAGCCGAGTAAGATTGTCTTCCATAAACACGGTTTTAACAATGAGTCCGTAAGTGACTGTGGAGGCCAATTCTGGATCCACACGTCCTTCCATGGTGGGGACATAGTTTCTGGGCGGGAGTTGATCACGGTGTGGATTTGCCAAGCGTGCCTTCCTCTTAGCACGTTTCTCCCTTGCGTCCTGAGTTGGAGTGTCTTCAAAGTCCATGACACTTTTGGTAAAGGCTGTTCTCCAACTGGAGCGCTCGCAGGCCAGTGTTTCCCAGTTGTCAGTGTTTGTACTACTTTTTTTAGATTTGCCTTGAGACAGTCTTTAAACCCCTTTTGTTAACCACCAGCATTACGCTTTCCCTGTTTAGGGAAGTTTTTAATGTGTGATATTTTAATGTATTTTTAATCTTTGTTGGAAGCCACCCAGAGTGGTTGGGGAAACCCGGCCAGATGAGCGGGGTACAAATAAATTATTATTATTATTATTATTATTATTATTATTTCCATCATTTTTAAGTTTGGAATAGAGTAGTTGCTTTGGAAGACGATCATCAGGCATCTGCACAACATGACCAGTCCAACAAAGTTGATGTTGAAGAATCATTGCTTCAACACTGGTGATGTTTGCTTCTTCCAGGCCTGTCTTCCCAAGTGATGTGTAAAATTTTTCAGAGACACCATTGATGGAATCTTTTGAGGAGTTGGAGATGGTGTTTATAAGTGGTCCATGTTTCACAAGCATATAGTAAGGTTGGTAGTACAATAGCTTTGTAAACAGGCATTTTGGTTTCCCTGCGAATGTCCCAGTCCTGAAACACTCTGCGCTTCAATTGGGAGAAAGCCGCACTTGCAGAGCTCAGGCGATGCTGGATTTTGGCATCAGTGTTGGCCCTTGTGGAAAGATAACTGCCTAGGTAGGAGAAGTGCAACTCAGTGGTATAACATTGTGATAAACTACAGTTCCATGGATTCATTGGGGAAAGGTCATGCTAACACTGGAGTGAGTCCTTTTTGGTTGACGTACGCCTTCCCATAATTTTATATAGTAAGATATACATTAATATTCTATGCTGTGTCTTTCCCTCACTCCCTTAGTGATGGAATTTGTTGCTCTCCCCCTCCCCACAGTATTCAACCACTGAAATCTGAGTGGCAGCCAACATATTCCCTTCCAGGTTTCTGTACTTATTAGGGAGTATTTCAGCCAATCTTCATATACTAATAAGACTATGGAGTCCATAGGTAATTTATGCCCTCTAATCCTAACAGCCGCCTTCTCACATTCCCATCATATGCCGTTAAAAGTTTTGAAAGCAGAGGCAAAACTTACAAGATCTACTCTGGGTATATTCAATATTAAATTGCAAAGAAAAAACAGTGTATTTTTCAAGAACGTCCAGTGCGGTTTTGATATGAGAACCAGAGAGACCCAGGAATGATCACACGCAGTCTGCAAGACGGGTGGGGAGGAATTGCCTCTTGCCCAACTCAATGGTGCATACCTATAAATCTGCATACACATTTTTTAAAAATTCAAATTGGGGTCATCCTTGTTTGGTATCATGTAAGTGGCCACTCGGAGAGCGGTGTGGGGAATCTTTTGTCTTCCAGATGCTGCTTACCTAAAATTCTCTTCATCCCAGCTTAACTCTACTGGTTCAGATTTTCATACCCTCCAACATTCTCCAAAGAAAATAGGGAGATCCTATTTAACAATAATATTTAATAATCCTAAATAATAATAATAATAATAATAATAATAATAATAATAATAATAATAATAATAATAATTTATTTACATGCCGCCCATCTGGCAGGGTTTCCCCAGCCACTCTGGGCGGCTCCCAACAGAATGTTAAAAACGCAATAAAACATCAAACATCAAAAACTTCCCTAAACAGGGTTGCCTTCAGAGGTCTTCTAAAAGGCAGATAGTTGTTTTTCTCTTTGACATCAGGTGGGAGGGCATTCCACAGGGCAGGTGCCACTACCAAGAAGGCCCTCTGCCTGGTTCCCTGTAACATCACTTCTCACAGTGAGGGAATTCTACCCACTTCACCAAGTTGCTCCCACCACTCTGAGCAGCTTCCAACACATATAAAAACATTAAACAGTAAAGACTTCTCTATACAGGGCTGCCTTCAGACGTCTTCTAAAGGCTGTATGGTTTCTTATCTCCTTGGCTCGGGGGTCACGTAGCTCCACACCCGCCAACATTTCTCCGATGAAAATAGGGACGTCCTAAGGGAAAGCGGGATGTTCTGGGATCAAATCAGAAACTGAGACGGCTTCTGTAAATCTGGGACTGTTCCTAGAACCCCGGGGCACTTGGAGAGTATGGACTTTTATCCAGATCCCTTGGAAAAGCAAAGTTTGGGCATATGCCCTTTCTTTCTTTTTTCCCAAATCTTTTTTATTGATTTTCGCATTTATCACAAAAAGAAAAAGAAAACATTACAAAACACACAACAGAAAAAAGAGAACACAAAGAAGAATTATTACTTCAAATCCCTAATTTTCATTACATTGTTAACTGACTTCCTCAAATCCCCTCTAACTGAATTTCATTATATCACCTGTTTAACAGTTCTCTAAATTCATATTTCTAATAATATTAACTCCTTTCATTTACTAACCTCTTCTCTTTTGTTAATATTCTAATCCTTAATATTTACTACCATGTATTCTTCTTCTACCCCTAAGCCTATTTATTACTTCCAATAATTTTCTATTTATCTTATATTACAATATTTAGCTAGATATTCTTTAAATTTATTCCAATCCTCTGTGTCTCCTCTTCTTTCTGGTCACAGATTCTTCCAGTCAGGTCGGCCAGCTCCAAAAAGTCCAACATCTTCATCTGCCATTCTTCTATTGTCGGTATTTCTTGCGATTTCCAATTTTTAGCTAATAGAAGTCTTGCCGCTGTAAAGGTAAAGGGACCCCTGACCATTAGGTCCAGTCATGACCCACTCTGGGGTTGCGGTGCTCATCTCACTTTACTGGTCAAGGGAGCTTCTGGGTCATGTGGCCAGCATGACTAAGCTGCTTCTGGCGAACCGGAGCAGCGCATGGAAATGCCGTTTACTTTCCCGCCGGAGTGGTACCTATTTATCTACTTGCACTTTGACATGCTTTTGAACTGCTAGGTTGGCAGGAGCAGGGACCGAGCAACGGGAGCTCACCCTGTCGCAGGGATTCAAACCGCCGACCTTCTGATCGGCAAGTCCTAGGCTCTGCGGTTTAACCCACAGCGCCACCCAAAAACATTCTAACATCTTTTTTAATAATAATAATAATAATAATAATAATAATAATAATAATAATCTTTATTGCCATTGCCCCCTCTCAGGGACAACGAAATTTACTTGGCTGCTCCATCCACCCAGGTAGGGCACTCCACACAAAATCAGAACAACTATAAAAACACTAATTAAAACAATACAGTATAACACAGCAAGGAAGATTAGATGACTTTCAAAGTCCAGGTTTTGGGTGTGCACATGACCTTTCTGTCTCTCAGGGGCAGCGGAGGGAAAAAGCGAGCAAGGAGTGCCCACAGGCTGGCAGTGGCAGTTGCCCACAGGCCAAACAAAAACCCACAGTTGTCCTTTAGAGGTGGCACCCTGGCCACCTCCAAAGTCAACAAGTCCGGGATTGCAAACTCTTCATTTTAGGTATTTATGAAACTGTAGTAACATGGACGTTTCCCAGCTTCTGGGTTGCTTACTGTTTGTTTGTTCTAACCATTCTATCCATTAAACAGACCGCAGGGTGAGGTGCTACATAATGGACTGGGGTGTGAGGCCTCTTCTCCGATAAGCCGTTCCCTGAAAAGTCAATCGAAAAACAATTTAGTGCACTTAAAGGCTTTTTACTACTTTGCTTGGGGGGGAGAGAGGTGGTGGTGGGGAGAGGGGAATCTCATAGAATCTGTTTGTGTCTCAACCATCTGTAGCGGAATTGCTTCTAAGGTAGAGGCCCGACTGAGAAGCTCGCCTCCCTGTTTATTCATTTCTAATAATAACACCCCGCTTGCTTTTCATCGGGAGGCAGGTAATTTGAAAAATGCAATTACACCTGTTTCCCCAGCTCTCTCCAGCTGCTTTTTATATTGGGAAATCTTAACTGGGGCTGTGTTCAATTGGGCTCACTCATTGAATATGTGGCAAAGACACTGAACAGCTGTGAATAATTTTATATGATTTGATGAGGGAGGGAGGGGCTGGAGCCTGTGTCAGACATGCAACGGGGAAGGAGGTGGACTGAATCCAGAAATTCACAAAGTTTGCAATGAAGGAGAGCATCTTGCTACACTCCTTACCTGGGAGAAAGACCCATTGAATTCAGTGGGACTTTATTTTGACCAGATGCGCTGTGCGTTTAGAGCAGCACCACACCTCTTTAAAGAGTCACAGCTTCCTCCAAAGAATAATGGGAAATGTGGTTTGTTTAGGGCAGGCACCCCCAAGCTACAGCCCTCCAGATGTTTTGGACTACAATTCCCATCATCCCTGACCACTGGTCCTGTTAGCTAGGGATCATGGGAGTTGTAGGCCAAAAAACATCTGGAGGACCGCAGGTTGGGGATGCCTGGTTTAGGGTGCTGAGAGTTGTTAAGGGACCCCTAACCCCCTCACAGAGCTACAATCTGTAAAGTGGCTTCACAGTCAGCTGCCCCCCTTTCCAGGGAACTCTGGGAATTGTCGTTCTGTGAGGGCCATGGGGCCTCCTGATGTCAGGAGGTGGAGCAAGTCAGCAAAGAAACATCCAGTGTTTGTTACATTAAACTCTTTATTCAAAGAAACAAAAACAGCACAGGCCTAGCGATCACAGCGACTCTTCCCAGTGGGTCCTGCCCCGGTGAGGCAGCTGCGAGGACTGAAGGCCCCTGCTTCCCCATAGCTCTCTAAGACTATTCCCCCAGGTTCTTCTCTCTCTTTGCTGCTCCCTCTTCATTTCTCTGCATATTCTGGAAGACCGGTGGGAAGGGGAGCTGGTTGCAGCAGGAGGGGGAGACTCCTTGAATTCTTCAGCGGCCTGCCTCACCTCTGCCTCCTGACCCCCTTCCTCTCCAGCCTCCACTTCTGCCTCTGATTCTGGGCTTCTCTCTTCCACAGCCTCTTTCTGCTCACTAAGCCCTGTTGCCTCTTCAGTGTCAGGCTTCAGGGACTCAGCTTCCTCCCCCCCCCCCTTTGGCTGTAGATAAGCAGAACAAAGCAAAAGGAGTCTCTTACCAGTTAGAGATTTTAATGATCGCACAGAGAGAACAAGGAATCCATTCCTCGGAATGAAGGTGCTCCCAATTAAGGGTACCACCCACTTCCCCCCTAGTCACCCACGTCACTACCGCGTCTTGCGACCTGATTTTGCAACCACTGTAGTTCCTGTGCTGCCACCTATCTGCTCTCCTTGACCTTGGGCTGGGTGGATGGACGCTTTCCAGCGAAAGCAAGTCTGTTAACTCTCTCCTAGTTTTTCTCCTCCTAGCTGTTCACCAACCAGTTCTTCTCAGCTTCTGCCTTCTGAACCATGCCCCTCTGCAAACCACTGTTCCAAATCTATACTGTCCTCCTGCTCCTGGGGAGATTCAGGATCCTGATCAGAAGCAGGGGGAGGGGGAGGCTCCCACCATTCCTCATCTGTGCAGCCCTCCTCAACACGGTCCCTGACATTCAGCTTCTGACACCTCCTCCTCCTCCCAGATGTCTCCTTCTGACCACTCATCGTCATCCCATCACCACTCCTTGGGCTCTTAGCCTCCTTGCCTTGCTGGTTCCTTCCACCATTCCTCTGCATCCAACCAGATGCATTCCAGCCAGGCACAAACACTCAAGGAGGATGTGAAGCAAGCCTGGGGAGATTTCCAAGGGCCAGACAGCAAGACCAGGAGGGCCATGTTGGGCTCTATTCCTGAGGTTCTCTTCCCCAGTTTTACTGTCTGGTTGTGCAAGCCCATTAATACAAAATGATAGATTGTGTCCTGCGGCCAAATTGTCAAAAACTCAAACTGTGTGTGTGTGTGTGAAGTATTATACAGTCATACCTTGGGTTACAGACTTTTCAGGTTGCGTTTTTTTGGGTTACGGACCCGCCGAAACCCGGAGGTACCGGAACGGGTTACTTCTGGGTTTCGGGGGTTGCGCATGCGCAAAAGCGCTGAATCGCAACCCGCGCATGCACAGATGCGCCGCTGCGGGTTACGAATGCTGCGGGTTGTGAACGTGCATCCCACACGGATCACGTTCGCAACCCGAGCATCCACTGTACCTCATCCGGTGAGTCTTAGGACATGTATATAGACTGAGGTAGTTCTTCTCTACCATGGTTTTTTTGTTTTGTTCCCAGACATCAGTTTGAGATTTTTTAAGCTAGACAGTGCTTTTTTCTGGGGGTTACGCAGGGGTATGCATACCTCTAAACGTTTTGTGAATCTTTGTACTTTTGTCCATTTACCGTACTTATTTTTCCCGATTTCAGCTATAAATTGGTGATTTTCTTGAGTCAAAATGAGAGTACCCCTAAACATTTTTAAAAGAAAAAAAAAGCACTGAATACACACACACACACACACGCACACACACACTGATTAATGAATTTCTGCCATGTACCGCTTTGGCATCAAAAACGATCAACTCTTCTCAAGAGATACGACTTGGGCAGATGAGTTTGACACAGATGATTTACAGAAGAAAGAAACTTTTAATTAAAAGCCTACAAAGGTCATTGAGTCTTAGCATCTGATAATGGCGAAATGATAAAACAGATGGCAGATGTCCCCGAGAAAAACAGGACCAGTGGTCTGGAAAAGAAATTGGGTGGGTGGCTGGGGGCGGGGGGAGTGTAGAAAGAGGAAATGGCTCACAACGTGAAACCGAACATAGTGGAAGAGTTGCAGTTTGGCCTCCATCAAAGTTGGAGGGGGAATTTTGCTTCCTTATTATATTTATATCTCACTCCCCACCCACCCAAAAAGAAGAGCTCAAGTTCTCTTAACTTCCCCAATATTTCGTCCTCACAACAAGGTACCTTAGGCTGAGAGATAGCGACTGGCCTAACATCACTCAGTGACCCCCCCCCCAAACTAATAGATATATCAGAGCTCTATCCACATGAATACGAACTTATATACCTGATGTCATACAGTGATACTTCTTTTAATTTCTAAAAAAACCTCAGTGCTATTTTTTTTAGAAAAATAAATCCAAGGCCTGTATTCATTCTGCAATTTTTCCAACTGCATTTTTTCTATGTTGCATGATTTGTTCTGGTTTTGCTGGTCACGGGGAACTTTTCCCATTGCCATGGTAATCAAATTCAATGTCTCTCCTCACGTCTTGTATTTCACCACCACAAACTTTCAAGCATAGCTTTACAACCACAGAACTTCATACCCAAGTGGGGTGGGATTTGAACCCAGATCCTAGTCCTATACACTAACCATTACGCCACACCGGTCATGAAAGAGGGCAGTGTTGGATCCTGATGTGGAAGGAAGTTTGCGAACGCACTGTACCTTTAAAGCACATTCAAAGCACATTCTCTCAAAGAATTCTGGGTGCTGTAGTTTATCCCTCACAGTGTTACAATTCTCGGCAGCATTTAACAAACTACAGTAGCCAGAATGCTTTGAGGGAAAGAAGGAGCTTTAAAGTGTGTGCACACAGCCACAGATTCAAGTTCCTGCACGTTGCCCAAAACTTGCCTCAGATTAACTGACCTCAAAGGGCTGCTGTGAAACCTCACAGCTGAGATTTATTTATTTAGTTGGAAGTATTGACAACCTGCTCTTCGCTGGATATTTTCAACCCTAGAGCAGGAAACAGGGGAACAAAGTAATAAGGATATACAGAAAAGCAATTACAAAATCATAAAAGAAGGTTCCATAGACCACAACAAACTAGCAATTCCATAGCAAGGGAAACAAAGCTCACTGCAATACAGTGGTACCTCTGGTTATGAACGCTTCAGGTTATGAGCTCCACTAACCTGGAAGTAGCTGCGCCTGGTTGCGAACTTTGCCCCAGGATGTGAATGGAAATCGTGTGCTGGAGGCGTGCGCACAGTGGGAGGCCCCATTTGCGAAAGCGCGCCTCAGGATAAGAACAGTTTCAGCTTAAGAACGGACCTTCGGAACGAATTAAGTTCATAACCAGAGGTGCCACTGTAAAGGCAGCAATTAAAGTTTCCACTTTAAGCAAATACTTGGTTACAAACAAACAGAAGAGTCAACAGACTGGCCCATCAATGGCCTTAGCTTGGCAGCACTTCCTACCTCACCTCCCCCTTATGGCAGCCCCCTCACGCCCCTGTCTCTCACACAAAAAGAACCCCAGTCTGTGCCAACAGGCTCTCAGGGCTCAGCCACACTCTAAAAAGCATGGGTCTGAATGGTTTCCCCTGTGCCGTTTGTGCCAACTGAGCATTAAAAAGAGTCATCCCGTCCCCCCAAGGGAAAAGCATCAGGACAAAAGGAAGTCGAGATGAGCCCTCCCTCTGTGGCTTTGGGGCAACGAAACACCTTTCAGCACTTCCCAACCAAACCAAGTTCTAACACTGAGTGGGGATTTGTCTGAGCAGTGGCGTAGCGTGGGTTGTCAGCACCCGGGGCAAGGCAAGTAATTTGCGCCCCCTAACCCGTGGATTTGCGCCCCCTAACCCTAACCCTAACCCTAACCCCCAGATGTTGCGCCCGGTGCGGACGGCCCCCCCTGCACCCCCCACGCTATGCCACTGTGTCTTAGGGAAGACAGTTCACTCCAGGAAGAAAGAAAGTTGCCTTATGAAAGAGCCAGTGTGGTGTAGTAGTTAAGAGCGGTAGACTTCTAATCTGGGGAACTGGGTTCGCTTCCCAGTTCCTCCACATGCAGCTGCTGGGTGACCTTGGGCTGGTCACACTTCTGGGGGGTGGACATCTATAGTTTTGAACACTAGTGGCTTCTGCCACTTCCAGGCTGATACCTGGTGTTGCTGGGAAAACTGGCACTCGCTTTCCCCATGAAAACCTGCTAAACAGCAATTCAGGATTTTGTGGGGAAAGCGCTGGGCTGGAGGGAGGGGCGCAGCGCTCAGACACCGAGCTTTAAAAAACAGACCTGCACATGGAAACACAGCACAAAAGGAAGTCTGGATGAACCCTGTGTTTCAGGCCATGTATTATTTTGGAAGGTATCAATGAGGTCAATCCACTTTCAAATGCAAACTGAATTGAATTTCTTCCCCACTATGTGCTCCCAACTGCCTGGTCCTGACGGAGAGTCCTGCCACCATGGCCAGGCCCACCTGAGCCAGAAGGGGGTCTACTTTGGCAAACCAGTGTGAGGAGAGCCAGCGGTTGTCTTGTAATCAGGTGAACCGGGTTCGCTTCCCCGCTCCTCCACATGCAGCTGCTGGGTGACCTTGGGCCAGTCACACTTCTCTGAAGTCTCTCAGCCTCACTCACCTCACAGAGTGTTTCTTGTGGGGGAGGAAGGGAAAGGAGAATGTTAGCTGCTTGGAGACTCCTTCAGGTAGTGATAAAGCGGATATCAAATCCAAACTCCTCCTCCTCCTCCTCCTCCTCCTCCTCCTCCTCCTCCTTCTCCTTCTCCTTCTCCTTCTCCTTCTCCTCCTTCTCCTCCTCCTCCTCTTCTTCTTCTTCATCAGACAATTGCATCTCTCCAGTGTCTTGGGCAGGAGTCTTGCCTGTGAGAACAGGCTAGTGGCCTATCGAGTCCAGCACCCTTTTATTGCAGTGGCCAGCCAGATGCTCTTGGCAAGCCCACAAGCGGAACCTGAACACAAGGGCACCCTTACCTTCCTGCAGTTTTCGGCACATGATATTCGGAATGATCCCGAGCTCTCCTGACTTGACATTCAGAGATGGAGAGAGGAGATAGCCATTGTGGCCCACCTGAGATTCCTAGCAATGGATGTTCAGCAGCAGACTGCCTCCAACAAGAACACGGAATATACCTGCAGTGAGTAGTAGCTACTGATAAGCTTGTCCTTCGTGAATTTGCCTAATCCTCTTTTGAAGCCATCTAAACTGGTGGCCGTCGCTGCCTCTTGTGGCAGTGAGTTCTGTAGTTTAACTATGCGTAGTGCGAAGAAGTGCTTTCTTGCACCTTACGATACCCAGTTTTGTTGAATATCCACGAGGTCTGGTGTTATGAGGTAGAAGAACCTACAGTAAAATACCCATGTACAGCGACTCTAGGGGTATTCACATGTTACACTGAGTGAGTGTGCAGTCTGTGTACCTGTTTATGTATGCGCTAGGTTGGTACATTTATGAACATTTAATATATATCTAAGACCTTAAAATTCTTATCATACTGTGTGCACCAGCCGTCAAGCTGTACACTCATACATTTCTTCGCATGCAGCCTTCAATGCATGTACAGTCTGAGGACACCATAGCTGAGCTGTACAAATGAACAACAGTATGCCCTTTCACACAAGCAGCAACTTGTACCTGTGATCAGTGTAACATGTGAATGAGTCATCTGCCATCAGAGAAGGGAAGGGGGATGTCTGGATGGGCCATACTTCTCAAAGATGGTCTCCTTTACCACTGCAAATATGCAGGCTGATCCTCAGTGTCTCGTCTGGCTGCGATAGCTTTCCCCGAGCTCTCTCCAACCCCCCGCCTAAGATTATTGGCTTCTCTGCGGTGGCTTCTGACCTTCATTCTTGATGGCTTTGGATCCAGCCTTTCTCCTGCCTGCCAAAATCGCTTGGCAAAGTACAGAGGCATCCTTGAAATCTGTTCCTGCCTCTGACTAGAGAGAAGAAGCTGGCGAGAGCAAGCAGCGTTGCTCATATACCTGTGATTTTTGTTGCTGCCTTCCTAAAGGTCATATGTGTCACTGGTAATTGCATTCTTGATTTCAAAGATGCGAAGCCCCCTCCGCCACGAAGGAGGAGCTCGCCAGGTGACCTTGAGCCGGGCTGATCTCTCCGTCTGAGCTACCGCATGGTGCTTTGCAGGGTATGGGTCTGTGAGAAATGGGAATTTGCCCAGAGGAGGACGGCAAAAAATAGCAAAGTGCCTGGAGGCAAAGACCTGGGACCAGGATGGGTAACATGTGACACTCTGGATTGTGGGTGGACTCCAGGTCCCATTAGCCCCAGCCAGCATGTCCAGGGGTCAGGGATGATGGCCACAGGGACTCTATTCCTACCCTAGGAAGAAAGGTGGAAGGAGTTGCATTTAACCTGCCTCTCTTGCTTGACTAACTGAGCTATCCCAGCTCACAAAGCTTTAACTAGAAGAATGAAAGGAATTCTATTTTTTAAAATAAATAAATTTATTTATTTGTTTTTTCAGATTAAAATTTTACAGTCACATATCTAACATACAACACAATCTCTTGGACTTCCCTCCTCCCCTTTGTGGATCCTATTCTTAATCGTTTCCTCCTGTATCTTTTATGATACAGTGGTACCTCGGGTTACATACACTTCGGGTTACATACACTTCAGGTTACACACTCCGCTAACCTAGAAATAGTGCTTCAGGTTAAGGACTTTGCTTCAGGATGAGAACAGAAATCGGGCTCCGGTGGCGCGGCGGCAGCAGGAGGCCCCATTAGCTAAAGTGGTGCTTCAGGTTAAGAACAGTTTCAGGTTAAGTACGGACCTCCGGAATGAATTAAGTACTTAACCCGAGGTACCACTGTAATCCAAATCTTTTACCTCTCCATTGTGTCCAAAATTCTCCATTAAACTACAAGTGTTATTCCAACCCTACTAACGACTTTAACTGTTTACAATGGTTTTTAAGGTAAGTTATAAATTTCCCCCATTCCTTATTAAAATTTTGGTCTTCCTGATTTCTGATTCTTCTGGTCATTTTGGCCATTTTGGCATAATCCATCAACTTGATCTGCCATTCTTCCCTGGTAGGGACTATTTCTTTCCAACTCAGAGCCAATAACATCCGTGCAGCTGTGGTCGCATACATAGTCTTTTCTGCTCCCTTGGGATTTTGGCACCTCGGATTCCTAAAGGTACTGCTGGGATTCAACCCCAGAATCTCCAGAACCTCCTGACAGTACAATCTGTTTCTCAATAGAACAGACTGCCTGGGAAGGGGGTGGATTTTCCTTCCCTGGAGGTTTTTAAATAGAAACTAGATGGTCACCAATGGGACGCGGGTGGCGCTGTGGGTAAAACCTCAGCGCCTAGGACTTGCCGATCGTATGGTCGGCGGTTCGAATCCCCGCGGCGGGGTGAGCTCCCGTCGTTCGGTCCCAGCTCCTGCCCACCTAGCAGTTCGAAAGCACCACTAAGTGCAAGTAGATAAATAGGTACCGCTTTATAGCGGGAAGGTAAACAGCGTTTCCATGCGCTGCGCTGGTGCCGGCTCGCCAGAGCAGCTTCGTCACGCTGGCCACGTGACCCGGAAGTGTCTGTGGACAGCGCTGGCTCTCGGCCTCTAGAGTGAGATGAGCGCACAACCCTAGAGTCTGTCAAGACTGGCCCGTACGGGCAGGGGTACCTTTACCTTTACCTTAGATGGTCACCTACTGAGGATGCTGCAGCAGCGGATATCCTGATTGGGCTGGAAGTTGAGCTAGATGTCCTCTGCAACCCCTTTCAGCTCTTTGAATTTGTAGCTCAGTGCATGCTGCCTTGAGATTGAGCCAAAGACTGATGCTTGGCCAACAGTGTTGATGGAGATGTTGATGGAGGGACATGTTGATGGAGATGGAGAGGAATTGAGGGGAGGATGTCTATCGCTAATGTGTTTCACCATAGGAGCCAAATCCTAGGAGCTGAGGTCCCTTTGGGCTCCCCAATAAAATATTTGAGGGGGCCACCACCACCACCACCCAAGTTGATGGGCTTGTTGTTGTTTAGTCATTTAGTTGTGTCTGACTGTTTGTGACCTCATGGACCAGAGCACGCCAGACACTCCTGTCTTCCACTGCCTCCCGCAGTTTGGTCAAACTCATGCTGGTAGCTTCGAGAACACTGTCCAACCATCTCGTCCTCTGTCGTCCCCTTCTCCTTGTGCGCTCCATCTTTCCCAGCATCAGGGTCTTTTCCAGGGAGTCTTCTCTTCTCATGAGGTGGCCAAAGTATTGGAGCCTCAGCTTCAGGCTCTGTCCTTCCAGATTGATGGGCACTGCCATTCCAAATGGTAGGTGTCTTGTTATTATGCGGCATATGGCTTACCTGAGCTCCCCCAATATTTTATTCAAGTTTGCCCTTGTGTCTCATGGCCAAGTGGGGATTTGAACCCTGGTCTCCCATGTCCCGGTTCAGCTCTCTGACTACTACACAACAGGGACTCATAATGTAGCATTATAAATTATGGATTGTTGGGCTCCTCTCTCTGAGTTCAAGTTGTCCTTTCCCTGTCCATACATGTTTGCACTTAAGGAATACAGGGATGACCACACTCCCTCCCAGCAAAGATCTGCACCAGGGCTGTTGCCACCTCCTCCCTCTCTTCCTCTCCTTCTTGGAGCTCCTGCAAGCCGCAGCCCCAGGACTTAATCTGAGCCATATTTTGGGTGTCCAATTTATGGGTCGTGACCCTACCAGCTGAGAAACCATTCCCTGCATGTCCTGCGGAAGAGGGTAGCCTAAACGAAAGGCTAAGACAATGACTACTCTCTGGCAGGCTCCATGCTTTGAAATGCTTGTGGGGTGTATGTCTATGGACAGAACGTCCTGACAGCAGCCCCAATATTACATTAGAGGTGGAACATGAGATGGGTTCAGAAGTTAACCTGCAGGTATCGAATACAAAGGGCTTCTGTGATGCCTTTACTGGTAGGCTTTGAAGCGTATCACACTCTTGCAGAGTCCAGTCCTGGAGAGCCCATGAGGACCATCAAAGATCTTCTCATATACCTGTCAAAGGGAGAGCTTTGGGGGCAAACCCAGGCAAGGCAACAGGGCCCCATGATTATTAGGTCTTCTATGCCTTCCCCAACATGGTACCCTCTGGTCTGTAGCGCCTGCCATCAGCTGATGGCCAGGAACAATGGAAGTTGTAGTCCAAAACATTTGGAGAACACCAGGTTTTTTGGGGGAAAGGCTCCAGTTCTGATTAGGAGCATGGAATTCTTCCCCCTTCCTCCATCTTCCTCATGAAAACCACCATCCCTCTAGCTGCCTTTTGTCCTTTCAGTACAGAGGCATGGATACGTTTTTCCACCCAAAGCCCACAATGCCTTCTGAGCAATCTTTGGGCATATATCAGTGGTGGGCTGGATCAGAGGGAGAAGTGGGGGAGATAAAATAATGTAACTTTTACCTCTGTACAGGAGGCCAGCTTCTACACACACTCACTCAAAGTGTTGGTGTTGACCTTTAAAGCCCTAAACGGCCTCGGCCCAGTATACCTGAAGGAGTGTCTCCACCCCCATCATTCTGCCCGGACGCTGAGGTCCAGAGCCAAGGGCCTTCTGGCAGTTCCCTCAGTGCAAAGCTACAGGGAACCAGGCAGAGGGCCTTCTCGGTAGTGGCACCCGCCCTGTGGAACGTCCTCCCATCAGATGTCAAAGAGATAAACAACTACCTGACATTTAGAAGATATCTGAAGGCAGCCCTGTTTAGGGAGGCTTTTAATGTGTGACATTTTAATGTATTTTTAATATTTGTTGGAAGCCACCCAGAGTGGCTGAGGAAACCCAGCCAGATAGGCGGGGTACAAATAAATTATTATCGTTGTTGTTGTTGTTGTTGTTGTTGTTGTTGTTGTTGTTGTTGTTGTTGTTGTTATCACTCCCGCTTGTCTAGCCTATATATTCAGACCAGCATGAGGCATTATCAGATTTCAAGGACATCTATCTGCCAAGCAAAAATGTTGAATAATATGACGCTCAGTCAATGAGGGGTGTGGTCTGAGGGGAAGCCTTGGAGACAGTACAGTGGTGCCTCGCAAGACGAAATTAATCCGTTCCGTGAGGCTCTTCGTATAGCGGTTTTTTCGTCTTGCGAAGCAAGCCCATTGACAGCTTAGCGGATTAGCGCTATTAGCGGTTTAGCGGCTTTTAGCGATCAGCTGTTAAGCGGCTTATCAGCGGATCAGCTGATAAGCGGCTTAGCAGCTTAGGAAAAGGGGAAAAAAAGGGGAAAAACCCCGCAGGAACTCGCAAGACATTTACGTCTTGCGAAGCAAGCCCATAGGGAAATTCGTTTTGCCAAGCGCCTCCAAAACGGAAAACCCTTTCGTCTAGCGGGTTATCCGCCTTGCGAGGCGTTCATCTTGCGGGGCACCACTGTACTAGAGGATTGCATTTGGACCCCGGGCTGGAGCTTCCCCAGCCTTGTATTCTACTGTAGGTTTTCCCTAATAGGGCCAATAGGGATTTTACTTGGGAAAACGCTGTAAGGGAAAAGGTGTCCGGTTCCTGTCCCAAAACGCAATGTCAGTGGCTCTTATGTGCAAGCGAGAAAGAGATATTTATCCGGGTTGTATAGGCTCAGTAGCAAGCACAAGGTCCAAAAGTCAATATTCCAAGGGACACGAGCAAGGCAAGTATGGTGGAACTGTAAAGTTGGAAGGGACCCCAAGGGTCATCCAGTCCAACCCCCTGCAAAGCAGGAATCACAGATGTCCACCCAGCCTCTGCTTAAGAACCCCCAATGAAAGAAGGTCCTCCAGATTCATAAGAACACGATACAGGAACACAAGGTGAGCCTGTTTGCTGGATCAGGCCAAAGGTCCTAAAATCCAGCAGAACCTGTATGCAACCGCATTCTCCCCAATTGTGATTCCCAGCAATTGATGTTCAGAGACGTACTTCCTCCAACACTACAGGTAATACACAATTGTCATTGAATACCACCACCACCACTATCTAAATCATTGACAGCTTTATCATCCCTGAATTTGTTTAAATCCACCTTAAAGACATTCATGTTGTGGCTGTATTGAAGCCAAGTCAGAGTGAGGGCAGGAAGCCTTGCTCTCACTCTGAACAGGCTTCCTTGCTATGCCTCTGGGAAATCTACCTATCTGATCATCCAATCCCCTTTACAATATCAATTACTTCAACTGCATTCCTTCTAGACATGAACCTAATCTAAAAATATTTCAGTAGACATATAAAATGCTGTGGTGTCCTTGGCCCGTAATCTCATTTTTCTAGTCTTCCTCAGCTTGCTTATTGCTCACAGTTCCTTGCTCTCGGCCTCATTTATTTCAGCTGGCGTTTTACAGCTGTCTTTAAGTTTGCTGAGCATGCTTCAGCCATAATCTGTGCAAAATAATAATGGAAAAAAGAAGACACAGCACAAAAAAGAGTTACTGTACGATACAGGGAAAGTTAATGTCTAGCCATCGCTCGGGCATTGCTGTGTATTTTCCCTTTGGTTGCAATTCTGTGAACAGCCAGATCTCTACTCATTGAACATCTTGCTCGACCGCCTAATAGATAAAGCTACATAAAGAAATGTTAACTTGTACAGAACTGGGGGATTTGTGGCAATTGATCATGTCGCCATTTTGAGAGCTGCACACCCAATACATTCGTAGTGGCTGATATAGCATAATAACCTTCTTTGAAGTCTCTAGTTTGTGCAGGACAACACAAGCAGGGCTCCATTTTTGTGAGAAGCCTCCGGGTCACTGTAGCAGCTAGCAGTTCTGACAGCTGCTACAGGTAACAGGAAGCCCCTCTGAGCTTCACAATGGGAGTGCTCAGCTTACTTTTTAGAGAACAGAACAAGCAGAGAGGAATCAGAGTTTGTCCATCATCAGAAAAATTCTTGTTTCTCCTCCTTCCTGCTTTGAGGAATTCAGGTGCTAATGGGAGTAGGAAGCATTGGTACTGTGTCAGAGCTTGCCACAGGTTGGTGCAGTAATTGCTGGAACCAGCAGCTGCTACAGGCACTTGCAGACTTCCCATGAGCAGCTACCACTGCACATGGCAGCAGTAAGTACCCAGGTATAGCCATGGCCATGTTCCTTCAATCTAACCCAGTAGGGAAACTTTGGGGGCACATCCCTTTCTGGGCAACTTTCCATGCGCCACGTGTCAGCTGCAAGCAGGGCCAGAAGCAAAAGTGAGAGTAATAATAATAATAATAATAATAATTTTTATTTATACCCCGCCCTCCCCAGCCAAGGCCGGACTCAGGGTGGCTAACAAGCAATAATAAAAACAAGTTGAATGAATACAACTTAAAAACAAGATTAAAATACAACATTAAAATATTGAAACATTAAAATATTAAAATGCAGCCTCATCACAGGAGGAAAAAGAAAAAAGAAAGAGGGGGAGGGAATCAAACTGGCTCCAAGCCAAAGGCCAGACGGAACAACTCTGTCTTACAGGCCCTGCGGAAAGAAATCAGATCCTGCAGGGCCCTGGTCTCATGAGGCAGAGCGTTCCACCAGGCCGGAGCCAGTGTTGAAAAGGCCCTGACTCTGGTTGAAGCTAATCTAACTTCCTTAGGGCCCGGGACCACTAGGGTGTTGCTAGTTATGGACCTTGAGGCTCTCGGTGGGGCATACCGGGAGAGGTGGTCCCGTAGGTACGAGGATCCTCGGCCGTGAGTAGAACAACAAACATGTGCCCACTAAGGGCCATATTGACTGGCTGGGCTCCCCCCTGCGCTGGCAGATGGGCAGGCAGTGCTGCACAGCCCCATGGACCCTCTGTTCCCTGTGCCCACCTGGCAGTGTCTGCAGCAAGGGCTGGTGTGGTGGGTTTTCTTCGCCCTCCATGCCCTGCCCCTGGTCCTACCCAGCACATGTGCATGTGTCCCGGGCACCGGCAAAGGACGCAACACCACTGGGGTGAGATCACCACCACCCAATGCTGGGCATAATGGCTAATGCTGGTGTGCTTGGGATCGGCCAGTGGGTGGATGGTGGAATCTGATCAGCCCTTTGGAGAGTAAGTCAATAGCAGCGCTTTGAGTGACATGGAACTGGGACTCCACGGCTGATAAGGAAGTCAAGGTGCTGCTCCAGTTACATCGATTTTGTGCTCTCTTGCTCTGCGCACCCCCTCCCTTTCTCCAGCTGCTCCCCGGGAAATGAAAGGCCAAAGGAGTTACTGCCACAATTAATGCGGCTTGTGGATTAATGCAAACTTGTCCAGAGGGAGGAAGAGAAGCTGCTTGCAAGGTCACCGGCTGACAACAGTACCCAGCTCAAGCAGGGACTGCACTCTCTGCTAATTGGCCCACAGACTTGTAACTCTGATAATTGAATGCCACCGGCTGGAGGAGTCCGCCACTATGCAGAAAAAGGACTTTGCTATTAAAGGACATCTTTGTTAACTAAGCGAAAGGGGAAGGGAGGAATTTCCCCGTGGACTTCGGGAAGGGCTGAAGTTCAGCGGTTGAGCATCTGCTTTGAATGCAGAAAGTTCAATCCTGGCAGGTAGGGCCGGGAATGTCCCCTGCCTGAAATTGTAGATAGACGCTGCCAGCCAGTGTCAGCAATATTGCCGTGGATGGCAGCTCCCTGTGTTTTTATGACTGGGAGCAAAGTGGCTCTTGTTCTTATGACTGGGAGCAACGAACCGGTGAAGCTTTTCCACGACATGGAAATGAACACCCTCTCCTGTTAATAGCCACAGCTGAAGCTGCTGTTACAGTCACAGGTATAGGGGCTGGCCACTAAATTTGAAGGTGAATGAAAGTCAATCAGACGTGCCCTTCCACTTTCTCAAGAGACTGACAAATGGCAGCCAACCAACAACTTGATGCTTTCTCTGTTTGCTTATAACCAGAACAAAAAATTCCTTCCAGTAGCACCTTAAAGACCAACTAAGTTAGTTCTTGGTATGAGCTTTCCTGTGCATGCACACTTCTTCAGATACACTGAAACAGAAGTCACCAGACCCTTCTATATAGTGAGAAGGTGGGGAGGGGTATTACTCAGAAGGGTGGTGGGAATGGGTGATTGGCAGATAGCTGTGATGAGCCTGTTGACGACTCTTAACGACTGCAATAGGTCTTACAGGAAAAAGCAAGGGGTGAGAAGGTGAAAAATGACTTTGTCATGTATAATGAGATAAGAATCCAATGTCTTTGTTCAGACCAGGTCTCTCCATGGTTTTAAGTTTGGTAATAAGTTGCAATTCAGCAGTTTCTCTTTCTTATAACCAGATCACTGACACTTGCAGCAGCGAGTTCCATAGTTTATCTCTGCGCTGTGTAAAGAAATGTTTTTCTTTTTTTCTGTCCTGAATCTTCCAGCTTTCAGCTTCATTTCATGTCCACATGTCTTGGTGTTATGAGACAGGGAGAAAAGTTCTCTTTGCTATGCGTAATTCGTAATTTCATATACAGTGGTACCTCACGATAAGTACTTAATTCGTTCCGGAGGTCCGTACTTAACCTGAAACTGTTCTTAACCTGAAGCATCACTTTAGCTAATGGGGCCTCCTGCTGCTGCCGCGCTGCCGGAGCACAATTTCTGTTCTCATCCTGAAGCAAAGTTCTTCACCTGAAGCACTATTTCTGGGTTAGCGGAGTCTGTAACCTGAAGCGTATGTAACCCAAGGTACAATTGTACTTCTTTCATCCTCTTACTTGCTGTTTCTCTAAACTAAAAAGCCCCAAACGTGTAAACATTCCTGGTTGGGGGAGTTACTCAAACAAAGGCTTCGCAGGAATTAGCCTTGGTAAGACACGCCCCCCCCAGCCACTGCAGGAGATGAAATAGGAGAGTCCTGCACAAAGGGAACATTTTATGAGTGAACCATCTTTGTTACAAACCTGGGCATCCCTGCCTTTCATCTTTGTGCTCTGGAGTACATCTCCCGAAGGCAAGTTTCAACAATGGCCACACTCCCTTGTCCCCATCTCTCTCCCCCCCCTCCTGCTACTGCATCCTTACCCCAAAAGAAACTTCCCAGTGTTTAGCATCTTCTAAGCTCACCTGTTAATTTGCAACCAAAGCCTTTGAACTTTGCGGCTCCTTTGCTGCCTGCTCGGACCCTGGCGCAGATGAACCTTGAGGGGCAAACAAAGGAGGAGGCTTATGTCGAGGTGCCTGAGTCCAGGCCTCCCCTCTTTCTCCCCCTCCGCCCCACATAAAGGGGCTTATTGATGGAATCTTGCAGACAAAAGGGCGGCTTGTCGTCAGCAACAATGGCAGGGACTTAAAAGCAAAGTCTGGGGCTGTGCAATGCTTTGAAGTTAGGTAGGGAAAAGTGTCTCTATTGATGCCGATAATGCAGACGTCACCCTCCAATTGGCCGGGTTTTGCCGCTGCTATCAATTCTGGTCCCCTTCCCCGTTGTTTTCACCTCCCCCCCCCATCTGTTCACTGAAGTGTGCACTACATTAAATAGGAACTTAAACCCTCAGGGTCAAGTCAGGACAAATTGGTCAAACAACATTAAATGTGGTGGGGCTTGGGGACATTTTTTAAAAAAACTCCGTTGTCCTCTCCTCTGTAGCCTGGCCATGTTTTCATCTTCCAGAATGCAGAGAGAAATTCTCTGTGCTGACCTGGATTGGCAGGGGTTTAAACAAATAAAGTTGTTGTTGTTGTTGTTGTTGTTGTTGTTGTTGTTGTTGTTGTTGTTATTATTTACCCTGCCCATCAGGCTGGGTTTCCCCAGCCACTTTGGGCTGCTTCCAGTACATATAAAATCACCAAAAAGTCAGACATTAAGACCTCCCGATACAGAGCTGCCTCCAGATGTCTTCTAAAAGTTGTGTCGTTCTTTATCTCCTTGACATCTGATGGGGGGGCGGGGGGGCGTTCCACAGGGAGGACACCACTTTCCAGGCTCTTCTCCTCAAGATCCTTTTAGGACTGGAGGAAGACATGCAAGCTTTCCTCCCAGCTTGGCAATTCTGTTTGATTCATACTGACTCGGCTCATAACTAGACTAATATTGAACATTGCTGGGAGCCGTTCATCATCGTTTAAGCTACAGCAATGCACACACATCACTCTACCTGCAACGTGTCAATCATCTGGCGCTGTCATAACACGGCTTCTCTTTCTTCCAGAAACAGCCCTGCATTATTTGAAGCTCGGATGTAGCAGCGGTGCCCCCGTCTAGCAAGGAAAAAACCAGAGGTAGTTGTGGGGGGTGGGAGGGGGGGAGAAAGCCAACATCTGGCAGGGTACTGTATATACTATACTATACTGTGCTTCTGTTATACATAAAACAGGGCGGAAAGGAGGCCCCCAAAGTGTTATTTCCCCAGCAGTGTGAAACAAGTGGCTTATTCAGTATGTTTCTCAAAGAACAAAGGCGAAGGGATTAGCTAGGGGAGACGTTAACCATATACTAAGGCAATGCAGCTTATTGTAGATTTTAACTGCCTGGCCGTAAGGGGACTGGGAGAGGCAGAGAAAAATCCATAAAATCTATCATCATGATGTCCAGCTGGGACTTTGCACTTTCTGGAGGAAACGCGAGCCGTGAACCACCAACAGCTGCCTCCCTGCCAGTCTGCAAAATCGCTTCTTAAAGAAAAGGAGTTTTTCCACGAATACCTCTGGAGCCTGCTTAGCAGGCAACTAGTCGAAAATTGTCTAACCCTTCACAGTTGGGTCAAAGGTTAGGGTTTGATCCTGGGGAGGCGCCTGCAGCTGCTGTATCGGTTGCTAACAGGGGCTTCTACGCATCAAGCCAGCAAGTGCCCAGATCACAGGAATCGCAGGCAAAGCTCCCATCCTGTACACAGGACCTACATCCCACTAAAGCTCTCCGAGCAGCAATGCTGTCTGGGCCCCCTGCCCAGCATAAGAACATTAGAAGAGTGGTCTGGTTCAGACTAATAACTTAGCTAGTCCAGTATCTGGTTCTCCCAGCAGCTATCCAGAGGCCTATGGGAAACCCTCAAGCAGACTGAGCACAAGAGCCCTCTCCCCTCTTGTGGCTTCCAGCAACAGATATACGGGAGTGGTGCTGCTGAGCCTCTTGGGCTTGCTGATCAGAAGGTCACGGGTTCGAATCCCTGCCACGGGCTGAGCTCCTGTTGCTCTGTCCCAGCTCCTGCCAACTTAGCACAGAACACCCCTATTTTCATCTGAGAAATGTTGGCTGGTATGCTGTTCAACAGGTCAAGGTGACGCTGTGGTCTAAACCACCGAGCCTCTTGGGCTTGTTGATCAGAAGGTCGGCAGTTCGAATCTGCCCAACGGGGTAAGCTTCTGTTGCTCAGTCCCAGCTCCTGCCAACCTAGCAGTTCGAAAGCACACCAGTGCAAGTAGATAAATAGGTACCACTGTGGCGGAAAGATAAATGGCATTTCTGTGTGCTCTGGTTTCCGTCACAGTGCTCCGTTGCGCCAGAAGCAGTTTAGTCATGCTGGCCACATGACCCAGAAAAGCTGCCTGTGGACAAACGCTGGCTCCGTCGGCCTGAAAGTGAGATGAGCGCTGTAACCCCATAGTCGCCTTTGACTGGACTGAACTGTCCATGGGTCATTTACCTTTACCCTTTTTACCTATTCAGAAGCAAAGCTGCATCAAACTGTGGAGGTGGGCCATAGCCACCATGCCTAGCAGTATCCTCCATGAATTTGTCCAACTGTCTTTTAAAGCCATCCAAGTTGGTGGCCATCACTGCTGCCCGTGGGATGAATGAGCCGGAGGACTCCAAATGGAGATGTTCACTTTACTGTTCACTCTGCATCCGGTGTATTCTCAATGCAAAATTTTGAAGCTGCAGGATGTTAGTCACAATCTCCCTCGATCTCATGGTTTCTTGGCAAATTCTGCCATTTGATGCATCCCCACCTTCCTCAACCTAGGTTCAATCCAATTAGAAAATTAAATGCAGAGATAGTGGTAATGATTCTGAACATCTGCTGTTTTTGTATCCATTCTTCCTTTGCTGGGACTTCTGCTTCTTTCCATTTTTGGGCAAGTAACATTCTTGCTGCTGTAATAGCATGCACAAATTAGCTTCTGTACAGTTCAGGTAGTTTTGTCCCTAGAATTCCCAAAAGAAAAGCTTCTGGGTTTTTTTGTTTTTTGTTTACAAACATTATTTTAAACATCCTTTTCAATTCATTATATATCATTTCCCTTGCAGCTATACTCATTCATGAGTAAACCCCAAGGAACAATCTGTATCCACTGCTTTGCAGGACATCTTTGGGAGGAGAAAAGGCTAAGGAATAAGCCCTACAGAAATCTGAAGTGGAGGTTGGATAATAGGATGGTGTCTTTTACATCTCCTTCCAGCAACACCTGCAGCCAAGCTGGTGCCAAATGTCTTGTTCTGCTTTCCTTTGGACCACCATAGCAAGGCTGAGACGCGGGTGGCGCTGTGGGTTAAACCACAGAGCCTAGGACTTGCTGATCAGAAGGTTGGCAGTTCGAATCCCCATGACGGGGTGAGCTCCCATCACTCAGTGCCTGCTCCTGCCCACCTAGCAGTGCAAAAGCACATCAAAGTGCAAGTAGATAAATAGGTACCGCTCCGGCGGGAAGGTAAACGGCGTTTCCGTGCGCTGCTCTGGTTTGCCAGAAGCGGCTTAGTCATGCTGGCCACATGACCCGGAAGCTGTATGCCGGCTCCCTCGGCCAATAAAGCAAGATGAGCGCCGCAACCCCAGAGTCAGCCACGACTGGACCTAATGGCCAGGGGTCCCTTTACCTTTACTTTTAGCGAGGCTGAGAGAGAAGGTCTTGTCATCTGGGCAGCCCAGGACTGCCATGCACACTGCTCACCCTAGAGAGCTCACTTTGGTGCTGCAAACATGAATATAATCTATCAGGTCATGCGTGGCAGGTGAGGTCATCCCTGCGCCCTCTCTGATGCAACCAACCCTGTGCAAAAGTGGTTTGAACACAGCAGGGTGTGCATATGCATGTGTGAATGACCGCCCTGCATTTCAGCCCCGTAACATGAACGTACCCTAGGTCTGGCTTACCGCATTTTAAAGCGATCTAAAGCAGCTTTCACTAACATAGTGCTCGACGGGTGTTTTGGAGTCCCATTGGGTCAGGCTGCCTGGGGCTGACGGGTGTTGCATCCCAAAATTGTCTAGACTAGAGGGCGTCACGTTGGTGAAGTCTATTCTCCATCCTAGAGCCAGTTTGAGACATGGCCAGGCCCAAAGCTAGGTCACGTTTTTAAGGGAGGCCCCATAGCTTTCACAAAATAATGCATATTGTTCTAACAGAAAGGCCACAAAAATAGAAACAATAAGCTTTTATCTTTGCACATATACCAGTACAAAAGTATGCAGGTGAGGATGCAATGAAAAAGTAATGATCTAACTGCAACATATATCTTACAGTAGCCTATTTGCATATGAAATACCTTGAAATGTGAATACCTTATGATTTCTTACTTAGCATATATGAACACTGTATTATAGTTATTTATACATAGATTTATGAACACAATACAGCAAATAACTCTGCATTTTTGTCTCACATCAGATTGATAATGTCTGTTTTGCAGTTTTCCCTGTTTCCTTTGGTTTCTAACCAATTATGTAGAACTCGAAATTTGTAATTGTTTGCTCATTTCGTAGTTAGGGGGACCCTCATCATTTGGGACCCTAAGTTGTAGCTTCCTTTGCATGTGCACAAATCCAGCACCGCTGTACTCCAAGGAGCAAGAAGACCAATCCTGCCAGGATCTGATTCCCCAGTGCATTCCATGCAGGAAACATGCTGGTTGAGGGAGACCACTGAAGACAGCTGGTGGGTGGAGGGCTCAACCATGCTCCATTGGACAGCATGTTTTTGTCCCACTGCTGGGAATGGGAATGCCCTGCCCAAGCTCCTTCTTGCTGCCTGACTCCCCACCTCGTAACCATCCCCCAGATAGCTCCAGGAGGCCTGACCTGTTGAGGTAAAGGTAAAAGACCCCTGTACAGTTCAGTCCAGTCAAGGGCGACTATGGGGTTGCGGCGCTCATCTTGCTTTCAGGCCGAGGGAGCTGGCGTTTGTCCACAGATAGCTTTCTGGGTCATGTGGCCAGCATGACTAAACTGCTTATGGCACAACAGAACACCGTGACGGAAACCAGAGTGCACGGAAACGCCATTTACCTTCCTGTCACAGTGGTATCTATTTATCTACTTGCACTGGCGTGCTTTCGATCTGCTAGGCTGGCAGGAGCTGGGACAGAGCAATGGGAGCTCACCCAATTGGGCGGATTAGAACTGCTGACCTTCTGATCAACAAGCCCAAGAGGCTCAGTGGTTTAGACCACAGTGCAACCTGTGTCCCTTGACCTGGTGAACGGCATACCAGCCAACATTTCTCAGATGAAAATAGGGGCGTTTTGTTCTACACCAGTAAGCTTCCCTGCGTTTGATCTTGCTGCACCCAGATACTTCTTTGGCAATCACTTGTAGCCGAGTAAGATTTATCTTCCATAAACACGGTTTTAACAATGAGTCAGTAAGTGACTGTGGAGGCCAATTCTAGATCCACACGTCCTTCCACAGTGGGGACAGTCGATCACTTCTCCTACCTTGGCAGTTAGCTTTCCACAAGGGCCAACATTGATGCCGAAATCCAACATCGCCTGAGCTCTGCGAGTGCAGTTTTCTCCCAACTGAAGCGCAGAGTGTTTGAGGACCGGGACATTCGCAGGGAAACCAAAATGCTTATTTACAAAGCTATTGTACTACCAACCTTACTATATGCTTGTGAAACATGGACCACTTATAAACGCCATCTCCAACTCCTTGAAAGATTCCATCAACAGTGTCTCTGAGAAATTTTACACATCACTTGGGAAGACAGGCAAACTAATATCAGTGTACTGGAAGAAGCAAAGACCACCAGTGTTGAAGCAATGATTCTTCAACATCAACTTTGTTGGACTGGTTATATTGTGTGGATGCCTGATGATCGTCTTCCAAAGCAACTACTCTATTCCGAATTTAAAAATGGGAAGCGTAATGCTGGTGGTCATCAAAAGAGGTTCAAAGACTGTCTCAAGGCAAATCTAAAAAAATGTAGTATAAACACTGACAACTGGGAAACACTGGCCTGCGAGAGCTCCAGTTGGAGAACAGCCATTACCAAAGGTGTCATGGGCTTTGAAGATGCTCAAACTCAGGACGCAAGGGAGAAACGTGCTATCGTTGACCACTTTCCTAACTGCAAAATGCCTGCTTCTTTTCAAAAGCGGATTTGTTGTGTTCGGCTGTGGCAGAGTAAATTTCCCTGGCCGTGCTGGAATCCTCCCTCCCCATCTGCAAAACACTGACATCCAGAGGTCCCCCTTTTCAAATCTTCTCTCACCTATTAAAATAGCCGCCCTTCCCCTGCGTGATGAATCAACTAAAGCTGCGGTTGATTAATCTACCAATTAAAGCCTGCCGCCCTAAGCGATAATTATGTTTGACAAAGAGCCCGGGTGCTGTTTTCCATTTTGTCCATCGCGTCCTCTGCCTTTCCTTTTCCCCTTAAAAACACAAAACAAAACAGAGTAGCATTTCGCTAACAATGTGCTTAGCCTCTGCCACTTTGCAGGAGCCTTCATGTTTTAAATATCTCCGAAAATTACCTCTGTTTAAGCCTAATTTATGGGGAAGCTGTGCCGTTTCCTGCCAAACGCTGTACTACACAGAGCTATTCTTGTCAGTCTGCCTGCCGCCTGACACCCCCCCCCCCGGCCCCTTGCCATCCAGTAGGGCTCTCAATCGTAACTTTATCTCCCCCTTGCCAGTCTCAGGCCTATTAAACTTAATCACCTTCCTATATAGTATTACCATTCAGCTAATGAAAAATAGTTCTCTCTCAAGGTAGCGTGTTATAACGATAGCTCCTCTGTCGAGCCACAGTCGCCTTTTGTTCCTCTTAAGCCCCGCTGACTCCCCCCACCCCCATCCCCAAAACCACCATTCAGATGCACATTAATTTTGCACAGAGAGGGGAAAATGAGGGGTGGGAGAGAGAGAGGAAGCAGAGAGCCGTCTCCCGGAGAGAAATGGCACATCAAAAATAAGGAAAACATCCTTACAGAAATCTGTATTATTCATTCCTATAAATTATCAAGCAGCAATGGAACAAGAGGTTGGGTGGGGGGAATCGAGAGAGAGAGAGAGATTGCTGTATTAAAGAGATGGGTGGGTTGCCTTCATTTGGAAATGAGCCAAGTGGAACTACTCTAATTTATCTTCAAGGCGAAAAGGGGAGTAAAATGCATTTATTAGCTCCATAACCCGCTCCTTCTCCCTTCCTCCCAACCAGCTATATAAACACAAAGTGTGCACTGTACTGGCACTGTGGGTAAGAAGAGGAGTCTTGTTCTGGAAGGGCACTCGCCATGCTCTCTTGACACATGTACCTGGCAGGCTGCACTAAGCCCTCTAGGGTTTTATTGCAGTGCACAGCACTGATTGGCTGCCGTCTGTGTTGTCCCAAGAGTAGTATTGCCACGTTTCTAAAATGGATGAGATTTTTGAAAATATAGAAAAGCAGAGGCCATGACCCAACTTTTCATGGTTTAAGCATACTAACAGCACTAATAATAATAATAATAATAATAATAATAATAATAATAATAACAGTCATAATCTTTGTGTATGTTATGTTCTCTTTTTGTATTTTTATGCTGTAAACTGCCCTGGATCATCAGTATACAAATTTAATAAATCATCTTTGTTATCTGCCTGAAGCAAAATGGACAGCTGCCTGAAGTTGACCAGGGGTGTCTGCAAACTCCATAGTTGTGATGGCTTGGGACTTGGGCTCAGACTCGGAACCAGAGGAGTCTCAGTCTGCACCAGATCCTTTGCCTCAGGCATCATCTGAACCTAGTCTGGGGCCTGACCCTGAAGAGTCCCAGTCTGCACAGGTTCCCCTGCAACAAGCACCAGCTGGGGTGAGTCAGGGGCCTGAGCCTACCCTGGCTCCAGATGCGGGGATTACCTCGTTGCCTTACAGCTGGGCCACTACCAGTTGGGTCAGGAGACGCTGAGGCGGCCCCTGGGTCTAGTAACCCACCAACATCTCCCAAGCTGCAGAGACTGAGGTCTGAGAGAAGGAGAGACCTGAGTACTCGCAGGAGGAGTGCTCGCCTTCGGGTGAGACAGGGAGGTGAGTCACCAGGGGATCAGGACCGGCCACTACCCCGACACAGATAAAAGGCTGTCAGACCCCGCCCCAGGTTGCGGGAGCAACGTTGCTGTATGCTAGAACCTGCCTGAGATCCTGTACCTGTCCTTACCTGGTGTTCTGCCTCATGTCCTGCCTTGGCCTTGTCAGACTGACTCCTAGCAGAACCTTCAGATTCTGGACCGGTCCTGGACCGCTTTTCAAGGGTTACCCCCAGACCCAGCACAATAGCCTTTGCCTGCGTGGTTAGGTTTCATAGTGCCTTGATAATGCTTTCAAGTACTTTCCGTCACCAGTCTCCCCTCCACAGAACCTCACGGCACTATAGGATCGCCCTCAGAGACCACTATTTTCCAGGGACGGTCCCAGATCTACGGAAGCCGTTCCGGTTTCTGATTTGATCCCAGAATGTCTTGCGTTTCTTTAGGAGGTCCCTATTTTCATCAGAGAAATATTGGAGGGGATGGAGTTACACAACCCCCAAGCCAAGGAGATAAGTAACTATACAAACTTTAGAAGACCTCTGAAGGCAGCCCTGTACAGTTGTACCTTGGATCTCGAACGGCTTAGTAGCCGAACAAATCGGCTCCCGAATGCTGCAAACCAAGAAGTAGGTGTTCCAGTTTGTGAACGTTTTTCGGAAGCCAAACATTCTCCATGGCTTCTGATTGAGTGCAGGAAGCTCCTGCAGCCAATTGGAAGCTGAGGCTTGGTTTTCAAACCGTTTTGGGAGTCGAATGGACTCCCGGAACGGATTAAGTTTGAGATCCAAGGTATGAAGAAGAAGAAGAGTTTGGATTTGATATCCCGCTTTATCACTACCCGAAGGAGTCTCAAAGCGGCTAACATTCTCCTTTCCCTTCCTCCCCCACAACAAACACTCTGTGAGGTGAGCGGGGCTGAGAGACTTCAGAGAAGTGTGACTAGCCCAAGGTCACCCAGCAGCTGCATGTGGAGGAGCGGAGACGCGAACCAGGTTCACCAGATTACGAGTCTACCGCTCTTAACCACTACACCACACTGGCTGTATAGGGAAGTTTAAAACAAAAATGTTTAACGTTTTTGCAATGTTTCTATATATGTTGGAAGCCATCCCACAGTGGCTGGGGCAGCCCAGTCAGATAGGTGGGGAATAATAATAATAATAATAATAATAATAATAATAATAATAATGGAATAAGATGTCCCTATTTTCATCAGAGAAATGTGGCAGCTTCCTCCACCATGCTGGGAATTTCTGGACTCCGTTCTAGTTACTGCTGTCTGGCCTTTTGGCCTTTTGCTCTTTGTAAAGTACGTTTCATATTATATTACTAGGGCTGCTGCTCCTGCTTCTTCCACTTGCCAACTTCCTTTCCCTCACAGATTTATCCCTCACATGCTTTAAATTCTGAGGGAAACTGCCCCATTGGGGATCTTGCTAGGAGGTGAAATTGGCATCAGTTTGCATGCATGAGGCAGACATGCCATTAGGACTTGAGGGATCAAAGGCCCCCTGCCACAAGTTTGCACAGAGTTCGGTTTTAACATGTTATAAGACAAAACTGCTCCTTTTCCCCCTTACGCAGTATCCAGGAGCCCATATAGAGTCCTTATGTAGGTTCTCTACTGGTAGGAGAAAATAACAGAGGCCAACCAGCGAATTTTGAGAAGCAAAGCAGCTAGTAAGCCTGATCTTTATTAAACTGTTGCAACCCTGCTCACCCCACGCAGGGAGGGAGGAGAGGAACCCAGAACATTGGTGTGGAAGCTCTTATATAGACTTTTGAAATTGCCTCCCCTGTAGCTCAAGACCACCCCCCGAAACATCATACATACATCACCGAAGGGGTAGTCTATAGCAGAAACCTGTCTGCCAGGATACCTGATAAAGGTCACTGATTGCTTTTACCTGGGCATCCTGGGCATTCTTTTGTGATGGTAAATACTCAGTTCCTGAATCCAGGTCACAGGCTCACCCTATTCATACACAGATACGCCCTTGTGAACAAAGAGACAATGGAGAGCCAGTGTGGTGTAGTGGTTAAGAGCGGTAGTCTTGTAATCTGGGGAACCAGGTTCGATTCCCCGCTCCTCCACATGCAGCTGCTGGGTGACCTTGGGCCAGTCACACTTCTTTGAAGTCTCTCAGCCCCGCTCACCTCACAGAGTGTTTGTTGTGGGGGAGGAAGGGAAAGGAGATTGTTAGCCGCTTTGAGACTCCTGAAGGGGAGTGAAAGGCGGGATATCAAATCCAAACTCTTCTTCTTCTTCTTCTTCCTCCTTGCAGAGAAACATTTGAGGTCAATTTGGGAGAGTCAAAATGGTTTCAGGATTGCTCTTCTGTATTATTCAGACATGTGGTTTATATACTTATGTATGTGATTGCCTTGTACATTTATGACATTAGAATTCCTATAACAAACGTTTAAATTGTTTTCGTAAATCACTTTGGGTCAAGTTTGTGACAAGAGCGAAACAACAACAACAGCAGCAATGTATCGAGTTCCCTCTGGGCAAATTAAGATGGCAGTTTGCCGTCACCCTTTAAACAAAGTAAAACACTTAAAAAAGAAGAAGTGTGTGTTTGTGTATGCGGCTAGATATTGGGGCAAAAAAGATCTGGGGTTTCACCACCCCCAGCCCCCATTCTACATTCCTGAATCAGAGCAGAGTCACAGGCAACATTTGGAGAGGAGACAGGAAATTGAGGGCTAAGAGGAAGGCCAAATAAAGTTTATTTGAGTACTTTTGTTACAATTGCTGCTGCTGTCAGTTACCCTTGGTATATTGACAGGACTGTCAACTGCTGAAAGTAGTAATAGTAATAGTGATTTATTATTTGTACCCCGCCCATCTGGCTGGCTTCCAACAAAGATTAAAAATACATTAAAATGTCACACATTAAAAACTTCCCCGAACAGGGCTGCCTTCAGATGTCTTCTAAAAGTCAGAGAGTTGCTTATTTCCTTGACATCTGATGTGCGTTCCACAGGGCAGGTGCCACTACCGAGAAGACCCTCTGCCTGGCTCCCTGTAACTTGGCTTCTCGTAGCGAGGGAACCGGCAGAAGGCCCTTGGTGCTGGACCTCAGTGTCCGGGCAGAACGATAGGGGTGGAGACACTCCTTCAGGTATACTGGGCTGAGGCCATTTAGGGCTTTAAAGGTCAACACCAACACTTTGAATTGTGCTCAGAAAAGCACTGGGAGCCAATGAAGGTCTTTCAGGACCAGTGTTATGTGGTCTGACGGCCGCTTCCTGTCAACAGTCTAGCTGCCACATTCTGGATTAGTTGTAGTTTCCGGGTCACCTTCAAAGGTAGCCCCACATAGAGTGCATTGCAGTAGTCCAAGCAGGAGAGCATGTACCACTCTGGCGAGACAGTCCGTGGGCAGCCTGTGTACCAGATGGAGCTCGTAGACAGCTGCCCTGGACACAGAATTGACCTGCGGCTTCATGGACAGCTGTGAGTCCAAAATATATTGTTCTGTTCCATTTCATAGATTTGTAGAGTTGGGGGATCATCGGTTTCAACCCCCTGCAATGCAGGAATCTTTTGCCCATTATTGGGCTCGAACCCATGACCTTGAGATTTAAAGGTCTTGCACTCTAACAACTCCCATGTTTTACACTTGTAATGGCTTCGCCTGTTTATATAACTGCATATTTGATTCTTGTTACTCTCCTTGGGACCTTATGGCAGAGGACGAGGGAAAAACCTTATAAATAAACGTAAGCTTTGTTTTGGCATTAAGTTTCTTTGATTAAGGGGGAAGAAAATAAATAGCTTCTATAATGACTGACTCATGGATTTTCTTTTTTTGCATTCCCATCCCCTTGCGTTTCCAGATGTGAGCTTGAGAAACACACATCACATAAAAAGCCTTGTATGTATTGCAGATGTTTGTGTAGGCAAAGATACTCCCGAAAAGCAGGCAGGTAGTTGCCAGCTTTTAAATGATCACTTGCCGCTAATGTGGTTTGGTTCCATTTTATTTTCCGACACCCGATTCCACCCCCAATGCTGCCTTGCCACACTGTCCAAGACACACATCAACAATGATGAGTGATTAAAAAAAAAACCAGTAAGGTGGGGAGAAGCTAAAACATTCCATTTAAAGGAAGAAAAACAACACATAATTGCAAAAATGAGGGAGGCGCTACACGATGTTTGTTTTCACTATTGCCATTTTGTTTAGCTTTTCCAGGAGTTCAGCCAAAAAGGAGAAGAAGAAGAAGATACAACCCACTGCAAATAATTCTTTAATTAAAAAGGAATCTCTTTGCACATTGCAGCAACATACCATGTCCAATATTTCTCCAATGAAAATAGGGACATTCTATTTCATAATGACCGCTCCCCACATTAATCGGGGGGCGCCCTTTGCGTGGTCGTGCGCAGCTCCTGGGACCCTATGCGGCACCATTAGCACAGGCTTGGCTTCACCTTCCCCAGGTGGGATACCTGGAGGTCTCCACCTACCTCAGCCAGTTGCCCAATCCTGCCTGGGGAGGCGCTGCCAAGGTAATCAGGCCAGGTAGAGGGAGGGACCACCCTGCCCATACAATAGGGGGAGGATCTTACCTGGGAATCATCAGTTGGCTCCAGATCTTCTCCCACCCCACCCACCCTCAGTTAAGCCTTTTTTTGCAGGTTAACCTTTTCTCCACAGGTACGCGGGCGCTGCTGCGTCAGGGTCGCTGTTGAAGGGCCGGAAAGGAATTCTCCTGCATTGGCAGGTTTGCCTTTCCCGTAGCAAAACATCACAGCTTGGGCAGTATCAGGCTTTGGGCGGAATCCTTTAGTCTATCTTCCCTAAATGGGGGAGGGCATGTAGCGGTGACCCATGGCCCCCTTCTCCTTGTGGCGGCGATACCACAGTTCCCCGTTAAAGGGGTTCTTTGAGGGGAGGCTCTGGCCGTATGCCTAGAGGTTGTCATTGCTCTCCCCTGCAACAGCGGCGTAATGGGGCGGGCTCTTTCTGCTTGAACATATGTTCTCCAGAGCCAGCCAGCCCACCCATCCCCCACTCTGGATAACCCTGATGTCCCCAGATCCCCGGCGGGGGACTGGGAAGGATAAATGCCCAGTGCCTGAGCCAAGGTCTACCCACATCTGAAACATTTTAATCCCATAGCATGTTGTCTTGAGTGGTTATTCCACACGGGGTCTCCCAGGGTTTGGGGGGCTCTGCCTGTCCATGCAATAATAATAATAATAATAATAATAATAATAATAATAATAATAATAATAATAATAATTTTATTATTTATACCCATATAGTTTCTTATCTCCTTGGCTTGGGAGATAAGATAACTCCATACCCTCCAACATTTCTCCAGTGAAAATAGGGACGTCCTAAGGAAAAGCGGGACATTCCAGGATCAAATCAGAAACTGGGGCGGCTTCTGTAAATCAAGGATGTCCCCGGAAAAGAGGGACACTTGGAGGGCCTGCATGCGAGTGGTCTCTTCTCCTCCCTGCTCATCTTTGGATTCAACATTGCAGGCTCTGTTGGTTTGTGGGAGTTAATGGGACACAATCATGTGGATGTTGGGTGGATGCAACGAGCGGAGCATGGACACAAATGAGCTGGGGTTGTTTTTCTTCCGAATATCACTGAGGCAGATATTCAGTTTATTAAAGCAATTGAAAAGAAATGTGCCCTTCTCTCTGGTGGGCCTTAGCTCCCAATCATTCTGCATTAGTTGAGAAGATAAAACTCAGAGAAATTAAAGGTGGAGGCTCCATTACCTGGGCATTAGTAATGTCAACAATTAATGTGCACGCACTACCTGGGACCCACTTAACCCTGGATGATGGGGCTTCATTTGATGACTTGAAAACTGGTTGGGGGAGGAGAAGCCAGCAGCAGCTGAGGGGGGTCTGATTCAAAACAATGCCCTCCCTCCCACTGGAATAAAGATGGAAAAATGGGCAGAAGTTTCACCATAAGGCAGGGGTACCAACAATAGGGGTCTTCTTGTGTCCTTAAGATAGTGACGTCATAATTAATTACACAGATGACATAGGTTATGCAATTTTACCATGGCAGGTACTGAGATGAATAATGCCATTTTGAGTGTGAGACCAACTGCAGAAGAACGGAAACAGTTCTTCACATGGCGAAAACACAGCAGAAGCGAAAACAACCCTTTCTTACATCCCTATGGCAAGGCATGGTATGCCCAATGTGCTCATTTCCCCCCACCAGGTTGTGGCAGGGTCGGTAAAACAACAGCTACCACACCTTGCAATTCCCAGATGCTATCCCATTATGCCTTATCCTGAAATATGAGTTAACAGCAGTTAAAAGAAGCATTTTCACTCAGGTGCTTTGCTAAGCACACCTTGCAGATGTAGTAAATTACTCACTGCCTTTTGAACTGTCACGGCCTCTGCTATTTGTATGGCTCCCTCAGTTTTCTTCTCACTTTCCTGATAAATGTGTCTTCTGTTATATTCATGGCAAAGGACCTGCATCATTTTTTCAACAGCAAGTTACTCCCATATATTAAGGATGTGCTGAACACGGGGCTTGCAAAGCACTTCACAAGGGTCCAAGAACCAGCTGCCAAAGCCTCAGGCACAGAGCTTGCAAAGCGCTTCTCAGGCACCTGACAATCAGCTGTTCCAAGCTCCAATGATAGTGCAATGATTCCCAAGTGCCTGACAACCAGCCAAACCATTCCCAAATGCCAAATGCAGGGCTTGCAAATCACTTTGCATAGTGCTTCTCAAATACCTGACCACCAGCAGTTCCTCGCACCATGCACAGGGATTGAAAAGCCGGTTGCGGAATGGTTCCTAAACATGCAACAACCTGCTTCCCAAGGACCAAGCACAGGGCTTGCAAAGCACTTTCCAAATACCTGCTGTTCAGCTGTTCCAAGCAAAGCATAGGGCCTGCAAAGCCCCTTTGCAGTGCTTCACATATTGTTGACGTCTGTCTGCCTCCAGAGACAGTGGAGTGCACTTCTGGGGCTGAAATCAAACTGCTGCCTTAGCAGCACCGAAGTGACCTCCCCAGGGCGCAAACCTGGGCAGTGTTTAGGAGGTCCTGGGCTGCCCAGATGACAAATTCCCCATCTCTGCCCCACTGAGGTGGTCCAAAGGAAAGCAGAGCAAGATGTTTGGCACCAGCTTGGCTGCAGGAGTTGTGTATAAGGCACCAGCCAATTGTCTTAAGGACTCCACTCCAGATTTGTATAGGGTTTACTTCTTAGTCTCTTCTTCTGATGAAGATATCCCACAAAGCAGTGGAGGTTTAGAATAAGAATTTTCCTTCTCCTGGATGGGCTCTCTTCCGAGGTGGACAGCCCCATCTGCCTCTCACTTCCCTCTACAGCACATGCCAATACAGCCTTCTTGATCATTGGACCCAGTCTTGGTCTCATCCACTCAATCCGCCAGAGCCTGTCTTCACCGAAGTCCCTAACTCACTGATGGTTTGAGACCCATCAGCTCCCCTCACCTGGTTTAGCCATCCAGTCAAAGCTGTTTCTGGTGTGTGGCCACTGTCGCATGCTGACAACTTCTAGGAGCCACAGGTGAGAACCATGTGCAGGGTGGGGACCAAAGGTGGACAAACTGCCCCAGAAGGAGTATGTCGTGTCCCACCCCAGAGGCTCTACCACTCTCCTAACACCCCATACACCCTAGTGCTTCACAGATACTTTGATAACCAACTGATTGTCTGCTATTTGGAAAGCACTGCACTTTGGCAGGTGTCAGTCACCTGAAGTCATTTGGATGGCAGATGACTGACTTGTGGATGGTCCCACCCACCTGTCAAAGTTCGCCTACAGGAATGGAGAGGTAAAGATCTGGTCCACTGGGCTAAATGGGTTTCCCACCTTTGCTTCAGAAGCATCTCCCTTTGCCTTTGAGGTGTTCTGGGTCCCCATTAGCTGCAGCCAGCAGAGCCGTAGTGTTTGCTAGAAGGGGAAGGGGCTTCAGCTATGTATCCTGGGAAAGAAGCTGAAATACACTGCAACATTTTGTTGCAGGGCCCCACATTGTTTGTTGCTACCCAGTGCCACAGCGCTTGACATCACCTCACCTCTCCTTACTAAAAGATGCTCTGTCACAGGTGGCAAATAGCTTCTCCACCTGTTGCTTGGGGCTCCTTTCGCTCCAAACAATTGCTGCTTGCTGCTTTCTGAGAGCCCCTCGGTGCCACCGCCAGCTCTCTGTTTGTTTATCCGGAGCCGTCTCTGGTTGCCACATTTCCGTCTTTGTCAAATAAAGCAATGTGTTTTCCTCAGATATGGAGAGCCAGGCGTGTGCGCGCATCGCATTGACTCGGGCCTGCTCTTCTGATGGTGCCTCAAAGCCTGGCTGTTGCTGACTTGTTTGCTCATGACGTCTGTTTCTGTGTTGCTCTCTCCCCTGTTGTCTGGAAACTCAAGGGGCATGGAAATATTCCCCTGCCCTCTGCACAGAGACTGTTTTCCATTTGGTGATGCCATCTGCTTGCTCGGACACCCGTTCTTTTTCTATGCAGTGATTTATCTCTCCCCCCCTCCAATAAGAAACCCCTCTTTTGGGGGGCAACTGCCTTTGTTCCTCATCCTTCGGCTTCCAAGCTTGCTGCAGCAGTTCAGGTTTCTTTTGCTCAGAAAGTTCATAAATCACCTCTCTATGCACTTCCCTCAATATTATGTTTGCCTCAGCAAGCAGTTTATGGGGTTTCTCCCCTCCCTCACATGTTTTCGGAGCACACTTCTGTCATCGTAGCTTACTTAGAATGATGAGCTCAGAGAGGATAAGAAAATATTTGTTATAATTTTCTCGCAAGACCTCATAAACCTGCTTGGGAGAGTAAGGCCATATTAACACCACACAGTGAAAGCAATACCATGTCACTTTAAACAGTCGTTGCTTCCCTCAAGGAATTCCGGGAGCTGTGGTTTGTTAAGGGTGCTGAGAGTTGTTAAGAGGTGCCCTGTTCCCCTCACAAAGCTACAGTTAGCGGAGTGGCTCAACAATCAATCCCTCTTCACAGTTCTGTGCAGCCCTTCAAGGGTCTCATGACAGGCAAAAGTGAGTCCAGCAACCTATGTAAATTTTACTTTTGTAAAATAGGGTAGTTTCTACACACACACACACACACACACACACACACACACACCCCTGCCAGGAGCACGACGGCTGTAAATCACACCATGCAAACTGGATTTAACTCTTTATTAGCATAAGAACTTTAATAAAAAAGATGATTTGATAATAATGATAATGATAATGATAATGATAATGATAATGATAATGATAATGATGATGATGATGATAATAATAATAATAATAATAATAATAATAATAATAATAATAATAATAATAATAATTTATTATTTATACCCCACCCATCTGGCTGAGTTTCCCCAGCCACTCTTGGCGGCTTCCAATCGAGTGTTAAAAACAATACAGTATTAAATATTAAAAACTTCCCTAAACAGGGCTGGCTTCAGATGTCTTTTAAAGATAAGATAGCTGCTTATTTCCTTCACATCTGAAGGGAGGGCGTTCCACAGGGCGGGCGCCACTACCGAGAAGGTCCTCTGTCTGGTTCCCTGTAACCTCACTTCTCGCAATGAGGCAACCGCCAGAAGGCCCTCAGAGGAGGACCTCAGTGTCTGGGCAGAATGATGGGGGTGGAGACGCTCCTTCAGGTATACTGGACCGAGGCCATTTAGGGCTTTAAAGGTCAACACCAACACTTTGAATTGTGCTTGGAAGCGTACTGGGAGCCAGTGTAGGTCTTTCAGGACCAATGTTATATGGTCTCGGCAGTTGCCCCCAGTCACCAATCTAGCTGCTGCATTTTGGATTAGTTGTAGTTTCCGGGTCACCTTCAAAGGTGGCCGCACGTAGAGCGCATTGCAGTAGTCCAAGTAGGAGATAACTAGAGCATGCACCCACAGGGTCTCATCCTGTGTACCCGGTGGAGCTGGTAGACAGCTGCCCTGGACACACAATTGACCTGCACCTCCATGGACAGCTGTGAGTCCAAAATGACTCCCAGGCTGCGCACCTGGTCCTTCAGGGGCACAGTTATCCCATTCAGGACCAGGGAGTCCCCCACACCCACCCGACCCCTGTCCCCCCAAAACAGTACTTCTGTCTTGTCAGGATTCAACCTCAACCTCAATCTTGATGCAGTGTGGTCACACCTCCTCACAAAGAAATCAGGATGAATGCTCATTAACCAAGCCTCCAGCAAACACATTATCTGGATGCCCCTTCTGAATGCCAGCTGCTGGGAATTGCAAGTGGAAAGAGTCCCCTTGGGCTTGGGTCCTTCTTGCAGGCTTGCCCCAGGTACCTGGTTGGTCATTGTGAGATGCTGGACCTGGTGGGCCTTTTTATGTTCTTACCTGCAGCAGGTGTGCAGATATTGAGTGGCTGGGTAGCACCCTGGGCGGCTAACGAATGCCCTGTGCAACATTGTCAGCCATTCAGTAGTCATCTTAACTGCATGGGGTTTGCTCAGCCCCCGCCTGCCTCCAACTCTTGACATCTGCCAACAAGGAGACGTGATTTCCCCTCTCGCTTGGATACAGCTAAGTGGTAGCTGTCAAGTGTTCCATCCCAACAGCTGCTTAGACAGATTAAAAGGCAAAATGAACCTTGAGGTAGCCAATTACAGGAAACCATGTACGGTACGGAGGGAGGACCTGTTTAATGTGAGGGATGGAGCTGCTTGCGATCAGACGCTAGTGCCGTGATATCCGGGTCAATGTTTGCGATTTTCAGTTGAAGGCTCCATGGCAATAAGATTTCAGGGTTTCTTTGTTTTTTGCTTTTTTATGCCAGCCAAGTGCAGAGAACCCAGCTTTGCACAGATATGGAGTAGGGAAGGGCAGGAGATATTTGACAACTTTGTCTGACACAACTGGATGTCCAGCTACAACCAACGTCAGTGTTAAGTTGTGGCTGAACATATCAGACGACACAGCGATTCTTCAAACAGCTCTTGTTTATTCACAGGCCAGGACAGAACTGAACTGAAGGGCTCAGTCAGCCTGCTTATATAGAGCTCCAGTACAACGTAACTGTAACAACTTTCTAAAACTATCCAATTACTGAACGTCACTTTCGATCCTTCATTTGCATAACTATCTACAGTATCCCCCTGCTGGCCCAAGGTGAGAACTTCAGTACATAACAGTCAGTGTATTTTGCTCAAATTTTGTTCTCAGGGTGTCATCTGAAGCTGTCTCTAAGAGCTCTTCTTCTTCTTCTTCTTCTTCTTCTTCTAGGTTATTTGGCCGTTCTGCTGTGTACCCTTCAAAACACTGTTGTCCTACCCCTGGGGTTATGTGCACCACACTCTGGGAAAACTACTGTAGGCTGTTTTCGCAGCTGTAAGTCAACCAGATGCCAGTTCAGAGCCAAGGTGTGGTCCTTGTATATGGCAATGAGACAATTTAACAGGATGATGTGGGGTGGCCTATAAACCTGTTGCAGTGGAACCTCGTTTCTTTGACACTGCCAGGGTCTGAAAACAGGGCACGTCTAAACCTCACACTTGAATTTTCTAATTTTCTCAGCACATATCAAATTTGAAAGAGTAGTGATGGAAATCTTAATTTTCTCTTTGGAAAAATACCTCCCTTCTTTCCTGTAAGCAGAGCAATGCAGCTCACGGAAGAAATGTTATTGGTACATCTGAAGGGATCTTCCCCAACAGCTACACTGAAAATGTCCAGGTGTCCCAGTGGAGTGGCTGATAATGGGTTTCAGGACCTGTTCACTTTGAAGCTGTCACTTCAGATTACGGCTGCCTGCTTGACGTTTGAGGAAGAAAGTGCACCGTAGGGGTATAGTGGCTGAAATATGGGGAACTCAGTTTTGAGCTCAGTTCAAAGTGCACATCTTAACCTTAAAGCCCAACAGAGCCTTTTCTGTGGTGGCTCCTCACCTCCTCTATTGCACCCTCATTGCTATAATGTAGATGCCAACTAAAAACATTTTCATTTCCCCAAGCTCTTTGGAACCACTAGGTTTGAACAGGCCATTGCTATTCCAGTTTGTTTTTTTTAATTTCTACATCATATTCTGCCCCCACAACTAATTTTATTGTCCTTTTTTAATGAGCTGAAAAAGGTATTTAAGTATACCTTCACTAAGAAACCAGAGGCCTTCCTTCTGGGTATTGTCGGCCAGAAGGTGTTAAAGAAGGATTGAACATTCTTTATGTATGCAACAACGGCAGCAAGGATACTCATCGCTAAGAACTGGAAAACTCAAGATCTACCCACACTGGAAGAATGGCAGATGCAGCTGATGGACTATATGCAACTGGCGGAGATGACTGGCAGAATTCGAGACCTGGGAGAAGAAAGGATTGAAGAAGATTGGAAGAAATTTAAGATTTATCTACAAAAATATTGTGATTTAGAGGAATGTTAATAAGGATGCTTGGTTATAAATAATTGGCCATCACTAAATTGGATCGGAAATTGACGATAAATGAGATTAAGAGAAACAAAAATTTGTTGGAGAATTGTTACACCATATTGAATTGAGTGGTTATAAATTTGCAAATAAGATGATAATTTGCTTGAAAAAATTTATTAATGATGTAAGTGGGAGCGGGAGACGTGAGGAAGTCCAAAGAAGTTATGAAATTTTGTTAAAACAAAGCAATGCTGTTTATTATCTTTGTATTTCTTTTATAAAAAACCCTAATAAATATTTTATTAAAAAAAAAAATTATTGTCCTTTTTACTATATCCTACCCCTGTGTTGCCCACAACTTTTTGCTGCAGGTGTGGGCTGTGCAATATGGGGCAGCCCACTCCCTGACTTGTTGTAGGTGAAAGACACCTTTGCAAGCATTGTCAGAGTTCTGAGTCATGGACATCTTTTGAGTTGTCACGTAGGTCTACCTGATCTCTGTCCCAAAAACAGGGTGCAGGGCTCTGCAAAGAAAGACGGGGTTTCTCTGAAACTGGGGAGTGCACCCTGCTGATGTTAAGAAGGGGGAGGATGCCGGGCTCTGCCAGATGTGACCCATCTCTGTGTGCTGCTCTGCTATACATCTGGAGCTTCATTCGCACATGTCATGTCAAAATCAAGGAGGGAGCTGATCAAGGGCACATCTGGTTGAATTGCAGGAATCCCTGAGTACGAAGAACATTTGCAGTGGCTGTGGTGGTTCATGTTTATTATTCTGTGATCAGACATGTGCTCCCGTGATAAAGGTCCCAATTTGCTGGGCATGTTAGCTGGGCGATACACACCTAACACAGAAGTAGAGGGTGAGGAAATTGAAAATGTCAATTTCTGTTTGACAAGGTCATTTTAAATGGAAGAAAAAAGAAAGCCAAAAGGACAGTGTATTTATGAGGAAATGCTCAAAGCCCTAAGATATGTAACATGATTCTGGAGAAATACATAGCAGAAGTTCTCCAATTTTGGAACATTAAACTAGTACAGAGGTCTTTGTGGACCTATCAGATCCGAAGCCCTTAAACCTAAGGTATAAGCATTAAGAAAATACAAAAAGCTTTTCATGGGTACATCCAGACAAATGTAATTTGAACAGTGAGCCTCACATATCACCTGCTCAGATGTATAAATTTACTGCCGGTCTTGAACTGGGGAAACTGGGGAAACTGGTTGTGCATGGTGCTGATTGGCTGGCCCTTGTGACAATCACAAAGCTGTCTCCCTCCCTCCCTGGAGCAGTTTGTCAAGTTATTATTTTTTTTTAAGGTGCTGGACGGACATTTAATCAGATACTCTTGTAACCCAATTAAATGTTTAGCAACAAGATATGCTTGACGCCTTGACTGATATATTTATAGCAAGTGCTGTTTAAACATATGCTAAAATGCTAGACCATAAAGAAGGCTGATCATCGAAGAATTGATGCTTTTGAATTATGGTGCTGGAGGAGACTCTTGAGAGTCCCATGGACTGCAAGAAGATAAAACTGATCCATTCTGAAGGAAATGAGCCCTGAGTGCTCACTGGAAGGACAGATTGTGAAGCTGAGGCTCCAATACTTTGGCCACCACATGAGAAGAGAAGACTCCCTGGAAAAGACCCTGATGTTGGGAAAGATGGAGGGCCCAAGGAGAAGGGAACGACAGAGGACGAGATGGTTGGACAGTGTTCTCGAAGCTATGAAAATGACTCTGACCAAACTGCGGGAGGCAGTGGAAGACAGGAGTGCCTGTCGTGCTCTGGTCCATGGGGTCACGAAGAGTCGGACACGACTAAACAACTAAACAACAACAACAACAAAATGCTTGTAACAATTTTTGAGATCAATATTCAAAAGCGAAGCATGACAGGAAGAGAGGAGAAGCAATCATTGCCATCAAGAACAACAACGATGTTGGATTCAAGATAAATCCGCGAGGAGCGAGTGGTGGAGAAAGCTGAACTCGCCAGACAGCAAACAAAACTGCCCTGGAAACTCCTTTTCCAAATCATTAGAAGTTATCAGCTCTCTTGGGTGTTGAGTCTGAGCATGGGAAGGAACAGCCAAGAATACGGGAGCTGAGCTCCGTTAGCAAAATCACTTAAATAATGCAGGTGGAGTTCAGAGAGAAAAGTCCTGATAACACTTTACCAAGCACATGGAACAAAAACAGTGTGTAATTTAAGGAGGAAGGAGCATAGAGGTGTTATTGTTCTTTCTCCAGGCCTTGTACACAGGAGGGAGATATTCAGCCAACATAGGCAGAGGGAATCTCCCTCATAACTACACACCCTCCCTTTTCTGAAGTCTCCAACAGAACCTCTACAGCAGGCTTCCTCAAACCCGGCCCTCCTGATATTTTGAGACTACAATTCCCATCATCCCTGGCCACTGGTCCTGCTAGCTAGGGATCATGGGAGTTGTAGGCCAAAAACATCTGGAGGGCCGAGGTTGAGGAAGCCTGCTCTAGAGAGATTAATACAACCAAAAACATTAGAAGGATGCATATCCTAGCAGCTGAAACTTTGTGATTCCACGCTTTATCTTGAACACTAAGTGTGGAATAGGATGTCTCTAGACCAGGACTTGTAAAAAAAAGAAAAGAAAAGAAACTTGTTGCCAAAGTATAATATTTTTTCACAGAAAATGTAAATTTGGCATACAATTGTGTAGCTGGTTGTACAATGGACAGTAGAAAAGGATATGTTCTACAGCAGGCACCCCAAACTCGGCCCTCCAGATGTTTTGGGACTACAGTGGTACCTCGGGTTACATATGCTTCAGATTACAGACTCCGCTAACCCAGAAATAGTGCTTCAGGTTAAGAACTTTGCTTCAGGATGAGAACAGAAATCGCGCGGTGGTGGCGTGGCAGCAGCGGGAGGCCCCATTAGCTAAAGTGGTGCTCCAGGTTAAGAACAGTTTCAGGTTAAGTATGGACCTCCGGAACGAATTAAGTACTTAACCTGAGGTACCACTGTACAACTCACATCATCCCTAGCTAACAGGACCAGTGGTCAGGGATGATGGGAATTGTAGTCCCAAAACATTTGGAGGGGCGAGTTTGGGGATGCCTTCTCTACAGCCCACTCTGGCAAAGCAGTTATGGAGAAAGACAACAGATCGATTTGAAGAGCTGTAGGACACCATTGATGCTTTTGAATTATGGTGCTGGAGGAGACTCTTGAGAGGCCTATGGACTGCAAGAAGATCAAACCTTTCCATTCTTAAGGAAATCAGCCATGAGTGCTCACTGGAAGGACAGATCGTGAAGCTGAGGCTCCAATACTTTGGCCACCTCATGAAAAGACTCCCTGGAAAAGACCCTGATGTTGGGAAAGATGGAGGGCACAAGGAGAAGGGGACGACAGAGGACGAGATGGTTGGACAGTGTTCTCGAAGCTACCAGCATGCGTTTGACCAAACTGAGGGAGGCAGTGGAAGACAGGAGTGCCTGGCGTGCTCTGGTCCATGGGGTCATGAAGAGTCGGACACGACTAAACGACTAAACAACGACAACAACAGGACACCATTATAATGCAGCACGGAATAATCTCTGTTGAGGTTCTCGGATCCAGTTCCTGTACGAAGGAATATCTGGATTCTATTATCTCCTCCAGGATAACCTTTTCCCTAAGCCAGAGGCTGTGACCTTGGCATCAGCCTTGAAATAGATCTTGCTAAATCTGCCCACTTCACTGTAACCACATTATTGGGATTGGTGTGAGGGGTCAGGGAGTTGGCGTTTCTTTTGTTGGCAGACCCTGCAGCTTAGTTTGATTTCTGCTATTGAGTTTCATTTATAGCCTCAGAAAGGAGAGCACGTTCTTTCATTTGGATCCTAGATTTATGACAACGCCCGTTTTTCTATTATTGCATTGTGTTTCCCCCTCCTCCTCCTTTCAAAAACTTAAATTTATGAAGATCGGATTTGCTTTTTCTTACATGGCTAGTTTTGGAGAGCAATTTTCCACGACCCTGTAGTTTGAATGTACACACACACGCCAGATGTTTTTGGACTCCAACTCCCATCAGCCCCAGCTAGCAAGACAAATGATCAGGGATGATGGGAGTTGTAGTCCAACCACACTGGCTGTGCCTGGTTTACAACGATTGTGGTGGCAGAGGAGACTCTCCAGAATTCCATATAGGGCTTTCTCCACTTGCCCCACTTGGAGATAAGGCAGGGGCTGACCTGGGGGTCATCTGCCTGAAATCCTTGTGCCCCCCATCTTTCCGAACTTCAGGGTCTTTTCCAGGGAGTCTTCTCTTCTCATGAGGTGGCCAAAGTATTGGAGCCTCAGCTTCAGGATCTGTCCTTCCAGTGAGCACTCAGGGCTGATTTCCTTCAGAATGGATAGGTTTGTTCTTCTTGCAGTCCATGGGACTCTCAAGAGTCTCCTCCAGCACCATAATTCAAAAGCATCAATTCTTCGGTGATCAGCTTTCTTTATGGTCCAGCTCTCACTTCCATACATCACTACTGGGAAAACCATAGCTTTAACTATACGGACCTTTGTTGGCAAGGTGATGTCTCTGCTTTTTAAGATGCTGTCTAGGTTTGTCATTGCTTGGGCAAAATCATGGCACGAAATAGCAGCTTTCAAATTGGCCGCCGTGCTCTTTTGGGTAAAAATGGGGTGTCCCATTTTTCCCAGGGCAGTTGAGGGGTATGTGCTATGCTGCCAATATGGTAGTATGTGCAAAACAATGCTATATTTGTCATAGGAACATAAGAAGAGGCTCCTGGATCAGGCCAATGGCCCATCTAGTTTATCCATCCTGTTTTCCCAGTTGCCAGCCAGACCCGCAAGCAAGGCTACAAGAGCATTCTCTTCTGCACTGCCCAGCGACTGGTATTCAGAGGCAATGTGTGGCATTTCGGCTCCTCTAAATTAAAGAGAATGTTGCCCCTTATCTCAGAATCTCTTGGGTGTATGTTCATGCACGCCTGGTGGAAAAGGCAGTATGGAAATATTGATGAAATAAACAGCCCTAAAGAATATGAACTGTGAAAAGGGCCGAGGAAGAATATAAATAAAGCATATTACCCTTGATAAAATATTGAAGCTGATAAATGAAAGCTGTAATACGAAGAGGGGAAGGAAGACAATGTGGTGATATGGAACCCAAGACACGTCGTGCGCAGCTCATGCTCTCTACAATGAGCGAGGAGAACGAGCTGCCCTTGATGTCAAGGCAGAGGAGAGCTCGCATGCATGTTAATGAGCAAGAGTTCTCAGGTGACCAGCCAAGAAGACTCAAACTTATTTCAGAGCCTCGCTTGGAAGGAAAGAGGGAATGAAGCCAGAGTCAAGTTTGGACAGCAAAGCCCTGGACAGCAATCGCAAGCTGCCTGCAAAATAACAACAAGAGCAATTTCTCCCCCATGCCCTCAAGCCCTTATTCCCCGCCTTGCCAGAGCTGGGATGGTGCTGTTGATTTGTGTGCTTGTGCGTGCAAATGATGGACAGCAAAAGAGTGGATAGACCTACACCCTGCATTTGAAGGTTCTACGACAGGCGTATGAAGCACATGGCTTCCCCCAGAGAAACCTGGGAACTGTAGTTTGCTTTGAGTGCTGTGGATTGTATCTCTGTGAGTAGGACACTACAGTTTCAAAGCGGGACAAAGCGTTACCTGTAAGGCAGGTTCAGTTGGACAACACCCACCCACCCACCCCCAACGTTCAGCCCGGATACTGAGATCCATAATAATAATAATAATAATAATAATAATAATAATAATAATAATAATAAATAATTTATACCCCGCCCTCCCCGGCCAGAGCCGGGCTCAGGGCGGCTAACACCAATAAAATCACAGTAAAAACATAATGGCGGGGGAAACAAAAATTTGAAACACAGGTTAAAATGCAATTTAAAATGCAGCCTCATTTTAAAAGTAGCCGATAAATCAAGACTATAAGGGGAGGGAAACATAAGGGCCAGACTGAGTCCAAACCAAAGGCCAGGCGGAACAGCTCTGTCTTGCAGGCCCTGCGGAAAGATGTCAAGTCCCCCAGGGCCCTGGTCTCTTGTGACAGAGCATTCCACCAAGTCGGGGCCAGTACTGAAAATGAGGGCCTTCTGGTGTTTCCCTCATTGCGAGAAGTGAGGTTACAGGGAACCAGGCAGAGGGCCTTCTTGGTAGACACTCCTGCCCTGTGGAACACCTTCTCATCAAATATCAAAGAGATGAGTAATTATATGTCCTTTCGTAGACATCTGAAGGCAACCCTGTATTGGGAAGTTTTTAATGTTTGATTGTCTTACTGGGTTTTCATTTGTTGGAAGCTGCTCAGAGTGGCCAGGGTAACCCAGTCAGATGTGTGGCATATAAATATATCATCATCATCATCATCATCATCATCATCATCATCATACAAGAGTTAAGCATGTTCTTCACACTGGACCCTGGGTGGTAACCTCACCATTAATCATAGCTGTCAACGTTTTCCCTTTTTTAAGGGAAATTCCCTTATTCCGAATAGGATTTCTCGCAAGAAAAGGGAAAAGTTGACAGCTATGCCATTAATCTTATTATTGTGATGCATGGCCAATTGTAGCAGATCATAGGGAGGCAATGTGATGCCCTTCAGACAAGGTTGGAAAACAATTCCATCATCCCTGACCACTGGCCATGCTGACCGTGTTGGCAAGGGTTGATGGGTGTTGTAGTCCAGGAAGATCTGAAGGGCACCACAATGGCTACCTCTGCAGTAGCTAGTGTCTGTGCTTCATCAAAAAGCCAACCAGGGTCCTCCGTTCCATATTTGATGTCTGCCCTTACTTGGAGATTCATCATATCTGGACCTGGGCGACAGAATGATGAAGCTCTGGCAAGGAATTCTCATTGGAAGTGCTCCAACAACCATGGAAACGTGTAGAAGCTAATGTAGTGGAAAGCCTCCTTCTCTGAATGTCTGGCTAATGTGATCAAAGCACCACCTGCTACACCTTGTTTGATTTGTGCCGCCTGCCCCCTGCAACTCTGGACGAACCAAGGAGGGGGCCGCCTGTCCATCAAGTGTCTTTATATTAAAGTCCCTGGAGCACATTTGCATGAAGGTTTTGCAGAACCTTCCTTCAAAGACTGGGCGACAAAAGAGGTAACCTTCGTAGGCAAGTGTACATAAAAGACATGCCTGCTTTGGTTGCCTTGTTAATGCACTATTTCTGTTCTGGTTGTGGAGCTGAAAACAGGTTTTTTAACAAGGAAGTTCTGGGGATGGAACTGCTTGACTCGTCTGCTTCTGTGGGTTTTTGTGTGTTTCTTGTTTGTTTGTTTTTTTAAAGGAGAGCTGGACAATCTGGAAGTTCACTGTGGACTAGGGGTGAGGGAGAGATTCAACCCAGATCACATTCCAAGTTGAACTTTTGCATTTTCCTAAACAATATGCAGACTTTGCATTTGCATTTTCCTAAACAATATGCAGACTGAAACACAGCTGCCCTTGAAAATGTGCACTTCTCTGAATTTTGCAGTGCATTTCTCTAGCCAAGTAACGTGTAAAAAAATAATAATGCATACACTAGGCAGATGAATGCCTATGTTACTGAAAGCAACACACACTTGTTGTTTAGTCGTTTAGTCGTGTCCGACTCTTCGTGACCCCATGGACCAGAGCACGCCAGGCACTCCTGTCTTCCACTGCCTCCCACAGTTTGGTCAAACTCATGCTGGTAGCTTCGAGAACACTATCCAAGCATCTCGTACTCTGTTGGCCCCTTCTCCTTGTGCCCTCCATCTTTCCCAACATCAGGGTCTTTTCCAGGGAGTCTTCTCTTCTCATGAGGCGGCCAAAGTACTGGAGCCTCAGCTTCAGGATCTGCCGGTTCCTCCTCCAGGTGGATCACGTTTGGTCAAAACTCTCCACTATGACCTGTCTATCTTGGGTGCCCTGCTCGGCATAGTTCATAGCTTCTCTGAGTTATTCAAGCCCCTTCGCCATGGCAAGGCAGTGATCCATGAAGGGGAGCAACACACACAGGTGCATTATATTGAGGTTGAAGTTGCTTTGCAAAAATGTGCATATTAGGAGACATTTACACTCAAGTGTTGATTAATTTTACACAAGGACTTTCAAACAAACAGCCCACACCCATGTGGAAATGTAGCAAAGTGGAACTTAAAAGTTGAAAAACCAAAAGAAAGTGAAATTGGCAGAGACACCCATATCTACCCCAGACCTGGTCCTGCAGGAAACCCTGAGGAACCCACTGCCCAATATCTAAGGCAATGTTGCCCCTGTTCCCAGGCACCACTTTTTGCGTTGGCACCCACCTGTCTCGAGAGACAACAGAGTCTCTCCTGAGTTGTCCAATATTCAGCTGCATTGGATGTCCAGGAATTCTTGGGTTATGAGACAGGGAGAAAACACCTTTTTTTCTATTGACCTGGAGCCAATTGAATGTCTCACCAGAATTCAAGCAGTAAAGCTTTGGTTGGACTGCACGACTTCAACTAGCAGGTGGGGGGTAGAAAAATTGGAATGACGCTTCCCTCTTTGTGGGGGGAAATAGTATCTGGGGACAAAGCCTATCCCTTTTTTCTGATGAGCTGGTTGTCTGTGAGCAGAAAGGTTTTTGTAAATGGGAGACATTCCAATATTCTGTCTCTCACCTGCAGGCTGGAGTTGAGGAAGTGCTTTGCCACTTGAATTCTGATGATTGCATAAGCTGACTTTTCACGATTGTTAAGTCTGTGCACATTCCAGGCTGGTCTTAAGCTGAAACAAGTCACGGCAGAGCCTGAGCTGCATATAAGCTCTCTAGTTTGTGGCACCATCAAGCTGAGATCAGATGTGCATTGGAACCATCGACTCCTCAGACGCAGAGGTTGATCGCTTAGGGTCGAACTCTTTCTTTCACCCGACTTGCCTTACTGTTTGTATGTAGCCCAACTTCAGCTGTAAAAGAAAAACCATTAAATACTTGATTTCCAGGGATTCGTACGTCTTAGTAGCACACAGATGCTCTCACAAGTAACCTTTGGTGTGTGTTGGGATGAATGCAAATTGTTTCGGCTTAGAATACATCAGTGTGAAAGATGGTTTTGTAGCTGATTGCACTGCACTCCCCTATCAGTAATACACAAATTTCCTATTCTTTTCTACTAGTCCTGTATATATTTCTTAAGACATCTATTAATACACAAATGGGCCTTTTCTGCAGTGGCTTCCCATCTGTGGAATGCTCTCCCCAAGGAGACTTGCCTGGTGCCATCATTATATGCCCTCAGGCGCCAGGCAAAGTCTTTCCTTTTAAACTAGGACTCTTAATGAGGCCAAACTTAGATTCACAAAATGTTTAGGGGTATGCATACCCCTTCGTCCCCCCCCCCGAAAAAAAGCACTGACTATATGCATTATTTTTTTACACATCCCTTGGCTTAGGAATTGCACTGTAAATTTGAAGCAGCACAGATCTCAAAAGGATAGCCGTGCTTTGGTTTGTGTATTGTTCTGCAATGCGTTTATTAAGCAGGTTTGCGGAATGAAACGTTTCCTTCATCCCTACCCTGGGATGGGGGAACCTCAGGGCTGGGGACTAACTGTGCTCCTCCAGGCCATCCCTGCCTGGCCCTTGGACCTCTCCCCAAAGGGACACCTCCCTCTTCCCAGGCCCCTCCCGCCCCCACTAGGCCAGCTTGACACCCAAAATATTTTTGCATGGCTGGAGTGCAACTTTGGACTCTGATAATGCCTCTTGATGGAGTGGAGGGTGGACAGAGAGAAACTAGATTACAGTCATACCTCGGGTTACAGATGCCTTGGGTTACACAAAACCCAGAAGCACCGCAACGGGTTACTTCTGGGTTTCAGAGCTCGCGCATGCGCAAAAGCACTAAAATCGTGCTTTGTGCATGCGCAGAAGTACTGAATTGCGACCCAGGCGTGTGAATGCTGCGGGTTGCAAACGTGCCTCCTGCATGGATCACATTCGCAACCTGAGCGTCCAGTGTACTGTACAAAGGTAATTTGCATGCATTGCTCCACCCTCTTTCCCCTGGCCCCGCCCACCACTGCCATACGGCCTCTGAAAGGTTGCCCAGAGGAGAACGTGGCCCTCAGTCTGAAAAGATTTCCCCACTTCTGTGCTACCCCTTCAGACATAGTCTCCCCTCTGCAAAATGGAATTGATAGCGACCTATTTCTGCCCCAGGAGCTTCTGGAATAAGGAGCAGTTTGCTAAAACTTAACATTTTAAGCACGACCACAGAGGCGTGTTTTCCAAATTCATACTCTGTGTTGCAGTGTTACCTCACTTTGGGTCTGCAAAGATCCTTCCTCTTTAAAGAAGGCTAACACTTCTAGAAGATAATTTAAAAACTGAATGGGAGCTCCTCCCCAACCCCCGATCTCCCTTTCTCTTTACGTTCTGTTCTTAAAAGTTTCTCTAAAAATAGCTTTTTAACAGCCTAGGACAGAAATACACTTCAGTGTTTCGGAGAGGGTTTTTCTATTTCTTTGTCTCCGTGTGGTTTGCAGCTGGTGATCCCAGATGAACTGTTAGATTCCCGGGACTGTTTGGGCCCCTGATGGTCACGATCATGCAGTGTGCATTGAGTTCAAAAGACGGTAAGCCGTCTGTTTCCTGGTGCAATATAATGATGTCTCCTGGCATTTGCTCAGGCTTTGTAGAAGAGGACATGCGATTCAACTTTGGACATACATGTGCTGTGCTAAAGTGCTTAAGCCACAGTGTGGTGCAGTGGTTAGAGTGCTGGAGCAGGACCTGGGAGAACAGGGTTCAAGTCTTCTCTCAAGCCATGAAGCTCACTGCGTGACCTAAAGCCAGGCAATGGTTCTCGGCTTTAATCTACTTCACAGAGGATAAAATGGGGGTGTGGGAAGACTATATACTCTGTTTGTATGTGTGTGCGTGTATCCCTGGGATAGCTCAGTTGGTAGGGCATGAGATTCTTAATCTCAGGGTTGTGAGTTCCAGCCCCATGTTGGGCAAAATAATTCCTCCATTGCAGGAGGTGGGACTAAATGGGGCTTTGCGGTCCCTTCCAACTCTCCAATTCTATGATTCTGTATATATTAGTATATAAGTCATTAACAACTTGGGATCTCCTAACACCACATATGCCCACTCAGCCCCTTCAATCTTGTTGAACTAGCACTGTTAACAGGCCACAAAAGCAATAACCGTCACCCATTGCTGCTGCTTCCCAGCATCTGTCATTCAGAAATATACTTATTTATTTCATAAAATGTATATACCACTTCATTGTAAAAATAAAACAATAAATAAAAATAAACAAAACCCAAAAACTTGAGTTACAAACACTTCAGCTTACAAACTCCACTAACCCAGAAGTAGTACCTCGGGTTGCGAACTTTGCCCCAGGATGAGAATGGAAATCATGCGGTGGCGGCGCGGCAGCAGCAGGAGGCCCCTCAGGTTAAGAACGGTTTCGGGTTAAGAACGGACCTCTGGTGAATTAAGTTCATAACCCGAGGTACCACTGTACAAAGTTGCCTAATACCTAGTAATACCATTGGTTTGGGTTGGGGAGAAATGTGATTCTATTTGCATTTAATGGCAAGCATCATTAAAAATCTCACACTTTTTTGAATTTTGCAATGCAGCTCACCAGCCATGTAAAATGTACAAAAATGCACATATTAGTGTAAATTGCATATATTCTTGAAAAACATAGCACAAAAATGCATTATAGCAGGGATTTCTCTCAGTTACTCATTTCCCTCCAATCTTTAGTTCAGTTCCCCGTATTTCCCAAACAGTTTGTGAATTAAAAAAAAGTATGTCCCTAGGAAGATTCATCGGCATTTTAAGTGCAAATTTGATCATATAATATACATGTTTGTATACAATTTTGCTTAATGTGCACATTTGGGGAAAGCAATTTCCCCAAATATAATGCAGTCTGTAGGTGATTTTCACTGATCTGTGCATTTTTAGAAGCAATTTGCCCCAGTATATGCATCCCTAATCCCAACAACATCTGGAAGGCAGAGGCTAGCTATCCCTGGCCTAAAGATCTTGTTCCATAATACTAGAGTCTAAAATTACCAAATTGCAGCACTGTGCACTTGCTAGAAAGCATGACGCGGAAGAACAAGGGTCAGTGATGACCACAAGTGATGACTGGCTACTAAGACAGCCATAATTTGTGGCCTCCTTGTGATGTATAGCAAGCAACTGGAGGCACATGAGTAGAATACAGATGAAATGGGGGAAAAAAATACATTTCTTGGGTTTCACTGAGTGCTCATCTCCTCCTCGGCATACAAACAATGCTCTGTCCAAATGAGATCATAACTTTGAATAGCAGGAGATTCAATTTTGTGTTACTGAAGGGTAATTAATTTAATGTATGCAGCAAGTTAAAAAAAATGGGGAGGGGAGGGGAGCATGCTGGAGATAATAAAAATGCATTGCCCTGTAAATTAACCTCTTTTTTGTGTGCAAAACGTTAAAAATAGCTGTTTCAGAAAGAGGCTGTAGCAGTCGACTGAGTAAAGCAAATGCCACAAAGCTCAGTTAATGTGGCAACTGGGGGAGTAAAATGGTCAGCTTCAGAATAATAAACCCTGGGGCTGCTGTGCAATAGATGTGGAGACAAAAGAAGTAGCCGGACTGTGCAATTAGGTAACCAACTTGCAAATTTATTATAGTTGGACAAAACGGAGAGATTTGCAGAGTTTAACATGAAGGAACCTGAACTTAACACTATGTATTCCAGAATATCAAATTCCATTTTAGGCTGGCTGGGTCTCATGGAAGTATGAGCCCAACAAAATTAAGTACAGTGGTACCTCTGGTTATGAACTTAATTCGTTCTGGAGGTCCATTCTTATCCCGAAACTGTTCTTAACATGAGGCACCATTAGCAAAAGCGTACCTCCCGCTGCGCTTGTGCCTCTGGTGCACAATTTCTACTCGCATCCCGGAGCAAAGTTCACATCTGGGAGCAACTACTTCCGGGTTAGCACAGTTCGTAACCCAGAAGCGTTCATATCCAGAGTGTCTGTGCGTTTAGAGGCTTTGTATTGCTAGTCCTAAATTGTCAGGGACTGGCTGGATGAGGAGCAGAGCTGGGAACCGCCAGCCGAAGAGCCTCTGGGGAGGTCTCCAAAGATGACACCTTAGAGCCTGGTGCCTGGTGGTGGGATACTGGGGAGCAGTCAGAAGAATGGATGAGCTGGGAGCTGATAGAAGCAGGAGACTTGAGCAATGAAGGAAGGGCCTTCCAGGACAGGATTAGAAGCTGAGAGTCACAGTGTGCATGCAGACAGTCCTAATCCTGCTGAGATCTCCTCCCCCTGTGACCCCACCACTCAAAGAGGGTCCTGCACATTGCTAAGCAACACACCAGCCAGGCCCAGAGGAAACACACTCTTTCTCTTCTTGGACGTGATCCAGAGTGAGATGCTAGAGGGGAAGGGCATGCCTAGAGCTGTTTCAGCAACACCTTCGTTGGGTTAAGACGAACCAGGGACATTGCTGTGTTATTGTTTCACTGCTTATAAAAAGCTAATTGTGTTCCACACCTTCCGTGTGTGTGCCTGTCCTGTGGATGACCTGGCTTGTTGACAGCTCCTTGACATAGGTGTGGCAAAGTTCTCTATTGCTTGAGCAGTCCTGGAAAAGTCAAATGCTCCATTCTGGAAAAGGGAACGCTGGGATTGCAGTTGCAAACATGCCACATTGAGCTCTGGCCCTTGTATTTTTCTCCATTAAAACTCTTATCTAACCAGCATGGCAGATAGCTGTTGCCAAGAACACCATTGTGCATCTCTTCCTTTTTGTGTGAAATTACTTTACTTGTTCAAGAAACGTCCTTCTTCTCCGCCTTGCAAATCTTTAAGAACTTTTTTAAGGGTGCTTATCTTTAGTGGCAGATATTTTAATTTTCATTCAGGATAGTATGGATATTGGCAAGCCGCAGTTGCCTGGAAAAACCCCTCTCATTGCATCCGCAGCAATTATTGTTCCCTATCTCCACCGCCCCCTGCCAAGGCATAGTACTGCATGTTGCAAAACCTCCACAAAAGAGGTACTTAAGATGAACAAGGCAAGAGCTGGCAACACAAGGGAGAGAGCTGGCTAATGTGCCTGATGTTGAGACTTGTATAGGCTGCACAATGATTTTAATTGTTGGGCTGTGTGGATTGCAGTCTCGGGCGTTTTGGTGAATGGAATCCCAGGTCACAGGAAAGGATAAGCTCTCCAGAGGGCAATGGATAAGAGTACTAATCTGAACTCCCTTTTTTCTGTGCGTTTGTGTTCATACGCAGTTTTGTACTGTGTGTCAAAAAAGCTCGGGTTTCCGATGAATTAGAGAGGTCACCTTTCTAATGTAGAGTTCCAAGGCCATATAGCTCTTAACTACATAACTATCACCTATGATAGTGGAGAATTTAAGATGGCACAAGAAAATAGAGAGGAGGGGAAAAGGAGAGTAAAGAAACGCAATGACTAATTGTAATAATGTTTTCAGTGGCTCTCAAGTTGACTGAGAACATGACAACCTGGGTCATTATGACAAATATGCATTTCTAGTTACAATAAATTTCTCTGCCCTTAAATAATGCAATGAAAAAGAGGAGAAATGACTCATTTGAACTTAAGCACTGGCCAGGATCTGATGCAAGCCATGATGGGGCCCTGATGGGGCAAATTAGTTTGAAGAGATGGATGCACAAATTGGGAAGACTCTCACCAGGGCCGTCTTACCCATAGGTGCTAGGGGGTGCAGGGCACCCAGGTGCTGGGCTCTCAGGGCCACCAGACCGAGAGTCTGGGGCCCGAGAGTTGAGTCCGGGGAAGAGCTCGTCCGTCGGTTGGAGAGCTGCAGCGGGCTCTTCTGCTGTGGGCGGCTCTGAACCGTGAGTTCGGGGGGACCAAGCTAGCGAGACGCTGAGGCAGGAGGCTGGCTGGCTCAATCTTCCTGTGCACCTGGGACCAGGCAACCGGGGGGGGGAGGGCACCGGGCAGATCTTTGCACCCGGGCACCACAAATGCTTAAGACAGCCCTGACTCTCACACTGCCTAGGAAAGGGAAGGGGAAGCTGTGGCACTGCCTTTGTTGTTGGACCTCAGCTCCCACCAGCCCCAACCAGCATGGCCAATGGTTATGGATAATGGGAGTTGTCATCCAACAACACCTGGAAGGCTGCAGGTTCCCCATCTTTGGCCTTGGACAGGGGTTCCAAAACCCTACCCCCTGCCAGGACCACTTAATGATTTTTCTGCCTGTTGTAGCGATTGCAATGTATGTGCGAGATACCATATGACTTTTAATTGCATTTTTATTCCTTCTTTCATTTCTTATTTCTTCTATTCCTGACTGCATTGCAATTTGAATCCAATAGAATAACAGTTGCAAGACCGTCTCTTTCCGTATGAACCTACCCAGACCCTGAGATCATCTTCTGAGGCCCTCCTTTGTGTGCTGCCTCTTCGAGGGGTCTGGAGGGTGGCAACACGAGAACAGGCCTTTTCTGCTCTCCCCAGAGAAGTTTGCCTGGCGCCTTCATTATACAGTGGTGCCTCGCAAGACGAAATTAATCCGTTCCGTGAGGCTCTTCGTATAGCGGTTTTTTCGTCTTGCGAAGCAAGCCCATTGACAGCTTAGCGGATTAGCGCTATTAGCGGTTTAGCGGCTTTTAGCGATCAGCTGTTAAGCGGCTTATCAGCAGATCAGCTGATAAGCGGCTTAGCGGCTTAGGAAAAGGGGGGAAAAAGGGAAAAAACCCTGCAGGAACTCGCAAGACATTTTCATCTTGCGAAGCAAGCCCATAGGGAAATTCGTTTTGCGAAGCGCCTCCAAAACGGAAAACCCTTTCGTCTAGCGGGTTTTCCGTCTTGCGAGGCGTTCATCTTGCGGGGCACCACTGTATATCTTTAGGTGTCAGGTACTGGGCAGAGGAGGAGGAGGAAGAGGAATGGTGGAGACCGCCTGTCAGTGGTGAAGCCGCATGCTCCACTACCAGGGGCAGAGCAGACATGGGCATGGCTGGCATACCCCAGGGGCGAGACATGCATCCTGGGGGTGTGGAACACTGCCTGGGCGGGTGGCATGCTGCCTGCAGGGCGTGGCATGCGTTCTGGGGGGCGTGATGCATTGTCTGTGGGGGCATGGCGTCCGGCGTGCGCGGGGGGTGCGCGGTGTGTGTCCAGGGGTGTGTGCACTGCGATGGCACCCTACCGGAATAGTGGTGCCGCGGGCGTTCCTCTGCCAGTGCCGCCTGCCCATAATGACCCTTCCAGGGAGGAAGAAGAAGAAGAGGAAGACAGTCTAGATTTACAACAGGTTTTGAGGGAGGTCGCAGCTCAGAGGCAGATGAGGGGGAAAGCTGGGAAATCACGGGAGAGCCAGATGACACTTTGTCATTAGAAAGCATCCCATCTCCCAGAACCAGGCGAGCCTTCAAAGTAGGAGAGCAAAGAGCTCAAAGACAGAGGGCATTTAGTGGCCCCCGTAGAGGAGACAATGAGAATGACGAATGAGGAAGTGGGAGAAACGGGGAGTGGAGATTCACTCGGGACAACGCCGTTATCCAAGAGGCTGGGTTCTATAGCCTCTCTCTGTAAAGACTGAAATAAAAAAGGACCGTAAGAAACTTTTCCTTGTTTTTATACTTTCCTGGGCAACCAGCTGGGAGCTGCTGACAGCATCCTGACATTAGGCGCCAGGCAAAAACGTTCCTTTTTAACCAAGCCTTTGTTTGGTTGACATCCTATGCCCTTTTAAGATGTGTTGGGGAGGGGGTTATTGGGTTGTTGTTGTTGTTTTGATTATGTATTTTGTGGTTTTATATTCTGATTTTATTCTGTGGACTGCCCTGAGACCTGTGGGTATAGGGCGGTATACAAATTCAATAAATTAATAAAACAAACAAACAAACAAACAAACAAATAAACATGCTGTAGATAATCTGAACTAGGCTGCGAGTCACTGGCTTTAGCTCTTCTCTGACACTCAGTTGTTTTCATTTAGTGGCCTCATTTTTCCATCTACAGTTGCTGCTTAGCTATTTGTCAGTCTAACACTGGAGTGTTTTGAAGTGAGTGGAAGGAGGTGTGGGTGGATGTAGAGATTGCTGAGTGATTGCATATGTGGGGATTGTGCATTTAGGTGAAGTGTTGTGCAGCGTGAATGTAGTGGTTGAATTATTTTAGTGACTGTATTATGCCTTCTCCACAAGGATATATTTAGTTGCATTTTGATATATGCTGATGTTTCTTTTGTTGTGGTTCTTGGTTCCTTCACTTAGGTACATTGTTTAGAGACATTGGTGTTACTTAAAAGTGTGGAATTAGCATTAACACCGTATTTCTTATTTCGGTTCCTTTTTCTTGGGCTCTGTCAACCTCCTGGGGATTTCTGATGAACTGTGAAGTGGTATATAAACTAACTCAGGAAGTGCTGCTTGGTCATATAATATCTGGCCATATAATTCTCTGGAACTGGCCCTGGATGCAGGACCTAAAGAACTAAATGCAAAAGAATGTCCATGGGGACAAATTCCCTATATTCACATACGTATGTTGCTGCTGGTCCCCAAACAGGCTGGGACCAAACAGGAAGGAGAAACAGTGGAGTGGATTTGGTGGAGAGCTCACCCAGACTGCCCATTCTTCCAACAAACTGAAGCAAAACGCAAAAAAAACCAACAACAACAGTTATGTTTTTCCCCTAAGGGCAAACACAGTCTACTATTATACACAGAACCACATAATTGTAGAGTTGAAAGTGTCCTCCCAGGGTCATCTAGTCCAACCACCTGCAATGCAGGAATCTAAGCTATCATCCAACATTAAAGTCAGGGTCTGGGAATGTCTCCTAGGGCTGGAGGAGCAGGGCAGGTGGAAGAAGCCATTGCATGATGGCCAGTACAAAGTCTGCCTTCCAATTTACTCTGCCTGGTGCTTCTCCAACCTGGGGTTCTCCAGATATTGCAGGATGCTAGCGCCCATCTTACTTATTTCATTTATTTATAAAAGTATTCATATACCGTCCTCTCACAAAACAGCAGGGTGGTGTGCAATGCCACTAAAATATCGAAAAGGAACGCTATGGTCTCCCCTGAGTCTTGGCCATGCTGGCAAGGGCGGCAGGAGCTGGAGCCCCAAATGAAAGAGAAATATAATTTCCTATCCCACATCTATGAGCAAAACAAACAAATCTCTTAAAAGAGTTTTCCAAAGGCTACAATTTGGGACCCGCATATGGTGGCTTCAAAGGGTGATAACTGCCAGATCCCCGTAGTTTTATAACGCGCATGCACATTTATTTGTAATACAGCTATTTCTGGTGCCATAGATATAAAGCCCATTTTACTGCAGGCCTCTGAGCAGCGCTAAAAACTTTTATTATTCCTTCTTCAAACTATACTTAAGGGTACACTTATTGAAATGCCAAAAATCAAGTTTTTCTTTTCTGAATTTTCCTGCTTAGAGTTAAGCCATTTCATGCAAAAGTGGCTTAGTTTGGAGTGTGTAAAGTTCGACACTTGAATGGCACTCACCCCAGACCTGTCAGAGTCTGAATATGGGGGGTTTTTTGGTGGGAGGAGAGAGGGGAGAAACAATCGTGGCATTGTCCCCTTTGCCAATGTTTCCTAGAGGACAGTCATTTCCAGGATCCGTGGAGAGAGCAAGGCAAAACGCGTTGTGCAATGACAACTGTGATGGGTGCTTGTCGGATTGGGAGGCCAATTGCAAAAGTGGACAGGGCTCCTGCACCTTTAATTGTTGTACAGAAGAGGGAAATGCAATTAAAGGTGCAAGAGCCCCTGCTCCCCTTTGCATCTGTGCACCTTATTGTCAATATCCAGCATGTGACTCTAATTGGGAACCTAGGCCCCTAGGCCCCTATGCTTCAGGAATGACCACTCCCCGCATAAAACAGGGGGTGCCCTTTGCGTGGACGTGTGCAGCCGCCGGACCTGGAGCGGCTCCATCAACACAGGCTTGGCTTCGCCTTCCCTCAGGTGGGATACCTGGAGGTCTCCGACCTACCTCAGTCAGTTGTCCAATCCCACCTGGGGGAAGCGTTGCCAAGGAGAACAGGCCAGTTAGGGGAGGGACTACCTGCCCACACAATAGAGGGAGGATCTTACCTGGGAATCCTCACTTGGCTCCAGAGCTTCTCCCACCCTACCCACCCTCAGTTAAGTCTTATTTTGCAGGTTAACTTTTCGTCACAGGTATGCGGGCGCTGCTACATCAAGGTCGCTGTTAAAGGGCCGGAAAGGAATTCCCCTGCATTGGCAGGTTTCGCCTTTCCCGTAGCAAAATGTCACAACTTGGGCGGAATCCTTTAGTCTATCTTCCTCTTTGCAGCGGCGATACCAGGGTTCCCCGTTAAAGGGGTTTCTGAAGGGAGGCTTTGACCGTACGCCGAAAGGTCGTCATTGCTCTCCCCTGCGGCAGTGGCGTTACGGGGGCAGCTATCTCTGCTTGAACATATGTTCTCCAGAGCCGGTCCATCCCCCCCACACTGGATAACCCTGATGCTCCCTAGGTCCCTGGCTGGGGACTGGGGAGGGATAATGCCCAATGCCTGAGCCAAGGTCTACCCACATTTGAAATTTAATAAAGTTGTGGCCAATTTAATCCCATAGCACGTTGTCTAGAGTCGTTATTCCACATGACGGGGATGGGGGTGGGGTGTGCCCGGGATTTGGGGGACTCCGCCTGTCCACACAAAAGTCATTTTAACCACTCCTATAACCAGTAGTGGTAGCTGCTTATTTATTTTAGGCTTATATAGTATTTTCATTATTTTGGTTGGTCTCCAACGGTTTGAGTGAAATCTAATTCCCTTCTTCCACCTGCCTTGCCCCACCCTCCAGTCTCTGCTTCTCAATTTGTATGGTATTAGTTTATGCCCTGTGGTTTGCCGTTGTTTTATCAACTGTAGTTTAGAAATTGTGCATTGTAATTGTTAGTAGTGAATTTCTGTTTAATTTTTATATGCTGATATTATTACTCTATACTATTCTAATGGTTGTTGAATGTTACTTTTTTGATGTAGGTTGCTTGTTTTAAAGTTATGTTTTATTTTTACATTTTTGTACAGTGGTACCTCAAGTTAAGAACTTACTTTGTTCCGGAGGTCTGTTCTTTACCTGAAACTGTTCTTAACCTGAAGCACCACTTTAGCTAATGGGGCCTCCCGCTGCCGCCATGCCGCTGGAGCACGATTTCTGTTCTCATCCTGAAGCAAAGTTCTTAACCCGAGGTACTATTTCTGGGTTAGTGGAGTCTGTAACCTGAAGCGTCTGTAACCTGAAGTGTCTGTAACCTGAGGTACCACTGTATTGCATTAGATTGTTATAGGGTGCACATTCTTTGTTTCTTCAGCTCGTAAACCGCCTTGGGTATTGTAAGACAGAAAGAGGGTATACAAATCAAAAGTGATGCTGCTGCTGTGTGCAGATGAGCTCTTCCACACATTTTTGCTGTCTGTATATATGGAGTCCCCTGACTTAAACTTAACCCCCAGGAGTGGACTCAAGCAATAGCCACTGGCATGGTTGGCCCCGCCCCTGGGAGGGCCCATATGCAAGCTTGCCTGTGATTGGCCAGTTAGCAGGCAGACTTCGATCCAGAACCCTGGCAAGTATGCAATGTCTCAGCAATATCAAAAGCAACACGACGGCCAGAAACAATTACAGTATAGAAATAATGCAAAACTACCAAACTGAAGTCCCTGAAAGTCATCAATTAAGTCATGGTGCCAGATCTTACCTGGCGAAATTCAAACTTGCAAAGCTTTGTAAAATCGGCAAATGTCCAATTCTGATGTCCAACACTGAACTCTGCTGAACAGTGTTTCTGCATAGCAACTACTGTTTCGTTCAGTTCTTCATCAGCCAATTAGTTCAACAACCACTCGTAAGTAGAAATGTGTAATTTCTTCATTAACTGAAAATGAAATATTCAAACGATGACCTGCACATACTTAACACTAACTTCAAATACCCCTTCATGGATCACTGCCTTGCCGCAGCGAAGAGGCTTGAATAACTCAGAGAAGCTATGAGCTATGCTGTGCAGGGCACCCAAGATGGACAGGTCATAGTGGAGAGTTTTGACCAAACATGATCCACCTGGAGCAGGAACTGGCAAGCCACTCCAGTATCCCTGCCAAGAAAACTTCATGGACAAAGACAACAGGCATATCAAAGATATGGCGCTGGAAGATGAGCCCCTCAGGTCGGAAGGCGTCCAACATGCTACTGAGGAAGAGCGGAGGACAATTACTCCATGGAAAAGACCCTGATGTTGGGAAAGATGGAGGGCACAAGGAGAAGGGGACGACAGAGGACGAGATGGTTGGACAGTGTTCTCGAAACTACCAGCATGAGTTTGACCAAACTGCAGGAGGCAGTGGAAGACAGGAGTGCCTGGCGTGCTCTGGTCCATGGAGTCACGAAGAGTCGGACGCAACTAAACAACTAAACAACAACAACAAAAAAACTTCAAACAGCGTGGAAGTTATAAACTGTAACATAAAAAGGTTACATACCCAGCCAGGCCCCCCAGCCAGCGCCGCTGCCAGATCGAGACAGGGGACGAGGCCAGGTCACACCTGACCATTGAAAGGTGACTGGACTTTGGGCAGTATAGCTGAAGAATATGTGGGGGTCTGTGAGTAAAGGCTGTAGCTCAGCAGCAAAGCATCTGCCTTACAAGCAGCAGAAATCTGGTTCGATTCCCAGCATCTCTAGGTAGGGTTGGGAATATCTTCTGCCCGAAATCCTGGAGAGACATTGCTAGGCAATGAGTAAGCAAACAGGACTCAGCATAAAGCAAGTTTCCATTTTGCTATGTTCATACTCCTCTTGGGTGGGACACGGGTGGCGCTGTGGGTTAAACCACAGAGCCTAGGGCTTGCCAATCAGAAGATTGGCAGTTCAAATCCCCGTGACGGGCTGAGCTCCCATTGCTTGGTCCCTGCTCCTGCCAACCTAGCAGTTCGAAAGCACGTCAAAGTGCAAGTAGGTAAACGGTGTTTCCGTGCGCTGCTCTGGTTCACCAGAAGCAGCTTAATCATGCTGGCCACATGACCCGGAAGCTGTACGCCGGCTCCCTCGGCCAATAAAGTGAGATGAGCGCCGCAACCCCAGAGTCGGTCACACTGGACCTAATGGTCAGGGGTCCCTTTACCTTTACCTTTATTGATTTCACGACAGGATTTTTATCACCTCCGTGGGACCAGGTCCTTGGCTATTTCATTTCATCCTGAAAAATCCTAAATCAGCTTAAAGGGGGGTCCTTGACCCACAGTTCCCACCTCTCAATTTGCGCATTGAATGGAGAAGCCGTGCAACTACACGGCACGTGAGACAGCTAAAAACAAATGTTCTGAAGTGGCAATTATGTCCACACAGTGCCCACTCCCCAGCCTCCTTCCATCGATTGCCAGGGATTACGGCGAAATACTTCCTATGCTCAGCACTTTGAAATTGCCCTTCCTTGTATTGACTGAGAAATCCTGGGAACAATAAGTCCAGGGGAGATAAGCGTTTATGATGGATATGTTGAAGGGCCGGGTGTCAGTGACTCTGCCAAGAGGATATTTCAAATATAGATTTGGGCTTAATTGGGAAGAAAGCTAGGATGTCCGTGGCTGGAAGCAAGGGAGAAACCAAGCAGAAGGAGATGTTTTGAAAGATAAAGGGCTGGCAATTCGGATGCACTTTGGGACAAATTAAGGGCAAACACTGCACGACGACATCTACAGGAGCTGCTTTATTAAAACAGTGTGGGAGCCACCTTCAACTTCACCTTTCCTGGCACTTTTTCCTGGATCCTCCTTCTCCCTCTCACAGGTATTGGATCAAGAAATTGAGCGCAGAAATAAAAGATACAAATTTATGATCTTTTAAAGATCAGAAACCATATCTAGTCTATATAAAAAGCTGTTCCCCATACACGAAGACCACAGCTGGGATTGAAGTGTGAGAAAACAGCAGCGCATCATCATCATCAATTTATTATTCATATCCTGCCCATCTGCCTGGGTTTCCCCAGCCACTCTGGGCGGTTCCCAACAGAATATTAATACAGTGGTATCTCTGGGTGCGAACGGGATCCGTTCCGGAGGCCCGTTTGCAACATGAAAAGAGCACAGCCCACAGTGGCGCATCTGCACACGTGTGGGTTGTGATTTGCCACTCCTGCGCATGCGCATGACGTTATTTTGCTGCGTCTGCGCATGCACAAGCGGTGAAACCCGGAAGTAACTCTTTCTGGTACTTCTGGGTCGCTGCGGGACGTAACCTGAAAGAACGTAACATGAAGCGGATGTAACGTGGTATGACTGTAATAAAAACCGACAACATCAAACATAAAAAACTTCATGCTGCTGTTAACAGCAAAAGAGAGGGCCTAGCTCAGTCGGTAGAGCATGAGACTCTTGATCTTAGGGTCAGTTGGACTAGATGACCCTCGTGGTCCCTTCCAAGTCTGCAATTTTATGATTCTGTTCTTCTAAGCCAGGCTGTTTCTGGTAGGTGGTTGGTCACCCTGTGGCAGAACTGCTCTGTAGAGTTGTGTTTATATTGCAAGCATGAGGAATTCCCAGCCCTCCAGATACTCTTGGACTCCAACTCCCATCAAATAAGTGAAGCCGGGCGCATTATGTGACGTTAACATACGAGAGTGCTGGAGGTGAAATAGTTAAACAGGTTACCCAATCAGAACCCGGGGGTGGAGTCAGAGGGACTATAAAACCAGTTCTGGGAGGGGCGAAGGGAAGAGTTCATTGGGAGTTGGGTGGTTGGTTGGAGTGGGAGTGAATTGGGATAGAGTCTGTGGGTAGGTTGAGTTAGTGTAGCGAAATAAGCTGAGTCAGGAACAGTTAGGGGCTAGGAAGACAAGTAAATATCTGAGAGGTGGTTTAGTGAGTGAGAGCAGGTAGCGGACGTTATAGGTCTAGATAGGCACCCCATGATTGTACAGTGGTAGCTTGGGTTACATACGCTTCAGGTTACATGCGCTTCAGGTTACAGACTCCGCTAACCCAGAAATAGTGCTTCAGGTTAAGAGTTTTGCTTCAGGATAAGAACAGAAATTGTGCTCCGGTGGCACGGCAGCAGCGGGAGGCCCCATTAGCTAACGTGGTGCTTCAGGTTAAGAACAGTTTCAGGTAAGTATGGACCTCCGGAACGAATTAAGTACTTAACCCGAGGTATCACTGTAATTGACTGAGACTGTTTATGAAACCACACACTTGTTAAACTGCAATAAATAAACAGAAGTTTATGTTCCAACTTAACCCTGACTGAACTCAGTATTTTACCAGGTAGGGCCTGGGTGGGATCAACAGATGGTGAAATGTCCAGGGACCCTGTGTGATCGCCACACTGTGTTCCTTCAACATCTGAAGGACCTCATCTTCTCCATCCCCGATGTACGGCAACAATTTATTATTTTTTAAAGCAGCTCCCCTGCCCCCCCCCCGCATGTTTGAATAGGTCAAGTGATACCCTGTGTGTGAACTGGCTATTCAGATTAACACAATGTCCTCTCTATTTCTTTGCTGCAGCCTTTGGGAGATTTCCGTGGAAGCTGACGATTCAGCCTACCTGAAAAATTCCTCCTTTTCTCCACGGCCTCCCACCGCCTTTGCCATTCTGTGGGAATACAGGCCCCTGAGTGAATACAGGAGAAGTGAATGTTTCCTTGGCTGCTGCCCAGAGCAGTGAAATTTGCTGCCTCGGGGTCAAATGCTGCAGCGAAACCTCCTCTGCCTTCAGGATAAAATCAAATGCATTTTTGACCCAGTTTCCCCCCACAGCTTCCCACGGCGACAACAAAAAATGCATTTCAGAGAAGGAGAGCAACCCAGGAAAAAAGAGCAAGAACACGTCCCCTGCGTTATAATCTTAAAAGAAGACAGAGCTGTCTCTGTGAAATCTTTGTTCAGGCCTTGTCTGCACTGTAGAATTAAAGCAGTATCTACAATCATGGTTAAAACATCTTGAGAACAATAGCTTCTTAAGAAATGTCAGGAGACAGAAAAATGAACGTGTTCACATAGCACGCATAACAACAACAACAACAACAACAACGATAATAATAATAATAATAATAATAATAATAATAATAATAATAATTTATTATTTATACCCCGCCCATCTGGTTGGGTTTCCCCAGCCACTCTGGGTGGCTTCCAACAAAATATTAAAATACAGTAATGCATCAAACATTAAAAGCTTCCCTAAACAGGGCTGCCTTCAGTTGTCTTCTAAAAGTCTGGTAGTTTTTCTTCTCTTTGACATCTTGTGGGAGGGCGTTCCACAGGGCGGGTGCCACTACCGAGAAGGCCCTCCGCCTGGTTCCCTGTAACTTGGCTTCTCACACCACCAGAAGGCCCTCGGTGCTGGACCTCAGTGTCCGGGTAGAACGATGGGGGTGGAGACGCTCCTTCAGATATACTGGACCGAGGCAGTTTAGGGCTTTAAAGGTCAGCACCAACACTTTGAATTGTGCTTGGAAACGTACTGGGAGCCAATGTAGTTTAGAGTTGAGTTGCAGTTATGTGAGTTAAAAGCTAGAAGAAAAACTGAAGCCTGGAAGGACAGGGAAAGAGTAAGGTTTGATTTCTGTTTGAATCAAAGATTGCGGCTACGGGAGAAACAAGACCATCTTGGGGTGTTCACGCTTTGAGTCCCTTCCTCATAGGCTCAGATTGTATTTATGTGTAAATAAACAATATATCCTAAAAACACCAGAGTCTCCACTGTGCCTCATTCCCAAAAGAAAACACGAACCTTGGGTAAGCATGCAACAATATAAATTTCGTTCTCTCTTGTAATTCACAGTGAAATACGTAATCCTTTGCTGCTGTGAAATGCTTTTATCATGGTTATTTCTGTATTTATAAAAATATTTATATTTTTCGTTGCTGTTACTGCTGTTTGTAAAAATAATAATATCAGAGCGGTTTACAGTAAAAAAAAACTTGTGAAAATATTCAGATAAGTAATCGGTTAACTGTTATGGAAAGATGTATTCTTAATTGCCTGCATAATCTTGACGGAATAGGGAGGGAAATGATGCATGAATAAAGAGTTATGATAACGGTGGAGGTGATGATGATGATGATGATGATGGCAGAGTAGGGCCCAGCAGTTCTGAAGGTGTCCCTGGAACACAGTAGCACCCCAAGAGAGTGCTCTTTGCCTCTCTAACCCCCCATGCAATTGACCTGCATAGGATTTATGGGGCTCCATGAACTTCTGGGTTAGTTGCTACAGCTCCAAGTCTTGCACCTCCTTTTTCTTAATTGTTTGGAGCTGAAGGCAACCTCCGTCCTTATATTGTGCCAAACGGACCTTGCAGCTACCTGCCAGCCAATCCATGCTCCCCACTTCCTCTCCGGTTCAAATGCTTAAGCATTGCTGTACGTGCCTCACGAAACCCTAACGGGCCTTGGTGTCATACTGAGGTTTCCCTGCATGGATGAGCACCACTAGGGTCAGGGCATTGTGGGATAACTCCTGGAAAGGAAACCCCCCTTGACCCCCTTTTGCAGCATACTGACAGTTGTCAAGTCCCAACTGTCCATCTGTTTAGGCCGAAATCTTTGTCGCGGCTAAATTGGAGCAATTTAGCCAATTTGCTGGTATTGCCGTTGTTAGAATATTGATGCCCATTGCTCCAGCTGGAAAACGGTGGGTGCTGTCTTAATCGCACAAACACCACTTTGCAGATTAAGTTATATTTCTAAACCAGCAGATGCCGCTTCCTTCCACCTTGACACCCCCCCACCCCCTTTCGTATCCATCTGGCGCTTTAGACTGCCATCTCCTATAACGGAGGTCTGGCAGGATTACAGCAGAGGCCTCCAGTTAGAATAATAGAATTGTAGAGCTGAAAGGGACTGCAAGTGTCGTCTAGTCCAACCTTGTGCAATGCAGAGATCTTTTGCCCAATGTGGGGCTATAGCCCATGACCCTGAGATTAAGAATTTCATGCTCTAACAACTAAGCTATCCCAGTTGAAGTCCCTGGTGTAGAAACAGCAGAGCAGAACATGCCTTCCATTGCAATTTTAGGACAAGGGAGTGGGCAACCTCAGGCCTCCAGTGTCTCTTTATCTGGCCCTTGGGACTCTCTCCAGGCCACACCTCCTCTTCAGCCACACCCACTTCCCCCAGGCCACACCCTTTCCCCTCCCCCTCACTTTGCACCCAGAGTGTTCCCTCCCCCGAACAGGAAGGTTGCCTCGAATACTGATAGTGCCCCTTGTTTGCATAAGGGTGTATTTAGAAACTACCCCATTGTACAAAGGTGAAAATTTATATCAATTCCTCTGCCTACTTTTGGAACTGGTCCTGCCCACCAATGACATGTCCCCCCCCCCCGAAGACTGGCTAAAAGGGAATGTGGCCTTTAGTTGAAAAGGTTTCCCTGACACCCTTTCAGGAGGAGAGCTGGAATTTCCTCCCCAGAATTCTCCTGCACAGATCTTACTGATCATTGTCAACTATTCACTGGGTGTGTGCCTTTCATTTGGCTTCAGAAATATTCAATAACAACAAGTATTTATTATATAATAATAATAATAATAATAATAATAATAATAATAATACTGCTTCACAACCTAAAGGCATCATTGACACCATACATTTAAAGCACAACAATACCACTTTAAACAGGCATGACTTCCTCCAAAGAATCCTGGAAGCTGTATTTTGTTAAGGGGTGCTGAGAGTCGTTAGGAGACCCCCCCCTTCTCCTCCCAGGACTACAATTCCCAGAATTCCCTGTGAAGAAGGATTGGTTGTTAAACCTGTTGAAATAAGCATAGCAAAAATGCAGTGAAGAGGCTCAAATCATATATATGACTGACACCCTTCTTTGGAAATCAAACCAACCTCCAGACATTAACATTCAAAAACTTTACTTGCAGAAACTTATAGATGAATTAAAGCATAACATTTACAGCCCCGTGCTTCTCCAAGTATGGGCTTGCAGTCTCTTCTTCTAACTTCCAAACAACTGTATTTTCCTCTCTTTCCAGAGCTCAGGACTTTCAGCCTTCCGTATCCCTGTTAAGGTTATGCCTTGCAGCTCCTGTGGGAGATTCCCGCTTTCACCTTCTCCTGCAGCTTTGCTCTCTTTCTTCTAAGCAGAGAAGAAGCGCTCCCACACTCGATTCAACTTTGCAGTGTTCACAGTGGATTCTAAAACACAGTCATCTTGCCGCACACAAATTGGAGTATCTCCTTCACCGAGAAACCTCCCATGTGACCAACGTTAGCCAATCGCATGAGAACTTTCCAGAATTCAGTTACCAACCAATCAAATTTAAACACATAGTCATGCATACGAGCACTTGCAATTTCAGTTAATTAAATTACTGTACTGTTCAGTTAATGTAAATTACTAAACCACTGTGGAAATTGTACCTCTGTGAGGGGGAATAGGGGTCTCCCTACAAGTGACGCGGGTGACGCTGTGGGTTAAACCACAGAGCCTAGGGCTTGCCAATCAGAAGGTCGGCGGTTCAAATCCCTGTGACGGGGTGAGCTCCCATTGCTCGGTCCCTGCTCCTGCCAACCTAGCAGTTCGAAAGCACGTCAAAGTGCAAGTAGATAAATAGGTACCACTCCAGCAGGAAGGTAAACAACGTTTCCGTGCACTGCTCTGGTTCGCCAGAAGCGGCTTAGTCATGCTGGCCACATGACCCGGAAAACTGTCTGCGGACAAAAGTTGGCTCCCTTGGCCTGAAAGCGAGATGAGCGCTGCAACTCCAGAGTCACATTCACAACGGGACTTAACTGTCAGGGGTCCTTTACTTTTTAATAACCCCCAGCAACCTGAAAGAACTGGAGCTCCCAGAATTCTTTGGGGGAAGCCATGACTGTTTAAAGAGACATCATAGTGCTTTAAAGGTATGCTGTGAATAGGGCCTTGGTGTCCTTCAGATGGTTTGCACCACAGCTTCCCACCAGCACCAGCTAGCAGAAGGTGGGTGAAGGATGTTCCTTGGAACGTCTGTCTCACCATGTTGTCTGCTGTGGTGGGTGCGCATTAACGTGAAACAATAAAGGATGCTCTTCTGCTATAGAAATACTGCTGTATGCAGGTTTCATCAATTCATTGAATAGCTGATTGAAACTAATTAATTAGACTAAGAGTTCTTTAATTGGGAGGAAGCCTTAATTAGAAGCAAGGTTTAAACAAATTTGATCCTTGTTAGGCTTCCATCAAGAGCTCGCAGCTGGAGGTCTGGGGGGCAAGGCTGTTTAGCTGCTCAAATGGGGAGCTGACTTGGCTGTTAGAACCTCAAAGGTAGAGCACATGCATTGAAAGCAAAAGGTGTTGGGTTCAATCCCTGATATCCTCAGGTAGGGCTGGGAAAAACTCTGGCTCGAAACCCAGGAGAGGCACTCCCCAGTCAGTAGAAACAGGGGACAAAATTTGTTTCAGTTTATCTAAAGGTGAATGTACTAAATTCACACTTTCCAAAACTGAAACACAGCCATCTCTCAAAATTTCAAAATATCTGTAACTGAAACACAGTTTCATCTGTAACTGAAACCTGTAACTGAAACACAGTTTCATCTGTAACTGAAACCTCAAAATATCTGTAACTGAAACACAGCCATCTCTCAAAATTTGCACCGTTCTGAATGTTGCAATCCGGTTGTACCCAAGGAATGAGTACCAAATGGTGCATCACTAAAATAGGACGTTCTTGCAAATGCCTATACTAGTGAAAATAACATGGGAAATTGCTTCACAAAATGTCTATATCAGAGGAAATTTGAACCAAAGTGTGCTGAAGTTTCACGAGAACTTTTCAAAACAATAATAAAAAATCTGCAAACTGATGGAAATTTGAAGAAGTGGAACTTCAGAGGAGCAGTGAGCAGTTGAATGAAATTGTAACAGACTTGTTTGCCCAGCTGTACCAGTCAGTGTGGATATTGGATTGCACTGGAAAACACCCAGAATGTGAAAAGCGAGGCACAATTTTATGTACAGATCACAAAATTTCAACCCTGAAAACTTGATGTTTGAAAAGTTTGGGGTGAAATTGGAAATTTTTACAGATTGACGATGCTTAGGGATTTGTTACCAAGTTAAGTCTATCTATTACTATTAGTATTTAAATCCATTAACCAATTGAGGCCAATTGACGTAACCATATCTGTCTACTTGACTACTGTGAAGTGCAGAACTTGGCACTTCTACATGTGCAATGTATTCTTTGTTCCACACTTCTAAGGAACTAATATTTTACTGTGCCAGCTCCTATGCTCTGGAACTCCCTGCCCATTGGAACAGACTCCTTCGGGAAGTGGGGGACTCTCCCTCATCGCAGGTTTTTAAGCAGAGGTTGGAATGGCCATCTGTTCTGGATGCTTTAGCTGCGATTCCTGTATTGCAAGGGGTTGGACTAGATGACCCTCAGGGGACCCTTCCAACTCTACAATGCTATGACTCTGTGACATCAGACAGGCGCCTTTGCTGTGTTCTATTATGCAAGCACATAAAGTTGATGTGTATTTTAATTTGTAATTTGAGCTAATAATGTATTTTAATTTGTAATTGTGAGCCAGTGTGGTGTAGTGGTTAAGAGCGGTAGTCTCCTAATCTGGGGAACCGGGTTCGCGTCTCCGCTCCTCCACATGCAGCTGCTGGGTGACCTTGGGCCAGTCACACTTCTTTGAAGTCTCTCGGCCCCACTCACCTCACAGAGTGTTTGTTGTGGGGGAGGAAGGGAAAGGAGAATGTTAGCCGCTTTGAGACTCCTTAAAGGGAGTGAAAGGCGGGATATCAAATCCAAACTCTTCTTCTTCTTCTAATGTATACACCTTCATTTGTTGTTGTTTTTATGAACTTGCTTTTAATGTTGATTTTTATTGGCAATTTTAATGTATATTTTACATGCTTTAAAAACTACTTTGAGGTTTTATTTACAGTTGGGGCATAGACATTTTGTGAAATATAAATACACACACACACACACACACACACACACACACACCTGCTATTTGTTTTTGCCTACCAGAAGATAGCTGCTACAGGTAAAGGAGGCTTCTCAACTATTTTCCCTGTGGAAGATTCTGAGCAACCTTCCCTCCCCACTTCTTAGGCTGAATCCCATGCGCTTTGTCTGCTATCACAAGAGCTCTTTCACTAGTGGAGGAACAAGTTTTAATGTTGGGCAACGGAGAAACCAAACGCAACAACTGTGCTTAGTGGAGACTCATTGCATGACAGATTGTGCAAAGTCACCAGCAACCTGCTAATGCATTCCCATTGCACAACAGTGCCTTCTTAGTGCAAAACATTTTGCCGGCGGAACGAGTAATTGACTTTGACTTAGCTCTGCATTGGGAACAGCCCTTAGCTTTCAGAAGCCGCAATGTTATCATAGAGTAGGGTTGCCATATGTCTGGAGTTTCAAGCGTCTGGGGGGATTTTGAAAAATTGCCCGGGGTTTTGCCAACAGAACCAGGAAGTGCTCAACAACTTTTGTGTCCGGATTTTTACTTCTTGAAATATGGCAGCCCTATCATAGAACACTTTCCCACTAAGGCTGCTACTGAGCTTTGGCATGGAATGACGCTAAGCTATGGGAAGACCAGCAGGACATGTGTCCCTCTCCAGCAATTGACCCATACTCTGGGTGTAGGGATGAGTGTGGGAGGTGAGTTTGGGGTGCGAGATAAGTTGTGTTGTGCTGACATGGAGATCCGCAGAGGATTGGCAGGGCTTGAGAGCAGTGGGCCATTGTTGCATAAATCATGTGATCTCAGAAACAAGCTGTGACCATTAGTGACCAGAGGTGAAGCCTCATGCTGCTTTTTCTGTGTTTTCGTTCTCCTCCTACATATAAAATAGAGCAGGAAGGATAGTGGTTTTTTTGGAAAATGAAAAAGTGCACTCTCGATAAGCATTTGACTTCTCCTGCCCCCTGCAAAAAATAAAATAAAAAACCAACAGCACCCAGCAACCCATCTCTGCATTTGATCAAGTTTCAAGTGCTTTTCAGTTTTCAAAAATACTTGATTTTTATTTTTTTTTTGCCTGGAGGAAGAGAAACACAAGGTTGCTCTTTCTTTAACAAATAATTTAAAAAATGCTGGATTCAATCGCAGCCACCAACACAGGGAACCAGGTGGTTTTTACCAACCCTTGCCCTATTCAGGCAATACACTCAAGGCTAAATAAATAAATAAAATTGTCCAGTAGCCCCTTAGAGTCAACTAAGCCCCTTAGAGAGCAACTTGACATGAGCCAACAGTGTGACGCGGCAGCTAAAAAAGCCAATGCAATTCTGGGCTGCATCAATAGGAGTATAGCATCTAGATCAAGGGAAGTAATAGTGCCACTGTATTCTGCTCTGGTCAGACCTCACCTGGAGTACTGTGTCCAGTTCTGGGCACCACAGTTCAAGAAAGACACTGACAAACTGGAACGTGTCCAGAGGAGGGCAACCAAAATGGTCAAAGGCCTGGAAATGATGCCTTATGAGGAACGGCTAAGGGAGCTGGGCATGTTTAGCCTGGAGAAGAGGAGGTTAAGGGGTGATATGATAGCCATGTTCAAATATATAAAAGGATGTCACATAGAGGAGGGAGAAAGGTTGTTTTCTGCTGCTCCAGAGAAGCGGACACGGAGCAATGGTTCCAAACTACAAGAAAAAAGATTCCACCTAAACATTAGGAAGAACTTCCTGACAGTAAGAGCTGTTCGACAGTGGAATTTGCTGCCAAGGAGTGTGGTGGAGTCTCCTTCTTTGGAGGTCTTTAAGCAGAGGCTTGACAACCATATGTCAGGAGTGCTCTGATGGTGTTTCCTGCTTGGCCGGGGGTTGGACTCGATGGCCCTTGTGGTCTCTTCCAACTCTATGATTCTATGATTCTAAGTTTGTTCTGGGTATAAACTTTCATGTGCATGCACACTTCACACGAAAACTTATACCCAGAACAAACTTAGTTGCTCTCTAAGGTGCTACTGGACAAATTTTTATTTATTTATTTATTTGGACTGCTTCAGGGAAACAAGGCTACCTGCCTGAATCTAGACTCAAGGCTAAGTTCTACACAGGGGCAGGGAGTGGAACTGCATAGACTAGCTGTGCTCCTGATGTCACCTGCAGGGAGGGAACCTTTGTACATGCACAGCTGTACGCATGACGGCTTCCACATGATGTCCAGAACCTTGGATTCCATGCTTATTTATAGTGGCGTCGCACCACTTTAAATGCAGGTGGGGCCTTCGTCTACACAGGTCAAAAGGAACCTTGCTGCTGGTGTTTTCGAAGGCAGCAATCTCCTTACCGTTCTCAGAAGGCCCCTGCAACTCAGGAATAATCACTCCCTTATTTATTTCACAGGTCAGATACAGGAAAGGCAGCCGTGGACTAGGGTTTCGCATGATGCTACAAAGTGACCTTCGCAGCAACTTGAATTTCTTCTTTTGGAGGGTTGAGAGGTAGTTCGGTCTCTGTTAGGGCCGTCTTAAGCGTATCAGGCGCCATGGTGCCACCCCCCATTCCCAGAGTTGCCGACTTTTTTTTAGGGCTGGAGGAGGCAGGCAGTGGCTGGAGGGCGGCTCCTCCGGTGGGGAAGAGGCGGAGGCTGGCCGCTTCATGCTGCAGTGGCCACGGCAGGCAGCACACCGTGCAAGTGGGCCTGTGCTGAGTGAGGGTGTATGCGACACTCTGTGCTGGTCCCGAGGGTTATCCTTGCGGCGAGGTCCGAGGCTGGTCTGAGGTCAAGGGAGCGGTATGGAGGCTGTCCGTCAAAGCTGAAGCTGGGTCCAAGGCAGGGAGTCGGGTGTGGTCAGGAACTCTGGCAGAAGAGCAGGACAGGGTGCAGGCAGGAACAGGCTAGCAACAACGTTGCTCCCACAACTTGGGACTGGGGCTGGCTGGCTTTTATCTCCTCTGAGGCATAGGGCAGCCCCGGTCCACAGGTGACTCGCCTCTCCTGGCCTGGAGGCGAGCACTCCTCCTGAGAGAACTTAGTTCCCTCCGCCTCTCTGCTCTGAGCCTCTGCAGCTCAGGAGAGGCTAGAGGGTTACTGGACCCAGAGGCAACCTCAGCTTCCTCTGATGGGGCTGAGAGTGGAGCACCTGCAGGCAGTGGGTCCTCCATCACCTCAGGAGCCAGAGCAGACCCAGCTGGTGCCTGCACCTGAGGATCCAGCACAGGTGAGGACCCTTCAGGCTCAAGCCCCAGCCTTGGCTCAGCTGGTTCTGGAGGCGGGGACTCCTGTGCAGGCTGGGATTCCTCAGGTTCAGCCTCTGAGTCCGAATCCCAGGCCATCACACACTCCCGCTGAGTGTCGGGTCAGTTTTTCCCCATTTAGCCTTTTGGCAACCCACAGAATTTGGCGCCTGCAGGCTAAAGGGAAAAACCGAGCCGACGCTCGGTGGGAGCGGCGAACGCACCCTCACTCACTCAGCATGCTTGTTCGGTGTTCCCCGGACTTTCAACTGGCGCCCTCCAGAACTTGGCGCCGTGGCACCCAGTGCCACTAGCCTCTATGGGTAAGACGGGCCTGGTCTCTGTACTTGCCTCAGCCCTCAGCCTGCAGCTTCATGCAGCGATGATCAAATCTGCCGAACTCCGTGCGGCGATTAAAGAAGAGACGGCCCGTGATCTATTAAGATTCGAGCAAATTACAGTGGCATTAATTAAACACTGGCTCTCCGGATGATCCTGAACCACAGATGGCACCCTGCAGATGGACTGACACTATTGATATGCATAGAGTTACTCAAGCCTTTAACTTCAGCCGCTGCGGAACAGCAGAGCAATTAATATTAACCACAGCATTAGGCTTCTGGTGTGGAGGGTGGGTGAGGGCTGTTTGAAGAGGGTTAGCTTGGGTTAGGGGTGCCAGCAAGATTTCGGTATGCTCTACATGGCCGGCCCCCACAATCCCCACTCACCTCCTGCTTCCCCATTCCTACAATCTATTGAAAAGAGGCGCTGCTTATGTACCTATGTTAACTGAGCCAAGCCTAGCTTGCAGGGGTGTCGCAAATACTGTATTGGCCCGAATATAAGCCGCACCTATATATAAGCCACACCTTTTAAATTGGAGGGGGGGAAAGAAAAAATACCCGAATATAAGCCACTCCATTCCTCACTGCTCCTGGCTGCATACTTGTCGGGGGGGGGGAGCTGTATTGTGTTGCCAATGGCCTTTTGCCTTCCTCGCTCTATTCCTGGTCTTGGGGGAATGGACAAGGGACTACGCACGGGGCAGGCACTGCTTTGCCGCACTCCTGGCGCTGTTTGCCCCGCGCTCCTGGCTGCATACCGTAAGCTAGTGAATATAAGCCGCACTTTAACTTTTCACAGTCAGAATTTGGGGGGAAAGTGAGGCTTATATTTAGGCCAATACGGTATGAAAGGGGGCAGGGGAGGAAAACATTCACAACCTTTGGCTCCTGCATGGAAAAGCAAGATGCCCTTGTGGTTCAATTGTGGAATAATGAAACCTAAAAATCTGTCTTAAAAACATGCAAATGCTATGTGTTCTCCATTATATTAGCTATTCTCATATCTACTACGGTGGTTATATAAAATTAATCAAGATATAGTAAAGAAATACACCCACCCACCCACACCCACACCTCAATATAAATAGCTTCTATAAAAATATATATCAAAATATACAATTTCTTTCCTTATTTTGTATTATAATAACATGACATCTACTCCAGCCATCCCCCAGTCTCTTGTCATATATTGTAGCACCATTTTCCAAAATTCCAACTTATTTTAATAGTTTCCTTGTTTCTTTAACAGTATTGTTGATTTTGCCAATGCTATCTGCTCCCATCAACAGTGGATCAGTTTTATTTTACTCAGTTTACCCACCCACCCAGGTAAATATCTTCCTTGGTATACCTGCAGCAAAGTCAGCACTTGCATAAAGCAGGCAGAGCAATTTGCCTCAGGCGATGGAGCTGACCCCCTCCTTTCCTCACACCTGTTGTTGCACTGCTACCAGTCCCATTGCGCCACTGCCAAGCAAATCCGTGCCGCCGCCGCCACAGCACTCTTGTCCTCACCGCTAACACTGCACCTTCGCCACTGGCAGCAACACTAAGTACAGTTGCAGTGGAGGGCTGATGGCAGCGTGAGAACAATGGCAGGAGCAGGGAGGGGTCCAGAGGGGGTATGAGGGGCAGAGGTGGGGTGTTTTGCTTACCGTGGCAAAACGTCCCAGGTCATTTGCATTATTCAGCCATCCTGTAAAGTGTGGGGTAATATTTGCTTGATGAACCAGTATGTTTCCAGGCACAATTTAAAGTGTTGGTGCTGACCTGTAAAGCCCTAAGTGGCCTCGGTCCAGTATACCTGAAGGAGCGTCTCCACCCCCATCGTTCTACCTGGACACTGAGATCCAGCGCCGAGGGCCTTCTGGCGGTTCCCTCACTGCGTGAAGCCAAGTTACAGGGAACCAGGCAGAGGGCCTTCTCGGTAGTGGCACCCGCCCTGTGGAACGCCCTCCCACCAGATGTCAAAGAGAACAACAACTACCAGACTTTTAGGAGACATCTGAAGGCAGCCCTGTTTAGGGAAGCTTTTAATGTTTGATGCATTACTGTATTTTAATATTTTGTTGAAAGCTGCCCAGAGTGGCTGGGGAGGCCTGGCCAGATGGGCGGGGTATAAATAAATAATAATAATAATAATAATAATAATAATAATAATAATAATCCTGCAACCTCGCTGCAAACTTTGCTCAGAACTCCCACTGCCCATTACTGTCGTCTAGGGATGATGGGCATAGCTGTCAATGTTTCCCTTTTTAAAAAAAGGGAAATTCCCTTATTCCGAATAGGATTCCTCGCAAGAAAAAAATTGACAGCTATAATGATGGGAGTCGTGGTCTACCAACTTAGAGAGACCCAAGGATGAAGAACACAGCACGGCACTACCATGGCACTTTAGATAATAATAATTTAAAAGGGGATGGTCATAAATCTTTTAAACAAACAAATAAATCTGGGCTGCTAGAATGCTTTGGAAAGTGACTAAATCAAAATTGGTTCTCAGACTTAACGCAGCTTTTTTAAAAACAACAGCAACAACAAACAAACCAAAAAATATATACCTACACCTTGCTAGTTATTACTCTTTGGGATTTATAGCATCTTTCCTGACTGCATTTGTTTAATTTGGATCATGTGGGCATATATATTGGTCTCTGAGGCCAGCGTTAACAGCTGAAAAAAGGCTCCTGGCCCTGGGGTTTTTCTTGACATGGCTCCCAAATGCAGAGGGTGCTTAGGCCTGTCACCTTTGCTCTCCCTTGCTGACGCCTTGCCTCTGGATTGATAGCTTTTCTGTTGGTACCATGGCCTTCGGCGGCAAATTTACTGTGATACACGCATACATTAAATGAAGCTGCTAAGTCGTGTTGTTACCTCAGGGTCCATAACTTGGAAATGTATGCAAACATTTGCGAGGCCACCATGTTTCCCCTCACAAGAGGGTCGTTTTTTTGTTGTTTGTGGTCCTTTCGCCCACCACCAGTTTTCCAGTGTAACCTATAAAGTGGCTTTCGGCTGATTCATTATGAGCCTGTGGGGAGGAATTCCCAGCTTCTTACACAAAAGTCCTATGCATGCAAGATTTTTCTCTCTTTTTTCTAAATTGGCCTTAGCTGAATAAAGCCTGGAATTGTGCTATTCATAATAAAGAACACTGCGGCTCAGCTGTGAGTCCAGGAGAACCACGGAATGGGCCAAAATCACAGCCGTCAAACAAGACAAGTTGAAGTCAGGGCCTGCCCTATATGCAAGGTCATATTGAACGGAAAACAGAGAGGCGGTTCATTACACCAGGCCCAGTCTAGTTGAGGGGAATGGTGCCAGAGTGGATTTGGGGTAAAGCATGATTTCTCAATTAGGGAGCAGAGAAGGTGGGTAAAAGGCTTACAAAGATTACATACCCTGCAAATGCCCTGGAAGAAACTAGGACATCCCATTTCTTCTCAAGAGAGAATGGCACCATTTTGGGAGCCATGATCTTGTGCGATTTGGCGCCATGATTTCCTCCCGAAAAAGCACTTTCTGGAGGGTGAGGGCATGATCTTGCATGCTGTGACTCAAGCATTGTGGCACCAGTGCTCACCCTTTTGAAGAAGTGAAGTAGGACTGAACATCTGGGGCAGGGCCATAGCTCAGTGGTAGAGCATTTGTTTTGCATGCATCCCAAGTTCAACCACCAGCATCTTCAAGTAAGAACATAAGAGGAACCTGCTGTATCAGGCCAATGGCCCATCTAGTCCAGCATCCTGTTCTCACATTGGTCACCTGGATGCTTGTGGGAAACCTGCAAGCAGGACGCAAGCACAAGAGCAACACTCTCCCATCCTCGGATTTCTAGCAATTGGTATTCAGAAGCATCACGGCCTCTAACCATGGAGGCAGAGCTCTCTTTCGTCTTCTTTGGCGATCACTTGTAGCTGAGTAAGATTACAGTACCTTCCATGAACACGGTCTTAACAGTGAGTAAAATTCTGGATCCACACGTCCTTCCACAGTGGGGACATAGGTTTCCGGGCGGGAGTTGATCATGGTGAGCGTTTGCGAAGTGTGCCTTCCTCTTAGCACATTTCTCCCTTGTGTCCTGAGTTTGAGCGTCTTCAAAGTCCACAACACCTTTGGTAAAGGCTGTTCTCCAACTAGAGTGGTTGCAGGCTAGTGTTTCCCAGTTGTCAGTGTTTATATTACATTTTTTTTAGATTTGCCTTGAGAGAGTCTTTGAACCTCTTTTGTTGACCACTAGCATTATGCTTTCAATTTTAAAGTTCAGAATAGAGTAGTTGCTTTGGAAGACAATAATCAGGCATCTGAACAACATGACCAGTCCAACGAAGTTGATGTTGAAGAATCATTGCTTCGACAATGGTGATCTTTGCTTCTTCCAGTACACTGGCATTAATTTGTCTGTCTTTCCAAGTGATGTGTAAATTTTTTTCAGAGACACCATTGATGGAATCTTTTGAAGAGTTTAAGATGACATTTATAAGTGGTCCATGTTTCACAAGCCTATAGTAAGGTTGGTCGTGCAATAGCTTTGTAATAAAGGTAAAGGGATCCCTGACCATTAGGTCCAGTCGTGGCCGACTCTGGGGTTGCGGCGCTCGTCTCATTTTATTGGCCAAGGGAGCCAGTGTACAGCTTCCGGGTCATGTGGCCAGCAGGACTAAGCCGCTTCTGGCGAACCAGAGCAGCGCACGGAAACACCGTTTACCTTCCCGCCGGAGCTGTACCTATTTATCTACTTGCACTTTGATGTGCTTTCGAACTGCTAAGTTGGCAGGAGCAGGGACCGAGCAATGGGAGCTCACCCCGTCGTGGGGATTCGAACCGCCGACCTTCTGACTGGCAAGTCCTAGGCTCTGTGGTTTAACCCCACTAGCTTTGTAATATACAATAGCATTTTGGTTTTCCTGCGACTGTCCTGGTCAGTGTATAGCCATCATGGCTATACCATTGGTAGCCTTCACCTCCATGAAAGTAGGCCTGGGAAGAGGACCCTGTCTGAAATCCTGGACAGTTGCTGTCTGTCAGAGTAGACAATACTAAACTAGATGGACCAATGATCTGATTGGACAGCTTCCTGTTGGGACATTTTCAATATTTGTTGAAAACCTTTCTCCCAGGCAGCTCTGAATTAACATGTTTTATTTCTGCAGTTCTTATTTCTTGCTGATTTTTATGTCTGAATACTGCTTTTTATTATCTGCATTATATTTCATATTCTATTTCCGTAGCTCCTCTTTTTATACTGGTTTATTGTTTAGCTTTAATGTATTTTGCATTTTATGGTCAGGTGGGGTTGGCTTTTATTGGCTATAGTAGGGTGCTTTGTGGTTGAAGATCCTTAAAGATGAGTGTATAAATTTTTGAATAAATGAATACATAATTCAGGAAGGGCAATACAGGCAGGTAAGCCAAGTGTGTGTGTGTTTGGGGGGGGGGAGGGTTTAGCACCCCTTCCTCAATTGTGAGTCCTCTTTCTCTAAAAATATGATGGGACAGAGCCCACTGCAAAGTCATAGCTTCAAGTTTGCTGTTGCTGCATGCAATTTCAGTCCAACTTTATCTTGCATTATCAGCATAGCCCTGCAGAGAGACTTGTATATAATGTCACTGTCTGACATTCTTTTTCTGCTGGGGACTGGATTATCTTGCAGGTATTCTGACATTCTGTTCCACGAAAGATAAATGGAGTTTGAACTGTCTTGTGGTCCCTGCTGGATTTGCCTTTCCTCCTCTTTGTAAATATTATTTTAACAGAAGAAGGGTACAGGACCTTGATTTACTGTCAAATTACAGGCTTGCATAGAATTCTTGGGACTGCAGCCAATCATGGCTGGAAAAAATTGCTGAATCACAGAGTCGGAGAATCATAGAGTTGTAGGCAATCTTCTAGTGTAACTCCTTTTAGATAAGCATTTGAAGGGTTCCTCAATCGCTCGGACTTCTGTTCTGCAGCTAAACATTGCCAGTTCCTTCCAACTTTCCTCATAGGATTTGTTTCTCATACTATTGACTATCTTCGTTGTCCTCCGCTGAACTAATTTGTGAACAACCTTCTTTGAAATACAGCACTCAGACCTGATTTCTAACTAGCGTGGAATAGAGTGGATCCATCCCTTCTTGTGACTTGGAGAAATGCTCACCAGAATGCTGGTGAATTTTCATGCAAACTTGAAATAAATCTCAAACTGATGCTGGTAAACTGAATTTAAGATGGGGGGAAAGGAACCCCAATTAACAGATTCATCCATTCCTTGCTCCAAATTTTGGGCTTTGCCTAAAGTTCATAAGTTGATGCTTTGCCTAAAGTTCATAAGTTGATGCACAACCCCTCATACCTACTGCATGGCGATAGGCTTGATCCAGAAGTTTCTTCTTAAGTTCTTAATGCTGGCATACTTATAAGAAATGTAGCGGTGAAGATGATGGACTTTTCGGAGTTAGTTGACCTGATTGGAAGAATCCGCGACCAGAAAGAAGAGGAGTTTCAAGAGGACTGGAGGAAATTTAAGGACTATTTGAATAAATATTGTAATATAAAAAAATAGAAATTACTTGAAAGAAACAAATAGGCCTAGGATTAAACTAAGTTATAATTAAATAAATGGGATTTATAATGTTAAGAAAAGTGAATAAGATGGACTATAATTGGAAATTGTTTTAGTTTAATAACGATATTGGAAAGCTGTTACTTTTAATTACAAGGAAACTCAGAAGGGAGGGATTTGAGGAAGTCAACCAAGATGTTTAAAAGGTTGGATTTGTGAAGAATTAAGTTAGTTGTTAGTTGTTATTGTTTATCTGTTTATTGTTCCCTCCCCCCTTCTTTCTTCTTTTTCTTTTTCTGTTTTTGTGTATCATTTTGCTTTGTGGTTTGTGTTATCATTGTGGAAAATCTAATAAAAAAAATATTTAAAAAAGAAAGAAAGAAATCTAGCGGGGGGTGGGGTGGGCTGTGAAATAAACTTGACATTAGCACCTGGACCTGCTGAATAGAGGAAGAGATGTTTACAGAAGAAGAGTAAAGGGGTATGCCTATCACCCCCCCTCTTTTAAAAGATGCTGCTTTTATAAGCTGCTGTACCTAAATCTTACAAAATACCCAACACACATCCTTTTCATTAAATGAAATGGCCACAAAGCACCTTCAGAACAGTTATTTTTTTTGACAGTGCTTGAGTTAGAGAACCCCCTTGACCTTTCCCAATTGAGACTTTCAATGGCTGTCATAAAAGGTTTTTAATATTGAAAAAGGTTAAAGAGCACGGAGTGAAAAAGTGGCAGAGTTCCTTCTTCAAAAAGTGAGCTAATTCTGGAGATTGCCATGACAACAGCAAACATTGTCTCTCTCGGTGCTTATGTTATAAACAAAAAAACCAGGAAAGAAGGTGAGGCTGCAATCCTAGCCAGGAGTAGTCAAAGATAAGTCTTATGGGATTCAATGGGCCTTACTCCCAGGTAACTGGGCTAGGCTTTCATCCATCTTTTTGTTTAGCACTGCACACTGTGTGTTTGCTGGGTCTCAGCCAACAGTGGCCTATATTTCCATCGCATTATTTCTCAGAACGCATCATAACATCCATACAGCAAATCTAAGTGACCTGTGGATAAACACAGGTGTAGTGTTGCAAGAGATCTCAATTATCTTCAATTATCTGGTGGTGAAGACAGAAGTTCTGTTCAAAAGCTGTGACGGTGGGTTCTTAATCTGCAGTATGAGTCCATCTGACACCCAGCATTGTTTTTTGTGCATAGGGACACATTGCACTTAAGCACTCTAAATTTGGTCAAATGGGAGATCAGGCACAAATCTTTACTAAAGAAAAAAAAAGGGGGGGGAGCAGAACATATATATATCTTCAGGACCTTGAAAAGACCACCCCTCTCGCCAAACTTTTAAAAGAAACTCGTAAAAGTGGTCAAGGGATTAGGGTGTAGGTTGGTCACTTAAGCATCATGAAAGTAAGAGAAAGCAGTAACCCCACCCAAAGAGCACACATATTTGCACAAATTTCGCGTATGCAGATTCACAAGGATAAATGCAAGCTTAGGAGTAATTGACGCATGTTATACAGAAGACATCTCACCATTGTGGGGAAGACTGTAGTTTGCTAATGGTGACGAGAGTTGTGAGAGGCCTCACAGAGCTACAATTCCCAGAGTTCCTTGCAAAGCAGGAGTGACTCATCTCTGTCTCCTGGCCTCCTTCCTCTCCTGCTTCAGCTTCTGCCTCTTATTCTAGACTTCTGTCTGCCACAGATTCTCCCAGCTCACTAAATCCTGTTGCCTCCTCAGCTTCTGACACCTCCTCCCAGTCTTCTCCTTTCTGTCCCTCTGACCACCCCCTGTTGTCCCACCACGAGTCCCTGGGCTCTGAGCCTTCCTCTCTTGGTGGTTCCTCAGCTGGTTCCTCCCACCCACCCCTCTGCATCCAACCAGTCAGAAACACCTAGCAACCAATATATCTTGCAATACGGAAAGGGGCCCAAACTGAAATTGGAAGGATGATTGTGGGCATACAGAGGCGAGTAACAATCAGCTCTTGCCCAGCTACAGTCCATCTATATTTGTGTAAATCTTCCCATCATTTGTGGTCAGTTTGTTCATAATTAACAATAGCTGTCTATAACTGCGTTATGTCCCCTCCCCCTCTCCAATCTCATAGGCTCCCTGTCCTGCATGTCAAAAGCTGCGTTGTGTCAATCAGTCGGCACGGTTTGTGTCATGCAAATTGCTACTCATTAGGGACCAAGCCAATACCATTAAACAATTACCATTGGTGACCTGACCAGATTCTACTTCAATTCTCCGGGGATGCAAGGCCAATTAATCCAGATCATCACTATTAGAACATCTGTTGGTTTGGGTGGGTAGGTGGGGGGGGAACAGGAACACGAAAAAAGCAACAAGGCTTATAATGGAGTGATTCAGAGGGAGGTTAAAGGATGAAATAAATTACAGCTTTGTGTAAGTAAATATAGCCTACATATGTCAAGAGGCAGGGGGGTGAAGCGCTCCTACGCAAAACGGCAGAGAGAAGGGAGGAAGTTGGCCGTAAGCGAACGAGGGCCCTGTTTGATTTCATCGACTCTTAGATCACAAACTATCAGCTCCAGAAGGCAACAGCAATTGAGTCAGGATAGATGAAACATCAGCCTGCCCTTTGTCTGCATGTCAGATGAAGGATGCTCAGGGCTGGGATGGCATTGCTATAGTGGTCACATTCTGCACACACACACCCCGCCACCAAAAACAGTGGAATCGCATCACCAAAACAGGGCACAGATCTGCAAATAAATTCTCAGAGATGTGCTCCCACAAGTCCACATTCCCAGCATGTTTGCACTCCTGTCTTGGCCAGATCTATGCTGCCTTGGTCGTGTCCACAGAATGGAAGATGGCAGAATTGCCTAGGGAGATGCTCTATGGAGAGCTGACTTCAGGCAACAGGCCCGTTGGCAGACCAACTCTGCGCCACAAAGATGTCTGCAAACGGGGGTGGAAGTTTGGCAAGGCTAATTCCACCGTTGCAGACAACCAGAGGGGCAGTCAGGTCATGCATCCATAGCAGTAACCAGAGGAGGAAATAATAAAATAATAATAATAATAATAATAATAATAATAATAATAATAATAATAGAAGCGCAGGGAGACAAAATGCAATGGGGCATCTGCCGCAGCATAACTAGAGGCCTTCATCATCATCATCATCATCATCATCATCATCATCATCATAATTTATTATTTGTACCCCGCCCATCTGGCTGGGTTTCCCCAGCCACTCTGGGCGGCTTCCATAGAAACCAAAAATACACTAAAATATCACAGATTAAAAACTTCCCTGAACAGGGCTGCCTTAAGATGTCTTCTGAATGTCAGGTAGTTATTTATCGCTTTGACATCTGATGGGAGGGCGTTCCACAGGGCAGGCGCCACTACCGAGAAGGCCCTCTGCCTGGTTCCCTGTAGCTTTGCTTCTCGCAATGAGGGAACCGCCAGAAGGCCCTCGGCGCTGTATCTCAGTGTCCAGGTAGAACGATGGGGGTGGATACGCTCCTTCAGGTATACTGGGCCGAGGCCGTTTAGGGCTTTAAAGGTCAACACCAGCACTTTGAATTGTGGTCGGAAACGTACTGGGAGCCAATGCAGGTCTTTCAAGACCGGTGTTATGTGGTCTCGGCGGCTGCCCCCAGTCACCAGTCTGGCTGCCGCATTCTGGATTAGTTGTAGTTTCCGAGTCACCTTCAAAGGTAGCCCCACGTAGAGTGCATTGCAGTAGTCCAAGGGGGAGATAACTAGAGCATGCACCACTCTGGCAAGACAGTCCGCGGGCAGGTAGGGTCTCAGCCTGCGTACCAGGTAGAGTTGGTAGACAGCTGCCCTGGATACAGAATTGACCTGCGCCTCCATGGACAGCTGTGAGTCCAAAATGACTCCCAGGCTGCGCACCTGGTCCTTCAGGGGCACGGTTACCCCATTCAGGACCAGGGAGTCCTCCACACCAGCCAAATCTGTCCCAAATGCTCCCGTATGGGTCTCTACAGCTAGAGCAGGAGCTGTAACCTTCCAACAATTTGCCTTCACACTCCTCCATTGTCTCCCAAGACAGACGGACGCCAATTCAACTCTAATTTATAGGTGCAAATTTAGAAAGAATTACTATGATTAAAATAGAAATTGAGCTTGAATCCTGACAAGACAGAAGCACTGTTTGTGGGGGAGAGGAGGCGGGCAGGTGTGGAGGACTCCCTGGTCCTGAATGGGGTAACTGTGCCCCTGAAGGACCAGCTGTCCATGGAGGCGCAGGTCAATTCTGTGTCCAGGGCAGCTGTCTACCAGCTCCTTCTGGTACCAGGCTGAGATCCTACCTGCCCGCAGACTGTCTCGCCAGAGTGGTGCATGCTCTAGTTATCTCCCGCTTGGACTACTGCAATGCGCTCTACGTGGGGCTACCTTTGAAGGTGACCCGGAAACTACAACTAATCCAGAATGCGGCAGATAGACTGGTGACTGGGAGCGGCCACCGAGACCACATAACACTGGTCTTGAAAGACCTACATTGGCTCCCAGTATGTTTCCGAGCACATTTTAAAGTGTTGGTGCTGACCTTTAAAGCCCTCAACGGCCTCAGTCCAGTATACCTGAAGGAGCATCTCTATGTTGGTTTCTGCTTTCTTCACTGTGCAGCGAAATGCTAGTCACAAGGCATTGTTTACATTCCACAGTCAGAGTTGCTGTTGGGTTTCCCACGGGAATGGGAGACTGGATGTGACGTATACTGGTTTCCTGTTTTTCACAGTTCTCTCGGTGTTTCCGAGGAGAGAGGAGTTGCTTCTCTGCTCTCGCAGAGGCAAGATGCATGTTTGTATTCTCTCAGCTTTGAAGTGTAAATAAAGTAAAGTAAAGTATGTGGCAAGTACTGCTCATCCTTCCGCTGTGTAGAGGAGCCTGCAAACACAACACTCTACCCCCATCGTTCTGCCTGGAAACTGAGTTCCAGCACCAAGGGCCTTCTTGTGGTTCCCTCACTGCGAGAAGCAAAGTTGCAGGGAATCAGGCAGAGGGCCTTTTCGTTAGTGGCACCCGCCCTGTGGAACGCCCTTCCACCAGATGTCAAAAGAAAAAACAACTACCAGACTTTTAGTAGACATCTTAAGGCAGCCCTGTTTAGGGAAGCTTTTAATATCTGAAGGACTATTGTATTTTAATATTTTGTTGGAAGCTGCCCAGAGTGGCTGGGGAAACCCAGCCAGATGGGTGGGGTATAAATAATAAATTATTATTATTATTATTATTATTATTATTATTATTATTATTATCATTATTATTATTATTATTATTATTATCTCACTGCTCAACAGCAGTATAATCCTGAGCACCACTTGCTAGAGGTGGTGACAATGGGAGGGGGCCACCTCCTTCAGGCCCTGCTTGTGAGCTTCCTGGAAGCATCTGATTGGCTGCTCTTGGGAGGCAGGATGATGGACTAAACGCTCCCCTGTTTTGAGCCTGTAGGAGGTTAGCCACTTATAGAAGTGAATCATCCAAAAGAGGGATAAAAGAGGAAACAGATTTCTGGGGAAATTACATACGCTCTTTTCTCTGTCTCTTTTAGTAAATGTATAGGTGCAAATTTAGAAATGATTGCTGTAATTTAAATAGAAATACAGTACAGCTCAGCACGGTGGGGAAGGTCGTGAACAGGGGCTGAATTCAGTGTGTTGAGCTATTACAAATGTTCCACCTATGAAAGCAGATCACAGCTTGCCAGAAGGAACTCTCTCCTTCCTCTGCCCCCTGTGCTGTTCTCCTGGGCCTTCCGGGGTGGGGGGCAGCCCTTGTGCAGGACTCTCACTGACAGGGTCCATTAGGTGAATATTAGCCTATGTGCCCTCTATGTGCCTGCTCAGTCTGGTATGCAGTGTTAGAATTCCTGCTCCATGATTGCAGTCATGGGACTTTTGTCTATCACATGACAGTGTATGTTTTGACTCCACAGAGTGGGAAGTGACGGAGACAGGATGTTTGTGTTACCGTGTTCCGTGAAGTGGGACTATTCTCCTTTGTATTTACACCAGTGTGGTGTAGTGGTTAAGAGCGGTAGATTCGTAATCTGGGGAATCGGGTTCGCTTCCCCGCTTCTCCACATGCAGCTGCTGGGTGACCTTGGGCTAGTCACACTTTTCTGAAATCTCTCAGCCCCACTCACGTCACAAAGTGTTTGTTGTGGGGGAGGAAGGGAAAGGAGAACGTTAGCCGCTTTGAGACTCCTTCAGGTAGTGATAAAGCGGGATCTCAAATCCAAACTACTCTTCTTCTTCTTCTTCTTCTTCTTCTTCTTCTTCTTCTTCTTCTTCTTCTTCTTCTTCTTCGCTGTGTGATGCTAGAGAGAGGGAGTCATGTTGCAGTGCTCCGTGTGTGTTCATATGTAAATAAAGTAGATTAGCCAAAATGCTGAGTTGCTGAGGTCCTCAGGGTCTTATACTATTCTCACTTCATGCTGAAAAGTTACTAAGAACTCTAAATAGTAGCATATTTTAAATGTATTTTATTAATATTCTTTACAAGGGAGAATAAAATTAGCTAGATAAAGTTTGTTTAGATTTTGGGGTATATTAACTCCTAAGAACTGAAATTGTTTTGGACCAATTGGCACTTTTAATTCTTGTTTTATGATATTTTCTATTTTAGGGTGGGATGTTGTAAAACATGGTATTAAATTTACTATAATTAATTAGTAAACCAGCCACTTTGTGATACTTTCCAATTCTTGTTTTAAATGAGGAGCCCGCAACTAATGAGTCAGACAGCATAATTACTATATCACCCACAAATAAATTAATTGGAAGTTCTTTCCCTTTTATAATAGGTCCTTTGATATTAATGTTACCTCTTAACACCACCGTCAAAGGTTCCAAAGCAGGGACAAATAGCAAGGTGGAGACAGCACCCCTCTTTGTACCTCTAAAAATCCTTATAAATTTAGAATCATAACCATTTATCCTAAGAAAGGAAGGCTTGTAAATAAGTTAGATGACATGAGTTATTTTTAATCCAAGACTCATATTTGAAATTACTTGCAACAGAAATGTATTTTCTGTACAATCAAGGGCTTTAAAGACATCTAAAACTAAGATACTCAATTTAGATTTTTTTTCTTGCAATAACAAATAACATTCAGGGATCTCTTGATGGGGTCTGCTATGAAACTGCACATCAGAAAACAAGACTAGTCCAGTGCCGTATCACTGAAGAGCAAAAAGAGGACACATTTTCCAACTTCTGTTTTTAACTATGGATCGCTATGATGGCTCTCATTTTACATGCCCCTGAGAAAGAGACCATGTCCTGGAAAAAGAGGACATATGGTAACCCTCCCAGGACTCTTTCTTGATAAATAGATAGATAGATAGATAGATAGATAGATAGATAGATAGAGGTCATGGACTGGCTGGACGCAGAGGAGGGGTGTGGGTGGAACCAACTGGGAAACTTCCAGGGGAAGAAGGTTCAGAGCCTGGGTGGAAGTGGTAGGACAATGACGAGTGGTCAGAGGGAGAAGACTGGAAGGAGGAGCTGTCACAAGTTGAAGAGGCAACAAGGTTTAGTGAGCAGGAAAAAGCAGAGAGCAGAGAGCAGTTCAGACTCAGAGGCTGGAGAGGAGGGGGCCTGCTGAAGAGTCCAGGGAGTCCTGCTGTCGCCAGTTCCCCACCCCCAGTCTCCCAGCGCAGGCAGAGAAATGAAAAGAGCAAATGAGAGATGGGTTGCCTGCAGAAACTTTCTCCATGCCATGTATAATTTCATAAACTTTCATCATTATAAACTCTTACTCATCTTTTCTCTAAACTTAAAAGTCCCAAACAGAGGACTGTAAAGTAGGATATATGGACTTCAGCTCTCAACAGCCACAGCCGATATTGCTAGGATATAGTTCCATTCCACCTTTAGAACAGGCATGTGGAGCTGTTGTATGTCACATGTCTGTTTACATTCCAGCACAGGTTGCTGGGAACTTCCGTTTGTGTATAGCTTTTGCTTATTGCCTTCCTGCAGTTTGCTTGGACATGAAGGGAAGCAGACATGTTTTTCCTTTGTCCTCCTGCTGAATAAATGCTTGTAATAATAATAATAATAATAATAATAATAATAATAATAATAATAATTTATTTATACCCCGCCCATCTGGCTGAGTTTCCCCAGCCACTCTGGGCGGCTCCCAGTCAAGTATTAAAAACAATACAGCATTAAATATTAAAAACTTCCCTGAACAGGGCTGCCTTCAGATGTCTTTTAAAGATAGGATAGCTACATATTTCCTTCACATCTGAAGGGAGGGTGTTCCACAGGGTGGGCGCCACTACTGAGAAGGCCCTCTGTCTGGTTCCCTGTAACCTTACTTCTTGCAATGAGGGAATCGCCAGAAGGCCCTCGGGGCTGGGTCTCAGTGTCCGGGCTGAACGATGGGGGTGGAGACGCTCCTTCAGGTATACAGGACCGAGGCCATTTAGGGCTTTAAAGGTCAGCACCAACACTTTGAATTGTGCTCGGAAATGTACTGAGAGCCAATGCAGATCTCTCAGAACCGGTGTTATGTGGTCCCGGCGGCCACACCCAGTCACCAGTCTAGCTGCCGCATTTTGGATTAATTGCAGTTTCCGGGTCACCTTCAAAGGTAGACCCACGTAGAGCGCGTTGCAGTAGTCCAAGCGGGAGATAACCAGAGCATGCACCACTCTGGTGAGACAGTCCACGGGCAGGTAGGGTCTTAGCCTGCGTACCAGGTGGAGCTGGTAGACAGCTGCCCTGGACACAGAATTAACCTGCGCCTCCATGGACAGCTGTGAGTCCAAAATGACTCCCAGGCTGCGCACCTGGTCCTTCAGGGGCACAGTTACCCCATTCAGGACCAGGGAATCCTCCACACCCGCCCACCCCCTGTCCCCCCAAAACAGTACTTCTGTCTTGTCAGGATTCAACCTCAATCTTGTAAATATGCTTACATATGCCTCTGTCCTCTACTTCCATTGCAAAGAGTTCTTATCTCTGCTGGCTTGCGTGCTCAAGTCTCTAAAGGTCTCTGAGGCTTGAGTCGCAGTTTTTGATGCTGTTCTGAGAATCGGAGTTCACCTGGCTGCCGGCCGGTGGGCTGGAGCCAGCTGGGGGCCTGCCAATTGCCCCCGTCTCCCAGGACGCATCCCAACAGATATGTCCAATGGTCAGGAGTTGGAGTCCAATAATATCAGAAAAGTCATAGATTCCCCAACCCTGCTCAAAGTTGAGGCAAGAACAGAAGCTGGGGACAAATAAAATGGAAATCTGTTCATGCCAGTGCTGTGGTTAGCTTCCAAGTGGTCTTTTGTGGACTTCCAATGCTGGCCTAGATAGACCCCTTTGCTCTACCTCATAGAGCTTTTCCTATGTCCTTAATGGCCAGCTCTTCATATTACCCCTTTAAAACAGATCTGCTTTGTAATTCCCAGCTGACTCGTGTTGCGTTCTAGCTGAGGCTTCCCATCTACCAGTAGAAAATGCTACAAGATGCTGTTTGATGCTAGGGCTAGCTCAAAGCAGAACCACAATATTTGCGCCGTGGGATTTATGACTGATGAACCACTGATCTAAAACACATGGAAACAGAAATTAGCCGATGGGAATTAGTTGCCACTAATTATGAGAGCTGGAAATATTTAGCGCTGACATTTCTTGAAAGGAAAAGAGAAGTGCAACACTAGGCCTTACACATTGTAGATAATTTGTCTGTAGCAATCAAGTGTGCTCCTTCAAGGGGATGGGGGCTAATGCAAAACAAATGCAACTCCTCTCAGGATAGTTTGCATGACGGAAATGCTTTGTTGAGGCAGCAACAACAGCCATTGAAATGCTGGTCTGTGGTTGGGACTGTCATATCTCACCTCCTTGTTTATTTTATTTGGAGACTATGCAGTGTTGGTTCCAACTGACCCCTGGAATTCCTTTCTTTCCCTATTGAAGTGTACTTCAGTCATATTCAGTGGAAAGTGTTGGAACTTAGAAGCATACAATTGCAATAAACTAAGTACATCGTGGGGGGGGGGGAGTACTGTGGTTTTGAAGCTCTGCCAACAGCCCTTTCAACGTTGGGTCCCTGCTTGTGGAATGCTCTCCTGGCACCATCCTTATCTATTCTTAAGCTCTAGGGGAACGTTTTCCTTTTTACCTGGCTCTTCATCCTTAATTTGAAAGGTTCCACAGCACTACTTCAAGCAGTGGCTTGGCCACTCTGACCAGGCTTGTCATGGTCTTGGGAACAAGATGCCCCTGGGAACAATTATGATCCCAGAGGTATTCATGGAGGGCGGCGGGGAGGGGGGGAGAGATGGCTGCCCCCATGGTCTGCTCTACTGCTTGCATTATTTACTGAGTCCCAGGAAATGTCAATGTGCTTTCTAACCTGCTTTTTCATACACTGCCCTGTAAGTTTCTATCCTCATAGAAAACATATTTTGTTGGCCTCACTGAGCAGGGAAACGTGATCATTCTCCATTCAGTATTTCATTTGTTCATATCCATTCCTCCTCTACCTTCAGATAGTGATTTCAGATTGGATTGCAGCCTCTCGGTGTCATGACCCCTGAATCCAGCAACAATCCAGTCAAAGGCTGCAAAGGAACCAGCTGAGAAGTCACATTGAGTTCAGGGCTCTGAGCTGACTGCTTGAGAACTAGAGACCATAACACCTGAGGTTGTTGGACAGGAGCCTCACCCAGAAAACCCTCGTGGGCTGCCAAGTACTGTAGGGCCAGAGCTCAGACCCTCATAAGCACCTTTCCCTGAGCTTGAGGAACCAGTTGCTTCCAAGTGCATGTCACTGGTCCAGTAGCACAGACAGCACATCAAGAAGAAGGCTTTGGAATGGAGGAGGAGTGCCTGTCTCCAGGCCAGAGGGTTGTCCCTTTAAGGGACTGACGTTATTCACAAGAGGGTGGAACCTGGAGGAGGTAGTCTGGAGACAGAGGCTTAAAAGGCCTTTGTCTGCTCCCAAACTTTGTTAGTTGCTATCCATGGTCCTGCAACTTCTGACCACTCCAGCCTTTCCACTTTCTTTGCAGGATCTGGCATCAGAGCAGGACACAGCCCCACCTTGATGATGCTGAGCTAGATAGATCAATGGCCTACAGAAAGGTCCCAAACAACAAATCAAATTCAACTTGAGAAAAGTTAAATGAGATGAACCAAGCAAGTGCCTTTGCAGTGTGTGCACCCGCAATGTTGCACTCGTCCAGAGCATTGGAAGTAGGTGCAAGTTTACTTCTCAGAGAGCACGTGGCAAGAAAATCTGCACACCTCTCTTCATAGCTCCACAAGTAAGAAGGGCTAGAGAATCAGAGTTGTAGAACTGGAAGGAACTCTGTGCTACAAAGATGCCTGCAAATGTGGCATGAAGGCTGGCAATATCAACCCCAGCATGTGAGAATCCCTTGCAAACGACCACAATGCCCAGAGACAGACAGTCAGGTCGTACATCCATAGCAGTGAAGAAGCAAAGATCACCAGTGTTGAAGCAATTATTCTTCAACATCAACTTCGTTGGACTGGTCATGTTGTGCGGATGCCTGATGATCGTCTTCCAAAGCAACCACTCTGTTTCGAACTTAAAAATGGAAAGTGTAATGCTGGTGGTCAACAAAAGAGGTTTAAAGACTATCTCAAGGCAAATCTAAAAAAAATGTAGTATAAACAATGACAACTGGGAAACACTGGTCTGTGAGTGCTCCAGTTGGAGAACAGCCTTTACCAAAGGTGTCATGGGCTTTGAAGACACTAAAACTCAGGACACAAGGGAGAAATGTGCTAAGAGGAAGGCACGCTTGGCAAATCCAAACTGTGATCAGCTCCTGCCCGGAAACCAATGTCCCCACTGTGGAAGGACGCGTGGATCCAGAACTGGCCTCCACAGTCACTTACGGACTCATTGTTAAGACCGTGTTTATGGAAGACAATCTTACTCGGCTACGAGTGATCGCCGAAGAAGAAGAAGAAGAAGAGGAGGAGTTTGGATTTGATATCCCGCTTTATCACTACCCGAAGGAGGCTAACATTCTCCTTTCCCTTCCTCCCCCTCAACAAACACTCTGTGAGGTGAGTGGGGCTGAGAGACTTCAGAGAAGTGTGACTGGCCCAAGGTCACCCAGCAGACCATAGCAGTGACCAGAGAAGACTGCTGGGTGGAGTGCAGAGAGAAAACACACCATGGTGCAGCACAAACAGATGCCTTCATCTACTGTCACTGCAACAAAGCATGTTTCTCCCGTATCTGTCTCTATAGCCACAGCAGGTGATATAAACTTCCAGTTTGACTTCGCCCCCAAAGGCACACTCCTCCATTGTCTCCTGAGAGAGACAGATGCCACCACCACCAACTAACAACAACTAGCATGTCATACTAAATTTCATTCACACCTGTGAGTGTGGTGTGACACAACAACTAATGTTGCCCAGGAGGACTCCACTGCTGAGCGCATGAGGGCCCCAGTCCTGCCACTCTCCACCTGGCCCAGGGCAGGGCCTGACAGCCACTTTTGCTGTGGCTGGTGCCCAGCAAGGACTAGGGTACTTTGGGGAAAGTTTTGTTGGGAGTTGTTGCTGATATTAACTTTTTGTATCTTTATTTTTATGTGGAAATTGTTAAGTTTGGTTATGTACTTTTTAATGTGTTTGATTTACTTTTATGACTATTTTGCTATATTTGTAATTATGTAAATCTTTTCATATTGTAAGCCGCCCTGAGCATTGTTTTAACTGTGGAAAGGTGGCATACAAATAAAAAATCATGAGGTTGATGATGTTGCGTGTCGAGGTCTCCAAGCCACCCCCCTCACACATCACACTTCAGTTTTGGTTTGGGTTTTTGGCACGATTTTGGCCACAACTTTATTTAAATACACCCAAGTGAGTGGTTGCTTAGGCATTGGTTCCGACTATCTGTCCTTGCCCAGAGGACAGAACTGACTTCTGGATTCCAGCGAAAGCCAGTGCGGGAAACAAGTTTTGGGGAGAAAATGAAGCTGGGCCTCAGTCCCTCACTTCTCACCCTCACGCTCCTGGTGGCTTGCACGGCCCAAGTCCGATGCCAGGGACAAGAACGAAAAGAATGGCAAGCCCCTGGATTCCTTTAACGGAATTCCCTTTCCGCACCACCATTGGAGGGGTAGGCACTTACCCCTCCACCAACCAATTTGAACCAATGCCTAACCGCCAACCTTACAAGTTGTGACGATTTGCTACGCAGTAGGCAAAACCAAATGGCACCAGCGAATCAGCCAATTGGACAAATTCCTACCAGGCCCCTGCCTCAAAGCAGACGACCCCATGACAGGCATAGCAAGGTCAAGCGAACAACACCCCCCCCCCAATACAGGGAGGGTGGGCGGGTGATCCGGTGCAAGCAGCCAAGAGAACGCTCAAAGTTGGGCGACCAGTATTTAAAACCTCTGACCCCTCCTTCAAAATTGGCAACAAGCAGTTCTCCCCAGCAACCCGATTAACCAATACACTGCCTGGGTCCCTCCACAAATCCGCCCAGCAACAGTGGGGTGGCTTGTATCCCCCACCGCAACACTAGGGAGAACACGTTTTATTGGACCGTGTTGCTGCTTTCCCACCCTTTCTGCACTTCCATGCTTCTGTTCTTCCAAAGAAACATCAGGAAAGAACTGCATGCTACTACAATGCCCCAAAGTTCATCATTTTACTCCTGAAATGTTGTGGTTTAAGGGTGATACGAATGGATTTTATCTGGAATCAAATAACTCAGAAACAAGTGCTAGACATGCACTATGTTCCATTAGTTTTCTGGAAGTGGCTATTATGTCGTGTAAGCTCAAATATAGTGTGGAAATTAGAGAAATGTTAGGGAAATGGAATAAACTGCTGTGGGAATCTAGCTTAGATGGTAAAACCTGTTGAAAACAGTGGAGCTCACATCTGATTAAGCATGCATAGGCTTTGTTCTGTAAATAAGTTTCTGCATATGTGGTTTATTGATATTCTCCCTGTTCTGTAACGATTCCTCGTTCTCTTAGGTCTTATCACCACAACATTTCTGGCTCCAGGCTCCTCTCTTAGATCTTAGCAAAGGGAGATTAATATAGGACTTGGCATTTGTTTAGCAAAGAATTAAAAAAATCAAACTGTGTGAGCTTCATTTGGTTCAATTTTTGTTTGCTCCCCGAATGACTGCCATCAGTAATGAGTGGGTCCGGCTGGGGTTCATTCCCACAACCCCATTCAAATGCATTTGCAGTGGTGGCTGGTATGGTGGAAGGTAGGGAGCTCAACAGTAGGTGGCGCCAGAGGCAGTGACAGGTGGAGCAAACGAATTCTAATTTTGTCCCCAACCGCCTTTTCCTCCCTGCTGAGTTCTATATGGGCAATACTGAGCCTAAGGAAGAGGAAGCTGAGAGGCAATGTGGTCATAAGTAAGGAAGTAGGCAAGTGACAGGAGCGAGCCAGCAGTAAATTACACCGAGCAAGATGGAGATAATTCTTTATTAGCAAAAACAGGATCTGCACAGGAGTGTAAGGCATAATGAGCATAGCAACTCATTTCCAGCAGGTCCCAGCAGTTGCTGAGACAGAAGGTCTTCACCTCCTCACAGTTGCCTAAGTCTCCTCTTCTTCAGGGTTTCCCCCCCAAGCAATCTGAGACTTTGCCTATGTGAAGCTAACCTCTCCTCTGCCCTTGGCATGCCTCTCCTGGTTCGGGGAGACCAGGAAGGAAGGGAGCTGGCCATGATAGGAGCAGGAAACAGTCTGGCTTCTTCACCAGCCTGACTAATCTGTCTCTTGGCCTCCCACCTCTTCGGCTTCCGCTTCTGCCTCTGATTCTGGACTTTGCTCTGCCACAGATTCTCCCAGCTCACTAAGCCCTGCTTCCCAGCCTTCTCCCTCTGACTGCTCATTGCCCTCCCACCACCACTCCCTGGGCTCTGAGCCTTCTTCCCTCAGGGGTTCCCCAGCTGGTTCCTTCCACCGTTCTTCTGCATCTAACCAGCCTGTGATGGGAACTGGCTGAGGGCAGGCTCAACTTCCCCATTTGCCCTACCAGACCAGCTTCCACTGCCCATTTGCCCCTCATTTGGTTCTGATGGGGTTTACCACCTCTGGTAGCAGCAAAGGTTCTTTCAAAGGTTGCCTCCTTGTGGCTGTTGCTTTGTTTTCCCACATGCCCTGGCCATTGCAGTATTCTGGGCCATTCTGGGGGTGGAGGTGGGCAAGAAATGGTGACCACTACAAAAAATGGCTGCACAGCCACCAGCAGGCACAGTGTCCTGGATGTCTGGGGAACCGAAATCTGTGCTGGCACAGACGCCAGCCCAAGAAAATGTTACAAGAGGGAAAACATCAAAAAGTAGATATGGGAATATATATGAGTAGCGAAATGAGTGTGACTTTAATGAATGCATAATGAATGGAATGTGATTTAAACAAATGGGTAAGAAACTAATGAGGTTCTTTAACAACAAAAACAAAGGCAATTAGGAAAGAACGACACCCTTCCTCCCTTAGATTCATGTGGAGGCAAAGAATGTGTGAAGATTTTGCTAGGCTAATCCACCTCCTCACAGCAATGCGCTGCAGTTGACAGGCACAAGGGAGAGGGCCTTTTCCATGGTGGCCCCCCAGCTCTGGAATCCCTTGCTAGCCACCCTCCAGCAAAGCTACCAAACTGCAGTTCTTAAGAAGGAGAAGGAGACTGACGCTTAATGCCAGAGGTTTCATGGCAGGTCAAACAAAAATACTTCTTCACACAACACATAGCTAGGACTGGCCCAAAATATTTCAGCACCAGAAAATGGCACCTTCCTCACCCCCCCAACCAGGGAAGAAGGGGTGAATGAATCTCTGTATCAGGAACAAAGGGGGGGGGGAATCAACATTGGGATCTGCTGTCCCTGTGGCCTCATCTTGCCTCATGCGTGGTCTGGCTCTGGTGATGACCACCAACTTGGATGGTTTTAAAAGAGAATTAATTAATTTTAAAAGAGAATTAAGACAAAGGATAAGGCTATAGAAGAACATCAAAAAAGTGGCAGGCTCATTCAATTTCAGCACTTCATTCCTGATACTACAGGTACTAGGGCAGTGTATTGTGGAGCAGTATGCAAAACCTGTGATGTTTCAGTAAACTACAAGAGTCGGAGTCGGTTCAGGATGCCATAGGCAACAGGTTGAGGTGACATGAGACAAGTGCCCTGGAGCCTGCTCTCATATACCTTGGCTCAGAGGCATGCCATCACCACCATGATGGGGCCTGCACTTATTGGTCGAGGTATTCACACCCTATTTTCCTGTTGGTGGGGGACAGACCATGCCAGGGCATGGAAATAACTAAGCACACTGCAGACTTTAAAACGTGAGCCTTGATGCATTGCAAATATGTTCTGATGTGCCCTGGAAACAATTGTTTGTTGTCTATAGGTTGGAATGCTTTGTTCTTTTAATTTAGAGAAAAATGTGTTTTGGATAATGAGCGAATTGAGGGGAGGAAAACTGCAGGCAACTGGAAGCAAGTTTTCCTTGTGTTTTAAAAACCTTTGTGTGCTTAGTTTTTTTGGCAACGGAAGTGTAGGCATAGACAATACATGAATTCAAAAACTTACGTCATGTGGTGTGGCTTAATTTCTAAATAAGGGGGCGGGGGGTTAGAGTCAATGCTGTCTGAAAACTGTAACATGGAAGCTATTCACAGAGAATAACTGAGAATTAATTTTTTATAGAGAGGATGAGACAATGGCTTCCAGAACCTATGCAATGGCACACTTTCCTAAATAAGTGCGGTACAAGACCTATTGAGGTGAGAGCAGCAAGGCTGAAAACTGCGGCCCTACAAAGTCAAAATGTTACCAGTCATTATGGATTGCAAGTAGGTCCTATTCTAACCTTCAGCCAAGCAGACAGAAATTGGATGCACTTCCACCAAAACACCAAGATTCAGTGTACACATGAAACATTGTCTGAAAATGACTTCAGATTGGCACCCAAGGCTGCTATCAAAACTAGACTTGAAAACATAAAGATTCAATACATCAGACAATGTGGATAATCTCACTGCATGTTTTCCCAAAAGTCTTTACTGGCTCCCGGGGGGCCTATATATGCTTACTTGGGAGTAGGCACCTTGAATGCAGTAGGAGTTTCTTCTGGACAACTATATGCAGGCTATTCAATAATGACAACACGGCTTCTTTCCCAACGCAAATATAACTTCTTTTTCTTTGCCCTGAAAGGATATGCTAAATGAGCATCTATGCAGAGGAAAATGCCAAATCCTTAGGCCACACTAAGTAGACCCTGTGTCTGACAGCCAACTATTTATGATAGCTTCCAAGGCAAGGCCTTTGATCAGGTGGGGAATCTGTGGCTCTTCAGATGCTGCTGAACTCCAAGTTCTATTGACCTCAGCTAGCCGAAGAATTGATGCTTTTGAATTCTGGTGCTGGAGGAGACTCTGGAGAGTCCCATGGACTGCAATAAGCTCAAACCTATCCATTCTGAAGGAAATCAGCCTTGAGTGCTCACTGGAAGCACAGATCGTGAAGCTGAGGCTCCAATACTTTGGCCACCTCATGAGAAGAGAAGACTCCCTGGAAAACACCCTGGTGTTGGGAAAGATTTAGGGCACAAGGAGAAGGGGACGACAGAGGACGAGATGGTTGGATAGTGTTCTCGAAGCTACCAGCATGAGTTTGACCAAACTGTGGGAGGCAGTAGAATACAAGAGTGCCTGGCGTGCTCTGGTCCATGGGGTCACGAAGAGTCGGACACGACTAAATGACTAAACAACAACAACAAAGCTAGCAGTGAAGTAGGGTGGAATCTGTAGCTCAGCAATACCTGGAGGACTTCAGGTTCCCCACCTCTGTCTTAGATGATGGCCTCAGGATGTTGGCAGGCTGGGGTGGGAGGTGGTGACCCACCTGCAGCTCCTAACCCACCTTTGCTGTGATGTCCCAGGAAGACTCTCCCATCAGCTTTTCAGCACATTCTTCCTGTCACCGGCTGACATCTTATCTGATGTGTTTGTAATTACAGGCCTGCTGTTTGTGTTTCCCTGGCACCAGGAGGTCTTATCTTCTCCTAGAGCATACGCTCCATCCGCACGGAAAACAGGACATCATGTTTCTAACCACCACCTTTAATTTCCTGAACCGAATGAGAGAGTTGTTATTGCCTATCACTCTGCGACATATAAACTGCTCCCCCCATCACTCCTTCAGGAATAACCATCAGAGCCCTTTCTGCTGCAGACATCTAATGGAGCTATTTCACCAGATAATAAATGGTATGCAATTTAGAACACACAGAGGGAGTCTGCCCAGCCATGAGGCAGGTGAGACCACTGCTTCAGGGGGCAGAAACTCCCCGGCGGCACACCCATGGGCCAGTGACAGAGAAGCACCACTGCCATTGGTGCAGATTTGGGGCAAGATTGAGGCCATTTTGGGCAAGATCTCACCCTAAATCAGGGCAATCTTGCCCAAAATCAGCACTGATGGAGAGGCCAGTTCTCTGCCAGCGGTGGATGGGGGCATGTGGCAGGAAGAAGAAGAAGAAGAAGAGAAGAGTTTGGTTTTGATATCCCGCTTTATCACTACCCAAAGGAGTCTCAAAGTGGCTAACAATCTCCTTTCCCTTCCTCCCCCACAACAAACACTCTGTGAGGTGAGTGGGGCTGAGAGACTTCAGAGAAGTGTGACTAGGCCAAGGTCACCCAGCAGCTGCATGTGGAGGAGCGGGGAAGTGAATCCAGTTCCCCACATTACAAGTCTACCGCTCTTAACCACTACACCACACTGGCTCTCAACAAGTAGGTGGGGGACAGGGCAAAGCAGCACTTTCTGTTTCACTGACCCTGCACACATGAATGTATGGTATTCTCTCCTTACAAAACATTCGCTCAACACTTTTGCGTTTTGGGGGGATTTGCAAGCTAAAACAGCGGCCCAAGGCTTTTCTTCTCCTCTGCCAGATTCTGAGCTGCTCTAGCAGGATCTGGCATTGGGCCTGATTTCTATGCCAGCCTGATGCCAATGCAGGGATGCCTGCCCCTCCACCTTCTGCCACTGGTGCCATGAGAAACTGGGCTGCGGATTTGACAGGAGTCCTGGAAGTGCAGAGGTAGCAGGATAAACAATGCCTGCTGAATCCACATTGCCTATTGGGCCGTTTGTTATTAATTGTAAAGCAATAAAACATTGCTAATAACTCATCAAATTAGACATTCTGCCACCAAAACCTAGCAGAAGGCCTAGGGGTGAGGGAGTGGAGATATACTCAAAGAAGCCTGAGCTATAAATTGAATTAATACAGTTTCACACACACACACACAACACACACACACACACACACACAGTATATCTATGTGTGTGTGTATATCTTTCCATATAAATTACTTCAGAAATGTCGAAGAAGCACAAAATGGGGCCTAAACGCGAAGATCTTACACATGGTAATGGAATCATGTCACACATGGTAGTCAGGAAGGTGATCAAAGTGTTAATACAAACCGCAAGGTCACCTTGACTCGAAGACTGTTTTGTGCATTAAAGGCTTCTCCCAGACATCCTACATTATCCTTAACTGCTGGGAATGACAGCTGATGCGGAGGGAGGGGGGAAAAAAGTCTACCCAAGCAGTTAATGTTTCTTTGGGGCTGCAGGATTTTCAGCTCAAGTCTTTTTGCCTGTTCATAGCGCTTACTTTACACTACCTAATGTGGACACGCTCAGGATGAATTCAGCCGTGCAAATGGGGTCAAGTGCGCTATTAGCGTGCCATGATAGAACATTTCAGGCACATGGAAGGGGAGGGAGATGTGTCTGCTGTGGCTGCCCCACAGCTCTGGAACACCCTTCCCCAGGGAGATTTAACCAAAGCCCACGCCAGCTTTTGAGAGAACTGGCTGTGAAGGCTTGCTTTTAGGAAGCTTGAGCAAAAAAAAGCGAGCACTGCTTTTTAGCAAATGATAGCGCGTGCTTTGCATTTTGTACGCATTCTTTCCCTAAAGGAACTAGTGTGGTGCAGTGGTTAGAGTGTTGGACTAAGACCTGGGAGAGCAGGGTTCACTCATCCATGATGCTCACTGGGCAACCTTGGGCCAGTTACAATCTCTTAGCCTAACCTATCTCACAGGGTTGTGATGAGAATAAAAATGGGGAGGGGGAGAACTAGGTACACCAAAATTCTAGATTGAGGAAGGTAGCCGTGTTGGTCTAACACAGTCAAAATAAAAAAATAAAATGTCCAGTAGCAACTTAGAGACCAACTAAGTTCGTTCTTAGTTGGTCTCTAAGGTGCTACTGGACATTTTTTTTTTTTTTTACCAACTAAGTTCATTCTCAGCATCTTAAAAAGCAGAGACACCACCTTGCCGACAAAGGTCCGTATCGTTTAAACTATTGTTTTCCCAGTAGTGATGTATGGAAGTGAGAGCTGGACCATAAAGAAGGCTGATTGCCGAAGAATTGATGCTTTTGAATTATGGCGCTGGAGGAGACTCTTGAGAGTCTCATGGACTCCAAGAAGATCAAACCGATCCATTCTTAAGGAAACCAGCCCAGAGTGCTCACTGGAAGGACAGATCGTGAAGCTGAGGCTCCAATACTTTGGCCACCTCATGAGAAGAGGAGACTCCCTGGAAAACACCCTGGTGTTGGGAAAGATGGAGGGCACAAGGAGAAAGGGACAGCAGAGGACAAGATGGTTGGACAGTGTTCTCGAAGCTACAAACATGAGTCTGACCAAACTGCGGGAGGCAGTGGAAGACAGGAGTGCCTGGCATGCTCTGGTCCATGGGGTCACGAAGAGTTGGACATGACTAAACAACAACAAAGTTCGTTCTGGGTATAAGCTTTCATGTCCATGTATCTGGCATCTGAAGAAGTGTGCATGCACACAAAAGCTTATACCCAGAATGAACTTAGTTGGTCTCTAAGGTGCTACTGGACAATTTTTATTTATTTATATGTATACTATAGCTTCTTGGAGGAAAGATGGGCTATAAAGAATTTTTTAAAATCTGAGTTTTTGAGTACTTTCAGTTCATCTCCCCCTAAACTATTCATTTCCCCATAAATGCACATTAAATATAAAGCGGTTGTCCAAAAGATCTGGAGAACACCTGGTCAAGGGAGGCTGATTTAGTCTCTTAATCATCAGTTTTCCCGCTTCAGGTGCACTGTGACTCAAGCACACTGTTTTGCAACTTACAGTTGATTTTGTGTGTCTGGGCGGATGTGAAAGAGCAGGGAAAGAGCAGCTCGTGGCTGCCATGCAGTTGTGAAATCTTTCTTGCTACAGATCTGACCCAACTGATGCGAGATAAATTGGCCTTTGAATAGCACACACTCCCTGCAGGGCACGTGGCCGTATGGAGCAAGAAGGTTAGTGTCAGGAGTTGGAGTCAGGAGCAGGTCAGCAAGAAAACACCCAGTGTCGGCGAAGTCAACCCTTTATTCAGAGAAACAAAACAGCTCCGTCCTAGTGGTCACAGCAACCCTTTTCAATAGGTCTGGCCCCAATGAAGCAGTTCCCTCTGCTCTCTAAGTCTCCTCCCCAGGTTCCTTCCCCAGCAGCCTAAGACTTTGCTGAATTGAGAGAAGAGAGTGATTAGTTATGATATTTAAATGTAGTAGTGAAAGCAAGAAATGTAAATTAAGTGAAAAGATCGGATAAATTTCAGATGTGATTGACAGAAGTAAAAAAAATTGTATAAGATAAAAAAGTATGTTTAATAATTGTTGAAAATGATATGTTAAAAAAACTATCTATCATCTATCTATCTATATATCTATAAAGACATTTCCGAGCACAATTCAAAGTGTTGGTGCTGACCTTTAAAGCCCTAAATGGCCTCAGTCCTGTATACCTGAAGGAGCGTCTCCACCCCCATCATTCAACCTGGACACTGAGGTCCAGCGCTGAGGGCCTTCTGGCGGTTCCCTCATTACGAGAAGTGAGGTTACAGGGAACCAGACAGAGGGCCTTCTCGGTAGTGGTGCCCGCCCTGTGGAATGCCCATCAGATGTCAAGGAAATAAGTAGCTATCTTATCTTTAAAAGACATCTGAAGGCAGCCCTGTTCAGGGAAGTTTTTAATATTTAATGCTGTATTGTTTTTAACACTCGATTGGAAGCCGCCCAGAGTGGCTGGGGAAACTCAGTCAGATGGGCGGGGTATAGATAATAATAATAATAATAATAATAATAATAATAATAATAATATGGTTACCAGATTTTTTTCTATGAATCCGGGGACACTTTTTTTTTTTTTTTTTTTTTAAAGCTGTGTAGCAACAGTAGTGGGGATGGTGAGGCAAAAGACCCTGGGCCCAAGCACACATGCATATTGTATAAAGGTGCAAAGCCCTTCTTTCTCACCCTGTGAAACATAAATGCATAGAGTTTTTAAAAACTGGGCAATGGCCACCCGCCCGCAACTCTCGAGCCTCCCCCGATCAGTCAAAACAAAGGGAGGAGGGGGCAGGAGATCACACAAGACATATCCTATGCGCACAAGACACATCATACGGGGACTTCTGGCGAGGAAAAATGGTGGGCGCCATGGCAGCGAGCAGCTCCTGAAGCCAGCCAGAGCCAATTGCGCTACCAGGCTGGCTCTGGGCTGCTGAGGCTGCTGCTGCCATGTTTCCTGGGGACAGATTTGCAAATCTGGGGACATTCCGGGGATGGCATTTGTCCAGGGACAGATTTGCAAATCCGGGGACTGTCCCCGGGAACCGGGGACACCTGGTAACCCCACCCTAGATTCTTCCACAACCTGCCACTTCTCTGTCTCCCCACCCTCCTCCTTCTCTGATGCCTCAAAGTCTGGACTGGCCTCTGCCACAGCCTCATCCTGCTCAGGAAACCCTGTGACCTCGTCAGCTTCTGACACCTCCTCTCCCCAGTCTTCTCCCTCTCCCCCCTCTGACCATTCACCATTGTCCCACCACCAATCCCTGATCTGAGCTTTCCTCTGCTAGGGGCTCCCTTGGGAGTTCCCCAACAGGTGCCTCCCACCACTGCATCCAGCTAATCCATGACAGTGGCAGGCATGGGGTCTACCATCCTTGGATAGATGCAGCAGAGACTGGTCCACTGAGGCATGTCGGGCACTGCCCCACCAACCCCAGTCAGCCCTCTGCCTGCCTCCATCTTTCTTCTTTAGTCTCAGTGTTGCTCCTTGTAGAACTCAGCAGGGAGGAGGAGGATGGGGGCAATGCTAGAGTTAGGTGGCTCTGCCTGTCATTGGCTCTGGCTCCACCTACTGTTGGCCTCCTGCCTTACACCCCAACCAGTTCCACAGCATAGATGCTGAAGTCGCCACAAAGATTGATCCTGTGTTCCTCAAGTCTGCACAGGTTCTGTGGGTGACTATGTTGTGTAACCTGAATGCTACCAGGAAAACCAAAGGGTGCCAGCTATAAACTGGCATCAGTTGCATGACAGCTTCCAAATTTATTGTTTATGCTTTTTCCCCACTCTAGCCTAGAGGCAAATTTCAATATATTCTCGCTTGATTTCCATGCCCTTGCTAACCCTGTGAGTTGTCCTGAGGTTGGTTTTTGGTAGCATGTTAGGACTTGTTCACACATAAGAACACCTAATGATGCTAAAGTTCATAATGAGTTTGCTACAGGGAACCAGGCAGAGGGCCTTCTTGGCAGTGGTGTCCTCTCTGTGGAATGCCCTCCCATCAGGTGTCAAGAAGATAAAGTACTACACAGCTACACAACTACAACAACTACACATCCGAAGGCAGCCCTGTATTGGGAAGTTTTTCATGTTTGATATTTTATTATGTTTTTATATGTGCTGGAAGCCCCAGCCAGATGGGTGGGGTAATATTATTATTATTATTATTATTATTATTATTATTATTATTATTATTATTACAGTGGTACCTCAGGTTAAGTACTTAATTCGTTCCGGAGGTCCGTTCTTAACCTGAAACTGTTCTTAACCTGAAGCACTACTTTAGCTAATGGGGCTTCCTGCTGCCGCCGCGCCGCTGGAGCACGATTTCTGTTCTCATCCTGAAGCAAAGTTCTTAACCCGAGGTACTATTTATGGGTTAGCGGAGTCTGTAACCTGAAGCGTATGCAACCTGAAGCGTCTGTAACCTGAGGTACCACTGTATTATTATTATTTCATGCACAATAAGTGTTATTGTAGTAAGTAAAGTGTGGGTTTGGTGATGGCTGTCTCTGGGAAGGGAATGGGACAGGCAATGTAAAGAAAACTTACTGGATTACAGCTGTGACTAAGTGGTCACTGCATGGGAATAGATGGAGCTTGTTTCCTTCGTATGTTTTCCTGCATGTGCTGATACACTTGGAACAGTGGGAAAGATTTCTGCTGTTTCTGTCTGTGAACATATCGTTTACTGTGTTTTCTGTTCACATGCATGTATGGATGGCTGAGAAATTCGCTTTGGTTCTCATTTCAGAAATTCTGAGAAAATCACACTTCACAGCGCAGCCAACAATGTGTACATTAGGGGGAAATGCGGATAATTAGGGGAAAGTGTGGATAAAATACGCACATTAGCAAACATAGCATTTAAAAAGTCAGTCATAATTATTAGCGTAAAAGGGAAAAAAAATGCACACACACAAAATATAGAAATAAATTTGCCCCCAAATACTGAAAAAAAATCCCATGAGGGCTGTTTTAAAACAGCAGCAGCAGCAGCAACAACAACAACTGCTGTAAAAAATTCAGACCAATATGGAATTGCTGCAAATTTAGCTTAAGCGTGGAAAAATAAGAAATTGAGAGAAACAGACCCACCACTCCTTACGTGCATCTCCTCCTTGATGGAGACCAGTCTCTTGTGAATACCAGGCCTTCAATGTCCCCTTAGATCCACAACACCATTAACATACATTCTGCCATTTCAGTCTATCAATCAATGTCACATCCAATACTTTTCAGTGTCTTTTAGGCACGTCTAGCTGTCATTAATCATCCAGAACTCTTTTCTAAATTTTCTGGAGTAATTGTGCTGGGCAGACCATCCGATGGAAGTCACAAGGCAGGGTGGAGCATCTGCAGGGGAAGGAATTATCGCTGTGGGTTAAACCACTGAGCCTCGTGGGCTTGCCAATCAGAAGGTCTGTGGTTCAAATCCCCGCAATGGGATGAGCTCCCGTTGCTCGGTCCCAGCTCCTGCCAACCTAGCAGTTCGAAAGCATGTCAAAGTGCAAGTAGATAAATAGGTACCGCTCCGGCAGGAAGGTAAACAGCGGGAAGGAGCGTCTCCACCCCCATTGTTCTACCCGGACACTGAGGCCCAGCACTGAGGGCCTGCTGGCGGTTCCCTCACTGCGAGAAGCAAAGCTACAGGGAACCAGGCAGAGGGCCTGTCTAGGTTAGTCTGGTGCATAGTGGAGTATAAATGGACAAATAAATACAATTTAACCTCATAATGCTAGGAGAAGCTGTGCCAGAACAGTGAGAACTTTGGAGAACTTTGGAGCCAATGTCTGCAGAGTACAGAGTCCAAGGCCTAAGTGTTCCTATTGTGGGCTTGTCTCTGGTTGATCTTAGCATACTGCTATTTTTATTTGCAGGGCAAATAAAATAATAAAGAGAGGTTTTGCACCTGCATCGCAAGTGAGCTTTTCCTCTCACAATTTCACAACCTGCTTCATGGATGCACTGGGATCAGTTAATAGAACGTCGCTGAAACGATGCCCTGAAGGGTCTGTGGGAAACAAACCCAATAATGAATCCAGGTTTTGTTCCCTTCCCCCTCTAATATGAAATGTCTTTGCTTCAGGGGAGGTGGGGGGGAAATTGGCAACATCTGAAAAGTCATTGCTGTGTCCGGGTCACACAAGGGTTGCTTTCGGCCGTCCGAGAATGAAAGAATAACAATCAAACTTGGCTGGCATTATCTGGAGATTAACTAGCGTCTTGGAACATTTGCCCGGGGTAATAATTCCAGCTCCCCATTAGTTCCCCAAAGAGATATCCTGGATGGGAAGCTATTTATAGACTGGCACAAGCATTTCTGTGGGATTAATGGCTGGCTGGGAGGAGCTGATGGCCCAATGCACAGACGAGAAGGCCATTAACCCCAAACTGGTTATTAATCCTCCGGAAATGCATTGGGTGGCGGCTCTTATTGCTGCCGTAAGATAAAGATGAAAGAGGTACATGGAATTTTTATTATTATTATTAACCTGGCCTTCCTCTGGTACATTTCTGGAGAAGTAGCACTTTTTCCACTTGCCAGCACAGGTATAATGAGTTGATTGGTGATCCTCATGCCATTGAGGAAGTGGCCAACGTAATGGGAAAATAACTATTATTATTATAAAGGAATGGCAGCCAGAAGCGCTTTGGAAGGAATTCCTAGTGCAGGATAGCTGCTCAACCTTCTCTGCAAGCAGCTGGTGATGGAAAACAAGCTCCAATGATGGCCTGGCGTTCCCTCTATTGAGGGGAAGTGTGTGGTGTTGGCTATTTGAAGTTTAGTAGCGCTGCAGAGAGCTTGCTGGGGAGACCATGCATTAAAAAGGGACTCAAAAATAACTTAAACAAGGTTTTAATAACAAAAACAAAAACTCCTTTTACACTAAATACATCAACAACAAACCAGACCCAACCACCAACCCATCCCCCAGGGTAATGGGAGAGCTAGGTGCTGCTCCTTATATACTACACCCAGTTGCTGACACAGCTTGATTAACAACTCAGCAGCACCTGCTATGTTTCACAGCTGTAAGACTGGGTCTTGTTATTTGCCCTGGCCCTGGCCCTTAAAGACATACACAACTTGTGAAATAATAATGAACCTTCACATTTTAAAGTGACCATTCAACATGTGGAACAGGTCTCGGTGTTTCGATTTCTGGGATTGGAGTTGAGAGATGACCTAACCTGGGGAGAAAACAGCAAAGACCTGATGAAGAGGTTATATTTTCTGAGAATCCTGCGGAAAAATAATCTCTCAAAGGACCTGTTGATGGCATTTTACCATTGTACTGTTGAGAGTGTATTAACTTATGGTCTGTGTGTGTGGTTTGGGAGCTGCACGGTCAGGGGAAAAGCAATGCTGTCCAGGGTTGTAAAGACTGCGGAGAGAATAATTGGGTGCACTCTCCCTATCTTGGATCAAATCTATGCTTCCAGGTGCCATAAGAAAGCTGCAGAGATAGTGCAGGATAGTGCTCATCCTGGAAATGATTTCTTTCAGCTTCTGCCTTCTGGAAGAAGGTACAGGGTTAGAAAGACTAGGACTAGGACTAACCGTGCTCTGGTCCATGGGGTCACGAAGAGTTGGACACGACTAAACGACTATACAACAAAAGCCGCCTGAGAAACAGTTTCTATTCAAATGCAATTTTGGTTTTAAACGCAGTGTAAGGTAGTCTCTGGAGGGACGTGGGTAACGCTGTGGGTTAAACCACAGAACCTAGGACTTGCCGTTCAGAAGGTCAGCGGTTCAAAACCCCCCGCGACAGGGTGAGCTCCCGTTGATCGGTCCCTGCTCCTGCCAACCTAGCAGTTCGAAAGCATGTCAAAGTGCAAGTAGAAAAATAGGTCGGTGGGAAGGTAAACGGTGTTTCCGTGTGCTGCTCTGGTTCGCCAGAAGCAGCTTAGTCATGCTGGCCACATGACCCGGAAGCTGTATGCCGGCTCCCTTGGCCAATAAAGCGAGATGAGCGCTGCAACCCCAGAGTCGGTCACGACTGGACCTAATGGTCAGGGGTCCCTTTACCTTTTTAAGGTAGTCTCTATGGCAGTGTTTCCCAACCTTGGGCCTCCAGCTGTTTTTGAACTACAATTCCCATCATCCCTGACCACTGGTCTTGCTAGCTAGGGATGATGGGAGTTGTAGGCCAAAAACATCTGGAGGCCCAAGGTTGGGAAACACTGCTCTATGGGAGTATATTGTATTTAATTATGGGGTATCAGGGTTTTTAGGGGGCTAAGCAGGTTGGGATAGCAGGGTTAGCAGGCTTGTTCATTTCTGAATGTCTGATGTAGATTTTCAATTTCGTTGTTCTGTATGGGACAATGACAATAAAGATTATCATATAGAGGCCCTTTGGTGGAGCAACTGCCCTATTGCCTCTCTGGGTCTGGACCATAAATGCAGGGTTGGCTAGGTTTAAAATTATTGACCTATGGAAGAACGAGGAAATCCCAATGAAAGAACAATGACAAGAAAAACTGATGAGCTATGCGGAGTTGGCAAAGTTAACATATAAACTACATGAGAAGGACAACCGTGACTTCAAGGAAGAATGGGAACTTTTTACAATCTATCTAAAAAGACAACAAAAAGATTTGGACTCCTTGGCAGGTTTTGAATAAACACCCACAAATTTATTAGTAGAATATACGATAGATAATGCAATGATATGTACAATTTCACAATATGCAGAGAATAACATGAATTAACAAATCAGAGAGGGAAGCTGAGGGAAGTCTCTAGAGGGTAGGAGAGGGAGGGAGGGGGGAAATGTAATTTGTTATATTGATTTACAATTTGATTTGTTAAATTTGTACAAAAATAAATATAAAAAAATTATTGACCTAAATGATCAAGGGACTAGAGCGAATCCCTTTGAGGAAAGGCTGCAGCATTTGGGAGTTCTTAATTTAAAGAAAAGGGGAAGAGGAGGTGACATGAAAGAAGTTCACCCAATTATGCATGGCAAGGAGAAAGTGAACAGAGAAAAATCCCCCTGAATGTTGGAAGATTCAGGACAAGCCAAGTCAAGTCAAGTTGGTGGCCTTCATTGTATCTTGGAGTAGCAAATCCCCCCGTTTAGCCATGCACTGTCTGAAGCCCTTCTTCATTTAGTCTATCAGTTCTCAACCTGTGGGTCCCCAGATGTTGTTGAACTACAACTCCCATCATCCCTGAGCTCTGGCCTTGCTAGCTAGGGATGATGGGAGTTGTAGTCCAACAACATCTGGGGACCCACAGGTCGAGAACCGCTGATTTCGTCTCTCCTGGATCTTCTGCCATCCATTTAAGCACCATTGAATGAACACTGGAGAAGACAACTTTTCCCCATCCTCCTTCGCACACCCCTCTTATGCTCCCTTACTCAGCCCTTTACTAATCTGGAAACACCCAAATGTTGTAACCTTTCCTTAGAAGGGGAAGGTCACTCCCTCTCCTCCACACCCTCAAGAGCCCACTGTGAATGATGGGCATTCCCCAAGTTCCCAGGTAATATGGTCTGCTTGATTCCTTAGAAAGTTAGTCACATACTTCCCCTACTCCCCAGCCCAAGGAAGGTTGAGTTGGTTCAGTTCTTTGGAATGCATCTGCTTGTCTCTTAAAGTTACTTTTTGTGTATATGGTCTCCAGCCTAGGAACAGTATGACCTGCACTGCCGCTCCTAGTAAAAGAAGCTTGCTTGAACATGTTTGTTCTGGTGGATTCCACAATTTGCATACTGCCACGATAAGCACGACATCCCCATTGCTTCTCTTCCTTCCTCTGATTCATGCCAGGCTTCAGCAATAATATGGTTGAACTATTATCCATTGCTTTGCAAATAAATTTATTTGTCCCCCCCCCCCAGCTTTACTGGAAAACCCTGTGATTCATGGTTCCAGAACACCAGCTGCATCTGATCCCTTTTGAGTTTTGCTTTACACAACAAGTGGGTCACAGAGAAATGTTTCCTGGGTGTCGCCCTTCCCCAAATACCCCATGGGCTTGGCTGCTGTGCTTTCAAACCTTTTGCCTTCATTCTGGACAGAGAAATACAGTTCCCTGGGGCTGATTGTTATGCCACTCTGGGAATTGTAGATCTGGGGGTGGGGTGGGGGGAATAGGCGTCTCTGAACATCTCTCAGCAGCCTTAACAAACTATTTCTTCAATTATTAGATTTATATAAGACCTCAGAGTGGTTCACAAGATAAAAATACAAGACAAAAGCACAGAAACAACAAAGCAATAACCCCCACCTCACACAAACACATTGAGAAGGCTGCAGAATATTAATCAGCCTAGTTAAAGAGAACTACAGTTCCCATAATTCTTTAGGGGCAGCCATTGCTGTTTAAAGTACAGTGGTACCTCGGGTTAAATATGCTTCAGGTTACATACGCTTTAGGTTACAGACTCCGCTAACCCAGAAATAGTACCTCGGGTTAAGAACTTTGCTTCAGGATGAGAACAGAAATCGTGCTCTGGCGGTGCGGCGGCAGCGGGAGGCCTCATTAGCTAAAGTGGTGCTTCAGGTTAAGAACAGTTTCTGTTAAGAACGGACCTCCGGAACAAATTAAATACTTAACCTAGGTACCACTGTAGTCTCATAACGCTTGAAATGCATGCTGCGGTCATGATCTGACACGACAACGGCAGCTTCGTGTGTTCATGGGACAGCTAATTATTTGAAACGTGAGAAAGTCTCTTTAAGTGCTGCTTGCTAACGAGAGAGCTTTACATGAAGAGAAATATTCTGATTCGGGTCATTTTAGGATGCATCACTTGCGATGCACATACCTGAGCTTTTAAAGCCTTTGCCAACTTAGTGGCAACATAATTATTTGCTTGCTTAGGAGTAGGGCCAGAGTTTAAGCAGCGTAGCAGCTGAGTTACTGCCCTATGGACTGGGAAGTCTCTGGTTTCAGTTTTGCCTCTGCCATTAATACACTGACCCTAGGCTGCCTCGGTTTCTCTCTGCACCATTCCTCCATCTGCAGAATAGCACATAGTATAATAGTGAATCACATTACAGTCCTATTATAAGAATGAACTCTGGTGTTAACCTTTACAGCTTTGAAGCAGGGAGATGGGGAACCTCAGGCTCAGCTGTCAAATTCATGCCTCCAGACCTCTCTAACCCACAGAATTCCCCCCAGGCCCACCCTCTTCTCTGTAGACCATGCCTCTCACTAACCCAGCTCCCCCCACCCAGTTGTAACGTGTCCTTGAGCTTTGAAGCCATCTTGTCTGGATGGAGGCTAGAGGCTAGAGAGGGCTGCATGAGCGGGTGTCAAATCTTCTTCTTTCTTCTTTCGCTATCACTTGTAGCCAGTGTGGTGTAGTGGTTAAGAGTGGTGGACTCGTAATCTGGGGAACCGGGTTCGCGTCTCCGCTCCTCCACATGCAGCTGCTGGGTGACCTTGGGCCAGTCACACTTCTCTGAAGTCTCTCAGCCCCACTCACCTCACAGAGTGTTTGTTGTGGGGGAGGAAGGGAAAGGAGAATGTTAGCCGCTTTGAGACTCCTTCGGGTAGTGATAAAGCGGGATATCAAATCCAAACTCTTCTTCTTGTAGCCAGGTAAGAAGAAGAAGAAGAAGAGTTACGAGATTACGAGTCCACCACTCTTAACCACTACACCACACTGTTGGTTTCTGCTCTCTTCACTGTGCAGCGAACTGCTTGTCACAAGACAATGTTTACATTCCACAGTCAGCGTACTGTTGGGTATTCCCACGGGAAAGGGAGACTGGATGTGACGTACAATGGTTTCCTGTTTTTCACTGTCCTTTGCAGTTCAGTGTGTGTTTTTTCTCTCCGTGCTTTAGAGGAGAGAGGATGCTTTTCTCTGCTCCGGCAGAGGCAAGATGTTTTTCTGTAATCTACCAGCTTTGAAATGTAAATAAAGCAATATAGAGTATGTGCACATACTCCTCATCCTTCCGCTGTGCAGGGACACTGCATATCAACAACATTTGGTTATGGGCCCAGAAAAACGCAGTCATCTTAAGAATGGGCTCCAGAAGTCGAATTGGAGTGCCGGCAAAGGATCGGAATGCAGGGGGACAGATCGGAACGGAATCTGCTCTGCGCGTCAAGATGATTGATGAGGTATGTGCTACTGCTCCGGGCAGCCTGCCAGCTTCTAATTAATGGCTTTATGGCTGGACTTTGAACTTTTAAAGCCGTTTGCCGGGCAAAGTTACTATGCGGGGAAATCGAAAGTAACTTTTAAAAGTGCTCTTGGAGTAAAGCAGCTGCAATAGTGACGCAGCATGTATTTATGGCAGCAGAGAGAAAGCACTTTAGAACTTTCCTTTTGAACTTGCCTTTGGAATAAGGTTTGAAGCAGCTGCAGATAAGCAGAGTGGCACAGGCTCACAGGCAGAGGCTGTTTTGAACTTGCCTTTGGAATGAAGCAGCACAGACGCAGCTTGTATAAAGCAGCATGATTTAAAGCAGTAGACATGACGCAGAAGGCTAATGCCAGAGTCATGATGGCTAGCTGCAGAAGGCTGGCTGAGGCAAGTGGGGAATTTGATACCACTGATCAGCCAAATGCTCAACTCACAGTAGCCAGTGATACTGCCATGATTCAGAATGAAGCAGACCGCCGGGGTGCTGGCTGCATGGGCAAGTGGGAGACTTCACAGACGTCATCCCATAGTGCAGTGGAACCACCAGATGGCGCCAAAGCTTTGAAGGCAGTGAAATGCTACTCATGTGGACGTCTAGGCCATATGAAGAGGGAATGCAAATATCCCAGGGCCAAGACAGAGCAGCGCAGCGAAAGCTCATCGCGTGGAAGAGGCCAGAGCAAAGGCAAAGGTCCAGTGTCCAGGACAACGCAGCCCAAGGCAATGGTCTCACGCTTCACTCCAAAAGTTGCAGAGGTCCAGAAGACGTCTAGATCTTTCTTCGTTGTTGATTCAGCGGCAACGCACCACATGTGCAACGATAAGCGACTGTTCGTGTCTTTTACACCGCAGGAAGGTGCGATTCACCAGGCGGATGACCACACAATCCCCAGTAAAGGCTACGGAACTGTTGTTCTTCACAGTTTGGACTTATCGATACAGAATGTGCTTTATGTGCCGGATGCCAAACATAATCTGCTCAGCGTTGGACAGCTGAATGAGCGGAAAATTGACGTTTCCTTTAAGAACAAAAGGTGCATCATCACAAAGAAAAATGATTATGTATTGTATGCTGAATATGTTGATCATTTATATGTTTTGTATTATGATGATGTTGTGCAGGATGACACTTGTTGCATTGCAGGTAATAACGAAAGTTTGCATGCAGAATGTATTCATGATTTTCACAGGAAATTTGGTCATTTGCATTTTGAGGCAGTATCTAAGATGCCTGCCTTGGTTGAAGGTATGACTATTAAACCCTGCAGGTACCACATGAAGTGCAAGGCATGCGCAGCAAACAAGGTGAAAATGGCTGCGAAAGGTAAGGTGTCTAGTAGGCAAGCTACAGAACCATACCAAATTGTTCATGCTGATTTGGTTGGACCACTAGCGCCCTCTTTGGGTGGAAACAGGTACTTCATGGTTCTCATTGATGCATTTTCCAGGTATATTTATGTGTACAATCTCAAGCAGAAATCAGAGGCTTTTCCTAGGTTCAAGGAATTCTGTGCTTGGTTGGAAAATGTGCATGGTAAGAAGGTAAAGACTCTTTTCAGTGATCGCGGGGGAGAATTCACTTCTCAGCAGTTTGAAGCTTTTATGACTGAGAAAGGAATTCAACACGATTTGTCTAGTCCTCGCTCGCCATGGCAGAATGGACTTGCGGAACGAGCAAATCAGACATTGCTTCAAGGGTTAAAAACCTTGCTGCATGATGCAAATCTTCCAGAGAGTTATTGGGCCGAAGCTCTCTCATGTTTCACTTACAGTTATAATCGCAGGTTATCTTCAGCGATTGGTTGTACCCCGTATGAGAAGATGTTTGGCAAGAAGCCATACATCAAACACATGAAAATTTTTGGTTCTGACATGTGGGTTCACTCACCACAAAACTCCAAGTTAGACAAGCGTGGATTGCATGGTATCTTTCTAGGTTATCAGAAAGGTTCTTACAGAATAATGATGACTGACTCAAAGGCAATTAAGCTCACAAGAAGTGTTGAGTACAATGCCAAGTGGGGGGAGAATGTGGGAATTTTCCAATGTTATCCTGATGACAGTGATGAGACTGAGGATAGTCAAAAGCAACCACAACAACCCACACCCACTGATGAAGGTTCTGATTCTGAGTCTGAAACTGAATCGGGTGATTCAGAGGATTTCAAGAGTGCGAAAGCCTCTATGCGACCCTCTGAAAGCTCTGATCAAGAATTGGAAGAACCATTGTTCACAATAGGCCACTTTTCTCCCAAGAAGGAAGAGGAGAGTATTGAAGATCTACGGCTAATTCGCAGGTCACAAAGAGCCACAAAAGGCAGACCTCCAAAGAGATTTGCTGATGAGTTTGCTAAGATAGCAGTAACAGCTGTTAAAAGCTCCAAGAAGGTATTTGAACCTTCAAGTTTCCAAGAAATCCAGGATTTGGATTCAAAGGAAGCTGAGCCATGGTTAAATGCAATGAAGGCTGAGCTTGATTCCTTGGAAAGGAACAAAACATGGGACCTAGTTCCAATAGTTCCAGGAATGAAATTGCTTGGAAGCAAATGGGTCTTCAAAGCGAAGACTGATCAAAATGGCAAGATAGTCAGACACAAAGCCAGATTGGTAGCCAGAGGTTTTGCACAGGTACCAGGTGAAGACTATCACGAGACCTACTCACCCACAGTGAGGTATGAGAGCATTAGGCTTATGCTCAAGCTAGCTGCAGAGGAGAATCTACACATTAGTCACCATGATGTAAATACAGCTTTTCTGTACGGATCTCTAGGTGAATCACTTTATATGCTTCCACCTGATGGCGTACAGGTAAAACAGGGATTTGTTTGTGCTCTGAAGAAGTCCCTTTATGGTCTCAAACAAAGTGCACAGTGTTGGCACACAAAACTCACTGAAGTATTGTTTTCTCTAGGTTTTAAGCAAGGGAAAGCTGATCCATGTGTATTTGTCAAAGAGGAGGGGCAAAAGAAACTGTATTGTTTGTTTTATGTTGATGATCTTTTATTCTTTTGGAAAGAGATCACAATGTACAATAACGCCCTAGCTCAACTGAAAGAGCACTTTGACTTGAAAGATCTTGGTGAGGTAAACAACTACCTATCTCTAGAAATAGAGAGAGATCAAGAGGGTAACATTCTAGTACACCAGTCACGGAAAATTGCTGATGTGTTAAGCAAACTGAACCTGATGGATGCTAACCCTGTAGACACACCGATGATAACAGGTTATCAGGTAGATGACACTGAAGAAGCATTTTCTGATACTACACTGTACAGAAGTGTGCTAGGCAAGCTAAACTTCATTGCCAGATGTTCAAGACCAGACATTGCTGTTAGCTGTAATTTGCTAAGCAGACAAGTCAACAATCCTACTGTTAAGGATTGGAAAGCTCTGAAACGCATAGCGCGGTATTTGAAAGGCACTATGCATTACAGACTGAGATTTAACAATCAGAAGTCTGGTGGTCTTGAAATATTTGCAGATGCAAGTTTTGGAAGTGACACTACAGACAGGAAAAGTACGTCTGGAGTTTGCTATATGTACAATCAGGGTCTATTTGATTGGTCATGCAAGAAGCAAACAACAGTTAGCTTAAGTACTTGTGAAGCTGAACTGAATGCACTGTCTTATTCACTTAAAGATTGTGAATGGTTGTTACAATTGTGCAAAGACATGAAAATTCCTGTCAAATGTCCAATCCAGGTTTACCAGGACAACAAAGCATGTTTGGCTTTGCTGAATTCTGAAGGTTGTAAGCAAAGCACGAAGCACTTGCAATTGAAGTTGCAACATGCTAGGGAACGTATTCAAAAGGGACTCGTAACGGTGTCCTATATGCCAGGTAATGAAATTCCTGCTGATGTATTGTCCAAGATTGTATCAAGGGATCATCACTGTACCTATGTGCAGAAGTTGGGTTTGTACTGATATTGTACGAACACGCTGCCCAGTGATGTTCACAGAAAGGGGGAGGATGTTGGTTTCTGCTCTCTTCACTGTGCAGCGAACTGCTTGTCACAAGACAATGTTTACATTCCACAGTCAGCGTACTGTTGGGTATTCCCACGGGAAAGGGAGACTGGATGTGACGTACACTGGTTTCCTGTTTTTCACTGTCCTTTGCAGTTCAGTGTGTGTTTTTTCTCTCCGTGCTTTAGAGGAGAGAGGATGCTTTTCTCTGCTCCGGCAGAGGCAAGATGTTTTTCTGTAATCTACCAGCTTTGAAATGTAAATAAAGCAATATAGAGTATGTGCACGTACTCCTCATCCTTCCGCTGTGCAGGGACACTGCATATCAACAACACACACTGGCTCACACCGGTAAGATTGTCTTCCATAAACACAGTTTTAACAATGAGTCTGTAAGTGACTGTGGAGGCCAATTCTGGATCCCCACATCCTTCCACAGTGGGGCCATTGGTTTCCGGGCGGGAGTTGATCACGGTGTGGATTTGCCAAGCATTTCTTAGCACGTTTCTCCCTTGCATTCTGAGTTCGAGTGTCTTCAAAACTCATGACACCTTTGGTAAAGGCTGTTCTCCAACTGGAGCGCTTGCAGGTAAGTGTTTCCCAATTGTTGGTGTTTATACTACATTTTGTTAGATTTGCCTTGAGACAGACTTTAAACCTCTTTTGTTGACAACCAGCAGCATTACGCTTTCCATTTTTAAGTTCGGAATAGAGTAGTTGCTTTGGAAGATCATCATCAGGCATCCGCACAACCTGACCAGTCCAACGAAGTTGATGTTGAAGAATCATTGCTTCAACACTGGTGATCTTTGCTTCTTCCAGTACACTGGTATTAGTTTGCCTGTCTTCCCAAGTGATGTGTAAATTTTTTATACAGCCTATGGCACAAAGGTGACATTTGCATTTGTTGCTATGCCCACTTTTGCCTCTTGCTCCGCCCACCACTGCCATGTGGCATTTGGGGTGGAAAAGGCCGACCCCCACCCCTGCCATTGATCAAGGGGTTCTACCTGTACGTTTGTTGTTTTCACGACTGGCTTTTATGAACCATTTTATGGCGGTGCCTGTATTTTTATTCATTCCTTTGCAAGCCTGTCTTGAATTTTTTGCCCCCCCTTTTAAAAGTGCCCTAGGGTGCCTTTTAAGTGAATAGCTAATGCACATGAGGTGCTTTGAGCACCTATATGCGCTATACCCCCCCCCCAAAAAAAGCAAGTTAAGCATTTGAACTAAGAGTTGACTCTCAGCACCAGGAGATGAACTGTGAAAGAAGGAAGGAAAGTGAGAAAGAGACTGATATGTTTTCCTGGAAAGAGAGATCTGAATGCGCTCTCTCCCCTTATTTTCTGGGCTTTTAGTTAGCATGAAATAAAAGCAGTCCCCGCTGCTCTTCTCTTGCTGATGGAAATCCTGAGAAACATTAGCAGAGAGAGAGAGAGAAAGAAAGAGAGGGAGGGAGGGAGGGAGAAAAACAGCACCCTCTATTCCCAAGAGCCCCACTGGTGTGAGATGAGTTCCAATTCTTGCACAGAATTGAGCCTAGAAGTAGCTAATCCATTTGTAACACCCGTCCAGGGCCAGTTAGCGAGCTGTCTGCTGCTCTTCAAAGAGGCATCGTGTGGGAGTCCAGTGCCTGGAGCGAAAACACAGCCTTGCCAGGCACTCCGAGTTCGGAAAAGTATGTGTGTGTCTGTGAGCAATGAGAGAGGAGGGAGGGAGAGAGATGCCATTCCCCTGTACCTCTGCTTCCTGTCACATTTTTCTTGCACGCGGCTGTGTTGCGCGTAACAAAGACATCTGCTTGTGGGGTAGGGAGCTGTGAAAAACTGGTGGGTGCCATCTGTAGCCATTAGGATCAATGTTTTGAAAGGACTGGCAACACACACAAACACAGAGAGGGCCCTTAGGTGTCACTCTCTTTCTGACACTTCCAATTTTGAACTTGGGCACGGAATCGGCGAAAATTACACCTCGGCTCTTGTTTCTGCAGGTGGTGGGTTTCCTTTTTGCCTTGTTACCTCTGATGGCGGTCCTTCCTCCGAACTTTCCAAACCAAGGGAGGCAAAGAAAATGAGAAGGGACTCCCAATTTGGGATGGGGGAAGAGTTGATTCATTAAAGCTGGGATAGCTCTGTTGGCAGAGCCATGAGACTCATAATGACAGGGTTAATAATAATATTATTTTTTTATTTATACCCTGCCCTCCCCACCCAGAGCCAGGCTCAGTGCAGCTAACACCAGTAAAATTACAATAAAAACATTCAGTGGTACCTCGGGTTACAGACGCTTCAGGTTACAGACGCTTCAGGTTACAGACTCCGCTAACCCAGAAATAATACCTCGGGTTAAGAACTTTCTTCAGGATGAGAACAGAAATCATGCAGTGGCAGTGAGGCAGCAGCAGGAGGCCCCATTAGCTAAAGTGGTGCTTCAGGTTAAGAACAGTTTCAGGTTAAGAACGGACCTCCGGAACGAATTAAGTACTTAACCCGAGGTACCACTGTAATAGGAAAAAACAACAACAAACCAATTTAAAATACAGGTTAAAATGCAATTTAAATGCAGCCTCATTTTAAAAGTAGCCCATAGATCAAAACCATTCCATAGAAAAAATGTGCACATTGGGAGAACTTTGCTCTAAAATGCTGGTGTATTTTCAAAAGGACTTAAAAAAACAAATAAACCACAAACAGAGGTGGATACAGAGAGAATCTGAACGTTAAGTAAAAAAAAGAAAAACAGAGAAACCAGAATTGGCAGATTTGCCTATTCCTGCTCCCAATGTGTTGGAATTGTTTGAAATATTCATAATGCCATTTGGTTGGCTTAGTGTGTGTGTGAGAGAGAGAGAAGGAGAGAGAGAGAGATTTGGCAGAGAGACCTGGCCTAAATGAAGAAAACGGGCTGGGAAAATGTTCCCACCAAGGGAGGCATTTCATTCCATTATATAGGATTAGTTTTCCAGAAGTTGCTCAGAGAAGCCAAGCGGCTGTTCTCTCAGCTACCCTACAAGTTACAGAATGTAGCTTATAATGTAAGTAGCTTATAAATGACTGTTTGAAGCTCAAGTGTTCCCGTAAAACTACCCACATCTTAACACGAGAAAAAACAAAAGGAGACATTGTAGGAAACATACCACGTCTAGCAAATAAATCATATGGCGCACTTGTTAGCACTGCCGAGTTGATATCCCATTCCCCCCCAAACTTGCTGAGTTCACTGGGATGGAAGGTGGAGGAAGGCCGAGACCTGGGATCCTCTGTGCAATCCCATTTAACTTGTCTTCATTTCTTGGAAAGTGTTCAGAAATGCAGCCAAGCTATCTCTTCCCAGAAAGGACCATAGCTGGCACACCAGCTGGAACCAATACCAATGCACATCTGTGTACTGGCAAAACACTCTTCAAAAGGAATCCGTATGCCAGAAAGGCAACCTGATCTTTCCTCACTGGTTCCTTATTGAGCAGCTGCCTGTAGATTTGCTTCTTGGCAGGGGCGGAGGAAGTGGGGTGCAGTGGGTGCGGGCTGTTACGATATTCCGTTCCACCTTAACAGATATGTGGAGTTGTTGTATGTCACATGTCTGTTTACATTCCAGCACAAGCTTGCTGGGAACTTCCGTTGTGTGTATAGCTTTTGTTATGCTGCTTGCTTGGACACGAAGGGGAGAAGACATGTTTTCCCCTTTGTTATGATGCTGAATAAAATGCCTGTAAATAAACCTAGACAGTATCTTAAAAAGTAGAGACATCACCTTGCCAACAAAGGCCCGTATAGTAAAAGCTATGGTTTTCCCAGTAGTGATGTATGGAAGTGAGAGCTGGACCATAAAGAAGGCTGATCGCCGAAGAATTGATGCTTTGGAATTATGGTGCTGGAGGAGACTCTTGAGTCCCATGGACTGCAAGAAGATCAAACGTATCCATTCTTAAGGAAATCAGCCCTGAGTGCTCACTGGAAGGACAGATCCTGAAGCTGAGGCTCCAATACTTTGGCCACCTCATGAGAAGAGAAGACTCCCTAGAAAAGACCCTGATGTTGGGAAAGATGGAGGGCACAAGGAGAAGGGGATGACAGAGGACGAGGTGGTTGGACAGTGTTCTCGAATCTACCAGCATGAGTCTGACCAAACTGCGGGAGGCAGTGGAAGACAGGAGTGCCTGGCGTGCTCTGGTCCATGGGGTCACGAAGAGTCGGACACGACTAAACGACTAAACAACAACAACAACAACAACAACAAATATGCTCTACACAGCCTCTATCTGCCCTTCTGTTGCGAAGAGTTCTTATCTCTGATGGCTTCTGTGCTCAGCTTCTGAAGGCTTCTGAATCTTGAGTCTCAGTTACATGCTGATTGAAGGACCCGAGATCGCCCGGCTGCCAGCCAGTGAGCTGGTTCCAGCTGGGGGCCTGCCAATTGCCCCCGTTTCCTTGGACGCATCCTTATTGAGCAGCTGCCTGTAGATTTGCTTCTCGGCAGGGGCGGAGGAAAGGGGGTGCGGGGGGTGCGGGCCACCCCGGGTGTCACCACTGAGGGGGTGACAAAATGCTGGGTGGCACTCACCATGGGGCCTTCAGTGCTCCTGAGCCATGCATCTCTCCTGGGAGAGATGCGGCGGCTTGGGCGCACACAGGCTCCACGCTGCCCCAACGGTTCACCCACTGCCTCCTCTTAGCTGTAGGGCGGCTGAGTGCGAGGAGGCAGGCAGACTCTGGAGGCCCCGCGATGCACCCCGTACCATGGGTGGCTCATCCTGCCCCTATGAGCGGCTTCCTCTGTTGCTTCTTCTCAGGCCTTCCCTCCTTCCTGCTGGATAGGAGCAGTAGACTCGTAATCTGGTGAACCAGGTTCGCTTCCCCGCTCCTCCACATGCAGCTGCTGGGTGACCTTGGGCTAGTCACACTTCTCTGAAGTCTCTCAGCCTCACTCACCTCACAGAGTGTTTGTTGTGGGGGAGGAAGGGAAAGGAGATTGTTAGCCGCTTGGAGACTCCTTTGGGTAGTGATAAAGCGGGATATCAAATCCAAACTCCTCCTCCTCCTCCTTCTTCTGATTAGCTTTAGACCTTCCATTTGTTCACTTCCTGGTGAACCCGTGAAGCTGCTACTCAGAATGACTTTGTTTGCCAGGACTAATAAACTTTAAGTTTCTTTATTCTGTCATCTATCAATCTTACCAGACTATTTATTTTTAAAAATATTTTTTATTGCTCAATTTCCACATAACAAATTATCAAACCATATAATCACCGACATAATTCCCCCCCTTATTTCTCCCCCACCCTCCCCCCAAGACTTCCCTCGACTCCTCTCCCTGATTTCGCTGCACATATTTTCTCTGCATATTATAAAATTTTATATACCCTTACATATCTGTCCATCATGTTATCAACAATAAATTTGTGTATGTTTATTCAAAACCTGCCAAGGAGTCCAGTTCATTTTGTTGTATTTTTAAATAATTAGTGAAAAGTTCCCATTCCTCCTTGAAGTCACAGTTGTCCTTGTCTCACAATTTGCATGTCAATTTAGCAAGTTCCGCAAAGTTCATCAATTTCTCTTGCCACTGTTCTTTTGTCAGGGTTTCCTCATTCTTCCATCCTTGTGCTATCAAGACTCTTGCTGCTGCTGTAGCATACATAAATAGGTTTCTTATTTTCCTTGGCAGGTTTTGTCATACAATCCTTAACAAAATTGCTTCTGGTTTTTTTGCAAATGTCATTTTAAACATTTCCTTCAATTAATTATATATCATTTCCCAAATTTTTTAAACTTCTCTACATTCCCGCCACATATGATAAAAACATTTATTTCTGCATTCCAATGCTGGCATTTGTCCACAGACAGCTTTTCTGGGTCATGTGCCCAGCATGACTAAACCGCTTCTGGCACAACGAAACACCATGACGGAAGCCAGAGTGCAGGGAATAACGTTTACCTTCGCACTGGAGCAATACCTATTTATCTGCTTGCACTGGTGTGCTTTCAAACTGCTAGGTTGGCAGGAGCTGGGACAGAGCAACAGGAGCTCACCCCGTCGTGGGGATTCAAACCACCGACCTTCTGACTGGCAAGCCCAAGAGGCTCAGTGGTTTACACCACAGTGGCACCTGCATCCCAGAATATATATATATATACCAGACTACAACACACGAAAGGGAACATAGGTGCAGCAGCTGCCAGGGGTGTAGGAAGGGGGAGGTCCGCCCCAGATGTCACCCTTGGGGGGAGGATGAAATGGCACACTGCAGGGGTCGGCACTTACCATGGGGACTGGGCCTGCAGTGCACCCGAGCCAGATGCCTCTCTTGGGAGTGACATGGTGGCTCGGGGCCCCTGCGCTGCCCGAAATGGCAGATTGGGTCTTGGGTCCACCAGGCGGACACCGTGGGCAGCTCACTGCACCACCCCTGGGGCGGATAGCTGCGGTGCCCCCGTGGGTGGCTCGCCCTGTCCCCATGGGTGGATTGCCCTCCCCCATGGGCAGCTCCTCCGCCCCTGCCACCCCTGGTGCCCGAGCAGCTAGCTTCGCCCCAGCAGCTGCCTTAATTTCGTTGTTCTGTATGGGCAATGACAATAAAGATTCTCGTATCATATAGTATCATAGCTACCTGGATCTCAGCATTTCCTTCTCTAGACTTTAATCTCCAAATATTCTCTAGAAATCGTGAGCCATCAAACACGTCAACCCACATCTTTTGTCCACTCCATTAAGGTATTATTGATGGTTGGCACCTACCCATTATAAAATAAGTTTAGAAAATTCATCTCAGCCTCAAACTCTATTGACAGGATTTGCTTTTGTTTTGCAAAGGTCTGTGTGCTGGTCCCGAGGGTCAACCGTGTGGCAAGGTCTGAGTCCAGTCCGATGTCGAGGGTCTGGTATGCAGGCTGTCTATCAAAGGTGAGGCAGGGTCCAAGGCAGGGAGTCAGGTAAGGTCAGGAACTCTGGCAGAAGAGCAGGACAGGGTGCAGGCAGGAACAGGCTCCCGCAACCTGGGACTGGGGCTGGCTGGCTTTTATCTGCCCCCGAGGCATAGGGCGGCCCCCATCCTCAGGTGACTCGCCTCTCCTGTCCTGGAGGCGAGCACTCCTCCTGCGGGAACTTAGTTCCCTCCGCCTCTCTGCCCTGAGCCTCTGCAGCTCAGGCGAGGCTGGAGGGTTACCGGAACCAGAGGCAACCTCAGCTTCCTCTGACGGGGCTGAGAGTGGAGCACCTGCAGGCAATGGGTCCTCCATCCCCTCAGGAGCCAGAGCAGACTCAGCTGATGCCTGCACCTGAGGATCCAGCACAGGTGAGGACCCTTCAGGCTCAAGTCCCAGCCGGCCCTGGAGGCGGGGACTCCTGTGCAGGCTGGGATTCTTTAGGTTCAGCCTCTGATTCCAAATCCCAGGCCATCACAGTCTGCTTATTGCATTTTCAGTGAGTCATTTAAAAAGATTTCTTTTCTGTATTCGCACCTGCTTCTTGGTTTGCTTGGTGCAAAAAAACAAGAAAACAAAAAACACACACCCCACAAATCATTTTCTCCAGGGATTTCATAGAGAAGATTGTATTAAGAAGTTTTGCATCCCATTATCTTTGTAGGCTGGCTGGGGCCTGCGATGGAGAATCAGAATTGCTATTGATTGATTTGCTAACAAATCAAGTTGGTATTGTTTTTCAAACTTACATGAACTGGCTTCCAACAATGGGGAGTGGAGGAAAGAGATATTGCCCCCCCCAATCTTTAAAAACGGATGGATATTAGATGCAGCTCTTCTTGGGAGGGGTCCACTGAAATTACAGACTCCTTTCACTTCAGGGATGGGACCTGTGATGCCATCAGGAATATTCAGGGATATTGGACCTGTAGCACTGCCATTGGACTCCCATCGCCAGTATGCTGATGATGCTCAGTTCTATTTTATTTTACTACATTGGGAAAGAAGGAGGTTTGTCATGCAGAGTTATGTAAAATCTTCACGTACTGAAATTCCTTTCTCCCCCTCCCCAACATTGGGGGGGGGGACTTAACATCCTCTGCACCTTTACTATCGCTGCGCCATGCCTCCCACCCGACCTCTGGTAATTCTGCTATCCTTTCATACGTCAGCCTTTTCTTCTTCCCTGACCTAGAATCTTAAAATCCCTTTTGTCGAGTCTTCCTCTTCAATGCATGAAAGGTCTACAGCAATATTCAGGTTTCGCGATGAGGAACAGCCCTACTGGGAGAACATCAGTAAACCTCTGAGCTAAAACTGGCGTGCTTTGAGGGGTTCGCTGGCTGGTGCTGGCAACACACAGGAACAGTTCCCTGCAGGTCTAATTATTTTTACTAGATGAGGTCCCATTGCAACGAATAAGAAGCTTATTCTACATCGGGGCTTCCCCCCTCCTTTTCAAGAGTCCAAGACCCAGGAAAAATGCACAAAATGCATTTGCCTTGTCTCTCGACCCTTATGTTATTAGTCTTTGGCTGGGGAAAATAAACCAGCATCAAGATGAGGTATGCGAAAGAGAATTACCATTTATCCCTGAGAGTCACTCGAATTTCCTTTCTCTCACCTTGGTTGTAAACAAAGGTTGCCTCCATGCAGCCTACACTGTTGCCCAAGGAGACCTGCTATTTAAGATTTTGTTCCATATTAGGAGAATAAAGCAGGATGTCCAAAAATGTACTATATTTTGGAAAGTGGTTTGTCTATCTATCCTCCTGCCAGTTCAATAAAGGTTTGTCCGCCTCTGGAGATATCGTCACTGAACTATACCCAAGGGTTCCTGCAGTGGGGGTGACAGGCATTGTCAACCTTTTAGACATCAGCCACCATCTTTAGTCAAGATGGCAAACCAAAATATGGCATTGGTGTGACTTTATCTGATTTTTGCTTTGATGAGGCCAAACTCATAAATTACACTGTACATTTTAAAAACCATAATATTTTTTGGTTTCTGCAAATTCCCAGGCAGCACCAGTCACTCCCTATCAGCATAGAATGGTTTCATGGTGATATGAAGCCTTTGCATGTCTATTAAGAAGCAAGTGTCAACTGAGCTCAATTGAACTGGCTCCCTGGTAGGTATATATGCGGTGAAGGTGCTGTGTGAGTGTCTAGAGGCATGGAGGATGGATGGTGGCTAACAGATTGAGGTTGAATCCTGACAAGACAGAAGTACTGTTTTTGGGGAGGCAGGTGGGTGTGGAATACTCCCTGGTCCTTAATGGGGTAACTGTGCCCCTGAAGGACCAGGTGTGCAGCCTGGGAGTCATTTTGGACTTGCAGCTGTACATGGAGGCACAAGTCAGTTCTGTGTCCAGGGCAGCTGTCTACCAGCTCCACTTGGTACGCAAGCTGAGACCCTATCTACCCACGGATTGCCTCACCAGAGTGGTGCACGCTCTGGTTATCTCTCGCTTGGACTACTGCAATGAGCTCTATGGGGCTACCTTTGAAGGTGACCCAGAAAGTACAACTAATCCAGAATGCGGCAGCTAGACTGGTGACTGGGAGCAACTGCCGAGACTACATAACACAGGTCTTGAAAGATCTACATTGGCTCCCAGAACGTTTCCGACCACAATTCAAAGTGTTAGTGCTGACCTTTAAAGCCCTAAAGTGGCCTCGTTCCAGTATACCTGAAGGAGCATCTCCACCCCCATCGTTCAGCCTGGACACTGAGGTCCAGTGCCGAGGGCCTTCTGGCAGTTCCCTCACTGTGAGTTACAGGGAACCAGGCAGAGAGCCTTCTCGGTAGTGGCGCCCACCCTGTGGAACGCCCTCCCACCAGATGTCAAAGAGAAGAACAACTACCAGACTTTTAGAAGGCTGTCCTGTTTAGGGAAGCTTTCAATGTTTGATGCATTACTGTATTTTAATATTTTGTTGGAAGCCGCCCATATACTCTGTTAGATATCTCTTTGCCAGTCACATCTGTACAGGATATATAGGGAGGTTCTTTCTTCCACCTATTGTGTTATTGCAGGGGGGCTCAACCTGGTGTCCGCCGGCTGCTTTGGACTACAACTTCAATCATCCACAGTCAGCATGGGCAATGGCCATGGACGATGGGTATTGTAGTCTGCAGCAACTGAAGAGCACCACACAGGCTACCTCTATGCTCTTGAAAGGCTTTCAACATTGTAATAAAAGTCTTTCAGCGACCAGAACCGATTATGGGCTCCATCGTGAGGTTCCCACAGCATGGAGAGACATAACCCAGCCATGGGTTTCTGTTGCTGTGTGAAATGTCCTCTAGCCTGGCCGGAGGCAGCAAACAGCTGAAACAAAAACTATCAGCCCAACGTGTCAAGGGAGTGTTTGGAAGGCATGTGGAGATGTCGATTGGCATCGTTTCCATGGGCACCCTATGGTCTCTGTTGCAAAGCACTGCACTCCCGGTGCTTCTCCGCACAATAATTAATTCATTGATTTACAAATAGGCTGTGTAACCCACCAGGGTGCATTTGAGAAACTGGGAAACCATTACAGTCTAATGGCTTTCCACCCCTCCAAACCTGTTAAGTGTGCAAGCGCTGGAGGCAGCGCCACTTGAGTCTGTCAATCAATAATTCAAAGAAGGCAAAGAAACTGGCCCTGGGAAGAGGGGGAAGAGAAGAAGGAGCTAAACCAGGGAAAGTGCAGAGAAGGGAGTTTCTGTTATCTATGGGAACCTCTTAGTCTTCGCTGGGATCCTGGATCGTGAGAAAATATCTGCAGGCAGACCCCGGTCGATACCAAAAGGGAGGCAAATTGATTTCTGGGATACCTAAGGGCTTCTCCAAATGCAATTAGACACCTTATCAAAGTTCTCAAGTAAAACCAGAGATTACCTTGAGCAGGAAAACAAAGCTTGCGGCGAATTTCAATCCAGACGGCCCTGTTTTAGGAGCTCACCAATCCGCTGTTGGGTTGCAGTTTCTTTCTCTTCGGTTTGTGGGTCGTGGGGTGCTGTAAACTTCCAGTGATACTCTGCAAACGAAAGTGGTTGTTTGCTAGTGAGAGGCCTTAATAAGAGGAAAAACTCTCTTCTTCCTGCCCTTTCTCCAACCCCCACTCTTCTCTTTCATAGAATTGTAGAGCTGGAAGTGACTCTGAAGCTCATCTAGTCCTTCCATCCAGTGGCGGTGGTAGGGATGAGCAAGTCAATCAATTTCTGTGTCTTTACATTTTTCCATTTTTCTTTCTCTCTTGTTTTTGAAATCTTACCTCACTTTTAAATCAGAACCAGTGAAGGCCGTGAAGGTCCTGTGTGAGTGCCTGGAGGCGGTTGGAGGATGGATGGCGGCTAACAGATTGAGGTTGAATCCTGACAAAACAGAAGTGCTGTTTTGGTTGGACAGGAGGCGGGCGAGTGTAGGGGACTCCCTGGTCCTGAATGGGGTAACCGTGCCCCTGAAGGACCAGATGTGCAGCCTGGGAGTCATTTTGGACTCACAGCTGTCCATGGAGGTGCAGGTCAATTCTGTGTCCAGGGCAGCTGTCTACCAGCTCCACTTGGTACGCAAGCTGAGACCCTATCTACCCACGGATTGCCTCACCAGAGTGGTGCATGCTCTGGTTATCTCCCGCTTGGACTACTGCAATGCACTCTACGTGGGGCTACCTTTGAAGGTGACTCGGAAACTGCAATTAATTCAGAACGCGGCAGCTAGACTGGTGACTGGGAGCGGCCGCCAAGACCACCTAACACCTGTCCTGAGAGATCTGCATTGGATCCCAGTACATTTCCGAGCACAATTCAAAGTGTTGGTGCTGACCTTTAAAGCCCTAAATGGCCTCGGACCTGTATACCTGAAGGAGCGTCTCCACCCCCATAGTTCAGCCCGGACACTGAGATCCAGCACCAAGGGCCTTCTGGCGGTTCCCTCATTGCGAGAAGTGAGGTAACAGGGAACCAGGCAGAGGGCCTTCTCGGTAGTGGCGCCCGCCCTTCAGATGTCAAGGAAATAAGCAGCTATCTTATCTTTAAAAGACATCTGAAGGCAGGCCTGTTTAGGGAAGGTTTTAATATTTAATGCTGTATTATTTTTAACACTCAATTGGAAACCACCCAGAGTGGCTGGGGAAACTCAGCCAGATGGGCGGGGTATAAATAAATTATCATTATCATCATTATTATTAGTATTAGTATTATTCCTCATGAATATTCCTGAATTGCAGGGGGTTGGACTAGAAGACCTTTAGGGTCCCTTCCAACACTAAGATTTGGTTGTTGTTTAGTCGTTTAGTCATGTCCGACACTTTGTGACCCGACTTCCCTTCCAACTTTATGATTCTATGATTCTATAAATTCATAAGTGGATTTTTCCTAATATACAAGTGTTCTTATGTAATCTTGCCTAAGATAGTTTCTCTCTCTCTGCAAATCTGTTTTCCCTAATTAAGCGCATCACACAGGGCACCACTGAAAAATGAGAGCCAAAATGCCACCACTGTTATTGGACTTCAGTTCCCATCAGCTGTAGCCAGCACGGACCATGGGATATGTAGTCCATCAGTATCTCGAAGGCAGCATGTTGGCTATTCCAGAGACAGACTCTGCTCCAGTCTGGGGGTGAGGACTGCAGCGAAGGCTCTTGAAATTGGCCCATCACCCATATTTACGCTTTATGCACTTCCTGCATCACAAAGGATTGGAGTGGATGAGCCCCTGCAATTCTAAGACTCTATGTATCATGTAGAGGTTCCTTAAGAAGTACACGGAGAAGGGGATATATCTACAACAGCACATTACTAAACAATGACCTTGTTAGCACCCCATGCACTCTTAAAAAATGCACGGCTAAATGAAATGATTTAGTTTTGGTAGCACGAGCTGTTCTTGACAACGGTAGCTTCAGGTAATTGGAGCAAAAATTCTTATCTCTGCAAAGCATTCAGTCCCATTTAAGATGGCAAAATAAGGACTGGAGGAAAAATAATAATGGGGGCCCAGGGAGCAAAGTGGGGAATATTACACAAGGAATCAGGGCAATGGAAAATGGATGTCTGCTCCATCTTAATGCTACCTCGAAATTAAGTTCAAGTTACATGCTCAATTAATCTGCTAATCCTCCTTAATGCCCCTTCTCCATGTCCCAGTGCAGGATACCTCTGGAACCTGTTGGGCTTCCCCATGGAACATTTTATATCCTTCATTATGCTGGTGTCTAAATCAGGGATATGGCTTTGCTAATGCTGTTCCTCACACTGGCTTTGCATCATTTCATTGTTTGCCTCAAATTAGTGTCCTCCTTCTTATGCATTCACAACAGGGACTGCAGCCTGCTTTGCAAAGCATCCCCCGCTCCTCCTTTCACGTTCATCATGCAAAATCTCACTTTGCAATTCAACGGCATCTGTTTGGTCTATTATTGATATCCAGCACAGCCGCATGCAAGTATAGTTATAGTTCTGAGCCCTCCTTCAATAATAACTTGGTGTCAGGGTAACTTAAACTCAAGGCACGGTCAGTGGTGCTATTTGACTCAAAAGCTATGCTTGTCCTGCAGGAAATTTCAGAGGATTGTTGAACTGTAGAGCTGGAAAGGACCCCAAGGGTCATCTAGTCCAACCCGCTGCAATGGAGGAATCACAGCTAAATAATCCCTGACAGATGACCACTCAACCTCTGCTTAAAAACCTCCAACAAAGGAGGTCCCACCACCTCCAGGAATTTGTCTAATCAAGGACGGTGGTGCTTGTCCTCCTAGGTGTGTGACATCATACTGGGTCCATAGGGAAAGGGTTAACTCATTGTAAAATGACTAACCAATGGGAACCCAGTGGGAGGAGTTAGAGTTAGGGTGGAGAAGACAGTCTGGAGTTAGAAGAGACAGATAAGATAAGGTAAGATAAGTGTGGGTTGGGCTAGTCTGGTGTGAGAGAGTGAGAGAATTTGTTAAGAGGAGTCAGTCAAACAGTTGAGATAATCAGTCAGAAGGTATTAGGAAGGTTGTTGTTGTTGTTGTTTAGTTGTTTAGTCAAGTCCGACTCTATGTAACCCTATGGACTAGAGCACGCCAGGCACTCCTGTTGTTATGTACTGAGTTGAATAGGATCCAAAATGCAGCAGTCTGATTGGTCCTAGAACAATAGGATCCAAAATGCAGCAGTCTGATTGGTCCTAGAACAATAGGATTCAGAAAGCAGCAGTCTGATTCATCCTAGAACAATGCAGCAGTATGATTAGTCCTCAGGAGCCACCCAATCCAGCTCCAGGTGGAAGTGAATCCACAACCTGATTGGCCTACAGGAGAATCCCGGAATTAGCCAATCACGTGCAGCCCATTGTGTAAATAATGTATATAAAGCAGATATTTTGGGGGAACTTTCATTCCTCCTCACCACTATGAGCTGAATAAAGAGCATGAAATTCACTCTCGATTCCGAGTATATTTCACCTGTCTTCCACTTCCTCCCGCAGTTTGGTCAAACTCATGGTGCTAGCTTCGAGAACTCTGTCCAACCATCTTGTCCTCTGTCGTCCCCTTCTCCTTGTGCCCTCCATCTTTCCCAACATCAGGGTCTTTTCCAGGGAGTCTTCTCTTCTCATGAGGTGGCCAAAGTATTGGAACCTCAGCTTCAGGATCTGTCCTTCCAGTGAGCCCTCAGGGCTAATACTAAAGTTAAGATACTGACAGGAATATTGGAGAAACCATGAACTTGTTAATATCTGTAAAATAAACTTGTTTTTGTTTTGGTTCACTTTTAACAACTGTCTGGACTCAGCATTTTACCAGAGAGTAACTTGTTGGTGGCAGCGGGGAAGTGAGCACAGTGGTGGCACAGGGATCAATAGACCGTTAAAAGTCCAGGGACCCTGTGTGATCGCCACAAGGATGGACTTTGGTCCTTCAAATTTCAGCGGCACCTTATGCAAGGCCAAAGTTTAGCACCCCCCCCCACCTCTCACCTTCCGTTCTGCTCAATTCATCACGCCATAGTTGTGACGCCCTTCAACGCCCCCTAGACTGGCACCCAGCGCAGCAGACATGGTCATGTTGGCCTCAATCTGCCTCTGGTCTGATCCTCTTTTAAAGGTTGGGGACCATCACTACTCCTTGTGGGGAGCAGATTCCATAGTTCAATTATGCTGTGCACGAAGAAGTACTTTCTTTTGTGTGTTCTGAATCCATGTCCTCGTTTCTGTCCTATGTCCACATTTCTTTTCCACACTTGGCAGGGGAACACAGACGACTGACTTCCCAGAGAAAGCTGCCTTCTCCTGAGCCAAACTCTTGGTCCATCCAGCTCAGTATGGCCAACACTGATTGGCAGGGGCACTCCAGGGCTTCAGACATGGGCCTCTCCTAGCTCCACCTGGAGGACGTCAGGGACTGAACCCTCTACATGCCAAGTGCTTGCTCTGCCACAAAGCTAGGAAACCTCCTGCCTTCTATGTGTTCACCTGCATCCATTTTCATCTTTGTGAAACACGGGCATCACAAGGCATTCTGTCAGGTTCCAAAGACGCAGGCAACTTAATTGGTGTATAATTTTGAGACTGCAATGTTTGTGCGAGTGAATTATTCTGTCTTGTGCCTTTTGCCTGCTTTGCATTTACCAAAGGCAAATAGCGTCTGTTATCCGAGAACGGTGCAGAGACCGGTGGCCTGCGTCTGCCCGGCTTGTTTTCCGTGGCGCTACGCTTGGTTGTTTATAGAATTTTATTACAAGGCGATCATTACGTTTGCTGCTAATCGAGATTGGTTTCCTTTAATAAGGAGGCACTGTGTGCCAAAGTCGGTTCTTTCAGACAAAGCCTGATTAGCTTATTACCTCAGGATGAATTTCCCACATGGAATAGCTCATAATTAGCCTCGGATATAACCCCGGTGAGGCTGGTGGGAATAAGGGCTCGATTTACATATAAAAGTTGCGCTGCTCTGAGAAGCTAATTCTAGAAACACAATTCTTGTTGAGTAGAGGTCAGGCAGTCAGTGTGGCCTAGAAAGGCGATCATAAACTGCTCAGACCCCACTGCAGGATGGGGAGAGGACATGCCCTCCAAGTGTCCCTATTTTCCAGGGATGTTTTTGTTTACGTTCTGGTATAATAATAATAATATATTATTTGTACTCCGCCCATCTGGCTGGGTTTCCCCAGCCACTCTGGGCAGCTTCCAACAAAGATTAAAAATACATCAAAATGTCACACATTAAAAACTTCCCTGTTTTCTAAATGTTTGACATCTGATGGGAGCGTGTTTCACAGGGTGGGCACCACTACTGAGAAGGCCTTCTGCCTCGTTCCCTGTAGCTTTGCTTCTCTCAGTGAGGGAACCACCAGAAGCCCCTTGGCGCTGGACCTCAGTGTCTGGGCAGAATGATGGGGGTGGAGATGCTCCTTCAGGTATACTGGGTGGAGGCCATTTAGGGCTTTAAAGGGCAACACAAACACTTTGAATTGTGCTTGGAAACGTACTGGGAGCCAATGTACGTCTTTCAAGATGGTATTATGTGGTCTTGGCAGCTGCTCCCAGTCCCCAGTCTAGCTGCTGCATTCTGGATTAGTTGTAGTTTCTGGGTCACCTTCAAAGGTAGCGCCATGTAGAGCGCCTTTGGTATTGCTTGAAAGGAAAGAGACTACCTGTCCATTGCAACCTTCTTCTTCTCTATATACACACCTGTAATGGTTATAAGGGGTTGCTTGTGCATAAGTTGCCGTTACTTTCGGCTAGAGTGCCTGGCTAACCATGCCTTGGCTGACAGCCCTCACTCCGTGGCCGTTCAGTCACTTGCAGAATCCGTCAGTGGGCGTTTCTTGAGCCTCTTCCAGCATAAGAGCTGTTTGACGCCAAGTCTCCTCCTACTCTCCCTGCGCGGAACTCTTCTACGCAAGGAAGGAGTAGGCAGAGGCGTCCCCGTGCTCTCTCCACTAGTCTCGGGTGAAGAGTCTTGGAGACCTCTCTCCAAATCCTCCATCTCCCTCCCTTCTCTACTGGTGTTGCGCTGAATTCCTTCCCCCCTGCTGGTCCCCTCTCCTGCATCGCTTTGGAGCCTTGCCTCCACCTCTCGCTCTGATGTCAGTTCCCTGACAACACCTAATGTTGATTATTAGATGTTTAATGTTGACAAGCTGGCAAAGGAGCAAAAACACTCCCAAACAGATCTTCACGTACAAAAACAGGTATATTCTAAGTGCAGGTTTGTATTTATTTCTGCCTCCGTCAGACTTCCTATTTGGTGATCTCAGAAATTCTCTCTTTCTCACCACTCAGTCTCTTCTAAGCAGTTTGCAGTGTGACGAGGGGAAACATAAAAAACAAAACAAACCCCCCCCACATTTTCATCTTGTACCAAGCTCTTTTCAAAGTGAAGCCCGGCTTAACCGTCTTACACAACGCAGCTTCCACACATCAGCACTCTTAACAGTGCTCATTTAGATGGGCAGGAAAAGCTAATTTTAGCTTGAAATTGGAGGCAATTACAGGTTCAGGAAAGGAATGGGGGAGTGTGCACCATCAGTGATTGATTTCTTTGGGATAAAGGCTTGGAATGAAGAGTAAAGTACAGGCAAGAAGGGCTTGCACAGGGGTTATATTCCTGACTCCTTTGCACATTGGTGGAGTGTGCATAAGCCCGCTCTGCCCCATTCTGCCCCCACCCCGTTCTGATCCACATTCCTCCCCCTTTTCCGGCCACTTCTGAGTCACCACAAATCACTGTGGACGATCAAACCCCAAACGGATGCGCAGAAATTGGTTGTTGCCTGTAGTAAAAACTGGAAAGCAAGAGAGCTCTGCATAGCACTGAATCAGTATGAATATTAGCACGGCTCTGCATTTTCCAAATGGTATCTAGAGAGCTGCTTCCAGTCAGTGTGGACAATACTGAGCTAGAAGGAGCAGTGGGCTGAGCCGGTACAAGGCAACTTCTTATGAAATCTGTTTGGTTGCACCGGATGTGCTCAGACCAGAGATTTGTTCCCTGCACACGATGGTTATTGTCCAACGTTGAAACTTCCCAGGAGGAGAGGGCAAGGCAAGCTGAAAGGTTGTAGCTTAGTGGCAGAACATCTCCTTTGCATGCAGACAATTCCAGGTTCAATCCTGGGCATCTCCAGGTAGCGCTGGAAATGTCTCCTGCCTGGAACCCCAAAAGCTGCTGCCAGTCCGTGTAGACAACACTGAAGTAGATGGACCCATGGGTCTGATTCAGTATAAAGCAGCTTTTTATGTTCCTGTGAAGGGGGCGCCAGTGGTTCTTCTCCTTCACTACTTGTGTCATTAAACATTAAAATATTTCCCTATACAGAGCTGTATATGGAAGTGAGAGCTGGACCACAAAGAAGGCTGATCGCCGAAGAATTGATGCTTTTGAATTATGGTGCTGGAGGAGACTCTGGAGAGTCCCATGGACTGCAAGAAGATCCAACCTCTCCATTCTGAAGGAAATCAGCCCTGAGTGCTCACTGGAAGGACAGATCGTGAAGCTGAGGCTCCAATACTTTGGCCACCTCAGGAGAAGAGAAGACTCCCTGGAAAAGACACTGATGTTGGGAAAAATGGAGGGCACAAGGAGAAGGGGACGACAGAGGACGAGATGGCTGGACAGTGTTCTCGAAGCTACCAGCATGAGTTTGACCAAGCTGCAGGAGGCAGTGGAAGACAGAAGTGCCTGGCGTGCTCTGGTCCATGGGGTCATGAAGAGTCGGACACGACTAAACGACCAAACAACAACAACACACAGAGCTGCCTTCAGATGTCTTCTAAAGGTTGTATAGTTACTTATCCCCTTGGCTTGGGGCTTGCATAAGTTCACATCCTCCAACATTTCTCCAATTAAAATAGGGATGATTTAAGGAAAAGCGGGACATTCCGGGATCAAATCAGAAAACGGCATGCCTTCTGTAAATCCGGGACTGTCCCTGGAAAATAGGGAAACCTGGAGGGTGACTGGGTCCCATTTTTTCATATGTGGTGGACTTGTAAAAGTCCCCCAAACAGGCTTTTGGGAAATGATACATAATGAATTGAAGAAGGTGTTTAAAGTAGTCATCCCCTAAAAGCCTGAAACATTTCTTTTGGGAATAATAGGGAATAATATCTTCCACTGCCTCCCCTGACCAAACTGCGGGAGGCAGTGGAAGATAGGAGTGCCTGGCGTGCTCTGGTCCATGGGGTCACGAAGAGTCGTACACGACTAAACGACTAAACAACAACAACAGGGACAGAGGTTTCCAAAAAGTTGGTTAAATTGTTTACGTATGCCACCACCGCAGCCAGAATTCTGTAGACACAGAAATGGAATCAAAGTGGAGATGGCAAAACTGATGGCAAAAATAAGAGACCAAACAGAAGAAACGCTTGCAGAAGAATGCAGAGCCTTTTTTGATTATTTGAGAAAATATTACAGTCAAATGAAATAGCAGGCAGGACTTAATAAAGGAATGCGATATGAGAAAAATGCTTTTGAGAAATATTAACTTATATGGCAGCAGGTGAAAGATTTGAAGAGAAACATCATGGAAGTAAGGATGGGAAGTCAAAATCTTAAGGGAATGTTGTACTGAAATTGAATTGAATTTGTTAAATTGTTTGAAAACTAATAAAAAATTGTGTGTGGGGGGGGGATCAGTGACCGTTTTCCCTCTCAGGTTGTGGGCACCATCCCACAATGCCCTGCAATGCTGACCTCTGACCCTGCCCTGGACTGGAGCCCCTGGGTGCCTTGCAAAGAAATGGCCATCCGCTTTCCCTTCGAAAAGAAAAGGCCTGCTGCGATCAGTCCTCTTTGCTGCTGGATTATGAATACCAAACAAATGCACATTAAAGCCCAGGTGGGTGTTTATATCCCCCATGAGGCATTGCTAATGGCTGCTGAGCCGACCTTTATGGCGTTTGGATTGTTTCCATAAGTAAAACAGGAGACGGCTGCTGTTTGCTTGGAACCGGTTTGTATCAGCAGGAGGGTGTGCAACACACGGGATGTAATGCACGGTTTTTTTGCGACGTGAACGCCAGTCCCATTGGGCCTACAGGGTGCTGCGGCCGAGCGAGAGAAGCAGAACAGATTTAATATTCCGTTTGGGCTTCCTGTAGCCTAGAAGCTCAGCAGGTAGCAATGAATTGTTGCTAGCCGGGTGATTATTTACCGAGCTTGACGTCTGTTATGGCCGCGTGCCACGGTCTCTGCCTTCACACTCACACACTGCAAGCGTCCGTTTGCTACATTAAAACATTATGGACCTCACCCCATCTTGCAGCCATTTAGCTGTGATTTACAACCCCAATCTTTGGGAAGGATTCCCATGGAAGCATCAAGAGAGGCTGTTAGGTTGGGCCTGATGAACCGTGCGGGCTTTGCTGGGTCGCTGCCATTTATTTATTTATTTGCATAATTGAGCATCCTGTTTCCCCCATCCAAACAGATACATCAAAGCAGCGAACACTTGACACTTGTTGTCAAGCTCTGCGGAAGGTCCGTAGCTCAGTAGGAGAGCATCTGCTTTGTGAGCAGAAGGTCCTGGGTTCAAACCCCGGCATCTCCAGGCCCCCTGCCTGATGGCCATCTGTCATGGGTGCTTTAGCTTGTGGGATGCGATGCATGAGAAGCAGTCAAGTACAACATTCCTTGGTTTCCTAGAGTGGACATGCAGGGGGAAATTTCCTGTTTCCTCCTGGCTGGAACATCCTTCCTTTTGCATGGGGATGAATGCAGGCGTGACCTTACCTGTCCAGGTAACAAAAGGACGAGGCACATAGCACACTCCCTCTTTTTCACTTCCTTCTTCATTGGAGCAGCTTTTTAGCTAGGAATGCTCTGCCAGCTTCTCAGCTAGCAGAGGACACTGGGGTTATTCCCATATGGGGTAGATCCACATGTATATATATTTTAACTAAGTGCCTTCAGGAATCCATCTGTGAACTGATGTGAGTAAACTATCTTTTATATACTTTAAATAAGATTGTGGCATGTTTGTTCTTTTAAGAAGGATATAAGGAAACTTACCAGGAACCTAATCGTGAGAGGCTTACACGAGCCTGCAACCAGCTATCTGCTGTGCATTTAAAAGGCGGCCAAAAAACTCTGCTATGTAAAGGAACTTGCTAGCACAAGTAAGGAAGGATATTAATAAACAATATATCCTCTCCTGCCACCCTAAACATTCCCACATAGGTGAGATTCTTACATTGCAGGGGGCTGGACTAGATGACCCCTGGGGGTCCCTTCTAACTCTACAATTCTATGATTCTATGAAACCCTGGGGAGTTACTGCTGGTCCGTAAAAACTGGGGTGGGAAAGCTGACCCAGGGGAGGGGCAGTGTGGCCCTCCAGGCTTCATTTATCTGGCCCTTGGTAACCCCCGAGCGAATGCATGCAGGAACTAGCCTACGAAAGGTAAAATTGACATCACTCCATTTACTTTTGCCTCCAGCGCCAACCATTGTTGGTTTGTGGCCCCCGCAAGCCTCGCTAAAGGGAAATGTGGCCCTCAGGCTGAAAATGTCCCTACTCTCCAGCTCTGAGCTAGATGGACCATGCTTTGTCTTGGTTTAGAGCAGCATCTTATTTGCCTCTGATCTCATGCACCCCTTTTTTTTATCCCTCTTCCACAGACTGCAGAAAGCAACGTCTTTCTCCTTTTCGAGAACTAGCCCCCCTCGTCCTTCGTCTCCCTCCCCGTCTCCTCCTTGCTTTCTCATCTCGCCAGATGGCACAGATTCCTGCACAGGCTGGCATATGTGCAGCCCAAAGCCCGTCCTTCCAGGATTACCCTCCCAAAGCAAACGCTCCCCCAAGGGAACAGCTGTCACTGCTCTCCCTCGCTGGGTGTCTGAAGGAGGAGGACGGAAGGCGGGCAGCAAATCTGGAGGCACTGTCTGACCTGGCTGAAGGGGTGGAAGGAGAGAGCTGCCGCCAGGCGGGAATGAATCTTCAGCATAAGCAGACCATCTGCTCCCTGAAAACTCTGCAATCTCCTGGCAGGTTCGCAGCAAAACCACAGGCTGTTGCCATAGGCTGATGTGGACTGCCCCTCATTCTGAGGGTAACATCCCAAAGGATTTTCCATGTTAGTCACTTGCAGGGAAAATGGGGAAAAGTCCCCTGGACCATTTCTGGTGGCACCATGCTCAGTTGCAGAGGTGGGTCTTCAGATGCTGTTGGGTTCCAGCTCTCATCAGCCCCAGTTAGCAAGGTCAGGACCAACAGCAACTTACTTATACCCAGCCCATCCTACTTGGGACTCAGCTATACAGCTGCAAACAAAATGTTTAAAGTGTGTTGTAAAGTGCAATATACAAATGCGACATTAGATGGCGACAGTGAGCTATGGCAGACTCAATATATTTTTCAAAACTTTTTTTAAAAAAGCATTTTCACTGTGTTTTTTTATATGTGTGTAGATTCTACCTAGGTTGCCCCTGTCACTCTGGGCAGCTTCCAACATGTCAAAAAACACTGAGACACCAACTGTTAAAAACCTCCTGATACAGGACTTCCTTCAGATGTATTTGGAAAGTTCTGTAGTTTGAAATCCGTTTGACAGCTGACTGGAGGGCGATCCACATGGTGGGTGCCGCTACCGAGAAGGCCCTCTGCCTGGTTCCCTGTAGCTTCACATCTCGCAGTGAGGGAACCACCAGAAGGCCCTCGGAACTGGACTTTGAATTGTGCCCAGAAACATATTGGGAGCCAATGGAGATCTTTCAGGACCTATGTTAAATGGAATGGTGGGAGTAGAAATTCAGCAACATCTGGAAGGCCACACGTTCTCTGTCTCTGCTTGTTTCTATTGCTTGTTGAGCTCTTGTGATGGCCTGGGATTCGGACCTGAAGGCTGAACCTGAGGAATCCCAGCCTGCACAGGAGTCCCCACCTCCAGAACCAGCTGAGCCGGGACTGGGGCTTGAGCCTGAAGGGTCCTCACCTGTGCTGGATCCTCAGGTGCAGACACCAGCTGAGCCTGCTCTGGCTCCCGAGGTGATGAAGGACCCATTGCTTGCAGGTGCTCCACTCTCAGCCCCGTCAGAGGAAGCTGAGGCTGCCTCTGGGTCCAGTAACCCTCCAGCCTCTCCTGAGCTGCAAAGTGTCAGGGCAGAGAGTTGGAGGGAACTAAGTTCCAGCAGGAGGAGTGCTCGCCTCCAGTCCCGGAGAGGCGAGTCACCTGTGGACCGGGGCCGCCCTATCCCTTGGGGCAGATAAAAGCCAGCCAGCCCCAGTCCCAGGTTGCGGGAGCAACATTGTTGGTAGCCTGTTCCTGCCTGCACCCTGTCCTGCTCTTCTGCCAGAGTTCCTGACCTCACCTGACTCCCTGCCTTGGACCCAGCTTCAGCTTTGATGAACAGCCTCCATACCGCACCCTCGACCTCGGATTGGACTCGGACCTAGCCGCACGATCAACCCTCGGGACCAGCACAGCTCTATTAACTAACAGAGAAATAAGCACATAAGAGGACCCTGCTGGGTCAGGCCAATGGCCTATCTAGTCCAGCAACCTGTTCTCACAGTGGCCAACCAGATGCCTGTGAGAAACCCACAATCAGGACCCAAGCACAAGAGCCCTCTTCTCTCCTGTGGGTGTTCAGAAGCATTGCTGCCTCTGAGCATGGAGGCAGAGCATAGTCATCATGGCAATCTTACACATAAGCCCCATTGAGTTCAATAGTATTTACTTCTTGGTTTGGGATTGCACCTAAGTCTCAATATCTTCAACAGGTTGGTTCCTATACAAGGCCTTTTCAGACTTTCTGTAGGCTTTTGTGGGCTAGAAGGTATTCCCTTAGTTGACAGGGAAGCTTATGAGTGAATGGATGAATACCTACCAATAGGTAAAGGCCAGCATTTGCATGTGAATGGGCTCCAGTCAGATACATATTGTGAATGGAGAAGAAGCACCAGTGAATGTTGACAGTCACCTCAACACGATTCTCCGTGTTCACAGTGTGTGTTCGACAAAGAGGCTTGGGAACAATAAACCAGAGAAGGCTGACATGCACAACGTTTGTTGGGAATTGGCAACGTCCTCCAAGATTCAGACATTTATTGAAACCTGTAAAAGAGGCAGAATGGGGGAGGGACTGCTCACATGTTGGAAATGAATGACAGTCACATGCAGAAGCACCTCTGCCTGATCCCATGGAGGGTAACTGACAGTGAGAACAGATCAGGGATGGGAATGAAACTGCCAGGAGTTGGGGTGCAAAAATATGTGGAGGATGCCAGGTTGGGTGCAAGACTGTGCCTCTGACTTTGGGTCAGTCACAGTCTCTCAGGGTAATATAGCTCACAGGTTTGTTATGAGGATAAAATGTGGTGTGGTGTAGAGAGAACCATGTACAGTGGTACCTCGGGTTACAGACGCTTCAGGTTACAGACTCTGCTAACCCAGAAATAGTACCTCAGGTTAAGAACTTTACTTCAGGATGAGAACAGAAATTGTGTGGCAGCGGTGTGGCGGCAGTGGAAGGCCCCATTAGCTAAAGTGGTACCTCAGGTTAAGAACAGTTTCAGGTTAAGAATGGACCTCCAGAACAAATTAAGTTCTTAACCCGAGGTACCACTGTATACCAGTGTCGAAGCAATAATTCTTCAACATCGACTTTGTGGACTGGTTATGTTGTTCAGATGCCTGATTATTGCCTTCCAAAGCAACTACTCTCTTCTGGACTTAAAAATGGAAAGCATAATGCTGGTGGTCAACAAAAGAGGTTTAAAGACTCACTCAAGGCAAATCTTAAAAAATGTAGTATAAACACCGACAATTGGGAACTACTGACCTGCGAGCACTCCTACTGGAGAATAGCCTTTACCAAAGGTGTCATGGACTTTGAAGACGCACAAACACAGGACGAAAGGGAGAAATGAGCTAAGGGAAAGGTGTATTTGGCAAATCGTCACCATGATCAATTCCCACCCAGAAACCTATGTCCCCACTGTGGAAGGACGTGTGGATCCAGAACTGGCCTCCACAGTTACTTAAGGACTCACTGTTAAGACTGTGTTCATGGAAGACAATCTTACTCGTCAACGAGTGATAGCCAAAGAAGAAGAAGGAGAAGAATATTATCTTGAGCTCCTTGGAAAAAGAGTGGGATATAAATATAAACAATATAAATATTGCTATGAGTTGGGGGGGGCAGATCCCCCTAAATTTTTAAATTAGTAAATGTTATAATTTAGCTAATATTTGGAGTATTAAGGGAACCATGGCTGGCTTCTGCTCTGGACACCTGCTTGCTGAAGACACTCTTGAGCTGTAATGTTCTGCACCTCCTCCATTGAAGGCTTCGGATTGTAAATATGTGTAAATAAACCACATTTCATTAAAAAACACACCATTATAGCCTACATCGTGCCTTAATTGTGCACTGCAGAGATTGGAGTGGCCAATAACAATGTAATAATGATGATGATGATGATTAATTATTATTAATAATTCCCTGTTTAGGGAAGCTTTTAATGTTTGATGTATTACGGTATTTTAATATTTTGTTGGAAGCCGCCCAGAGTGGCTGGGGAAGCCCAGCCAGATGGGTGGGGTATAAAGAAATAATAATAATAATAATAATAATAATAATAATAATAATTTGGACTGTTCCTTGCATTGCCTCTCTCTAAACCTCTGCTCCTTCTTCTGCAGTCCATAGGTCTGTTGACCCTTTTCTATCCCTCCTGTCCCTTAATCTGGCTGCACCACCTACATCCCAACTTGGTCTCTGTGATTCTTCACCCCCTCCCTCACCACACTGGTGTCGGGTCACAAGTCTTCTCCCTTCCCCAAAGATCAAGCGAAAGTGGCCGCTCACGTTTCCCCTGAGAAGGCAAGAGGGGATAAGCTCAGAGTTAACTCTCACAGCCAACTTTCCAGGAGGTCTTGCTGCCCTTCATGTTTAATGAAAGGCTTTTTTATTTAGCTTGGCAACTGCTGTCCCCCTTTTCATGTCCACCCTTCTCCACTCCTTCCTTTGATGTGCAAAATATCCAGGGAGAATGTTATGATATGATTGAAAACCCCCAATCAAAGAGACTCTGCTCTCCTTCCTCTTCTCCCCCACCCCCAATAACTTTCTCAATCCTTTACAGACACGTCTTAGCTGCTGCCGCTTTGACCTACTAATTATTAGGATGTAACATAAGATATACTGCCAACAATTCCGTGGCAGAGGATGGTATGCCAGTCACAGTTGGTCGGTGAAGCAGCCAGCTCTACATGGACTATCTTTCTGCAATCCCATGTCACAGGCTAGAGCAGAGGCGGGGAATCTTTTTCAAGCCAGGGGCCACATTGCTTAGAATACATCTTTCGGGGGGGGGGGCACAGGCCAGTGATGCAACAATGAATGTGACTCTTAACTTTGTGCAAAGGGCTATACTTCAATCCTGGAATAGCCTGAAGTTTTTACATGTACATATCTCTGGCAAAGCAAAATGATGCCTCAAGCAAAACACATCTATTATTATTATTATTATTATTATTATTATTATTATTATTATTATTATTTCAATTTATACACTGCCCTATACCCGGAGGGTGGTTCACAAACAAGACCACAGCATATAAAATCAAACTAAAAACAATAACTCAATTGAAAAGAAACCCAAAGGAGCCACATTCTAAAAGGGTGTTGGATGACAATAAGGTCAACCAAAGGCCTGGTTAAAAAGGAACGTCAAAGGTGTATAATGAAGGTGCCAGGTGAACTTTCCTGGGGTGAGCATTCCATAGACGAGGAGCCACAGCAGAGAAGGCCCTGTTCTCGTGTTGCCACCCTCCAGACCTCATATAATGTTGATCTTAGGGTCCAGGTAGGTTCATATGAGGAGAGGTGGTCTCTTTATTAGAGATCAAGGTCACATTTTAAAGAGGAAAAAAACAAAAAACCCGGAAGAGGGTACAGAATAGCGCCAGTGATGAGTGTGGCTGAAGGTTGAGGCATGTCTGAGGAAAATCCCAAGGGCCAGAAAGGAACACATTTGGCCCTTGGGTCTGAGGCTCCCCATCCCTGCAGTTGTGCCTCCAATATTTCACCTTTGAGAAACTTCCATCCATCTTGGACTCCCTTCTCTTTGAGTATTTTTGAGCCATAGAATCTCATCCGGTAGTTCCTTAAACTTTTTGTTTAAGTCCAGAGTGCATGTCCAACCACACTCAGCTTTGCCTTGCCTCTGTCTCATGAAACCCAAGGGGACATTATCCCTTCCTCCCAAGGTTTCCAGTAATCCATTAATCTCTTCCCGTCTGTCTCCTTCAAGAAAATAATGTTCTATGTAAAATATGCATACAAAAAAACACACACTTATTTTGTGGGTGAAGGCATTAAAAAAACACCAAAAAATGCATGTTTTACATTAAAATGTGCATTTTACACTAAAGGTGCATACAGGCAAATACCATTTAACTGTGTTCAAGCGTTCTTTCAAAAAATCCACACAAAATGGGATGGGACAAGCCAATGATTTAGTGCTGGAGAGACAGAAATAGGACAGAATTAGGCTGCTTGGTCTATCCCTACCCCTGGCACAGACCTCATCACTCCCATGCTGTGGGGGACCAATGGCTGCAGAATAAGACAATTCCTCTTTATAGGCACAAGCACGCCTCAGGCTAGCCTGGCCAGGCTTAAGAAGGCCCTCGCAACCTTGCTGAAGCACCAGCCCTTTTCCATCCTGTGCTCTGTCCAAGGTCCTGAAAGCCTTTCGCTCGCCTGAATGTGATCACCACATTGGTTGCTACATCACCCTACTATAGCTTGCTTTCCTAGCAGCTCAGAGCCCAGCTGGTGTGGGGCAATGTCCTGTAGATCCCCATTGCTTCACTGTCCTGTAACAATAGGGCACATAAACACACGGGACTGCCTTATGCCAGGAGCCATTCTGACCCAATGATTCAGCACCGGCTACTCTGATTGGCAGTGGCTTTTCAAGTACTATGGACCATGTCCTGCCACTCTATAACTGGAAGTGCCAGGGACATTCTGCATGTGAAGCATGTGCTCTGTCAACCCCTCCTACGTGGGAAGGGTTCAGTGTACAGTTCATACCTTCATTTTAAACCTCTATGCATGGGCAGTGCTCCCCCCCCCTTCTAAAAAAAATGTTTAGGTGTACTCTCATTTTGACTGAAGAAAATCACAAATCTATAGTTCAAATTGGGAAAAATAAATACAGTAAATGGACCAAAGTACAAAGATTCACAAAATGTTTAGGGGTAAAAATCCACACAGAGACACATCATTGCTTGTTTCAACTCGCTTGTGGGAACAACTCAGAGGCCGTGAAAGAAGGAAGGTCAACAACAGGAAGAATTAGCGGAACCGTCAGAAATGACTATGAAAAGCAGGAGAGATATGAGATGATCAGAACCCTTCGAACTTGAAGCATGGGAAGTCCCACTAAAAAAAATAATTATAATTTGGCAGAATATTTGGATTATTTGATATGTATATGTATAATTTGGAATATTTAATGTGATTGGATTAGATTGTTAAAATGGAAAATTTAATAAAAATGATTTTTTTAAAAACACACACAAAATGTTTAGGGGTATGCGTACCCCCAGAAAAAAGCACTGTGCATGGGTAACCTTGAGTTGGGGCCAACCCCCCAAAGGACTTCTTAAATCACGCAAAATGATGGCTACGCACTGCCTCCACGATCGGAAGCTGCATGCTTCTGAATACCAGTTGCTGGAAACCGCAGGAGGCAAGAATGCTCTTGTGCTCTGATCCTGCTTACAGGGTTCCCGCAGGCATTTGTTTGGCCACTGTGAACACAGGATGCTGGTCCTAGACAGGCCATTGGCCTGATCCATCAGGTCTCTCCTTAGGTTCCTCGCCAGTATACCTGAAGGAGCGTCTCCACCCCCATCATTCAGCCCCAACACTGAGGTCCAGCGCCGAGGGCCTTCTGGTGGTTCCCTCACTGCTAGAAGCCAAGTTACAGAGAACCAGGCAGAGGGCCTTCTCGGTAGTGGCACCCGCCCTGTGGAACGCCCTCCAATTACATGTCAAAGAGAACAACAACTACCAGACTTTTAGAAGACATCGGAAGGCAGCCCTGTTTAGGGAAGCTTTTAATGTTTGATGCATTACTGCATTTTAATATTTTGTTGAAAGCTGCCCAGAGTGGCTGGGGAAGCCCAGCCAGCTGGGCAGGGTATAAATAATATATTATTTTTATTATTTTTATTTTTATTTATTATTATTATTATTATTATTATTATTATTATTATTAACAGCCCTCAAGTGGCAAATGACCACATTTTGTGTGTGTGTGTGTGTGTGTGTGTGTGTGTGTGTTTTCAGTTAAGCCTTACCTATTCCTGATATCCAATGTCCCCTCCTCTGTCAAGTGGAGGGGAGGGATGGGTATAAAGTTGCTCCCAAGCAGTTTTCATTCCCGTCAAGCCTGCAGATTCTTATTCAGTGTGCTGATAAGCAGATAGAGGTGCTCCTACTCTGGCTATTCCTGCTGTCCCTGATCATTAGCTGTTCCGCATCTCAGGCTAAAACAAGGGCGCGGAACTTGTTTTTCCCAGTGCCATTAACACATAAGAAGCCCGAAGTTAGACTCGGTGACTTTGAACTGGTAGAACCTTGAAGATATAATGCGGCTTAAACACATGAAAATTCCTTCAGGTCCTAATTAGTTTAGTCTTTCTGCCACAGAAAGGCTGTTGGTGTAAATTATTCATAAGATATTATAGATGCACTGATCTTGAATTTCATACAAAATTACAGCGTGGCTTCTCAAACTGGAAGGGGGGGGAACAGCTATCAAAGGCCCGTGCGAAGTGGCCTCCCCAAATGAGACCCGTTGTGGGCCGCGATATTATGCGGTGTCCTTCTGCCAGGATTGCTAATGGACATAATTGCCTTTTGTTTAACAAGATGCATGCCGCTGCCCCTGTCCCGCTGCAATGCAAGGGAAAGCCATTGGAGTGCCTTCCTCTCGCCTTTATGAAAACAGGATATTAAATTTAATGAGGGACACATTAAATATTCTCTTCACCCAATGTTTAGATGAAAACTGGCAAGTTTTCTTGGAGCAGAAAATCCACCCCAAAGTGTTGGCTGTGTGATCCTATGCATGCTACTCAAAAGTAAGCCCCACTGAGTTAAATGGGACTGAACCTCAGGTTAGTGTGTTTACATATTCTGCTTAAGACAGGGTGGCTGTTATTTCCCTGGCTCCTTCCTGGTTAACTATATGTGACTTCACCCAAACAAGGATCCTGTGGTAACATCACAATGCAATGTAACCAACACTGAGCTGGCACCAGATTGCTTTAGGCATTTCACCTGGTTGGATTCCTCAGTGATTGAGGCCCCCACTGCACCAGGGTTACCTGACTAAACCTGGTGGAGGTTGCAAGTGCAGCTTGAATGTAGACCAGCGTCAGCTCTGAGAGGAGTGGTGGCCCTGTGTGGCTGGACTACAGAAGTTTTCCCCCAAAATTCTTATTATTAAGAAGAGTTTTGATTTGATATCCCGCTTTATCACTACCCAAAGGAGTCTCAAAGCGGCTCATAATCTCCTTTCCCTTCCTCCCCCACAACAAACACTCTGTGAGGTGAGTGGGGCTGAGAGACTTCAGAGAAGTGTGACTGGCCCAAGGTCACCCAGCAGCTACATGTGGAGGAGCAGGGAAGCGAACCTGGTTCACCTGATTACGAGTCTACCACTCTTAACCACTACACCACACTGTCTCTCAGATTAACATCATAAGGCAGAAAAGTTAGGCGGCAGCAGCTAAAATGTTGCTTGTTAAGCATTGGGGGACTCAGCAGAAACTACCACATTAGCCATACATGTGCAGGAACAAGAAATTCGGCATAGAATAGTAATCCACAAAATATTGTTACAAGAAATTGCAGAGTGGGGCAGCCTCAAAGAGCAAAAGACTGGAATTCGGGTAGAAACTCATCAACAACTGGGATACCAGCACTCAGCAGGGAATGGCCAACATTAATCATACTTGGAGTAAACCCACTGAAACCAATGGGCTCAAGTAAATCCATTGATTTTGTTGCATGTACTTTGAGCGTAAAATTACATAAATGCCACAGTTCAGCATTTGCAGAGCTGCACACCTTTTCTGACACAAAGCTTAATCCCTCTTTGGAAGAACTCAAGATACGATGGAGATGTATGTAAAGTTCCGCTGCCTAATTCAAATGGAAGGAGGGTGCAGGAGAAGAGTTTCACCCCCTTTGTGAGATTCCAGTCAGGTTTAGTGTGCCCTTCCGAAAGAGATTCAGTAATACCCCTCACTGCATCTCTTTCAAACAAGTGTTGGCGAATTGGGCACTAGCTTCCCTCATTGCTGGTTGGAAGAAGGAACTACAGGACATTCTTTGACTGTTCTTGATTTTGCTGACTATGTAATTCTAGGACAGATCCTCTGCTTTCTTCATTTTTCCATTGTTGCCTACTGTGCTTCTTTCACCTGATTCCTTGCATCTGGATTGGATTCTCCTCAACCCGATAACCAGGATATTCTCTTTCTTTCTCTCTGTAGCAATTCAGCTAGATCCTGCCAACCTGATCTTATTATATTATTATTAGATTTATATCCTGCCCTTCATCAAAAGATCTCAGGGCAGTTCACAAGAGAAATCTATTATTGCTTACCTCTCCCCTCACCCTGACATATGTGAGAACGCAGCTAAATCAGCCTTGTAGCTCTCAGGTCCTTGTGTAGGATCTAACCAAGGGGTACCTAAGCAAACCCAACCTCAGCAATACCATTTTTACCTGCCATTCCAGAGCTTCCACAATAAAGGTAAAAAAGGTAAAGGACCCCTGGATGGTTAAGTCCAGTCAAAGGCGACTATGGAGTTGTGGTGCTCATCTCACTTTCAGGTCGAGGGAGCCGGCATTTGTTCACAGGCAGCTTTCCGGATCATGCGGCCAGCATGACTAAACTGCTTCTGGCACAACGGGACACCGTGATGGAAACCAGAGCGCACAGAAACACTGTTTACTTTCCCTCTGCAGTGGTACCTATTTATCTACTTGCACTGGTGTGCTTTTGAACTGCTGGGTTGGCAGGAGCTGGCACAGAGCAACGGGAGCTCACCCCGTCGTGGGGATTCGAACCGCCGACCTTCTGATCAGCAAGCCCAAGAGGCTCAAGAGGCTTCCACAGTAAGTTCTATGCCAAGTGTCCAAGACATCCACTTTATGGATAATTTGCTAAGTTATGCCACAGACTGTAATGGTTAGTGTATATTAGCTGTGTCTCCCTAATTAGAACACCATAATAAAGTCTTAGTGTATAATGATTAAGAAGAAATCATGCATAAAGGAACCTCTCCTGAATGGTCATGTTGGCAAGGCTGTAACTCGGTCATATTGCGGTCCCATTTAGTTTAATCACCACTATTAATTCAGTCTGGGTCAATTAATCTTTGCTGATCAAAGTGCAGGAGCAAACCGGGGCACTGAAGTAGCATCGTAATGAGTTCTGTTGCTGATAGGGCAGAACTGAGCAATGAGCTTAGCTTGGCTGTGAAGGTGTCCCCTTAAGCTGCAAGCAAACAATCAAACAGGCAGATGCTTAATACCATCCAGCGATATTTCTGGAGCACAGAGATAGCGTGAGAATCGCTGGCCATATAAGGAGCTAAAGTGACGGCTCCGTGTTTTACAGATGCACCTCAGTGGGGGAAGCTTTATAGCAGAAAATGAGGTGCCTTGCCTCCTGTGAGCTTTCAAATAAATTCAGAGGGCCACAGACAAGCATGCACATAAAGGACACTCTCCCAGTCTCAAGGCCTAATGGACTTGTGCCCCACACCTGCTGAAGCATGTAATACTTCTCACCCATCTCTCACCAGAGAGGGGCCCAGAGCTACACCAGAACAGGCTATCATCCTGGAGGGCATCAAACTACTTCTACTCCCAATACATAATCATAACATGCAGGGGCTTCTGCTAGTGCAGTGGGGTTCCCGCCTCTCCTCCTCCTCTGCCCTTGCCACCCAAATTGGCTGGGAGAAGTCAGGAGAACCCCCAGAACACCGTTGTTTGATGGAACAATCTCCCAGTTCTCCCCCCGAATGGTGCATATACATATATGTCAGCGCTGCCTCTAGGTCCCAGCTCACAGAGGACCAACGCTAGGCTGTGGTAATGTACAAAAGTCTTTATTAAAGTCCAATTTCCATTTCAAAGCCACAGCGTGCAGCACTACGTCTTGAACTCTAGATCGGTGAAGTCCCGTCTGCGTCTCCTCCCCCCTGACACCAGTTTAAGATCCTAGCCCTGCTCCACCTCTTGCGCTGCTCTCTCCTCCTCTGGGTCCTTCTGCCTGCTGGGGCATTGCCCTTTCTGGACTCTTCCGACGCTGAGTCGCTTAGCTCCTCCCCCTGCCTCCGGCGGGCTTTAGGACCCGGTTCCCAATCCTCATCCTCCGCTGTCCCGCGCTCCTGTACATTTGAACTTGCCTCTCGCGCCAACCCAGTGACCTTTCTCCTAACCGTCACACTACTTGTGTCACTGCTTCCCCCTTCCGGGACACTGGCGGGATCTGACCTCCCCCCCCCCCCGTTGTCTGACTCTCCGATGGAGGCGTGGTCAGCCCTGTCTCGTCTTCTCTCCCTGGTGGGGAATGTACTGGCCCCGATGCTTGGGACTCTTCCCCCCCACTCCGCTCTGGTGGGGAAGCTGGTCCTGATTTCCAACTACTGCTCTGAGAATCCCTGCTGCCCCCTTGCTCCTGGGGCGTTCCCCTTGGGAACCCCCTACCCCTGGCCACTGGCGCCCCCTTCTGTGAATCTTCCGATTCGCTGGAGAGGCTCATGGAATCCCTCGGACCACTGTCATCTCCTACGCTCCCCTTGGATTCCTCCCCCTCGCTCTCCATCTCCTCTCTTCCCTGTGCCTCTGCTCCTGAACCCCTGACAATATACATATCAAATAATCCAATGCTTGCAGCTGTGATGGCCTGGGATTCGGATTTGGATGCTGAACCTGAGGAATCCCAGCCTGCACAGGATTCCCCGCCTCCAGAACCAGCTGAGCCGGGGCTGGGGCCTGAGCCCGAAGGGTCCTCACCTGTGCTGGATCCTAAGGTGCAGGCACCAGCTGAGTCTGCTCTGGCTCCTGAGGGGGTGGAGGACCCATTGCCTGCAGGTGCTCCACTCTCAGTCCCATCAGAGGAAGCTGAGGTTGCCTCAGGGTCCGGTAACCCTCCAGCTTCTCCTGAGGGCAGAGAGGCAGAGGGAACTAAGTTCCCACAGGAGGAGTGCTCACCTCCAGGCCAGGAGAGGCGAATCACCTGAGGATTGGGGCCACCCTATGCCTCGGGACAGATAGAAGCCAGCCAGCCTGAGTCCCAAGTTGCGGGAGCAACTTCGTTGGTTGTCAGTTCCTGCCTGAACCCTGTCCTGCTATCCTGCTGGAGCTCCTGACCTCACCTGACTACCTGCCCTGCATCCAGCTTCAACTTCTTTGGACTGCCTCCATACTGCACCTTCGACCTCGGACTGGACTCGGACCTCGCCTCTCGGTTAGCCCACGGGACCAGCACAGCGGCGATGGAGCAATCATTTTAGCACCAAGTTAAATTCCTCCTGTGTAGAACCTTGGCAAGCCAAGTGATGCTCTTCAGATGTTGCTGGACTCCATCAGCCCCAGCCAGGATAGCCAGTGATGAGAGATGATGGGACTTGCAGTCCAACAGCTTCTGGGAGCCAATACCTTGGATATTCCTGGAGTACAGTATGTCAAAAGGCAGGACTCCACTGTAACAGTCAAAATCTTTCCACCCAGAATAGGGAACATATTCACAGTTCAGAAAATTAGTGGCACTCTTCCAAAGACTTTGGCTGTAGGACAATTTGTGCAACTGAGACCAGGCAGGGGAGAGTGGCCGATCAGGGAGTGGAGAGGGTGGGGGGAAATAGCTTCCGGAAATAGACATGAATGAAAAATATTTTTAATGTGCACTTTAGTTATTAGTTTGATCCCAGGGAACATTTGTCTCTTGTTCCTCTTGGTTGGAAACTCCCTGTTGGAAGTGCTCAGCTGACTCTAGGGGTTTTCTTTGTAATTAGTTTTTCCTATACAGCAGTTAAGACTTGAATAGCTAGAATTGGTTGTGTCCTTCTTTGTCTTTCTCCTCCAGGAGACCTTTGTTTGGTGTAATGGCAGATAAAACAAGAAACGTGTCGTAGCCATCAAACAAAAATAGACGGCAGGACTCTCCCCCTACCCTTTGGCATCTCTCACTTCGCAGCTCTAATTAGACATGAAGGTTTTCAGACCTTGCATTCCAATGGCTGATGCATTCACCCAAACAATTAAAATGCTATATCTGGCCAGCAAGGAACCGCTTCAAAGGATAATATTTCAAAGTTGCAAAGGATTCACAGGGACCATAAGTTGTCTTTTATACATTGTAGGGTTGCACTGAATGTTTGCCTATTTTGATTTTCACATGGCACAAGCACTGCTGGGGGTTCAGGGAGCAACTCTTCACTGTGCAAATGTTCACCTGTTTTCAAAATCGTTTGCTGTTTCCCTATTGGGCACCATTTTTTAAAATGGTTCTGGGGGGCACGGCATTCCGTTCCGCTCACACTTTTGCAACGTGCTTGCCACATCACGCAGGAGTTGACTTGGTTGCTGCTGATGCAGCTTGGCGATGTGCTCAAGTTGCCGAAAGGTCAAACCAAGCCAGTTGAGAGTGAGCGCAGTGCTTTCTAGACCAGCCACCTGAACGATTCTAGCCAATCAGTGGTCAAAGCCTATTCAGAGCAAGGGGAATGATTTCATCCCCATTGACCATGCTATAGGTGGGGTTGGTGGGTACCAGTGGTTCCCGAGGGTTTTAGACAGGGGTCTCTCCAAGCCCTACCTGGAGATGCTGGGGATTGAACTAGGACCTTCTGCATGCCAAGCATATGCTCTACCACTGAGCTATAGTAAAGGTAAAGGGACCCCTGACCATTAGGTCCAGTCGTGGCCGACTCTGGGGTTGCGGCGCTCATCTCGCTTTATTGGCCGAGGGAGCCAGCGTACAGCTTCCGGGTCATGTGGCCAGCATGACTAAACCGCTTCTGGTGAACCAGAGCGCATGGAAATGCCGTTTACCTTCCCACCGGAGTGGTACCTATTGATCTACTTGCACTTTGACGTGCTTTTGAACTGCTAGGTTGGCAGGAGCAGGGACCAAGCAACAGGAGCTCACCCAGTTGCAGGGATTTGAACCGCCGACCTTCTGATCGGCAAGTCCTAGGCTCTGTGGTTTAACCCACAGTGCCACCCGCGTCCCTTACCCACTGAGCTATAGCCCTTCCTAATTTTAAAGCTCATGGGAGGCAAGGCACCTCATTTTCATCAATTCTTCCTACTTACTTGCAGTCCATTGTATCTTATCCCATGTAGTTCTAGTAGGTTCCCTGCCCCCCCAACCCTCAACAGCAGCCTTTTGGGGAGTATGCAGCAGTGTGTTGCAGGATGGGGAGATTGCTTAAAACTGAGTGCCCTTCTTTGCATGAGTAGAAGCGTTATCGGAGCTGAGGTGTTTGGGGAAAACCACCATTGGATACAACACATTGCATACATTTATCATTGTGCAGCCCATTTCTGGTATCAACCGTGTAGAATGCTGATAGGAAAAATAAAAATCCCCATTATTAATCCTGGAGCCTTCAGGGGGAAACCTGAATGGGCCATTGCTTCATTGTGGCACAAGTTATCATGTTACCAGGAGAAACAGCACTTTGCATCGTATATCCATATTGATTTGCTCTCAGCCTGTGAACAGTGTTTCAAACTGTGCAGTGGAATCATTTCCCACGAAGACCTCTCAGAACACAATTCCTTGCAGCTGAGTAAGTTTCCAAGAATGACCGCTCCCACATCAAATGGGGGCGCCCTTTGCGTGGTCGGGCACAGCTCCCTGGATCCCAGTGCGGCCCCTGGTAGTTTGGGCTGGCTTCATCCTCCCCAGGCTGGATACCTGGAGGTCTCCACTTTCCTCTGCCAATCATCCAATCCCGCCTGGGGAGGCATTGCCAGGGGATTGGCCAGGTAAAGGGAGGGACCGTCCTGCCCACAGAAGGTAAATCTTACCTGTGAAGTGGCAGTCAGCTCCAGACTGGGGACTGGGAAGGATAAACGCCCAATGCCTGAGCCAAGGTCTCCCTACATCTGAAACTTAATAAAGTTGTGGCCAATTTTAATCCCATAGCACGTTGTCTTGAGTCATTATTCCGCTCGGAGGTCGCCTGGGGTTGGGGGGTCTCTCTGCCTGTCCACGCAAAAAATACATTTAAGAACCCACTGGATCAGGCCAATGGCTCGTCTAGTCCAGCATCCTGTTATCACAGTGGCCAACCAGATGCCTCAATGGGAAGTCCATAAACAGAATCCGAGCACAAGAGCCCTTTCTGCTCCCACCAAATTGTTTGGTGGATAGAAGTATCTTTCCCTCTATTTTGCAGCTCTTCATCATCCTTTGCTCATTCCGAGTGAGGCCATGCTTTGTGCTCACTCTGAATTGGCTTCGTTACACCACACCAAATTCTGATACGTGATGTTATTATGCTTGCAAAGTGATCCCTGCTTGGCTGGATCTCAGAAAGGCAGCAAGGGGGCGAGAAGAAGGATCTGATTTCTTTCCGCAGGGCCTGTAAGACAGAGTTGTTTTGCCTGGCCTTTGGCTTGGAATCAACTTGATCCCCTTCCCCTCTTTCCTTTTTCCTTTCTCCTTCTGTGATGGAACTCCTATTTGGGGACTTCCCTGGCTTTTTTCTGGCCCATGTAGGACCAGTCTGGATAGCTGGCTTTGGTGAAGATTTGACGTTTTCGTCTCCAAAAAGTTTTTGATTTGAGTTTCTACTGAAATGAGACTGTATTTTAATGTTGTACTTAATCTTGTTTTTAAGTTGTATTTAATCAATTGTTTTTATACCTGGTGTTAGCCGCCCTGAGTCCGGTCTTGGCTGGGGAGGGCGAGGTATAAATAATTTTTATTATTATTATAATTCCCAATAAATGTAAATATAGCAATGGATCAAGCAGATGGAGAGGGCTGGGGGGCATTTTGGTCCCCTCGAAGGCACTCTTTCATACACAACTTGTGAGCATTTGCTGCTGCTCAAAGCAAACATGTGCCTGATTTGTGGGAGAATCTGCTGTGCTATCAAGGAGATCCATGCTCTCTGCAATATGCCTTTGCTTTACATATATTGCCCTCCAGCAAGAATCCAGTTGAGCAGAGCACAAAAGCAGATGTCAGCTAGAATGGAGTGTCCTGACATGCCCTTTGCAAATGGAGAGTCGGTGTGTGTGTGTGTGTGGGGAGATATCTCAAGCAAACCACTCAATTGCAGGAAGTCGTTTTTTTAAAAATCCAATTAGGTGGGATGAGGGGGCCGGTGCCAACCTGCTATAACTCGAGTAGGTTAGGCACAACAAGGGCTGCCATATGTCTGGATTTTCTCGGACGTTACTGGGATTTCAAAGGCAGAATTGACGTCCGAGGGGAATTTCCAAAAGGCGGAGCTTTGTCCTGGATCTTTGGCAAGTCAATCGAAAAACCACAGGTTTTCCCGTAAATAAAAAAAAGCTCGAGAACTTGGGGGTTTGTCTAAACTTTTGGGGTGTCCTGGTTTTTACTTTTTGAAATATGGCAATGCTAGGCACAGCTGTAGCAGGACAATAATGCTATATTCTTCTCCAGCAGTCTTTAGATGAAACACAGCTCTGCCTGCTGGCCTGACACAGCCAGATATATTGTTATTCTCCTGCCCAGCCGAGAGGAGAACAATGTCCTCAGGTCCATGGCATCTGTTGGGCTCTGGTTCAAACGGACTCTATTTCTGTTAGGGATTTGAGAGCTTTTAAAAGGAAATGTCCTCTTCTGTCCTCAGTTTGGCAGGGGACCACAGTTGCGTAACCCCCTCTTCACAATATTGATCTCATTTATTCTGCCATGTTTGTTTTATTTGAAACAGTTCTGCCCTGCCTTCCCACAAATGCACTCTTCAGAGCACACCTGACACTGAAATGAGGCCCACAATCCAATCCTGCCTCTGCAAAGGAGCTTCATCAAAGACCCGAGATTCTTGCACGTGTGTGAGAATCGAGGGCCTCTGTGTGAGGCACCAGACATTTTGCAAACTCAGGTTCCGCACTCATTGGGAGGGGAGAGAGATTTGGTTCAGATTTCATTGTATTCCTGTTTAATCTGTATGTTCCAAAAGAATATGTGAACTGGAGCACAATGCCCTAGTTTGCACATGGACTTTAGGTGCAAGGTTCCATGTGTGAACATCGCAGTGACATATACATGCAAGCTCAATCTCTCCCGTCCTCGTGTATATTTTTCACACCAGACTGGTCCTCAACCTTTCTTTTTTTTATATAATATTTTTTATTAATTTTAACATATACATTATAAAATGTACCACAAAACTTATCACTTATACAGTACAATCTTTTTAGACTTCCATCAGCACCGCTGATGATCCACCGTTTTAACCGCTTCTTATGCATTTCTTAACTTTATATTGCCTTTACATCTCTTAACAAATCATCCTCCCCCTTGTCCATTTTTACAATACTTCTAATAATACTCCTCACAAAACTTATTGCAATCCTACAAACGTCGTCACAATTACTTTTCAAATAGTCCGTAAATTTACCCCAGTCTTCCGTGAATTTCTGGTCTTGCTGGTTTTGAATCCTTCCTGTTAGTTTATCTAATTCTGCATAGTCCATTAATTTCATCCTCCATTCTTCAATCGTCGGTAACTCTTCTTGCTTCCATTTTTGGGCCAATAATATTCTTGCTGCTGTTATTGCATATAAAAAGAGCTTACATTCATTTCTATTTATGTCACTCCCCACAATGCCCAATAGAAATGCTTGGTCCTCAACCTTACTTGAAGGTGTTCAGTTTCTTTTTTATAATTTCCTTATTGAAAATGCGGAGAGTTGAATTTAGGAATCGAAAATGAGAAACTGAAAGAAATGGGATTTGAAAGATTCGCCCATGTCTAACAACAAAATCTGGAGGGCCACAGGTTCCCTGCCCTGGCATAAGCTGCTCCCAGGAGCCTTCCTAAAGTGTCATGAAAGGGAGATACCTGTACAGGTAGGTGTAGGAGCTTAGGAGAGCTGAGGAGAACTCACTGAGGTGGATCACTGCACACACACAACACTGTCCAAGATGTATTGCTTCCCCTCTAGAAGAAGCAACACAGCATTTTGTGGCAACTAGCCTGATTAAATCCCCAAAAAATCCCAGCATGTGAAAAGTTAGATAACTGGGAGAATAGTTCTTTCAGATTCTCATTTTTTCATTCCTAAATTCAACTCCCCCATGAAAATTTGTCAGCATTTGATCGCAAATTTCTCTTAACATAAACATTTTGACAGGCTAGGTTTATATGTGGAGGGAACTGTTTTTTGTGTGCGCGTGTTTTTTAGGGGGGAGCAGCAACCAGCCATGTGACCCCCTCCTATATAGGCAGAAATAATATAATCCAGACACTGGTTTATCAGGGAAAACTACATCTGCACCGCCTCTGGGTTTTTAAACATGTATTATTTATTTATTCGTTCACTTTTAAAACTTTTCTCTCTCTCTCTAGGCCATCTTTTTCCATCTGTGGTAGCTAATGCAGTGTTTTTAATTGCAATCACGGAACACAATCTAAACAATTGTGATTTATTGTTGTGTTTTAATTGGTTCCTGTTAGATGGAGATAAACCCAACCGAGGCTTCACTCTTCATATGATTATTGCTTTTCCTTCACTTCCGAACAATCCATCCCCCCCCTTTCTTTCAAAATTGCACATCTAATTAAAGGACAAGTTGCTTGGCAGATAGTCTTTTAAATGCATAACTGATTATCTCCTTCCTGTAATTGCTGGTTTGTCTATCTAAACTTTGATTGAGTTGGCAGCCAATGAAATATTATTCTTTAATTAGTCATTTTCATCTGTACCACTTGGGAACAGAGGGTGCTTCTACCCTAATGCATTTTCCTCCCCATTCACTAGCACATTATTTCTCTCAGTTGACAGTCATATTTATTTTATTAATAACACTCATCGCCTTTCTTTCCGAAAGGCTTGTTGTGGTGACAGTACGTTAAAAATGCATCCCCCTTCTTAACTTTACAGGGCCTTTTGCGGGGTGGCACCACCACAGCAGAACCTTCACTGCTTGCAGAGGAAATTCACCTGGAGCCCCTCTTGTGCACATACCACCAGCAAGTGGGGAAATCCCCCCTACCCTGGGAGCACGTGAATTTTATGGTTGGAGAGTTGCATCACAACATTTGGGGAAGTGCGAAAAATAGACAACTGAGGTTTCTGCTGAATACCCTCCAACTGGCAGGATGCAAAGAGGTGATTTCAGTGGATAAGCAGAAGGTGTAATTGAACGATTAATTCTTCCCCTACCTGCCAGATTGCCAAATAGGCAGAATAGGCTCCAGCCTATGGGCTCCATGCCTTTTAGGGACGCTGCGACAATGGATCAAAATAATATTGATTTAAACTTGAAAGGAAACTACAATCAAGCTTTCTTAGTTGAATGTTATCCCACTAGAGCGGGGGTGGGGGTGGGGAGCTAAGATTTTGACTGCCTCCACAAGGTTTAATCCTGCACGGTTAACAATAGTAAGTTTAACCAAAATGAAGAGAAAGAAACATGACAGGAAGGAAAAGGAAACATCTGTTCTACAAAACCCACCAACGCATCCATTTCGGTTTAAGCACATTAAGTCGATATATGCTATCCAAGTGTCCTGAGAGATATTGAAATGAAATTGACATTTATGAGAAATACGTTCAGATGCAGCAAAGGGTATTTGTATTCTAGGGTGAGCATAAGAGCTTGCAAAACCCACTTCGGATGTCCTGTCCTCCTATTGCAGGAATACACAAATATCAAGGATTTCTCCAGGACAAAATGCAAAGTTAATACAGAATTAACTTCAGAATTAACCAAGAATAAAATATCACTGGACGTGCCCACGTCATATGCCTCAGTGAGGCATTTTCAGCATCAAACCTCCAGCATCCCTCTGAATTAGATGGCGCTTTCCAATAAAAACTGGGTGTATGTCTATCGCAGGGGATTCACATGAAATATTGCCTACTGAAAATATTGCCTGTATCTCAACAGTTGTAGCATTAGGCTCAAGCTTGCCTCTTCTTTTCGTATTGTGTGTTGGGGGTGTCTGTGGCATGGATGGAGTATGTTTGTACAGTGGATGCTCGGGTTGCGAACGTGATCCGTGCGGGAAGCACGTTCCCAACCCGCAGCGTCCGCAACCTACAGCGCCATGTCTGTGCACACACGGGTCACGATTCTGCGCTTCTGCGCATGCACAAAGCACAATTTACCGCTTCTGCACATGCGCAAGCGCCAAAACACGGAAGTAACCCGTTCCGGTACTTCTGGGTTTGGTGCGGTGTGCAATCTGAAATCACACAACCCGAAGAGTCTGTAACCCGAGGTATGACTGTATAAAGTAAAACATTGAAAGGGGGAAGCTAACTCTTCATGTACGTGACAACAGCTGCACGGATGCTATTAGCCCAGAGATGCAGGGAAGAAACAACCCCGACCAGAGAAGAATGGCAAACCAAGTCAATGGACTATGCCAAAATGGCGAAACTAACTAGGAAGCTCAGAAATCAAGACGACAAGAACTTTAAAAGAGAATAGGAAACGTTTATGATTTACATACGAGACCAAGGCAAGCAAGTTAAAACACTGGCAGGATTTTAACCACACTTGTAAAGTAACAGAAAGTATGGATAATTTAGGAGGATAAAAATTTAGATATATATGGATATGCAGTTGCACATATTCTCATCAGGACCCGTGGAAGGGAAGGGGGGACGTCAGCAGATTCAGACTAATCTTGATATTTAGACTGCGAATTGTTGTTTGTAATATGGTTATATTATTTAAAATCAAATCAAATATATATAAAAATAGAAAGAAAGGGGGAGGCTAGTTTCTAAGAGAGAGAAAACACAGTGCATGTATATTTTGCCTCATACCTCATTTTCTACAAATACTAGAGCCAGTGTGGTGTAGTGGTTAAGAGTGGTGGACTCAGTGGCGTAGCATGGGGGGTGCAGGGGGGGGGGCGGCTGCACCAGGTGCAACATCTGGGGGTTGTGAAGAGAATCAGAACTTACAGGGTTAAACAGTTCTGAGTGACGTCTCACATTCTGAGGCGTGGCTATGTTCACAGAGGGGAGTGTTTCTCTGTGTGTCTTTTTTCCTTTCGCTTTTGCGGCGAGGCAGCAAGATGTGCGCTCTTTCGCTGGGCTGATTTATGTTGTTTTTCTACACGATTAAAGACTGTTAGAGATAAGCAAGAACGCTTGCGTGCAATCTGATTTATTACACACACATTGCAACAGTTTTCTACCTCTGCGACGACTCTGCTACAGGAAGCTGACGGAGAGCTATCCACGGGAGTCCAGTAGGGCACAGGGAAGCGTGCCGGACTCCATCCAAAAGCCACAAGGGTTAGGGTTCACAAATCCATGGGTTAGGGGGCGCAAATCCACGGGTTAGGGGGCGCAAATTACTTGCCTTGCCCCGGGTGCTGACAACCCACACTACGCCACTGGGTGGACTTGTAATCTGGTGAACGGGATTCGCTTCCCCGCTCCTCCACATGCAGCTGCTGGGTGACCTTGGGCCAGTCACACTTCTTTGAAGTCTCTCAGCCTCACTCACCTCACAGAGTGTTTGTTGTGGGGGAGGAAGGGAATGGAGAATGTTAGCCGCTTTGAGACTCCTTCGGGTAGTGATAAAGCGGGATATCAAATCCAAACTCTTCTTCTTCTACTAGAAATTTTCTCCATTTTTTTAAAGAAAGCTAGGAATCTGAAGGTGAGGGATCATCCAGGGAGAGCAACTGTCCCCCTTGACACCGTCACCCCCCAACAACCATGGCTGCATGGCTGGGGCACTTTCTTATGTGAAAGCGCTCAGTCAGGTCCAGAGCATTGCTGCATCTTTGTTGGGCTGGCCATAGCTTTCTCGTTTCCCAATGGGAAAAATGCTGTGGTCTGAGAGCAGGATGAAATGGACTGACTGCAGCTAGACAGAGGCAACTAAATTAAAGATAATGAGGCTGGGGGAAGGACTGTGAGTGCTAGGGTTGCAACATGAATAGAAGCATCATTCAGGGCCCAGAGATCAGGGGAGAACTGGACAGTAATGTATTTTTTCAAAACTGTCTGTGCAGGGCTGACTACATCCATTAGGTCAGAGAGAAACGGGGGTGAAGAAAGGAGCTGCAGGGTCCTTAGCCCCCCCCCCCACAAGCCAATCTAGCATTATCAGAAGCAGAAGGAAATGTGCCTCTTTAACAGGAGACAATCCCTCCAAGTAAAGGACTGCCTGGTCCAAGTTCAATTTAACACTAAAGGAACACAGGAGCAGGGCCGTCTTACCCATAGGTGCTAGGGGTGTGGGGCACCCAGGAGCTGGGCTCTCAGGGGCACTAGGCCAAGAGTCCGGGGCCTGAGAGTTGAGTCTGGGGAAGAGCTCACCCGTCAGTCAGAGTGCTGTGGCAGGCTCTTCTTCAGCGAGTGGCTCTACGCCGTGAGTTCGGGGGCAACTGAGCCAGCGAGACGCTGAGGTGGCCAGCTGGCTCCACCCTCCTGTGCGCCTGGGACAGGGCAACTTGGGGGGGGGTGCCAGGCAGATCTTTGCACCCCGGAGCTGCATATACTTAAGACAGTCCTGCACAAGAGCCTTGGGGATGTGAGCACCTGGGCAGAAAACTGAGCAGGCAAACAGGTCACCCGGCCACAGTCTCCCCCCACTTTGGTGAGATGTATTGCATTTTGATTTAGGTTGCTGAAACTATGATTTGCTAAATTGTTCTCTCATATGCTTGAAAGTTGGCATGACCAATTTTTTAAAATGCAAATCTGCACACTCTGTTATCCCCCTTTCATGATGACGCATAAATGGTCGCCCTCAGGAACATCGCCAGTTAATGGGACCCAGAAACACCACATCTGTCTGCTGTTAATAGCAACCTGGTTTTATCATGTCTAAGCCTGAGTGTAACCCAGTTTTGCTTTGTGGGAAGCAAGTAGTTACTAAACTTTGCTTTTGAGGCACATGAGCGTGCCGGGAGACAATTGCTAAGATGTCCTAGGAAATTAATTTTGAAAAATGACTTCTCCGGTGAGCCCATACCATAGATATTGTGGATGTATGTCATTTTGTTGTGAGGATCATTATTGCATATCCTAATCAATTCATGACTAAAATACACTGTTATTATTGTATGTTTTCATAGAACCCAGATTAAGCGTTGCTATTATTTTGAAAAATCTTGGAAGACGTTAAATAGGGAGGGAAGGGTAGATAGATAGATAGATAGAAAAATAGATGATAGATAGAAATATAGAGGATAGATAGATAGATGATAGATAGATGATGATAGATGATAGATAGATAGATAGATAGATAGATAGATAGATAGATAGATAGATATAGATAGATGATAGATAGATAAATGATAGATGATAGACAGACAGACAGACAGAGGTGTCTATTTATCTATCATCTATTGAGCTATCAATATAGCCATCTATCTCTACTATATATTTGGGGAAGTGGTTTGTCTGTCTAGGTTTGGCTGCCTCTCAAAATTACTGTCACTAAATTTAGCACAAAGGTTTCTGAGGTAGGGGGCAGTTTCCATTGATGTTGGGCCACCAGCTTCCATTTTGAATCAAGATGGCAGACCAAAGTGTAACTTTTGTGTGGCTTCACCCATTTTTTGTTATAGGTTTGGCCCCCTCTCAAGATACTGCATATGCATTTCTGTACACATTACAGGCCTGGAGGCCTATACTGCACAGTTCACAGAAATGCACATTTCAAACGACGACTGTGTTTTCGTTTGCATATTGTGGTATATAAATGTGTTGAACCACACACAAAAGTGAGATTTCTTGCTTCTGTTTACATCCCTCCATGGCCTGGCCTAAATCTGGGAGAATTAGAAGAAAAACAATGTGTTTTGTCTCGGTATTCAAATATAGAAGCTTCGTAATGTCTTCAATGAGCTGAGGCTTTCATTTGGTTCAAAGCGGAAGAGCTTTGCACTTCACACCTCAAAAAAGAATCTGCCTTAGGCAGGCCTTTTATTTTTCATATCATGTTTTTCAAATTGTTCCATTCAAGGGAACCAATCACCTTGAAAGCGTGTACAGATGCAGCCCCACCAAGTTACTTCCAGAGCCTCAAGCCAAAGAAAATAATAACAAAAACGGCATGGACAACGGCATACAGACAGGTGGCAATTAGGCAAATAAACTAACCTTATCACTGTGTTTTTGCTCAGCCTACACGACTCTGATGCCCTCCAGATGTTTTGCACTGCAGCTCTAATTAGCAATGGCAATTGTAGTCCAAAACATCTGGAGGGCGCCAGGTTTGCAAAGGCTGGACTAGATGACTGAAATGGAGAAAAAGGCAGGAAGCTCAGTCATTTCCAAGGGGCCGTGATTGTTTCACAACAGAACAGTTGAACTGAATGCTCCCCCCCCCCAGCCAGAGCACAGTTCTGGCACTTCTCAGATGGGCGCCATTGTGGACTGGATCTCCCCCCATCTGCTTCTTGCCTTTATGTACTTCTAAAAAACCCCTTCATGGATCACTGCCTTGCTGTAGAAAAGGGGCTTGAATAACTCAGAGAAGCTATGAGCTATGCTGTGCAGGGCCACCCAAGAAGGGCAGGTCATAGTGGAGAGTTTTGACCAAACGTGATCCACCTGGACAGGAACTGGCAAGCAACTCAAGTATCCCTGCCAAGAAAACTCCATGGACAAAGACAACAGGCATATAAAAGTTATGACGCTGGAAGATGAGCCCCTCAGGTCAGAAGGCGTCCAACATGCTACTGAGGAAGAGCGGAGGACAAGTACAAGTAGATTCAGAGCTGATGAAGCGGCCGGGCCAAAGCTGAAAGGTCACTCAGTTGTGAATATGCCTGGAAGCGAAAGGAAAGTCCAATGCTGTAAAGAAAAATATTGCATAAAGATTGAGGGCACAAGGAGAAGGGGATGACAGAGGATGAGATGGTTGGACAGTGTTGTCGAAGCTACCAGCATGAGTTTGACCAAACTGCGGGAGGCAGTGGAAGACAGGAGTGTCTGGCGTGCTCTGGTCCATGGGGTCATGAAGAGTCGGACACGACTAAATGACTAAACAACAACAACAAAAAGCCCAAAATGAAAATTTCAAGTCAAAATGGAAGCCAGCCAGCGTGTGCAAGTCTAAAAAGGTAAAGGCAAAGGACCCCTGGACAGTTAAGTCCAGTCAAAGGTGACTATGGGATTGCGGTGCTCATCATGCTTTTCAGGCTGAGGGAGCTGGTATTTGTCCACAGACAGCTTTCCGGGTCATGTGGCCAGCATGACTAAACCGCTTCTGGTGCAACAAAACACTGTGATAGAAGCCAGAGCGAAAGGAAACACTGTTTACCTTCCCGCCATAGCGGTACCTATTTATCTACTTGCACTTTGGCGTGCTTTCGAACTGCTAGGTTGGCAGAAGCTGGGACAGAGCAATGGGAGCTCATTCTGTCATGGGGATTCAAACCCGCCAACCTTCCATTCGGCAAGCCCAAGAGGCTCAGTGGTTTAGACCACAGCGCCACCCACATCCCTTGTGTGCAAGTCTACACATTTTTAAACCTATGATTCCACCTAGTTCCTCCAAGCTGCGATTGGTCAAGGTATGAGGAGAGGCCAGTTCATATTTTCCATCTCCCATGTAGTGGTGGTGGGCTTTAAGCATTCCAGAAAGGCCTCTACGATGGCACATGTGCGCATTTGCACAAGGGTCCTTCTGAGCTTCCCTAGTCATCCACCTGAATCTAAGAGAATGAGGGAGGCAGGGGCATTTTTATTTGACCTGCACCAGAACCAAGGGGCGACCCCCCCAAAAAAATCAGCTATGGAGGCAGTTTGCTGTAGTTTTTAGCACCTCCACGGTGGTGAATGAAGCTGTTTTCAAATCGGTATCCGTTCAGGGCTGCTCTGAGTCGTCAGGCAACTTACTGTAATAACTTAATGGGGAGTTCCAGCATTTATTTTTCCTGGTGGGGGGGAAGCACTGGTTGAACTCCCCTGTGCTGCTTTCTAAGACTGTCCCTGGCAATTAGACATTGGCTCCAATTCCATAAAGGAACACGAGGGAGACATACTGAGAAACACAAATTAAAGCAGCGCACCCAATCCCAAAAGACTTTCCACCTCCAATGTGCATTTTTCTATATGGCAACTTTCTCTCAATTATATTCTCCTCCCGCCCACATCCATTTTCCACTCTGCCAGGAAACGAAGTTGCCTGCAGGATAGAAGAGGGGTATTTTTATCTGGCCTGCCACTAGATTAGAAAAAAAAGTGGGGTGGGGAGGGGGAGCTCAGAGAATTGGCCTAAATTAAATTCAATCTCCACTTAGCTTCCAGCCTCTATTAAAAAGGCTTCTGAAAAGAATTTTTAATTTGATGGTGTCTTCTAAAAGTTTACAACAGCAAGAGACAGGGAGAGATAGAGAGAATTGTGGGGCGGTAAGGGAGAAAGCCATTTTGCAACAGTAACACCACAGAGTTATGTGGTACCTTAAAGATCAATGCAGGGGTTGACAATGTTGACGGGGGCGCATGGGCACATTTGCAAACCAGCTGCGGTCTCTTGAAAAAACACTCCCTGCAACAATTGGCCTTGAAAAAGGCCTTCCATTGAGGAGCCAACAGTAGACTTTCCTCTCATATAAAGTTGCATCAGGAGAGAGGGTGATTTTGGACTTCCGGGTTGGCGCCATCGCCGAATGGCGGACTCCCTTTGAGCTCCGGAGGGAGCCTGCTCGGCAGGGGCTGGGTTCTACCGCGCCGGCGACGCGGGGACCCTCAAAAACCATGGGCGCTGAAACCCATGGGCATGGTGACTCGGCGGGCACCGTTTGCGCCCCCCCGACCACGCGAAGGAGCCTTTTTAAAGGCTACGGAGTGGGTGACAGGGGTGGTGGTGCTGTGAGTCCTCCGCTTCCCCTGCCAAGCGAAGCCGCATGCCATTTGGCGGAGAGCGCTGACTTCTTCCATTAAAAATCTGGACTTAAAAGAATAACCCGTGAGTAATTGGAACTTGGATTAAAAAGGGGAACAAATTTTTTCTTAAATTCGGAGCGAGCGGGGGAGGTGCAAAAAGGAAGTCAGCCTCCCCCCTGTTGTAGAGGAGCTAAAGCAAAGGACCTGACAACTAAGATCGAGTGCAACCTTTTTTTTGATAAAGTTACTAATTTTGCGATGGAAAATTATAAGCTGGGCTGGAGGAGAAAAGTGGAATGTGAATTAAAATACAACCCCCCCCCCCGGAAACCCCGGGAGCGATCCGTGAGAGCGCCGGGAGAGGAGAAGGTTTTGACAGCTGTCAAAGGAGCTGCCAAAACTGAAGAACAAAAAGAGAACTTTGTTATGAGGACTTTGCTGGTTACATTTGTTATAAATTGGATATAAACTGTTTAAAACAAGGAATAATAAGTTACTTTGGCTGGTGGGTGTGATCGGGAAGGAAACTGAGTTATTATAATCCCTCTAGAGGAGCTGTGGGTCATTACAAGTATTGCTGGCATGGAATTTGAATCGGACTTTTTATCTCCTGGGAAACTGCAGAAATGGAACACTATTTTGTCTACAGAGGTCTACACACTAAAGGAGACAATAGATTTATCTATTGAAGAATGGAAGGGACTTGACGTAATGTTTTGTTCCTGAATAACAAAGCCTCTGTAGAGGAATTACAAGCTTTTTGGAATTAGAACATTTATGCAGTAGAGCGGGGGGGGGGGGGGGAGAGGAGAAGAGAGAACAACAAGAACAACAAGAATAACAAGAATTGGACAAAGTTGGAAGATAGACCCCTTCTAAGATTGGACATTCGAAATCAAAGAGGACCAAAAGACGGCAAAGACTATTAAAAAGACGGCAAAGCGGACTGGTGAAGGATTATGGCTTAGATGTGGGAGCTCCAGGATGACAGTAGACATTGACGGACATTGGGAATGCAACCGGGAAAGGGGGGAGGGAAATTTGGAATCCAAAGGGTGTTAAATTACATTTTATTTTATTTTTTCTATTTTTTATGTTAATCTCTACTGTATATTAAAGAGGGGAACTCGTGGAAGGGAACAGGTCGATTTTAGGGGATGGGAAAATATTTTTTAAATTGGGTTAATGATAATAACTTTAAAATTTGGGGTAAGAATTTGCTGAACCTATTTGAAAGAATTGGAATACAAGAGGGGGAGGGGAGGGGAAGTCCTGGAAAGATGACATTGAAAACAAGGCCTTAAATTTGGATGTTTTTCTTTTCTGTTATATTTGAAATTTTTTAATAAATATTATTAAAAAAAAAAAAGGAGAGAGGGTGATTTTGGAGGGGCCACTACAGGGGACAGTAAACCTCAAATCACCCCTCCCTCACTTCAATTAAGCTTAGCAAACTAGTTTCCATTGACTACAATAGCAGGCTTATTTAAGTCTAATTCCGGGTGCTTTCGATGGGGGAGGTCAGAGCTTCAGAAAGGAAGGCTTAACTTTTTCTCCCCAGCTGTAACCCCCCAAATCTCCTTCCACCATGGTGGAATCAGACTGGGGGACTTCTATTGACTTCTAGCCGGTGCCAACCAACAACATTTTGGCACCTGAGGTGAACCCCCAAACAACATCTCTTTCCCTGCCCAAGCAGAAGGGGTGAGGGAAGATCTATATCGGGAACAAGTTGGGGGGAGGGAGAGAAAGATTGAATCCTGCCACCCCTCCTGGGTTGGCATGCCTTGCTACTAACATTCCACCCAAACCATCTTCCTCTAATTTGAGCCCATAGTTGCTGTGAAGTAGGGATATGGTGAACCACCCTGTAGTCTTCAGATGAAGGGTGCTATACAAATTTAATAAAGACAGGTAATGCTAATAAATAATGAAGGAGAAATTTGCATTTTTGTTTGCATTTTAATGAGAAACTACCTAATTCCCATGTCTCAAACCCATGTTTCAGTCGAAACACAGATCACCCTTCAAAATTTGCACTTCTCCTGGCCTAGTTTCAATGTCAGCCTGTCCTATGATCTGCCCCAGTTCTGACCAAGCAAGAGAACGAGAAAGGATATACCCTGCAAGAACCTGGGTCTCCAGCTCTTTTGGGACTACAATTCCCATGATTCCTGACCACGGATTCTGTTAGCTAGGGATGATGGGAGTTGTTAGACTGGGCTAGACTATTCCTGAATGTGGAAGTTCCATTGAGTGACCATAGCTCATGCATCTTACCTCCATGCATTTGTTTTTGTTTTAATTTTCTGCATCTCTCCAAAGGTTGCATCCAACCAAGTTCTGCTTTGAATTCCATTGATTCCAATGGGTCTTCTCTGAGTAGAATTTAATTGGCTACAACCCAGCTATCTTGAGATGATGTGTTTAATCTGCTGGAAGCCATGCAGAGTGGCTGGGGCAACCCAGACAGATGGTCAGCATTTAAATAATGAAATATTATTATTATTAAATTATTTTTATTATGAGTTTCATGTGCTGCAAATCATTTCTTTGCTTCCTCTCTCTCCACCGCCCCCCCCCAACAAATATATACTGAGTCATGCATTATAACATTTAACAAATGATCACCTAGAAATTCAGTGGCCTGTGGGGGCAACTATTCTAATACAAATCCCAATCATGATTACCTCCGTGCCTGTATCCCCATTACGATTAGCGTCCTGTGCAGAAACAGGAATATTAATAGCTACCTTCCTGTCTTGCAGGGGAGCTGGCTGGATTAATTAGTGGATGTTTGCATGAAGCTTTGTGCCAAATTTGGTGCTGATTGGCTTCTTGCGTTTGTCCACGGGGCTGCATGGGATCTTCGCCAGGTCAGAAGGCATCTCTTTGATGACTGCAGCGTGCTACATGCTGGTGCTAATGCGCAGTTTATTTATTCGGCTGTTATTTATTTTGCTTTCCCTTCCGCTGGTCCCAAGGTTTAAGCGCCTGAACCTACGAGTTGGCTCAAGCTCAAAAGCTGATCTAATCCCTGGGCACGGCTGTAACTGGAGTACAATGGGAACCACGAGAAAGGGGGGCTGCCCACTTTCCCTTCCTGGAATTCTCAACCTACATTGAAAGGCATTTTTTTTCACCCTGATCCCCCAAATAAAGCCCATGATATTCTTGCAGAAAAGCTGGTAAAATGTTGAACGAGGTAACCGTTAGGTGGATTTGTAGCTGGTTGAGTGACCAAACCCAAAGAGTACTCATTGATGGTTCCTCGTCATCCTGGAAAAAAGTGGGGTGCTGCGGAGTTCTGTCCTGGGCCCGTTGTTGTTCAATGTCTTTATAAATGACTTGGATGAAGGAATTGAGGTGATGCTCATCAAATCTGCAGATGACACTAAACTGGAATGGGTAGCTAATGCTATACAAAACAGAATCAGAATGACCTTAACAGACTGGAGAGCTGGGCCCATACTAACAAAAGGAATTTCAATAGGGAAGAAAGCAAGGTTCTGCACTAGGGCAGGAAGAACCAGATGCACAACTATAAGATGGGAAACACCTGGCTTACTTGTAGCAGATGTGAAAAGTATCTAGGGGTCTTGGTGGACCACAAGCTTAACATGAGTTCATAGAATCCTAGAGTTGGAAGAGACCACAAGGGCCATTGAGTCCAACCCCCTGCCAAGCAGGAAACACCATCAGAGCACTCCTGACATGGTTGTCAAGCCTCTGCTTAAAGACCTCCAAAGAAGGAGACTCCACCACACTCCTTGGCAGCAAATTCCACTGTCAAACAGCTCTTACTGTCAGGAAGTTCTTCCTAATGTTTAGGTGGAATCTTCTTTCTTGTAGTTTGGAGTTAACAGTGTGATGTAGCAGCAAAAAAAAAGCTGGCACTATTCTAGGCTGTATTAACAGACGTATAGTGACCAAATCACGGGAAGTAGTAGTACCACTCTATTCTGCCTTGGTCAGACCACACCTGGAGTCCTGTGTCCAATTCTGGGCACCACAGTTTAAGAAGGATGTTGACAAGCTGGAAGGTGTGCAGAGGAGGGCGACTAAGATAATCAAGGGTCTGGAAACCAAGCCTGATGAGGAACGGTTGAAGGAGCTGGGTATGTTTAGCCTGGAAAAGAGGAGACTGAGAGGAGATATGGCAGCCATCTTCAAATATATCAAGAGCTGCCACATGGAAGATGGAAAAAGCTCATTTTCTCCTGCTCTGGAGGGTAGGACTCGAACCAATGGCTTCAAGCTGCAAGAAAGAAGATTCCGACTAAACATCAGGAAAAACTTTCTGACAGTAAGAGCTGTGAGATTGTGGAACTGTCTCCCTCAGGAGGTGGTGGACTCTCCATGCTTGGAGGTTTTCAAGCAGAAGTTGGATGGTCATCGGTTTTGGATGCTTTAGCTGAGATTCCTGCATTGCTTGAGATTGGACTAGAGAACCCTTGGGATAATAATAATAATAATAATAATAATAATAATAATAATAATAAATTTTATTTATATCCCGCCCTCCCCAGCCGAAGCCAGGCTCAGGGTGGCTAACAACAATCAAATAATCCAACATTCTAAAAACATTTAATTATAAAAATTAATTAAAATCAAATTGATGGCGACCGTTAAGCAAAATTCTGTGCAGATTGCCAGAGGAGGGAGTCAGGCTGCACCCTGACCAAAGGCCTGGTGGAACAGCTCTGTCTTGCAGGCCCTGCGGAAATATGTCAGGTCCCGCAGGGCCCTAGTCTCTTGTGACAGAGCGTTCCACCAGATTGGAGCCGCAGCCGAGAAAGCCCTGGCTCTAGTTGAGGCCAGCCTAACCTCTCTGAGGCCTGGGACCTTCAGGATGTTTTTATATGCAGACCGTAAGTTCCTCTGTGGGACATACAAGGAGAGGCGGTCCCGTAGGTACAAGGGTCCTAGGCCGTATAGGGCTTTAAAGGTTAAAACCAGCACCTTAAACCTGATCCTGTACTCCACCGGGAGCCAGTGCAGCTGGTATAGTACCGGATGAATGTGATCTCGCAGCGAAGACCCCATAAGGAGTCTCGCCGCGGCATTCTGCACCCACTGGAGTTTCTGGGTCAGTCTCAAGGGCAGCCCCACGTAGAGTGAGTTACAATAATCTAGTCTGGAGGTGACCGTCACGTGGATCACAGTGGCTAGGTCAGGGCAAGAGAGATAAGGAGCCAACTGCTTAGCTTGGCGGAGATGAAAAAATGCCGCCTTTGTTATAGCTGAAATCTGTGCCTCCATAGAGAGGGAGGTATTGAAGATTACACCCAAACTCTTAACAGACGGTGCTGGCACTAATTGCACCCCCGCAAGAGATGGGAGTTGCCCCCCCAATCCCATATCGTCCCGTCCCAGCCAGAGGACCTCTGTCTTCGAAGGATTTCACTTCAACCGGTTCCCATGTAACCATCCAGCCACAGCTTCCAGACATTTGGTCAGTGTGTCTGGGGCCGAGTCAGGATGGCCATCCATCAACAGATAGAGTTGGGTGTCATCGGCATACTGATGGCAACCCAGCCCAAAACTCTGGACAAGCTGGGCGAGGGGGCGCATAAAGATGTTAAAAAGCATTGGGGAGAGTATCGCACCCTGAGGCACTCCACACACCAAGGAGTGGCGTGATGACAATTCCCCCCCAAGCGCCACCCTCTGTCCCCGACCAGAGAGAAACGAGCGCAGCCATTGAAGGACTGTGCCCTGGATCCCCACGTCGGCAAGGCAGTGGTCCAGGAGTTCATGATCGACCATGTCGAAGGCTGCTGACAGGTCTAGAAGAAGCAGCAGCCCCGACCCGCCTCGATCCAGCTGCCTGCGGAGATCATCTGTTAGGGCGACCAGAGCCGTCTCGGTCCCATGACCAGCGCGGAAGCCGGACTGGAATGGATCCAGAGCCGATGTTTCATCCAGAAACCTGCCAAGCTGTTCAGCAACCGCTCTCTTCCAGCTCCACAATTCTATTATTCCATGATTATATATATATATATATATTCTGCCTTTTTCCTGGTCCAGAACACAAGGTGATTTATCCAAGGTGGTTTAAACAAGACCTGCCAGTACAGGACTAGTGCAGTAGAGCTCAGGCTGGGCAAAAGTCTTTCTCACTGACATGCCTCTTTTCTATTTGCTGGGGGACACACACACACACACACACACACACACACACACACAAACACACACACACACACACACACACACACACACACACACTGTTGATTGGCATTCATAAACTGTACACCCCAATGCAGTCTGAAGTGGTACAGGTTTTTTTTTTAAGGTTCCATGCGTGGTTTTTAAAGAATGACTCCCCCCCCCCACGCTGCACTTCTCCTGCTAATGGAGATCAGGCATGCAACACACTTCAGAGATTCCTTCCAGCAGGTTGATTTTCTTGAAATCAATCTAAGCTAAGTTGTATCGAGAGAGGGAGGGCTAGAACATCAGCTGGCATGATTCAGTTATGATCCAATGAAATTATACCCAACAATTTACACTAGCTGTGGCCCAGGCCTGTGTTTCCTGAACAGAAGGTTTGCAGTCACATGTCAGGGATGCTTTGATTTAACACGAAGCAAATGAAAACGAACAGTGTGCTTCCTCTTAATGCACAGAAGGTGTTCGGCTGCGCTGCTTGTATCGGCGGAGCAAAGCCACAGATCCATAGAGTAACGGAAAGAGAGCAGGGAGAAACCTAATCTTGCCTTTGTTGCTCAAAAGGCCCTTTGGTGGGGGCAATAATTGCACATCAGGGCATGGTATGATCTTACAATGGGCAGCATCAATGGCCACCACAACTATGGTGCTAGGTGTTGGGGACTGACTGGACGCAGAGGAATGGTGGGAGGAACCAGCTGTGGAACCACCAAGGAAGAAAGTTCAGAGCAGTGACGCCATCGAGGGGGTTGAAGGCCCATCAAAAATTTCAAGGAAGGGGCCAGCCTCCCTCAATATTCTGCAGCAACATGTGTGTACCATGCATGCATGCCACATGATGTGCTCATGTCACACATGCAAGCCATGTGGCATGCATGTGACATGTCAGCATGCCGCATGGTGTGTGAGAATGATGTCAGCACATGGTGCGGTGTGGACACAAGGCATGCACACCCCACCGCAGAATATTGGGGTGGTGGTGGTGGCTGGCACCTTCCTTGAAAATTTCAGTGTTCCTGACTCAGAGCCCGGGGAGTCATAGTGGGACAATGGTGTGTGACTAGTGGGAGAAGACTGGGAAGAAGAGGTGTTGGAAGCTGAAGGGGTAAATAGGGCTAAGTGAGCTGGGAGAGTCAGTGGTAGAGAGGAGTCCAGAATCAGGGGCAGAAGCAGAAGACGGCAAGGGGAAGGAGGGATACAAAAATGGATTACATTAGAGCACGTTGCTTGCCAGAATGTGTACTTTAGTCAAAACTGTGTATAAAATAAGCTTGTTGTTGTTTAGTCATTTAGAAGGCCCTCAGCACTGGACCTCAGTGTCCGGGCAGATAAATAAGTTGTTTATTTTAAAGTTATTGTGCCTTTTTATATTGGATCAGATTGGTACTGTTGTTGTTGTTTAGTCATTTAGTCATGTCCGACTCTTCGTGACCCCATGGACTAGAGCACGCCAGGCACTCCTGTCTTCCACTGCTTCCCACAGTTTGGTCAAACTCATGCTGGTAGCCTCGCGAACACTGCCCAACCGTCTCGTCCTCTGTTGTCCCTTCTCCTTGTGCCCTCCATCTTTCCCAACATCAGGGTCTTTTCCAGGGAGTCTTCTCTTCTCATGAGGTGGCCAAAGTTTTGGAGCCTCAGCTTCACGATCTGTCCTTCCAGTGAGCACTCAGGGCTGATTTCCTTCAGAATGGAGAGGTTTGATCTTCTTGCAGTCCACGGGACTCTCAAGAGTCTCCTCCAACACCATAATTCAAAAGCATCAATTCTTTGGCAATCAGCCTTCTTTATGGTCCAGCTTTCACTTCCATACATCACTACTGGGAAAACCATAGCTTTAACTATACGGACCTTTGTTGACAAGCTGATGTCTCTACTTTTTAAGATGCTGTCTAGGTTTGTCATTGCTTTTCTCCCAAGAAGCAGGCATCTTTTAATTTCATTACTGCTGTCCCCATCTGCAGTGATCATGGAGCCCAAGAAATTAAAATCTCTCACTGCCTCCATTTATTCGCCTTCTATTTGCCAGGAGGTGATGGGCCCAGTGGCCATGATCTTTGGTTTTTTGATGTTGAGCTTCAGACCATATTTTGCGCTCTCCTCTTTCACCCTCATTAAAAGGTTCTTTAATTCCCCCTCACTTTCCTCCATCAAGGTTGTGTCATCTGCATATCAAAAATGAGTTTATTTGGGGAAATTCTCACTGAAATGCTGAAGCATTTTCATGCAGATAACAAACGAACAAATGCATCACATATTGCTGCAGCAATGCAGAAAACTGAATTTAAGATTGGGAAAACAAAAATTGACAGATTCTGCCACCTCCATTTTGAACAGATACAGCAACATCCAGGAGCAACAATTTGCTCTGAGTTTCTGTAATCTCCTGATGCTTTTGCTTATGCTTTCAGCATAAGAGCAGAAAGAGGTCATAGTGTGGGAAGAAGATACAGTGGTGCCCCGCAAGACGAACGCCTCGCAAGACGGAAAACCCGCTAGACAAAAGGGTTATCCGTTTTGGAGGCGCTTCGCAAAACGAATTTCCCTATGGGCTTGCTTCGCAAGACGAAAATGTCTTGCGAGTTCCTGCGGGTTTTTTTTCCCTCCCCCCTTTTTCTTAGCCGCTAAGCCGCTTATCAGCTGATCCGCTAAGCCGCTAAGCTGCTAAAAGCTGCTAAAAGCCGCTAAAAGCCGCTAAGCCGCTAATAGCGCTAATCCGCTAAGCCGTCAATGGGCTTGCTTTGCAAGACGAAAAAACCGCTACACGAAGAGACTCGTGGAACGGATTAATTTTGTCTTGCGAGGCACCACTGTATGTTTGTAGAGGGAATAGTTATTTATGTTTTATATCTATACCCACCACTTTGGGGACTGGTCCATAGGCCCTTTAATAAGAGATGTGTGATATTGTTGGGAGGCAAACACAAGGTCTCACCCCAGCTGTGTCTATCAGAGCTGCCTGAGACAATTCAGCACATGGCTCTTAGTCTGGCCTGGTTTACAGGCTCTTCATGGGGATCAGAGGCGAGCAAGGCCTCTGGATTTCATGTTACTTATGCTTACAGGCCAACAACAAAGTCTCTGTGCCTTCGTTTCCAGAGCCCCAGGCCATGTTACAGTAGGTAAACGGTTAATTAAAGCGGATCTGTGAGGATACCTTGAGGGAGGGCATCCAAAGCCTTTAACAGGAGTTACAGATGAAAGTTCCTGCATACTTCATTTTTCTCTCCAGGCAGTGCAGAAAGCCACCGTGTTTGACATTCTGCTCACCTGCGTCAGGTGGCTCCTGGGTAGCAAGTTGCTGGTCTGCTTAGTGACTCACAGGCTGCCTGGGGTGGAGATGGAGCTTCATTTGTGCCCAGAATCACCAGGATCTGGCCCTGCAACAGTTCATAGTGACATAATTATTTTTTTATGTCACTTTATTTTTTAATATAATTTTTATTAGTTTTTTTTAACATATCATTTTCAACAGTAATTAAACATACTTTTACATCTTATTCAAATTTTCCATCAATCCTGCCTGAAAATTTTCCAATCTAATCTCTCAGTATGCATTTCTTATCTTCCCTATTACATTTCAAACTCATAACCAATATCTCTATCTTTTTCTACTTTGTAACACTTCGTATATTTCTCCTTACAAAACTTCTTCTAGTCCTACTAGCGTAATTTGTTGATTACAGTTGCTCTTCAAATAATTCATATACTTCTTCCAATCTTCTGTAAATCTCTGGTCATAAGACATAAGACATAAGAACAAGTTCAAACCAGCAACAAAGACCCGTCCCCCAGGAGCTGATTTTGGGAGGAGGGGCGTACATACTGTAGGAGGACGAGAGGGGAGAAAGACACATTGTCCTAGTGGAAATCCTTGAGCAGGCTTGACTCCCTAGTTGAATCCAGCCCAAAGTCAGGGCAGATTCAGCTGCAGGTCAGCATGGAGACTGGCCCAAGGAAAGCAGTTGCCAGAATGGCTGATCTGGGCCTCCCTGTCTCCTCCCAGGCCAGCTGTTTTCCCCACAGTCTTAAACTTCACTGGGGAGTGCCCCCCCCCCCGTGTTCTCTGAGGTTTTTGGTCTGCTACATGCAAAACCCCCCGTGCCCTTGGGGACAAGGGGAGCTGAATACAGTAGGACTGGCCAGCTCCTATGCACCTGTTGCTTCCTCAGCCCACACTTGCTCCTCAGCTGCCTGTCCTATGTCTACAGCGCTTTCTGCCTCTTCTTCCTCTCTCTCACTCAAGCCTGTTGCTTGTTCGGCACCCAACCATTCTGCCTCTCTCCCTTTAGCCTCTGACCTGTCTTCTGTGTTCCACCTCCACTCCCCTGAGTCTGAGCCTTCCTCTTCTGAGTCTTCCTTAAGAGGGGGCCTCCAACTGAGGCTTCCCACCACTCCTCATCCTCCAGCCAGTCCCTGACACCCAACCCAAGTTCTCTAGAACTTCCTGACAGTAAGAGCTGTTTGACAGTGGAATTTGCTGCCAAGGAGTGTGGTGGAGTCTCCTTCTTTGGAGGTCTTTAAGCAGAGGCTTGACAACCATATGTCAGGAGTGCTCTGATGGTGTTTCCTGCTTGGCAGGGGGTTGGACTCGATGGCCCTTGTGGTCTCTTCCAACTCTAGGATTCTATGATTCTATGAATCACTATTATTCAAATGGGAAAACGTGACACATCTCACTGTAGTGTGGGAGACTACAGCCAGGTTTGTGTACCTGTTCAATCTGCTGTCTAGATACTCACAACTCCAAGGCCCATCTCCCTCTCCCTCCTTTAAACTGAACTAGGCACCCCTTCCAATAGAGGGGCTGTTCCCTGTAAGGTAAAACAGGTGGCCTCCTCATCCTGTCTAGCTCTTGTTCAGACTGTTTTTCTTTAAACTGGACTCTGCCCCAAAAGCCCTTCAGAAAAAGGACTTATGGGACTGTCCCCTAAAGTCCAGCCAGAAGTCTCTTTCCCAGTCCTCCCACCCAAGATCCTCTTTTTTTCTGAAGGTGCTTGGAGTACACCTTCCTCGAAGCAAGAGAAGAGGTGGAAGTTTCAAAGCGAACAGCCAGAACCGCCTCTTCGAAGCATCCCAGTGGGACTGCAGCCAACCCTCAACTCTTTGAGCCATGCCTGACATGCCCCTTTCGAGATCTCAGCAGGGTCTTTGGCAGATGATTGTCAAAACACTCTCAGTTCCCAGGCAAGAGAAGCCAGCCATCTCCAAGGTGGCACCTATAATTAAGAAGGGATTGTACTTTATTTCTAAAAGGTACTCATTGAAACACGACACTCTCCACCCATCCATTTGGCCTCTTGGAGTTCCTGCTGTTCCTAGGTTACAAGAGTTCTACAATTCCCAGGAATCTTTAGTGGGGCAGCCACGACAGTTAAAGTGATATGAAAATGGCACACATTTAAAATGTTGATTCCCAAACTTAAAACAGGTGTGGAGAACCTGTGACCTTCTAGATGTTGACGGACTACAGCTCCCATCACCCCTGACCATTGGACTAGCACTGATGGGAGTTGTAGTCCAACATTCTCTAGAGGGCCACAAGTTCCCCACTGAGGTTTGGGTCTCAGATTACCATCCCTGCTCCATCTTCTTTGCAAAGACAGCTTCTCAGCTACTTCTGGCAAACGTTCGCTGCTGACTGAGGTGCTGATGTTTCTGATGTCAGAAGCGGGGAAAGGAAAGAGGAGGGCTGGGGAAGGAATTTGATTCCGTTCACAGTTAAAGGCAATTTGCACTAACCAGGGCTGGCCCACGCGTTGGGCAGGCTGAGGCAGCTGCCTCGGGCAGCAGAGTCCCATGGGACGGCACCCTGCCAAAGCGAGGAGAAGCAATGGCAGTGGCAGCTTCCAGTGAGATTGCACAAGATCCCCAGGAGATCTTGCACAACCCCAGTAAAAGAAGCTCTGGCAGTGGTGCGGTGGCAGGGAGTTGCCACCTTCCCAGTTTGCCTCAGGCACAGAGGCACATATTGCTGTCACTAGCAATATAAGAACTGAAACTTAGACATCTTTTTAAATTCTCAAAACTTGGATGTGTGCGAATTTCAAAAGATGCTTCTGGTTTGGTTCACACATTGATTTGGAAAGTTGAAATTGGAAACTGATTCAAATCAAATTTCTGCTGCATTTCTGGGGAAAAATGCAGGGCTTTTTTTCCCCAGCTAGAGCTCACTGGAACTCAGTTCTGGCAACTCTCGGGTGGGCACCATTGGCATTATAAGAGAACAAGGGAGGTGTTCATGGTGAATTCCAGCACCCCCCCCATTACTCAGCCCAGAAACTGACGTCCACTTCTGAGTGCCTTCTGGTGCTTCCCTTACTGCAAGAAGTGAGGTTACAGGGAACTAGGCCAAGGGCCTTCTCGGTGGTGGCTCCCGCACTGTGGAATGCCCTTCCATAAGCTGTCAAGGAAATAAAGCTATCTGACTTTTAGAAGACATCTGAAGGCAACCCTCTTTAGGGAAGTTTTAATGTTTGATGTTTTATCGTGTTTTTAATATTCTGTTGGGAGCTGCCCAGAGTAGCTGAGGAAACCCAGACAGATGGGCAAGGTAATTGTTGTTGTTGTTGTTGTTGTTGTTGTTGTTGTTGTTGTCCTCCTCCTCCTCCTTTCTGGGGAAAAAAATGCAGGGCTTTTTTTCCCAGCCAGAGCTCACTGGAAATCAGTTCTGGCACCTCTCAGGTGGGCGCCATTGCCAAGATAAGAGGAAAAGGGAGGCATTCATGGTGAGTTCTGGAACCCCTTTTTCTAGAAAAATAGCACTGCCTAGATGTGGTCTGGGTGCCTCCTGAGATGCCACCTGGTCCTTGGAACAGGGAGGCAAAAGGGTTACTCTCGGCAAAGGAGAAAGTAACAGCAATACTAATACTAATAGTAATAATGTTATTATTTATATTCCTGAAGGAGTGTCTCTACCTCCATCATTCTGCCCGGACACTGAGGTCCAGCACCGAGGGCCTTCTGGCAGTTCCCTCGTTGTGAGAAGCCAAGTTACAGGGAACCAGGCAGAGGGCCTTCTCGGTAGTGGCGCCCTCCCTGTGGAATGCCCTCCCACCAGATGTCAAAGAGAAAAATAACTACCAAACTTTTAGAAGACATCTAAAGGCAGCCCTGTTTAGGGAAGCTTTTAATGTTTAATAGATTATTGTATTTTTGTGTTTTGTTGGAAGCCGCCCAGAGTGGCTGGGGAAACCCAGCCAGATGGGCGGGGTATAAATAAATTATTATTATTATTATTATTATTATTATTATTATTATTATTATTATTATGCTGCCCATCTGACTGGGTTGCCCCAGCCATATTAGGCGGCTTCCAACAAATTTTAAAACCAAAGTAAAAAGTCCATCTCTGCCCATTACACATGCAGAACCTGTTTAAAAAGCACGACTCTTTTGCTCAAGGGAAGCTGAGGTGTGGTCATTACCCCCACGGCCATCTTTCAAGTCATGACGACGCTGAAGACATACGGAAAGTGGGCAGTTATCAGAGCAGCTCCATTTCCTTCATTTAATCTCTTAAGCACATTTACAGGCTTAAGAGTTTCCAGTTCCTGAATCCCCACCAGCAATTCTGAAAAGCAATTATTTTGAATCTGTTGAAAGGGGGGGGGGTAACCCACCCTACATTTCTTTAAAAAAATCATTCGTAAGAGTTTGCCCAGCAACTGCAATATTAGAAATAGGATGAATAGTTCTGAAATATTAATTGATAAGATTTATGACTTAAAAAAAACGATTAAGAAGCTTGGTGCAATGCAGACACCATTTAATTCTGGCCATGGGGGACGTGGGATTTTAATGAAAGGGTGTTAATTAGGAATTTTGTTATCTCTGGGATGGTGGCTGAGGCTTCAGTTGGATAGGGAAAAAATATATGATCAGCTAAGCATTATATGCCCTGGAACTACCCAAAAACGTGCTACATGATTTATAATTCCACAGAAATCCCTTTTGAAAAGGCACATTTTAGAGAAAGTGACTCCCCCACTCCACCCCCCAAACTGCCGCTCACTTTCAGAGCCACCAAAGCAAAGATGTGATTGACAGATCCATTTCCTCCAGTCTTCGAAACTCTGTCTCATTCTTTTTTTAAAAAAAGAATAAATCATTGTCTGTAGTTACCAAACGATGTTTAGGGAATGGGTGGGAGATGTCCGGAGGGGTGGGCTGCCCTGAATGTAGTCAAACTTAAAATATAACCTCTTTGGTTATCTTGAAGTCAGTTATTAAGGCCCGTTGCTCCCCATCCTCACACCTGAGCCCGTCTCCTCAGATTCATCTCTCTTCAGGAGCAGCTAAAAGTTGGCGTGTTTTGAGCAGTTGGCTTGGTAAGCCTGTGCTTGTTTGCACGTGAGATAGGAAGCCCAGGAGCTGATAAACAAGATCTGTTACGGTTCCTCAAAAGCTGTTCTTTAAAGCTTTCTGTTAAGTTGTGGGTGGACATATCAGACAACACAGCGATTCTTCAAACAACTCTTGTTTATTCACAGGCCAGAACAGAACTGAACTGAAGGGTTTAGCCAGCCTGCTTATATAGAGCTCCACTACAACGCAACAGTAACAACTTTCTGTAACTATCCAATCACTGATCGTCACTTTCAATTCCTTATTTGCATATGTGGACCTGAGTGAAAACTATCTACAGTATCCCCCTGCTGGCCCAGGGTGAGAACTTCAGTTCATAACACTTTCCCTTCTCTGTGGGCTAAAGCAGATGCTACTAGTGGCGGACGCTGGGATTTCATATTTCAGCAGCTCCCAAAATCCTGTGCGCACCCCCCCCACTTCTCACCTTGAGTTATACAATACCCTCCAACATTTCTCCAATGAAAATAGGAATGTCCCATTCCGTAATGATAACTTTACTATTTATACCCTACACATCTTATTGGGTTGCCCCAGCCACTATGGGCAGCTTCCAACATATATAAAACCATTAAAAAACTTTCCTACACAGGATTGCCTTCAGATGGCTTGGGGGTCGGATAACTCCATACCCTCCAACATTTCTCCAATGAAAACAGGGACTTCCTGAGGGAAAGTGGGACAATCCGGGATCAAATCAGAAACAGGGATGGCTTCTTGAAATCAGGGACGTCCCTGGAAAATAGGAATACTGGGAAGTATTGTTGCAGTGCTCTCTTGGCTCGGTGCCCAGTCATGTCAACAAAGGGAAGATAGCAGGATCCTCAAGGGAACTGGCTTCAGGAGCTAGGCCCATTGGCAGAGCAACTCTGTATTACAATGTTGTCTGCAAATGTGATGTGAAAAGACTGGCAAGATCAACCGCACCCTGTGGGAATCCTTTGCAGACAACTGCAGTGCCAGGAGACAGAGGGCCAGGTCGCGCATCCATAGCAGTGACCAGGAAAGGAATGACCTCTGGGAGGAGCGCAGAGAGAAGAAATTCCATGCTGCATCTGCTGCAGCACAACCAGATGCCTTCATCTGCCCCAGTACAACAAAACATGTCTCTCCCGTATCTGTCTCTACAGCCACAGCAGGCACTATAACTCACCAATGGCTTGACTTCACTCCCAAAGGTGCACTCCTCCATTGTCTTCCAAGACAGACAGACGCCAACTGCTTTATGGGCAATCCTATAAGATCTGGAGTTTAGTACAGACCCCTTGCAGGAGACTTTCATCAGCCAGAAACCTATATCACTGTATGTGTCTCTAAGGTAAAGGTAAAGGGACCCCTGACCATTAGGTCCAGTCGTGGCCGACTCTGGGGTTGCAGCGCTCATCTCGCTTTATTGGCCGAGGGAGCCGGCATACAATTTCCGGGTCATGTGGACAGCATGACTAAGCCGCTTCTGGTGAACCAGAACAGCGCATGGAAACGCCATTTACCTTCCCGTCGCAGTGGTACCTATTTATCTACTTCCACTTTGACGTGCTTTTGAACTGCTAGGTTGGCAGGAGCAGGGACCGAGCAATGGGAGCTCACCCTGTTGCGGGGATTCGAACCGCCGACCTTCTGAACGGCAAGTCCTAGGCTCTGTGGTTTAACCCACAGCACCACCTGTGTCCCTTGTATGTGTCTCTAGCTCCTGGCTAATGCGTTGCTATTCTGGTGATTTTCCTTAGAATTAACTGAATTTATTTCATGCAGTAACTAAGGAAGTTCTGCTGCTTCTGGAGGTGTTTTTTCCCTTCTTTTCTTTTCTGCATTAAATGGAAGGACCTAATTTTGTTGTCAACGTGCCACTCTGGTTGAGAGTATGGTTTCTAAAGCGCTACAATATTTTTAAAGGGCTTTCACGTTGAGTGGTTCCTTGACTCTGCTTCATAAGCATAATGGTAGGGGCTTCCCTGGAGCCACTTAAAATTAGCTTTGCATGTCCCACATCTAATTAATACTATGTACACTCCTTAACTCCTTATAATTTACTCTGCTGTGGCATGTATGAGAAGCTGATTGGAAAAATAATGTAATCTCAAGAATCAATGAGATGAAAAACGACCGCTTTTCTGCATCTGAATAATATTACCAAGTGTTTTTTAATCCAAGTGGGTTTTTAAAGGTAATATATAGAAGTCAGAGGAAGGGGGAGTAATAGAGGCTAGAGGGCTGATCTAAAAGATCTAAATCTTAACTGCATCTTTGAAGTCAAACCTTCCCTTTGCAGAACATCCCCCCCCCCCCAAGTATAGTTTGTGTTCATCAAACAAAATCCTGTTAACCTGAGATTATCAAGGTAAATTCGTACCAGTGCAAATGCTTGCTTGCTTTCTGGTTTTATTGAAGTAATAAGGGCTCAGGCCACACACTGTTATTGCTTCCTCATTTTTAATCACTGGCCACTACATCTTTGTGGCAGCGAAATCTATAAACTCCTCTTTGTTACGCAGCATGTAATGAGCAAACAGAAACCTGCTGCCGCAAGATGTGAAGACCACAAGATTGCAGGGCAATCTTAACTCAGAAGGTGCTCAGAAGGTGCAAATCAGCAGATACTCGGGTCAATCGTCTGACACAAGCCCTCTTCAGGGGTTCAAAGAATGGGTGACAGCTCAAAATGATAGGGTGTATGCAGGCATGTGTCTATCAGCCCACCCTCAATGTCTTCAGAGATCATTCATTGTGTAATTTAAGAGTTAAATCTGTTATTGGTAATTCAGCTAAGCTAGAGGTGAGTGGCGGCAGAGTTGTTGCTTAGCAACCAAGCAGCGCAGCATGCAATTTGCTGAGTTAGCACATGCCCTGATGGGCTGTGTCATTCGGAGGGAGTTTTCCTCTGTATGTTTGGTCGAAAGTCCCCTAAGTATGTACAAGGTCTGAAGTCAGAAAGATGAAACCTCCCTTTTGCCTCACTGTTTTTTTGCCCAGTTTTGCTCAGTAAAGCGCTACCAGGACTTTTCTCTCTGGTCTCCATTGGTCACATTTAAATGACTTGGCTAACGAGCAGATCTAGGGGTCGATTTGCACACAAACCACTCCCCTCCCCACTCTGTGATGAAACCAGTCACGTGCCCATTGTGTATGACGCGTGAGTTCTGGATCAGTCTCTCTTTCTGTGCAAGGTATTGCAGGCTGAATGACTTGAGTATTGCAAAGAGAGGTAATGAATGCTCAGGATAACCCGGTGGGAGAAGCCTTCTGTAATACTGCTATCAAGTTTCAGGTATTAGACAAAATATAGCTATTTTCCTACAAATGGCCAGAAATCTAGTGCATTTGCAGTGTCTCGTGCAATTTGCGAAATACAATAATAGGGGGAAAGGCAGCTCTCCACTCTTGGGAACGCTCCATTTTCTTTTGTCCTTCAAAAGGACGCAGTCTTCCATTTCCTTCCCCTCTAGTTTAACTACCTAGCTCCATTCATCTCCTGTGACTCTTTTCCCTACTTTCCTTTGGCTTTCATAGATTCACTAATAAAAGCATATTCTTTCCAATAATAATAATAATAATAATAATAATAATAATAATATCATCTGTGGTCTCCAGTGCTCTTGCTTTGGATGAGAAGGTACCTTTGCTTCAAAAGGTTAATTGAGGCTTTGCATATGGAATTGCAGTGAAATGCCACGCAGAGGGGTGTTGGGGGGGGGGGAGAAACATCCTGCCAAATCCTGATTTGAGACAACAAAGGGACGTCTATTAATTGGGGAACACCTGCCTCCGCCGGGTGGAGAAACGGCGCAGCAAAGAACGAATTCGCCGGGCAGCGGAGCCGCGACGTTGCCTGTTGCTGATATTAATTCATCCCTTTTCTTCGGAGAAAAGATCAGTATCAGGAGCAGATGCCTGGCTGCCGCAATGACATGCTGCCTATTGCGCTGGATATGCCGCTTGTCAAATCACATCACTCTTGCTCTAAACCCGACTTGACAGCTCCTGAATCGAATACATCGGCTATTGAATTAAACTTGTCTCCGAGGAAATCATATCAGGATTAAGTCTAATATATAGGGATATACAAATTGCTGCATGAATCTCTGGGCCGATCAAATTAAGGGGTGCCAAAGAGCATTAGCTGGGATTATAGAAAAAAGAGAGGGACACCCGTCACCATGTCAAGGGGTCCATGCAGGTATATGGACAGAAGGATGCATGTTGCAGAGAAATGTACATTGCACAGAGTTCCCGGACGCTTTGGGTCTCTGTCACCAGAGGCCAAGCCACCCGGTGTCAGAAGTGGGCTTGATTTCACTACACCAGCCTTTCTCATCCTTGGGTTCCCCTGATCGTAGAGTTGAAAGCGACCCCATCTAGTCCAGCTCCCTGCAATGGAGGAATCTCAGTTAAGGCATCCGTGACAGGTGGCCATTCAATCTCTGTGAAATGCACATTTTACAGGGGGGAAGAAACGCATTGCAAATGTGCATTTTATGTAGAGATGCTGGAGAGTTCTGACAGAAGCAGGAGCAGGAACAAGAATTGCCCGTGCTCATGTATTGCTCCCATGTCTAGAATGGAAAATCAATCCAGCAAACATAATCAGTATGTGCTGCTGCTGCTGCTTTCAATCCACAAATGATATGTAACCGATTACCTTTCCCCCCTCCCCCCATCTACAAGGAGTTTATTGTGCATTGAAATGAAAGCAGGGGAGTAATCTAATGACAACGTGCCTTACATCGTGAATTGCGTAAGTTGTGCAATTTCAATAGAGCAAGACGAACAGCATGTTTTTTTTTTGCAGAAGATGGACTGCAGCAGAACGGAAGCAATGCAGTGAATACATTATGTCAGAGTCACCCGTGGTCCCAGCTCACAAGAGACCAAAGTCCACTCCAGCTTATGTACAAAAGCTTTTATTGAAGAACATTATTAGCTTTACATCCGAGCTCCGTGACTCTACGTCTGTTACGCTTAGACCGCTGAAGTACCCTCTGAGTCGGTCCCCCCTCTACACCAGTTTAAGAGGCTTGTACTGGTCCACCTCTTTCTCTCTTTCCTTTTCCGCAGGGTCTTTCTGCCCCCCTGTGTTCTCTCCCTTCGGGACTCTCCAGAGGCTGAGTCCTCTGCCGCCTCCTCCCCCCTCCTTCGGGCTTTGGGACCAGGCTCCTCCCCAGGACTCTCTTCATTTCCGCGCGCCTCCCATTTTGAACTTGGCGCGCTTACGTTGCTCCTGACCTTCCTTTCGACAGTTACACTGCCCTCAATACTACTTTCCTCCCCTTCCGGCAGGACGTTTTGCCCTGATCTCCTTCCCCTCTCTGCTTCCTGTTCTGCTCCTTCTGACACACTGGTCACTCCTCCCCCCTCACTCCTTTCCAGCGGAGCAGCCGGTCTCGCTCTCCAACTCCCACTGGGGGTTCCCCCTTCGTTTCCCTGCTCCTGACTGCTTCCCCCTCTAGCTTCCCTTGGCTTGACCAGAGGGGCTCCCTTTTGGGAGTCCTCCGATTCACTGGACGGACTCATGGACAATCTTGGGTCATTGTCATCCTCTTCCTCGTCACTCTGGAATCCTTCCCCCTCACTCTCTGTCTCCTCCCTCATCTGCGCCTCTCTCCCTGAACCCCTGACACATTACTATGACTATTATTATTGATTAAATTTGTACACCACCCTTCACATACCTTCCAACATTTCCCCAATGAAAATAGGGACGTTCTATTCCATCATCGCTGAAGAATTGATGCTTTTGAATTCTGGTGATGGAGGAGACTCTTGAGAGTCCCATGGACGGCAAGAAGATCCAACCTATCCATTCTGAAGGAAATCAGCCCTGAGTGCTCACTGGAAGGACAGATCCTGAAGCTGAGGCTCCAATACTTTGGCCACTTCATGAGAAGAGAAGACTCACTGGAAAAGACCCTGATGTTGGGAAAGATGGAGGGCACAAGGAGAAGGGGACGACAGAGGATGAGATGGGTGGATAGTGTTCTCAAAGTTACCAACATGAGTTTGACCAAGCTGCAGGAGGCAGTGGAAGACAGGAGTGCCTGGCGTGCTCTGGTCCATGGGGTCACGAAGAGTTGGACATGACTAAACGACTAAACAACAACAACATTCCATCATCATCATCATCATCATCATCATCATCATCATCATCATCATTTTACTATTTCTACCCCACCTGTCTGACTGGGTTGCCCCAGCTACTCTGGGTGGCTTCCATTGAAACCATAATAAAACATTAAACATTTTTTAAAAAAACAACTTCCCTATACAGGGCTGCCTTCAGATGGCTTGGGGTGTGTGTGTGTGTGTGTGCATAATTCCATATCTTCCAACATTTCTCCAATGAAAATAGGGGAAAGTGAGACGTTCTGGGATCAAATCAGAAACCAGGACAGCTTCTGTAAATCCCGGACTGTCCCTGGAAAATAGGGACACTTGGAGGGTCTGCCTTCATCTGTAGATCTCGGGGTGATTCACAACATAAAAATACAACATAAAAACCCAAAATACATAATAAAAAGAAGAAGAAAAAGAAAGCAATAATCCCCCCCCCCACATTTAAAAGGGCATCAGATGTTAATCAGCCAAAAGCCTGGTTGAAGATGAATGTTTCTGCCTGGGGCCTAAAGGTGTATAATGAAGGCCCAGAATGGAAAACAATGTCTTTTTACATTCCCGCATTTATGTGAAATATGCAAGCGAAATATTCACAATGGAAGTGTGGCAAATTCTTACACCCTCCCACCTGCACAACAGAGGACAAAACAGGCCTATGATTGAACATCGCAGCACTGAGCTGGGACAGAGTCAGGCTTCTCAGCCCATCCCTACGCAAGACAGAAGTTTGGCGTGATCGAGCGAGGAAATCCTTGTTCTCCCAAGCATCCTTCCAACCAAGAACACTTGTAAAAAGAGAGCTTTCCGTGCCGCTCACATTTCCAGCTGAACAAGTGTTCCTGCCACCACCACCCCACTTACGACGCTGCAAAGATGCAGCGGCAAAGATGTCACCTGGGACTTTTGCCCTTTAAGCAGGACACAAGCTGGAACGATGCGTGTTTCTGTCCTGTCACTCTGGAAATGAACAACCAGAGGAGCCTACAGCTTCTAAATTATTCAGCGCCATAGGTGGTTAGCTCACCTTTGCATGCAGCTTGTCACATCCCCTGGTCACACTGTCATGTGCCCCTGAAATGCATTCATATTTCAAGAAGGAGCAACCAAGTTGGGGCAAAGGGGTCGTGCTGAGATCTCCCAGGCTCTCACACACAAACACACCTTTCCCTACATTTTTTTAATCCCGAAACCTCTGGGAAGTCAGAGGGTACAACCCCATTGCAAGCTCCCTTAGCACATGCTTAGTTGAATTCTTCAACTTTCAAACTCCAAAAATGAGGGGTGCTAAAATGTTTTAACATGACTTGGGAACTAATAATAATAATAATAATAATTGTTAGGTTGTGGGCGAACATATCAGACGACACAGCGATTCTTCAAACAGCTCTTGTTTATTCAGAGGCAGAACAGAACTGAACTGAAGAGCTCAGTCAGCCTGTTTCAGAGCTCCAGAACAACGTAACTGTAGCAACTTTCTAAAACTATCCAATCATTGAACGTCACTTTCGATCCTTCATTTGCATAACTATCTACAGTATCCCCCTGCTGGCCCAGGGTGAGAACTTCAGTACATAACAACAACAACAACAACAATTTATTTGTACCCTGCCTATCTGGCTGGGTTTCCCCAGCCACTCTGGGTGGCTTCCAACAAAGATTAAAAATAAATTTAAATGTCACACATTAAAAACTTCCCTGAACAGGGCTGCCTTCAGATGTCTTCTAAATGTCAGGTAGTTGTTTATCTCTTTGACATCTGGTGGAAGGGCGTTCCACAGGGTGGGTGCCACTACCGAGAAGGCCCTCTGCCTGGTTCCTTGTAGCTTTGCTTCTCGCAGTGAGGGAACCGCCAGAAGGCCCTCAGTGCTGGACCTCAGTGTCTGGGCAGAACGATGGGGGTGGAGACACTCCTTCAGATATACTGGACCGAGGCTGTTTAGGGCTTTAAAGGTCAGCACCAACACTATGAACTGTGTTTGGAAACGTACTGGGGGCCCAATGTAGGCCATTCAGGACCGGTGTTATGTGATCTCGGCAGCTGCCCCCAGTCATCAGTCTAGCTGCCACATTCTGGATTAGTTGTAGTTTCCGCGTGACATTCAAAGGTTGCTCCACGTAGAGCGCATTGCAGTAGTCCAAGCGGGAGATAACTATGTTCTTTGGCACCCCTTATTCTGATTGGCCCAGGGATTCATGCAGCAATTTGTATATTCTTAGGTACAGTCGTACCTTGGTTTTCAAACAGCCTAGTTCTCGAACATTTTGGATCCCAAACAATCAAAATCCGGAAGTGACTGTTTCGGTTTTCAAACGTTCTTTTGGATGCCGTATGTCCAACAGGGCTTCTGGGGCTTCCGATTGGCTGCAGGAGCTTCCTGCAGCCAACCGGAAGCCGCACTTTGGTTTTCAAATGCTTTGGAAGTTGAACAGACTTCCGGAACGGATTCCATTCGACTTCTGAGATACGACTGTATAAGACTCAGGGCTCAGCTACATTAATAAAGAAGCAGTCTTTTATATGCGTTATAAGACTGTGACACCAGATGGCGCTGCGGAGGCCCATCTTTCGCCAACGTGATTTCCCACTATGCAGTTTGCAATGCGTTTTCCTAGAATGCTTTTTTGATGAGAACGGGTGGGGGCTTGCACATTCACATTCTTCCCACGTATTCCCCTGCAGCTGGATGAAGGTGAGGGTCCATGGGCTGGGTTGCCTCAGCAATGGGGTTTTGTTCTCTTTACTTGGTCTTCTCTGAGTATGACTTAAGTCACGAAGCCATAATAGCAGCTTAAAGACAGTCAGCGGCTGGCACTTTATCTCTGACTTGTAGGGCAGCACAACCACAAGACCACATGGTCTTGTCAGCCCCAAACCCTGGAGAGCACGGAGACAGCACTGAGCCAACTGGGCCGATGTTTTGACTTGATGCAAGACAACCTCCCTTGGTCATCTTATGCCCATGGCTTTTCTGTATCTAGCTCCAAGCAAGCTTTTGTGAATGGCGTTGAACATTGCTCCTTTCATTTTTTAATTTTTTAATTATTATTTTACAAATATAAAACTATAACAATCCAAACGCATTTCCATATATAGAGATTACTTTGAATCTCTAGACTTCCCCCCATCCCCTTCACTGTTTGTCAACATTTTCAACTGCATATTATTTCACAATCCATATTTTTTATCTGTCCATATTATCCATAATAACTGTTACATTACAAGCGTTATTAAAATTCTGCTAGTGTTTGCATCTGCTTACAGTGGTCTCCCAAATAAATTATAATTCCCCCCCCATTCTGTCTTAAAGTTTTTATCTTTTTGGTTCCTGAGTGTTTTTTTTGGTCAGTTTTGCCATTTCGACATAGTCCATCAGCTTAACTTGCCATTCCTCTCTTTTAGGGACTTTTTCTTCTTTCCATTTCTGGGCTAGTAACATCTGAGCGGCTAACTAAGTCAGTTCTTGGTATGAGCTTTCGTGTGCATGCACACTTCTTCAGATAGTATCTGAAGAAGTGTGCATGCACACGAAAGCTCATACCAAGAACTGACTTAGTTGGTCTTTAAGGTGCTACTGGAAGGAATTTGTTTTGTTTTGACTATGGCAGACCAACACGGCTACCTATCTGTATCTGAGCGGCTGTTGTCGCATACATGAAAAGCCTTTTCTGCTCCTTTGGAATATTGGTACCTATAATTCCTTTTAAAAAAGGATTCTGGTTTGTTTGTTTTAACAAAAGTTATTTTGAACATTTTTTTCATTTCATTATATATCATCTCCCAGAAATCTTTTATTATCTTACACAACCACTACATATGATAAAGAGTATCTTCTTTTTCTTCACATTTCCAGCAGGTATTTGTACTTGTTCTATACATTTCGGCTAACTTACTAGGAGTCAAATACCACCAGTACATCATTTTCATATAATTTTCTTTTAGTGTACAACATACTGTAAATTTCAGGTCTGTTTTCCATAACTTTTCCCAATCTGCCATCTGGATATTATGTCCCAAATCAATACAGTGTATCATTACAGATTTAACCTGTTCATCTTTTGTATACCATTCTAAGAGCAAACTATACATTTTCGACAATAATTTGATATTATTTTCTAACATATCTTTTTGATACCTCACGCTGAAAACCTTTCTTTTCATCTGTCTTGAAAGTGTCATTTAGTTGGTGAAACTGTAACCCGTCTGTTTATAAACCCCTTATCTCCTCATTGCTCCATTTTAAGAGGTGTGTCCCATAGAGTTGCTCTTTTTTTAAAAAAAATGTTTTTTATTGGTGTTTCATTTAATACAAACAAACAAAATACAGTAAAATCCAACAGTCATTTACCCACATTCTTTCCCCCCACTCTGCTGAGCATTGACTTCCTTCCCTCCCTTCAACAGGTTTTCTTATGTCAATTACTTTTCCACAGTTTCTTATTGTATCCAATCCTATCTACATCGTAAGATTTATTTCAGTCCTGCCAGAGTCTTCAAATTTCTACAGTTATTATTTATGTACTCCATAAATTTACTCCAATCTTTTTGGAATTTTGCTTCCTCCTGATTTCGGATTCTACAGGTCAGTTTTGCAAGTTCCACATAATCAACCATCTTCGTCTGCCACTCCTCTGTTGTTGGTAATTCTTTCCATTTTTCATAGAGTTGCTCTTCAAAGGTACACTTTGGCGGTGTGAAAGGGGTTTGTGTTTCCTTCCATGGATTGCTGCAGCTTTATAGAATTAAAAAACCAATCCATCAGAGGTCCTTCCCCACCCTCTAATTTAGTGGCAAGTCTAACCACAAGCCTTCCTGAGCTATAGGGGAACTTGCAAGGCCCTATGAAAACCCTTTCTTCTCACTCGCAGAAAGATGGAACGATATGAGCGAGGGGAAATGCAGGGCAGCCTGTTTTAACAATGTCGCCTTTCAGTGCAGCTCTGCAAAAATCATTTTGGTGCTTTAGCCCCATGCGCTTGAGCTCTTTGAGAAGTGCGCTAACTCGACCGGCAAATCAGACGCACACAGGCAGCTCCTATTGGGAGTAAACACGGCTAGGTATCATCTGACCCTTAGCATCCGTGCCCAGACTTCAAATGACATCCACAGTGAGGTGGAAAGAGTGTGGGGGGGTGCATTTATTTATTTCTCCCTGTTCTTCAAAAGCGGATGACGAGGGAGGTTCTGCTCCAGAGACTGTCCCGCAGGAAGGAGAGGCTCGCACACTGACCTTGCGCCAGCGGCCTGACCCTCAGGCGAGCAGCACCAAAAACTCACATCCGCTGGACTTACCAGAGCATGACTACAGTTTCAGATTGCTAGGAATGTAAGGCTCAAAAGCAAGCATGAGAGCCAGGAAATGCGAGAAAGGGAGTGGGGAGAGGAGAGAGGAGGCAAAGGAGAGATAGAAGAGGTAAATAAACCTTGCTCACACCTGAAAGAAGCAGGCAATATCCCCAAAGCAGGCAGGCGGCTTGCAAGGGGGCTGCAATTGTTCTCGCACATCTGTTGTGTTTTAAGAGGGGGAATTCACACGGGGGGGGGGGGGTTCAAATCAAAAGAGGACACCTTGAAATAGGTTTTAATAGGTGGCTGGCTATTTTTGCTGTCACAATAATGCAACGCGCTCCTCTTTTACACAACCAGGGACTTGCGTTTTGTTTTCATTCTTCTCCACTTAATGGGTTTCCAACTGCAGAGGCAATTCTTGAAAGTGGCACCGTCATGCCGCTCAGCAGATGGGCTCCCTCATTCACTCATAACCACTTATTTTAGTGCCAGGGGAAACTTTTCCTTGCAAACTTTTCAGCTGTGTTCCTTCCGTATGGCACAAGCAAGAGCCTGCATGGCGGGATGAGTTTAGAGCAGGAGTAGGTCAGCGGTTCGAATCTCCGCGATGGGATGAGCTCCCGTTGGTCAGTCCCAGCTCCTGCCCACCTAGCAGTTCAAAAGCACGTCAAAGTGCAAGTTGATCAATAGGTACCGCTCTGGTGGAAAGGTAAACAGCATTTCCGTGTGCTGCTCTGATTCGCCAGAAGCGGCTTAGTCATGCTGGCCTCATGACCCGGAAGCTGTACGCCGGCTCCCTCGGCCAATAAAGCGAGATGAGCGCCGCAACCCCAGAGTCGGCCATGACTGGACCTAACGGTCAAGGGTCCCTTTACCTTTAGGCAACCTAAGGCCCATGGGCCACAAGGGGCCCACGGGGGTCATTTAACCAGCCCACGAACCGAGCTGCCTGCTTGGCGAGTCCCTGTGTGCTGTGCTAAGCCGGCGCAGCATGGCACAGGGACTCACTTCCGCAGCGCCGGAAATCGCGTCTGTGCAGACGCCAGAAATCACGGGCACACACGCGATCTGGCCCACAGAAGGATCTCCGCTGGAGCGAACCAGCCCAGCCGAGGTAAACCTTGCTGACCCCTGGTTTAGTGTTTAACACTAGGACCCAAGAGACCAGTGTTCAAAACCTCGCTCAGCCACAAAGCTCACTGGCTGACCTTGGGCCTCTCACTACCTCTCAGCCTAACCTACCTCACAGGGTTGTCGTTGTGGGGATTAAACGAGGGGAGGGAGGACGACACACCACACCTCAAGCTCCTTGGACGAAAAGGTGGGCTATAGATGCAATAAATAAAAATATAAATAAATAGGATAGAGAGCAAGGAAGGCAATGGGGGTTCCCTTACTTGCTCTGTCTTCCTATGTAACATGCTGAAATCAACAAAAGAGTTGATTAGATTCTGATCTCTTATTGCACAAAAAGTTGGAAACACATGAAGAGACTGCAGGATCAGGCCAATGGCCCACCTGGGGGGGGGGGTTAAAGTGAGCTACTGAAGCAGAGGAGACTCACTGCGGATAAAGGTATTGCACAATTCGAGGAAGTTCAATGCATATCTTTTCTATCTTTTTCACTTTGGCTGGTAGGATGTTACCTCTCCCTGGAATTTCCAGACTGATAGCTACAAGCCACAATTCATCAAGGAACGAGGAAGGCTGGGTGGAACGTAGACTGGGAAAGTGACACACACACAAATTGAGTCATCACAGAGCTTGCCAGGATGGCAACAAACAGCAGATTGTGAATGATTTTGTTTTCAGATGAAAACATCGACCCTCATTCAGGTCGATGCTTTTAATAATTGCCATTGCTTTGGCTTGAAAAGCAATTTGCTCCCTCCTCCGCCGAGATGTCACGGATATGCGGGATGCTTGCGTCTATCGCCAGGGTGAGTCCAAGGTGAGCCTAAGAAGCTATTTCCTGCCAGGTAACTGGATTGCTTAATAGCTGCTTGTGACAGCAGGGAGGAGGACATGACAATAGCTAGGAAATGAACCCCCGCTAGCCTGGAGGAGAGGACCGGTACGTCCTGTCTCAGGAGCAACCGAGCAACCGTGTCCTTGTGGATCAACAGCTGGATAAGTTGTTCCAGGGAGGCAGATGGAGCTTGCAGCTGCTGATCTGACCTGCGCTGGTTTGCAGGGCTCGATGCAGCATCAGGAAGGACCATTGCTCATCTGCTCCGCTTGCAGAAGGTCCATTGTTCTCCAGGGTTTCAGGCAGGGGGCATTCCCAGCCCTACCTGGCAATGCCCTGGATCGAACCTGAAACCTACTTCATGCAAAGCAGATTCTCTGCCCTTGAGCTACAGCCTTTCTCTCTCTCTTTTTAATATAATTTTTATTAAATTTTTCTGTTTTACAATTTAAAATACCCATTGTACATCCTTAAGATATCAGTGACTTCCCTTCTTCTCTTTCCATGGTTCATTTTAAAAGGTTACTTTTTGGAAGTATTATGGGAAAAGAAAACAGGGGGCACAGTGAGAAGCTCTGGTGGTGCCACCAACAACAAGCCCCTGCCCCATTTCACTGCATGTTGCCTGTCTTTTTGCCCTCCCAATTGACATTGCTGACAACATGGTGGTGAAATGAAAGGGCATTTCAGCATGGCTCCACCAGTGTGGCTGAATCATAGAATCACAGAATTGTCGAGTTGGAAGGGACCCTGAGGATCATCTAGTCCAACCTCCTGCAATGAGGAATATGCAGCTTGTCAGTATTTTCATCCCTCCCATCGCAAAGATCACCAGATCATGTTTGTTTTGCTTTCTGTCTGTGAGAAAGGAGGGGACGGAACGACTCTTCCAGACTTCCGTCCCTAGCACTGTGCCGGTTTTTCTTTGATCTAGCTAGAGACAAGATGGCAGTATGAGAGAGCTCTGTCTCTCGTACATGTTTGTTATGTTCTTTTATTTGTTTAATCAGTAGAAATAAATTAGTGTTATGTACTGAGTTGAATAGGATCCAAAATACAGCAGCCTGATTGGTCCTAGAACAATAGGATTCAGAATACAGCAGTCTGATTGATCTGCAGGAGCCACCCAATCCAGCACCAGGTGGAAGTGAATCCACAACCTGATTGGCCTACAGGAGAATCCCGGAATTAGCCAATCACGTGAGGCCCATTGTGTCAATAATGTATGTAAAGCAGACATTTTGGGGGAACTGGCATTCCTCACTACTATTAGGTGAATAAAGAGCATGAAATCCACACTCGACTCCAAGTATATTTCAATTAGGTATGCAACAAAACCTCCACAGCTTTGCTTCCGTTACTCTGCTGCTTTTGAGGTGCTCACAATAGCAAATGTGGGTCCACTGCACCAGGACCTATTCCTCGGGAATGCTGCTCTGCTCCTTCTGCGTTCCTGTGATTGCAAGGTCAGAGAAGGTGCTCCCGACACCCAGCCCATGCAGGCGCTGAAGACGTGGGCTGTATATGGGTGCACGCTCACAGCTGTCCCACCCAGGGATCGAACCTGCAACCTTGGTGTTATCAGCACCATGTTCTAACCGACTGAGCTAACTGTTAGGGTCTAAATCAGTCTTTCCTAACCTGGTGCCTTGCGGCTGCTTTGGACCACAAATCCCACCAGGCCCAGCCCAGGGGATGGGGTTGATGGGAGCTATAATTCAAAACAGCCAGAGGGCACCAGGTTGGTGTACATAATAAGAAGCAGGAAAGCCAGGGAGGGGGCGAAGCCAGGCAGCAAAGCGGCAAGATATGCCATCCCATGCATGGGAGAGAAATTAGGTCAGGCAGAGAAATCCAAGCTTCTTTATCTGTCTCTCCCTTTCTGGAGAATGTTAAGGAAAATCCAGAGCCCATTTCTTCTTTTGCATCCTGACTCCCGCAGGCTCTCGAGCGATACACAGCGAAAACAGTCCATCTGCCCAGAGAATAGGCTTTCAAGGTCCCCACTGGAACACGCTGGCAGCAGCAAAACGCACTTGCAAAATTCTGGCTGCTTTAAGGGAAGAGTCAGTTATCGCCGCAGGGCTACTAAGCTGCGAGGAGAAAATGATTATTATCTTTCCGGAGTAATCTCTAAAGAGGCAGCAGGGCAGCTCCAGCTTAGTGCGATGCCAAGAGTCCCGGTAGCTGCATTCTGCATTATTATTATTATTATTATTATTATTATTATTAGTTTTAAATACCACCCTCCATCAAAAGATCTCAAAGTGGTTAAAAACACATAGAAATTAAAACATAGAAATTAAAAACAAGACTACCAATGGCTACGAGCCATGATGGCTGGGCTCTGCCTCTACAATCGGAGGCAGTGATGCTTCTAAATTTCATTTGCTGGAAACAACAGGAGAGGAGAAGGCTCTCGTGTGGTCGGATCCTGCTTGTGGGTTTCCCCACAGGCATCTGGTTGGCCACTGTGACAACAGGATGCTAGATTTAGATTAAGGTTACCAGATTTTTTTTCAATGAATCCGGGGACACTTTTCAACTTCAATGGATTTTGTATGGGGACTGAGTTGTAAATACGGGGACTGTCCCCGGGAAACGGGGACGTCTGGTAACCTTAATTTAGATGGGCCATTGACCTCGTTCAGCAGGCTATTGCTGATGTTTAATTTTACTGTTTACTATTAGATTCCGATGGATTGTTGAATGTTGCTTTGTTTGATATAATAATAATAATAATAATAATAATAATAATAATAATAATAATAATTTATTTATACCCCGCCCATCTGGCTAGGTTTCCCCAGCCACTTTGAGTGGCTTGCAAAAGCATATTAAAATACAATAGTCTGTTAAATATAAAAAGCTTCCCTAAACAGGGCTGCCTTCAGATGTCTTCTAAATGTCAGGTAGTTGTTTATCATTTTGACATCTGGTGGGAGGGCATTCCACAGGGCGGGTGCCACTACTGAGAAGGCCCTTTGCCTGGTTCCCTGTAGCTTAGCTTCTCACAGTGAGGGAACCGTCAGAAGGCCCTCGACCTTGGACCTCAGTGTCCGGGCAGATAAATAAGTTGTTTATTTTAAAGTTATTGTGACTTTTTATATTGGATCAGATTGGTACTACTAATGTTTAATGCTTTATTATGTTTTTTTATTTGTTGGAAGCCACCCAGAGTGGCTGGGGCAACCCAGCCAGATGGGTGGGGTATATTATTATTATTATTATTATTATTATTATTATTATTAATATGCTCTTAAGTCCCATCAGCCCCAAGCTTCCAGATGAAAACATCTGGAAGGCACCCAATTGGGAAAGCTTTTACATGAATGGTGAATTCATGAGTTTGGCGCTGGGCTCTGGCACTGTGCAGGATGAGACTGTTGGGAGGTGAACAGCAGAACATCTGGATTGCACCAGCTTGGTTGATGTGAACTGTACTGATGTGAGCACTGTGCATGGTGTGGGGCCCACAGCGAGCTGAATGCAGCCCATGAGCCTTTCAATTTGTCCCAGCCACAATAGATGACATGTATGTCATTTCACTTGATGTTGTGCAAGCCTATCCTGTGAGGCTCAATATGGGTTGTGTTTCTACACAGGTAGACATCACCTTGCCAACAAAGGTTCGTATAGTTAAAGCTATGGTTTTCCCAGTAGTGATGTATGGAAGTGAGAGCTGGACCATAAAGAAGGCTGATCACCGAAGAATTGATGCTTTTGAATTATGGTGCTGGAGGAGACTCTTGAGAGTCCCATGGACTGCAAGAAGATCAAACCTATCCATTCTGAAGGAAATCAGCCCTGAGTGCTCACTGGAAGGACAGATCCTGAAGCTGAGACTCCAATACTTTGGCCACGTCATGAGAAGAGAAGACTCCCTGGAAAACACCCTGGTGTTAAGAAAGATTGAGGGCACAAGGAGAAGGAGACGGCAGAGGATGAGATGGTTGGACAGAGTTCTCAAAGCTACCAGCATGAGTTTGACCAAACTGCGGGAGGCAGTGGAAGTGCCTGGCATGTTCTGGTCCATGGGGTCATGAAGAGTCAGACACGGCTAAGCGACTAAGCGACAACAACAACAGGCAGCTGAATGTAATGCAAAGGGATGAAATAATAGATTCGAGAAAGAGATGATTGCTCACAGCACTGAGATGTTTTTGCCTCCCTTACGTGATTCCTTTTACCTGCTAGAAGATTTTTCGCCAATCTTAATGGCCGGTCTCATGCATTTTAGTTGGGGAGGGTTATGGAGAATCTCAGTTTTCATTCAAAACAAACTAAAACCTATCCTCCCCAACTAAAATGCAAGAGTCTGGCTTCCTGTTCTCACAGTGGCCATCCAGACGCCTGTGGGAAACCCACAAGCAGGACCCTGAGCACGAGAACTCTCTCTTCCTTTGTGTTTTCCGGCAACTGCTATTCCGAAATCATTTACTGCCTCCAACTGTGGTGCTAGAGCAAAGGGTTGCTATGCTATTCAGTGTACAATGTTGATGGCGTTCTTGTTTTCTCTCTGAATCTTCCAGACAAGCTGGAGCATGAAGAGGAGGAGGAGGAGGAGGAAGCTGCAATCCAGCACCAGCCAGTTTGGGTCTATGTCTCATTCAGACAATATACAGGCTCATTTTAGCAGATGAACCGAGGAGATCCCAACATGGAATGATGTCTTTTGAGCTGGAAACAGAATGGAAGGGAGCACATCTCAAGCAAGAGAACTCTTGCATGAAGAAATACATTCCCAAGGACACTGGGAGGTCATTTTCAGGGCGGCCAACGTTCTGCAGAAGGAACATCATGAAAGATGCAAAAGTGCCACAGGACGGCCATCACGCTTCATTTCTAAACAAGGCTGCTGTCTCTCTGCAGTGTTGCATTAAGCCTGCTCCACTCAAAATGGTCCCTTGTAATTCATCCATGGGGGCCACCCCCATCATTCCTGACTATTGGGGCGATGGGAGCTGGAGCCCCACAACAGCTGGAAGGGAACACATGTTCCCCTTCCCTGTTTCAACTCAGATCATGAATTGTCTCTCTGTACTATATTTGCATTAGTCTGCAATTGAACTGTTTTTACTGGCTGTTGTGGGGGAACGAGGAGGGGCAGGGATAAAAAAAGAGGGAAATGGAGGATATGGGACCCTCAGATATTCCATAGTGTTGTTTTCAACATGTGTTGTTTTCAACATGAAGTTGCAGATTCAACGAAAGTAAATTAGAACAGAAAATACATTAGCAAGCAAACACTCATATATATATATATATATATATTGTTTGAAAAGTTGGGTGTCTCCCCATCTCTTTGCCAAGCAGTGGCAAGAGCCCAAGGGGTTCCAGGGTCTGTGGTCCTTTGGAGAACTGAGACATGGAGGATATTGTTGTAGCTTTAAGAAATATGGTTTGTTCACCTATTTACACCTTTAGCCTGCAGGGAGGGAGTCCAAATCTTACAGCATGGTCATTTCAAGAGGGGCTTGTCCCCCACTGCAAAGCAGCCCTGCAGTCCAAGGCATCTCTCCCAGCCAGCCTACAGCCAACCTGCCCAAGATGGATCCCAGGATCCCAGTCTTTGTTGTTGTTCTTGTTTCTTCTCCTTCTCCTTCTCCTTCTCCTTCTCCTTCTCCTTCTCCTTCTCCTTCTCCTTCTCCTTCTCCTTCTCCTTCTCCTTCTTCTCCTTCCTTCCTTCCTTCCTTCCTTCCTTCCTTCCTTCCTTCCTTCCTTCCTTCCTTCCAGCAACGCTTGCTCAATAGCTCTCTTTTCCTGTCACCTCACACCCAGTCTCTCTCCACACATCAGGGCAAAGGGGAGGACAGTTCTCTTGCCTGTCCAATGACCCCCAATGGCCCCCAATGGCCCCCTATTGTTTCGTAATGGCCAGGTCATTTTCACACCCCAAATAATCAAAATATAAAATATAATCAAATATAAAATAAACATAACTTTCTCTAACTGATGAAGCTAACTGACAGACTTGCTGTTAAAAGATGTTCTGCCCAAGACCCAGAAGCACTGTCCATTAAAGTATATTGTGCTAAATGGACAAATAGGCAAATAACCTATAAGGCAGCTTATACCTACGTTAAAATTGACTTTTTTTGCATTTCCCAAAACTTGCATCTAAACCCAAGCCCTGGCGGCATCTCAGTTTTGTTTTGTTTTGTTTTAAAGTCTCTAAGCCTCTCTCATTTTACGTGGTGATCTTATAATATCCTTATTTATATGGCTCCTGCATTTCGATTGATCATTTGTTTAGGTCAACATAGGCTGGAAATGCGGACCATGTGTTGTTATTCATTTCTAGGCCTTGCTGTCTGGACATGGACTTCCGCTAGGAAGCTGTCTACTCGTGTCTCATTATAGGGAACCTAATTTGCTCTGGGAGCTTGCATTACCGAAAAGGGAGAGGGCAAATTAAATCCGAGATTTGCCTGAAACAGAAAAACAAAGCCTCCGTTGCAGATCCATTGCTTCCGATATCTCCTGTGGAATCAATGGGAGAGACAGATTCAGAATTTGCTTTGCTAGAATAATTCCACCTCATCCCACCGCAGCTGCCTTTCGGCTGTGTTGAAGAAGAAGCGAAAAGAACAATACTCTTCAGTGGAAAGAATCGTTCGACAAAAAGCCAACCTGAAGAGATGTCTTTCTTGTCTCCGACTGCCAGGTTTTGCCGCCTAGCTTCTCAAACGGAACAAGGAGGGAGAATGAATGCCCTGCTTTGTTTGGGACTAATCCTCACCAACGGTGCTAATGTTTAAAACAGAGTAGAGTAAGATCAAGAGGAGAACAAGGGGGAAAGGTTAACATTTCATATCATGTTTATGATTGCTTCCAGGTTTCCCAAGTTCCAAGAAAACTCACCGTTGAAACGTCTTTCCAACTTCTGCTGCAGCTTCCTGTCTCTGTTGAAGATGCAACTTTAGAGTGGGTGGCAGTGAGCTGTTTTCCTTTCTCATTCTTATGTATATAAAGTCACACCAAGCCGACTGGACCTTCATGTCTGCTGCGTCCTTGGATCGGTAAATCAAAGGGAGGCCTGGGAGAAAAAGCAACAATCCCAGCCTCCCACTGGCTGCAAACACATTCGCTGGGAGGTTTGCTTTGTTTTTGAGGAAGCAGAGATTGAAATGCACAGCTTTGGGATTTAGGATGGGTCACTGGGAAGGAAAGCAACCATCTCACACAACAAACTGCCCCAGAGAGCCAAATCTGTGGGGTGGGAATAAGCTGTGTGAGGCTTTGTTAACTCTGAAAGCAAACAAGGGCTACTTTTACACATTTCCCTCTCAAGTCCAAAATAAGCAGCCTTCAGGGAGTGTGTGAGATAAGGGGATATCACACCAGCCCAGGGATGAGTTTCAGATGTGGGTTTCTGCTAATGCAGGATTGGGGGTGTTGATGTCCTTCCAGATAATATTGGACCACAGCTCCCATCCTCCCTGACCATTGGGCATACTGGCTGGGCTGATGGAAGTTAAGAGTCCAGCAACATCTGAAGGACTGCAGGTTCCTTTGCTCTGAGCTGAAATTTGGCAAGGTTGGGAGAACTTTTCCCGCCCCTAATTCATCCTAGAGATTTAAAAATTCACTTACCTAACTTGCTATAGTCAACAAAATTGCTATATAGAAACCCCCTCAATGGAATCAAAAAACGATGGATGACATAGGTTATGAGATTAGCCCCACCCAACGGACCAGAATGTGGTCTAAACCTCCCTTTAAATCCATATCAGCGAAAAGAAAAGAACTCACTCTGAAACTCACTTACAGGTGGTACCTAACACTACGGAAACTAACGCCCAGGAACCTCACCCAAATGCTGGAGAGGATGCACCTCCAGAGGCACATTCCTCCACATGTGGTGAGAATGTTCTAAAATCCAACTCTTCTAGACATCAATCATACAAGAAATATGCAAAGTAACTAAGCAAGTATTAGAAGTCACCCCAGAACTGGCCCTACTAAACATCTTCCAACATAATAATGCCCACTCACATCACAAAGAGCTCATAACCCACCTACGCTCAGCATCCAGAAGCATCATAGCCAGACACTGGGGAGACATGTCAGGAGTAAGCATGGACCAATGGTATCAAATAGTATGGGAAACAGCCTTATTAGAAACAACTAAGCAACAAACTGAAACTGACATGGGGACAAATACAAGATGCCTTCACCCTGGTATGGTTCCCCTTTATACACAGCTCAACAAGACAACAACCTGATCCAAACACACACACACACACCACTCACACCCGGAAACAAATTTCACTACAGCCAATCAAAGACAACCAACTACACCCTAGGCCACCCCCAACCTCTCTCACCCCCCAAATAAATACAACAAGCAAATAGTAAAGAGAACCCACGCAAGTGACGCTGACACAAAACCACACATATACACTAAATAGAAGAATAGAAGGATTACCACCTGACCCCACCACACTCACCATTCCCCCTCTCCCTCTACCCCCCTTTTCTTCTTTCTTCCTAATCTAACATTGTAAGAAACACACACACACACACACACACACACACACACACACACAAAATTGCTATCTAGATTCCAACTCTCTATATCCTAACAGAACGTGTAAGGGTCATAACTCAATGGTAGAGCATCTACCTTGCATAAAAGCGGCCCCTGGTTCATACCCTGGCATCTCCAGTGAGAGACCCAGTCTGAAATCCTGGACAGTCACTGCCAGTCAACGTAGACAGTACTGAGTTAGATGGACCATGGTCTGAGTCAGTATAAGTTAGCATCCAATCTATCTTACAAAAACATCAGGTTACCACTTGTACAAGGGTCATAGTAGGAGGCCAATGCACAAGTTGAAAGGCTCTAGGAAAATCCTCCAAAAACACGTTTCTTGACTCAAGGCAATATTTCTCAGTAATCAGCCAGCAGGATCACTTGCATGGACCCCGTATCAATGGGTGCAAATTGCTCAAGAGGCCAGCTCTGCATCCCATATCCAGCACCAATGGCAATGAACATCCCTTCTCAGGTGACAACGCCAGCAGACATTCAGTAAAATAAATAAAACCCCACTGTGTGATGAAGGAATCAATCAATCAATCAATCAATCAATCAATTAATTAATTAAAAGGATGAATTGATTCATGTGTCTTGTGGCAGCATTCTTAAGTGGTCAAAACATGACCTGAGAACTAGCAAAATGAATACAGGTTAGGTTTTTTTTTAAGATTGAGTGGAAACATGACGTGCTTTTCATAGAAGCTTTCACAACTCGGAAAAAGAGCCTCCCTTTCAGTAATGGTTTGGGGTGGTGGTGGAGGGAAAGATATGAACAGAGAAGAACATGTTCAGCACAAGACTGACTTTGTGATGTGATTACTTGGCTTTATCACGAAGCCTTTTTAGAGTGAGGACATTAGTTCCTACCCTCATTCTGATTTGGCTTCATAGAATAATAGAACTGTAGAACTGGAAGGGCCATTTAAGACCAGCCCCCCTACACTGCAATCATCACAGCCAAATCATGAGGTAAACATACAACTAAATCTAATTGGTTACACGGCATGACAGCTTCCCTGACTGGCTGACCCAACTCCCAAAGACACTGGTATTTTATTTTATTTTAAGTGCAGGGTTTTTTTTTAAGGTGATAAACAGGTTGCTAACAGCTGTGAGAAAGTGAGAGAGCCTTTCAAGGAAACTGTGGGGCCTTGGAAAGCTGCCCTTTCATGCCCAAACTGTTAACTTGTGAACCCTCAACACAGCGCTATCAGTTTATGATGAGGCTGCCTTTTGACATTTGCGACAGAAAATGTGCTTTTGAATGAAGTTAAAATGATGTTATCTGGGAGAGAACATGTTGTACACAGGAGGGACTGGAGCTTGTTCAGACTGCCAGAGGAACCCTGTGCACATCGTTCGAATGAGTCACACTCGAACCATCTTGCAAATAGGATAAGCACAAGAAGTAGCTGAGTGTTCCCTCACCACCGCCACCACCGGGAACAGGAGTGGGAAGGGGTTGCATGGCTGCAAAATTTGTTTCTCACTCCAGTCAAACACACCTCTTCGGTCATGAACCGCAGCTTACCAATTGCTGAATGACGCTGCCCGTTTGTGCGGGCCACCTCACAGTGCTAGGAGTTTGCAAGCAGCTTGGCGGGTCACATATTGCACAGGCCAGAATCATAGTCTCAAAACACATGCAATTTGATTAATGAGCAAAACAGATCTTCACATAAGCAGACAAGGGGCCTGGAGCAGTGATAGAGCATAGGAGATGGTGCCAGAGTCACTGTTAGGCAGCAGTCCTGGGGAAAGACTTGAGATTGAGTGCCCAGCTGCTGCCAGCCTGTGTGGGCGATACTGGGCTAGCTTTGTAAGTCCTGGGCGGCATGCATCAGCTGTGTGTGTGTACCCCAAATTACAAGGTGAATCAGGGTGATTCGGGAAAGGACTCTCCTTCTGTCAGAGGCTGGGCAGAGGAGGAGGAATGGTGGCATCTGCCTCCCCATCCTGACCCTTCCAGGGAGGAGGAAGAGGAAGACAGTATAGATTACAACAGGGGTTTGCAGGAGGTTACAGCTCAGAGGCAGGTGAGGGGGAAAGCTGGGAAATAATGGGAGAAGAGGAGCAGGCAGAAGCAGAGCAGCAGCTGGCTGACACGTTGTTACTAGAAAACATTCCAGACCCACCATCTCCCAGAACCTGGCGAGCCTTAAAAGTAGGAGAGCAAAGAGCTCAAAGACAGAGGGCACATAGCAGCATCCGTAGAGGAGGAGACGAAGATGAATGAGGAAGTGGGAGAGAAGGGGGGGGTGGAGATTCACTTGGGACAACGCCATTACGGCCTCTGTCTGTAAAGTCTGGAATTAAAAAAAGGACTGTAAGAAACTTTTCCTTGTCTTTATACTTCCCTGGGCAACCAGCCGGGAGCTGCCGACAGCATCCTGACACCTTCATTGGAGGTTTTTAAGCAGAGGTTGGATGGTGATTTTTAGCTGTGATTCCTGCATTTCAAGGGGTTGGACTAGATGATCCTTGCATCCCTTCCAACTCTACAATTCTATGATTCTAACTTGGCTCACACCGTTAACAAGGCATCCCAAGTCAGGCCGAGGTCTCACTAAGCTTGCAGGTTGCTTTTTGGCCTCGGCTATTTAAAAACCTGCCCACCATTTTCCTTGCTTTCTGAGAAACACAGCCAAGCTGACGTAAACTAGGCGTGCTGTGTTATCGTCATCTTAGTCCACCCTGTTCGTTCCAGTGCAAATGAAGCACAATGCAAATTGTGTGTGTGTGCGTAAATCTTTTTTGCAGCCTGAGAGCAACAACAGCAGTGAATGCTGACTGGATGGGCTTCCATTTCGGACACGGGACAAACAGGTGAGCAGCGGCAATTGTTGCTCCCATTTTTTTTTTTTTGGTTGGAACTCCCCAACATCTCTAGTCTAGGGAGGCGTTCTGAAACAGAAAGGTTTTCAGCAGGCATCTAAAAGGTTCCTGCCTAATTTCAAGAGGCAGGGAGTTCCATAGGAAGATGTGGGGAGAGCCATGTATGCCAACTTGAACTCCTTATTGTGGTGGTGTTATGTACTGAGTTGAATAGGATCCAAACTGCAGCAATCTGATTGGTCCTAGAACAATGCAGCAGTATGATTGGTCTGCAGGAGCCACCCAATCCAGCTCCAGATGGAAGTGAATCCACAACCTGATTGGCCTACAGGAGAATTCTGGAATTAGCCAATCACGTGCAGCCCATTGTGTAAATAATGTATATAAAGCAGATACTTTGGGGGGACTTCCATTCCTCCTCACCGCTATGAGCTGAATAAAGAGCATGAAATCCACTCTCGAATCTGAGTATATTTCAGGTGGGAACGTGAGCTGTTCGACAGTGGAATTTGCTGCCCAGGAGTGTGGTGGAGTCTCCTTCTTTGGAGGTCTTTAAGCAGAGGCTTGACAACCATATGTCAGGAGTGCTCTGATGGTGTTTCCTGCTTGGCAGGGGGTTGGACTCGATGGCCCTTGTGGTCTCTTCCAACTCTATGATTCTATGATTCTATGATAATATACTGTAAGAATGTCTCTGCCTTCCCAGAAAGTTTATGCCTTCAAAAAGAGCTCTCCCCACAAACTGTCCCAGTGTCATTCAGAGAGAAGGGGCGAGCTTTCCATGTGTGCTGGATGGAGAGCGTTGACCAGAAGCATCATGGGCGGAATTGCCTTGCGTGTCAAACATGCAGCAGCTCAAGTCACTCCTCTGTGCCATCACAGCTAGGCACATATCCGTAGAGCGGGTGGTATGAGTGGCACTGTGGGTGGGCGGCTGCGTTCGAGTTTGCTGCCTTCACCGGGTTTCGTATCAAGATGTCTGCTACCCGGCTTAAAGAGCAGAAACAATACTGTGCGAATTAGATCACTGAGTGCATCATTTGAAAGCTCATTATTCCACATGACAGATTTCAAAAACGTTTGTCAAAACAAATAGCACTTCCTGAGAGAATTTATTTGCAAAAAACACCCAGAAAAGAGGGTTGAGCATGATATGCTAGCCACGTCGTGTTTGGAAGAAAAACAAAGCAAGTTCTGATCACACACACACAACACAGACAAACATACATTGCTGTTTACGCCCTAGAACCCTGCAGTAATGGAATAGCATTTGAGGGGTTTTGATTTTAAAAACTGGAGATGAGCCCATTTCCTTCTGGATCCATCCTGTTGTGAACACAGTGCTAGATTTTGTCTCCTTCCATTGCATGCCTGAACATAAGCCAAACCATTCCCTTAGTTAAGGGGGGACTGCCTCTCCCCATATGTCAAGAAATACCTCTCCCCAGATGAAATGACCCAGACTCTGAAATCATCATCTGATGCCTTTCTTTGAGCATCCCCTCCGCAAGATGTCCAGTGTTATGTACTGAAGTTCTCACCCTGGGCCAGCAGGGGGATACTGTAGATAGTTTTCATTCAGGTCCCCATATGCAAATAAGGGGTTGAAAGTGATGTTCAGTGATTGGATAGTTTCAGAAAATGGTTACTGTTGCGTTCTAGTGGAGCTCTATATAAGCAGGCTGGCTGAACCTTTCAGTTCTGTTCTGTTCTGGGTCTGTGAATAAACAAGAGCTGTTTGAAGAATCGCTGTGTCGTCTGATATGTTCACCCACAACTTAACATCCAGAGGGTGGCAACAGAAGAACAGACCTTTTCTGTGGTGGCTCCCCACTTGTGAGCTGCTCTCCCCAGGGAGGCTTGCCTGGTGCCATCATTGTACAGTGGTACCTTGGGTTACGAACTTAATTTGTTCCAGAGGTCCATTCTTAAACCAAAACTGTTCTTAACCTGAGGGACGCTTTGGCTAATGGGGCCTCCTGCTGCCGGCGTACTGCCAGCACGCGATTTCCATTCTCATTCTGGGGCAAAGTTCGTAACCCGAGGCACTACGTCCGGGTTAGCGGAGTTTGTAACCCGGAGCTTTTGTAACCCGAGGTACCACTGTGCAAGGCAAAAAATATTTATCTTCTCCTAGGACTTTTAGTTAAATAATATAAGGCCTTTTAAATTGGGTCGGGGTCGGGGTATTGATTACTACATTTGTTACTACGTTATGTATTTCTGTGTTTTTATATTGTTAACCGCTCTGTGACCCTCAGATGAAGAGCAGTATAGAAATTTAATAAATGAAATAAATCAAAATAAATAATAGTTACTGTTGAATGATGCACAACTGAAATCACTCCCCAGGCAGAGTCACATTGCAAACCCTTGTAGGACCACCCCCCAGAACATAGTTGTAAATGTGTGCTTATTTGTAAGTGAAATGAATCCCATGCACTGTCCTGGTACACACAAAAACACCTGAACTGATAAGCAAATGTGTGATGCAGCCTGTGTTGTTCTCAGTTCGCATTATTGTCAGTGGATGATGTAACTTGTGATCTGGTACTTCCATAGATTTGGAACGAAGGAACAAACAAGAAGGCAATACGAGTTTCTCTTTCTCTCTCCTGACACTAGAACTTGTGGACATCCAGTGAAGCTGAATGTTGAAAGATGCAAGACAGACAAAGGAAAGCATTTATTTATTTTTTACTCAGCTCATAGCTGAACTATGGAATAAGATCCTTCAAGAGGCAGTGAAGGCCACCAAATTGGAGGGCTTTAAAAGAAGATTAGGTAAACTTATGGAAAATCAGGCTATCAATAGCTACTGGCCCAAACCCCTATGTTCTCCTTCCAGTGTCGGGGCCAATAAGCCTCTCAGTTGCTGGGAATTCCAACAGGGGAAAGTGCTGTTGTACTAAGGACATGCTTTCAGGTTTCCCATGGTGGCATCTGGTTGGCCACTGTGAGACCAGAACGTTGGACCAGATGGGTCTTTGGCTTGATCCACCAGGGCTCTTCTCATGTTCTGATGAAGAATGATAGAATGATAGAATTGTAGAATTGGAAGAGACCTTGAGGGTCATCAGATCCAGCTCCCTGTAATGCAGGAATCTCCACTAGATCAGGGATCGGCAAAGTTTTTGTGGCTTGAGCCGGTTCATGGTCCCGCAGACGCTGCAGTCGGCCAGAGTATACCTGAAGGAACGTCTCCACCCCCATCGTTCTGCCTGGATGCTGAGGTCCAGCGCCGAGGGCCTTCTGGCAGTTCCCTCATTGCGAGAAGCAAAGCTACAGGGAACCAGGCAGAGGGCCTTCTCGGTAGTGGCGCCCACCCTGTGGAACACCCTCCCATCAGATGTCAAAGCAATAAACAACTACCTGACATTCAGAAGACATCTTAAGGGAAGTTTTTAATGTGTGACATTTTAGTGTATTTTTGGTCTCTGTGGAAGCCACCCAGAGTGGCTGGGGAAACCCAGCCAGATGGGCGGGGTACAAATAAATTATTATTATTATTATTATTATTATTATTATTATTATTATTAAAGTTTGTGTGCATGTGCGCGCGCACATGCATGTGCATGCCAATGGGAAGCCGGCCAGAGTCGCGGAAGGCGGTCCTCGTTTTGCTCCGCGCCAGTTTAGCACGGCGCATGGGAGCCAACCGATTGGGTGGCGGGGGTCCCTGAGTGGGTGGCTGGGGTCCATGGGCTGGTTAAATGACCCCCATGGGCCACTTGTGGCCCACAGGCCTTAGGTTTCCATCCCCTGCACTAGATCATACATGACAAATGGCCATCCAACCTCTGCTTAAAAACCTCCAAGGAAGAAGATGGTCAAAGCAGCACCAGTGGAAAGGACTCAAATAGCCTGGATTAAAAGAGGTTTCGAAGAATTTGGAGGGGGAGCGGTAATTCTGTAATCCCTCTTTAAATTTGTTGGGGATTGTCAACAGTTGGCACTTGCCTTTAAGCCAGCCAGAGGGGTTTTATTCTTGTGCAATCATCTGCACATTCTCCTCTGAGTCACCTGCGATTTGTATCTAATGTTTCCTCTCTTGCCTGAAGAAGGTGAAGGGGGTGAGAAACTGCTGTTCCAGCAACATACCCTTCCCATTCCATGAATCCGTGCTCAGCCAATTCCTAATCTTGCGGGAACGAGAAACAGGCAGCAGTGAACAGATGGCATTGCAAATGTCATGGAGGAGTCATTTTCATTCTCCACCAGTTGACAAAACTACACCAGGTTATGGAAGCCGCAGGATTACCATCAGGAGTAATTAACAACCCAATCCACAACTCAGGGTCCTAAGCTAAAGTCCTAGGATTTAAGTCAGATTAGTTCCGTTAGTCTAAAGCCAAGTACTTTGGCTTAACTGGATTTGGGCCTGAATGTGCCCATCTTCTTGGAAGAGGAAATACAACTGATACTTTCCAAAGTGGTAGCTATGCTAGTCTTGCTGTGGCAAAAAAAAAACCCAAGAACAACTCCCATGGAATCTTAAGTTACTTCTATACTATACATTTAAGGCCGTTTCATGCCACTTTAAACACCCATATATTTCCCCAAATGCAGTGGTACCTTGGTTTTCGAACGCAATCCATTCTGGAAGACTATTCGAGTTCTGAAACGTTCAAAAACCGAAAACTCAACAGCTGACAGCCAGGCCTCACGATCCTGCACTCAGAGGAAACCGTGTGGCATGTTTGATTTCCAAGACGTGTTCAAAAACCGAAAGATTCCATCAACGGTGTCTCTGAAAATTTTTACACATCACTTGGGAAGACATGAGAACTAATGCCAGTGTACTGGAAGAAGCAAAGATCACCAGTGTCAAAGCAATGATTTTTCAGCATCAACTTTGTTGGACTGGTCATGTTGTGCGGATGCCTGATTATCGTTTTCCAAACAACTACTCTCTTCCGAACTTAAAAATGGAAAGCGTAATGCTGGTGGTCAACAAAACAGTTTCAAAGACTCAGTTTCAAAGAGCCAGTGTGGTGTAGTGGTTAAGAGCGGTAGTCTCGTAATCTGGGGAACCGGGTTCGAGTCTCCGCTCCTCCACATGCAGCTGCTGGGTGACCTTGGGCCAGTCACACTTCTCTGAAGTCTCTCAGCCCCACTCACCTCACAGAGCGTTTGTTGTGGGGGAGGAAGGGAAAGGAGAATGTTAGCCGCTTTGAGACTCCTTAAAGGGAGTGAAAGGCGGGATATCAAATCCAAACTCTTCTTCTTCTTCTTCTTCTCTCTCAAGGCAAATCTTTAAAAATGTAGTATAAACACAGACAACTGGGAAACACTGGCCTGTGAGCGCTCCAGTTGGAGAACAGCCTTTACCAAAGGTGTCATGGGCTTTGAAGATGCTTGAACTCAGGATGAAAGGGAGAAACGTGTTAAGAGGAAGGCACGCTTGGCAAACACTCACCATGATCAACTCCTGCCCGGAAACCTGTGTCCCTACTGTGGAAGGATGTGTGGATCCAGAAGTGGCCTCCGCAGTCAGTTACGGATTCATTGTTAAAACCGTGTTCATGGAAGACAATTTTATGCGACTATGAGTGATCGCTGAAGAAGGTGGCAAAGACATCTGTGAGAACCTGCAGGGATATTCATGCTCAGAATTTTAGGTAGGTTACAGCAGGCTAGAGATGAACAATGGTTTGAACTGGCATAAGGCGCTATGTTCCAGAAGTAGATATGAAGAGAATGAATCTAGCAAATCTAGGCTCAAGCCACTAGCCAGCCCTACGTCAGAGCCCAGAGTCTAGTGCATCCACCTCATATATCACCTAGAACTCAAAAGGGAGATTTCCCCACATTTTTATCTTAAGTGTTAGCATCAAATATTATGTTAGCTGAGACACTTCCCTGATGAACTGAATTCTCTCACCTCAGATAAATCATCCAGGTTAGACCATTCATAGCCTTGGGATTATGCGGCTGGAATGAAATGATTGCTTCCTAATGACAAATGGAGTCTGACAGGAAACAATTGACCAGTCTCCGAGAGGCCTGATACATTTCGAAAGACTATCGCCTGTCCCTCAGCAAGCTATCACTGTGAGGTATGCGATACCTCACAACCTCTGCAAATGGTATTGCTTTCTGCACAAGGAAGCCACAGCTGTTACTTGTTTCTGGCGGTGAGTACAGACAATGTCCCCTTAGCTATCACATCTATCACCTACATTCAAAAAACAAAGCTGAAATTGCTGGGGAAATGTAATTTTTTCCTGTGACTTTTTAGGGCAATTTGGATCACATTTGTGTTATTTTCACCATTGGCACCGGCCACTCCCGGTCTCTTCTTAGGGTTCTTGGACCAGACAACTCTTGAAATAGAGAACTGCACTCTGTAAAAACAAAACAAATTCCTTCCAGTAGCACCTTAAAGACCAACTAAGTCAGTTCTTGGTATGAGCTTTCGTGTGCATGCACACTTCTTCAGATACACTCAGATACAGTGTATCTGAAGAAGTGTGCATGCACACGAAAGCTCATACCAAGAACTGACTTAGTTGGTCTTTAAGGTGCTACTGGAAGGAATTTGTTTTGTTTTGACTATGGCAGACCAACACGGCTACCTATCTGTAACTGCACTTTGTAAAGTATGGCCATCCATCCTATGAGAATGTGATGGACCAGATGAGCCATTGGCCAGATCCAGCCAGGCTCTTCTCATGTTCTTGAGATGGTGCTCCTATGAGGAGGAACACCTGAAGTCTGTAGAACCCTATGCTTTGGACAAAATTTGAAGCTTGTGGTTACGCTATGTGGCCGAGCTATGCCTTAGAATCTGCAAGTTTCAAACTAAAAATCTTGCAGAGCAGGAACTTGCAGAGATTTATGTTTGTCTTTCTCTCTGAGAAGAAAACTTTTATGGCTGGCATTTTACTCCCTCATTAAACATGCTGATGCAGTGCTTTTCTGACCACAAGATTAATGATGCCAAGCTCAACATTATGTTTGCTGTCCCAAGGGTCACAAACAATCTCTTCCCAGTATTATTATCTGCTTTCATCTTAATGGCCACCGAGGTATTTGTTTACATGGGCATTAGCATACAGGCAGGTTTAAGTAGATTAAGCTGAAAGCATGGTGGATCCATCTGCTTTCAAAAAAAACATAAGTTACTGGAAGAAAATAACTCCCAAGAACAACGGCATGATATGTTTTACAAGGAGTCAGCAGTTGACATTTATCAAGGTTCCAAGAACACAACACATTAAGATCTCTGAAAACTTGGATTTTGGATGGAAAAGCCCAAGAAATATATCACCTGCTTGGTGAACAATTTGTCAGGACATGGTGAGAAGGTGAGATGGGAGAAACGGAAGGGAAGTGATGGGTCAGTGACGTGGAGGGAGCACCTTGAAAGAGGAGCTGTGGGAAGCAGGTCCTGGGAGGAGTGAGTGGGGAAAGGATGCTGGGAAAAGGGGCAATGTGGAGGCACAGTGAAGAGGAGAACGAGAGGGAAATTGAAAAGAGAGGAGATAAAAAAGAAGACAAGGTAATCTGTCTTACATCTGAAGGCAGCCCTGCATAGGGATGCTTTTAATGTTTGCTGTTTCATTGCATTATTTATAATTTGCTAGAAGCTGCCCAGAGTAGATGGGGCAACAAAGTTAGTTGGGCGGCATATTATCTACTACTACAATGTCAGAGGAGATAAAAAGAAGGCATAGCAAATTTTCTGGGGCTGTTTCTTCCAGTGGTGAGAGCAGAAAAGACAAACAAGTACAGTAGGGGCCACTACACTACAGAGATAACAACAACAACAACAGCCACTCTGGGTGGCTTCCAACAAAATATTAAAATACAGTAATGCATCAAACATTAAAAGCTTCCCTAAACAGGGCTGCCTTCAGATGTCTTCTGTCGAACAAGAACAGTGCATGGAAACACCATTTACCTTCCCGCCGGAGCAGTACCTATTTATCTACTTGCACTTTGAGGTGTTTTCGAACTGCTAGGTTAGCAGGAGCAGGGACTGAGCAACAGGAGCTCACCCCATCGCGGGGATTCGAACCACTGACCTTAGGCAGGGTTAATCTATGAGCTAGAGGTATTTTCTTGAGAAACTGTCACCTGCAATTTACTGGTTCGCCACATGGGGGAAGCCACTCTATAACTTCCCAAATACTGTACTGTACTGTCAATAAATGTTACATACAGTAGGGTTGCCATGGGTCCAGGATTTCCTGGGCACGTTTGGGATTTAACCGGCGAAAATAGCTCAACAATTTTTGTGTCCTGAAATTTACTTCTAGAAATAATGGCAACCCTAACGTACAGCACGTTCCAGTATTGGTGACCTTGTTGCTAAAGTTGTGGGCTGGGCTTTTATTTCTACCAACAAATCCCTGCGTAAGGTCAAGTTGTCTATCTGTGTGTGGTGTAAAGTTTCTGCGAGAGGATAAGTAGGCCTTTGTTTGACAAAATGGCGCCCTCTCTTTCATTGTGTCCTTGCTCAGCCAATGTGCTCCACCCATGTATTGTACTGTATTTTGCATTGCACTGCTCACAATGAACCGTAATCTGCTCAGGGAACATGTATTGATGGGTGGTCATATAAATCATAAGTAATTCTATAAAATTAAATAGTTCTGAATGACTGATCTTAAAGAGATAAGGCATTCTGTGATATAAGAAACCCATTGCCTTTTGTATCTCAAACAACCCAGTTGTGAAGAATTATCAGGTTTGTGCTTTTTTAAAACACACACACACACACACAAACACTTGCTGATTTTTTAAAAACACAAAATATTTCCTAGCACAGAATCTCCACACTCAAAATATTAGCACTACATCGCCAGTCAAGCTGAGGGATTGTCAACATTTCTCCACTTCGACTTAAATGTCAAAACACTAATGAAGGAGCATCATGCAGATATTGAAAAATTCCAGATGTCACCATATTTGACATTTGAAAGGAAAGAAGAAAACCTGCAGGTGTTTTCAGTTCACCATAATGCAAATAGTTTTGTTGAGCAACCTACAAGGACCATGCAATGTAGAGAGCAACGTTAGGCTGGGAGCAAAAATGGCTGGCTTTAAATGTCCATTGAAGGCAAAAATCATTGCATGGGAGTTGTAGTAACAATTTTCTGCTTTTTTAAAAAATTGAAAAGCAGTCACAAGGGGTTGTCAGTTTGAGGAAAGGAATGGTGGGGACCAAGGCTTGCTTAACACTTACCCTCCCTTCCCATCTTGGGTCCCTACAAAATTGCCCTGCTCAAGTTTTTTCCTTTCCCAAGAGAACTTTCCAGCTGTGGATAAGAAACCAGCTTGAGGGGTGATTTTGAGAAGACCGATAGCAGGAGAAGGAAGGGGTAGTCTGCACCTGGGACTCTGTGGTGTAGTGGTTAAGAGCACTAGACTCGTAATCTGGGGAACCGGGTTCGTGTCTCCGCTCCTCCACATGCAGCTGCTGGGTGTCCTTGGGCCAGTCACACTTCTTTGAAGTCTCTCAGCCTCACTCACCTCACAGAGTGTTTGTTGTGGGGGAGGAAGGGAAAGGAGAATGTTAGCCACTTGGAGACTCCTTCGGGTAGTGATAAAGTTGGATATCAAATCCAAACTACTACTCAGCTAGATTGGTAAAGACAAAATGTTTTATATGCAATATAACACTGTGACACCAGATGGCGCTGTGGAGTCCCCATCTTTCCCTACTGGATTTCCCTGTATGAGTTTGCAACGTGTTTAACTGAATCGCTTCTTTGATAATGTTTAGATTCAGCCTTGATCGCAGCTGCTAAGGCTGCTTTCCATGTGTTTTTTAAAAATGCAAACCACATACAGAGTGTTCATGCACTGCCTGGGTAACTTGCCTAACCTACCTCCTAGGGTTGCTGTGTGGCACAATGGTTAGAGTGTTGAACTAGTACATGGGTAGGCAAACTATGGCCCGGGGGCCGGATCCAGCCCAATCGCCTTCTCAATTCGGCCTGTGGACGGTCTGGGAATCAGCATGTTTTTACATGAGTAGAATGTGTCCTTTTATTTAAAATGCACCTCTGGGTTATTTGTGGGGTACAGAAATTCATTCATTTTCCCCCTTCAAAATATAGTCCGGCCCCCCACAAGGTCTGAGGGACAGTGGACTGGCCCCCTGCTGAAAAAGTTTGCTGACCCCTGAACTAGGACCTGGGAGACCAGAGTTCAAATCCCCACTCCAACATGAAGCTCACTGGTTGACCTTGGAGTCAGCCACCATCTCTTAGCCCAACCTACCTCAAAGAGTCGTTGTGAGGATGAAATGGTAGAACCATGTACACCACCTTGAGCTCCTTGGAAGATAAAGGTGGTATATAAATGTAATAAACATATAAACAAAATAGGATTAGCCCCTTATACCTATTGGAAGGGTCCACCTCCCCCTCACTTTTATAAATACCAATGGGGGTGAAAAAGACCACTGGTACTGAAAAGTAAGGCCAAGGCTAGCCAGAACCATTTTGTTGCCTGACGTAAAAAACAAGATGGCGCCTTGTCCCCATTCCACAGACAGAAGATGTCTGGATTAGCAGTTCAGTCTTAATTCAACACTGGCAATAGGGTAGATAATGCCCCCCAACACTCATAAGGCCCGTTTCACATGGCCATGGGAAGTCTTGTAGCAGACACAGCTCTGTCCTCCAAACAGCAGGCTTAGGGACATAGGAAGTTGCCTTATATTGAGACAGGCCAGTGGCCTATGTAGCTGAGTATTATCCACACTGACTGGCAGCAAGAGGTTCAGGCAGGGGATATTCCCAGGCCTACCTGCAGATGCTGGTTACAGAACCTGGGACCTTTTGCACCCAAAGCAGAGAAAAGGCTTGGGGGTCTGTCGACATTGCCTCTCAGCATCTACCACCTGAGGACTCAATTTTCCTGGCGGCATGGCTGACCTGAGGTGGGTATTTGGTTGGTATGTTGAGGCAAAAATCAGAGTACAGTCATACCTCGGGTTAAAGTTGCTTCAGTTTGAGCATTTTCAGGTTGTGCTCTGCGACAACCCGGAAGTAATGGAACGTGTTACTTCTGGGTTTTGCAGCTCGTGCATGCGCAGACGCTCAAAATGACATCACACACATGCGCAGAAGCGGCGAATCGCAACCCGCACATGCACAGACGCACAGGCGCAGGTTGCATTTGCTTCAGGATGCGAACGGGGCTCCGGAACGGATCCCGTTCGCATCCAGAGGTACCACTGTCTCTGCATAACCCACATTACTACTGCCTATTCGATCTTCAGAGCGAGACTCACACGAATGAATGCATAGCATTGTCCTGCATCTTGCAAGCCCTGGTGGAACTTCAGCTATGAAAGAGAGAAGGAAGAGCTGGGCTTTTTTGTTTTGTTTTATAGGGCTGTCCCAATTTGCATAATCTGGCAAAGCAAACAAAAAAACCTGCAGGCAGACAGTTTGGGGGAGAGGGAAAATAGCAAAAGCCGCACTCCCCTGGCCCCCAGCATTCCGAAGTTCTTCCAGCTAATCTGACACCGATATAATATATAGCTTATTCCAATGCGCAGGGCTACCTCTTTGGGACGGAGGCCTCTCCCCGTTTCCCAAAAGCACTGCCATTAAAACAATGGATGCTGTAATTGGTGTGATAGAAAGGCATTATGGCTCCGCTCCTTCATCAGGCCTGCTGCAGAAGGGAGAGTTTGTTCTTTATTAATCCCCCTCCGCCAGGACGGCACGAACCAGAAGGCTCCTTCGCCACTGTCTCTGCGCGTACAAAAGATTTCTGCGCTCGGGGAGGGGGCAGCAGCAGTGTGAGAACCTTTGTTTGCGATGAAAGAGGGGCAATAGAGGCCTTCTGTCAGCGCCAAGGGGGAAGAATGAAAAGGAGCCTTTTATCCACCAACCGAGTGCTGAAGGGGCACACAATACTGTAATATCTGTACTTTGCTGCCGCAAGGAGAGTGTCGCAGGCATAGCGACAGCAAACGGGCGACGACTTGCTACAGCCTGAGAAAACTGACACGGGCGGTCGCTGAGAATTAAGACAGCTACTCCTGCTTCATTTGCATGTTCTTTCTTTCTTTCTTTCTTTCTTTCTTTCTTTCTTTCTTCCTTTCTTCCTTTCTTCCTTTCTTCCTTTCTTCCTTTCTTCCTTTCTTCCTTTCTTCCTTTCTTTCTTTCTTTTTTCGCGAAGGACAATGTTATTTCCTGGCCTAAGGTACCAGAGACAAGACCTTCCCTGGTTAGGGCACGATCCAGCAGAGGTCTAAATCAGCATATGGAAACCTCTGAGCCAAGAAAGGAGCAACTCCCCCCCAACCCCCAACCCCCAGGAGCCAAATGTGATAGGTGGGCGGAGTCACCCACCTGTCAATCACCTGGTGGCATATTGAGGGACCTTGTCTTCAGACAAGGTGGTCTTCAGAAGCCTGTCTCAAAGTGCTGTTTGTGCAGCCCCTTCTGCAGGGGCTTCTAAAGATCCAATAATCGGCTGGTGTCTGGAGCTTCAGAAACAAGGTAGAATCATAGAATCAGATTGTGGTTGTTTAGTCGTTTAGTCGTGTTCAACTCTTCGGGACCCCATGGACCAGAGCACGCCAGGCACTCCTGTCCTCCACTGTCTCCCGCAGTTTGGTCAAACTCATGCTGGTGGCTTCGAGAACACTGTCCAACCATCTCGTCCTCTGTCGTCCCTTTCTCCTTGTGCCCTCCATCTTTCCCAACATCAGGGTCTTTTCCAGGGAGTCTTCTCTTCTCATGAGGTGGCCATAGTATTGGAGCCTCAGCTTCAGGATCTGTCCTTCCAGTGAGCATCAGGGCTCATTTCCTTCAGAATGGATCGGTTTGATCTTCTTGCAGTCCATGGGACTCTCAAGAGTCTCCTCCAGCACCATAATTCAAAAGCATCAATTCTTCGGCAATCAGCTTTCTTTATGGTCCAGCTCTCACTTCAGTACATCACTACTGGGAAAACCATAGCTTTAACTTGCCTTTGTTGGCAAGGTGATGTCTCTGCTTTTCAAGATGCTGCCTAGGTTTGTCATTGCTTTTCTCCCAAGAAGCATAGAATCATAGAATCTATGATTCTAGAGTGCTTTTGCCCTTAAAGTAGACTTGGACATGACAGTCCTTGAAACAGAGAACTCCTTTGAAAAGAGGACTGTCCTTTTCTGAAGCAAGACACAGGGTCACATTGCCATATTAATGATAGAACAGGGTTCCTCTCCATCTGCTTCCTTCCATATGCACCAAAGCATTCTGAGTATTACCCAGAACAGGAAGCCGCACTTCCTGTTTCCTAATCCAACCCTTGCTTCCAGCCTGGATCTTTTTGCCCTGGCTCCCACTCGTGGATCCAACACTCGGACTCCCAGCACGATTATTTCCAAAGGCTTTATTCCAAAGTTCATTTCAGTTGCCCAAACACAGATCAGGTTACAAGGTGTGCAAATCAGTAGCTGAATCCAAAACTGTGTTTTGTGACTAGGCACGCGCTAAGACATTGGCCTGACACTTGACACATGTCAAGCTCCCCTTTTCAAGAGCAGGTTGGAGGGGGTTTCATCCTGAGTCATGGAACTGGCCAAAGCAAACGGGTGCTTCTGTGAGCAGGCTGGAGCTGCTCCTGACAGCACACTCGGTACTGCATCTCTTGCAGAGCAGGATTGAACCCCGCTGGTCTCAGTCAGGAAATCCCGCACTGCACTCCCAACTGTATGTTTAATTAGGGTTTTAAACCCCTACTTAAACATTGGCCCCATCACAAATTGCTTTGGGGACAGATCTCCATGTTTGACCTCTGTATGTGTGCATGTGTGGAGTTGTGCTCATCCCTAAAATAGATAAACTTGGTTTAAGAATCCCCAATCTTGATCATTATTCAATGCACACAAGCAATTTCTTAAAACAAGCCATGTTTTTTTTTCCTGTTGCTGCTTTAAACGTGACATGTAATTATTTAAATCAATGCATTTGATAGACAGGGGAGAGCTTCTGCCTGTCTGGCAAATTGCAAATTGACAGGGTGAGAGCCAAACTCTTTCCCCTGCCTGTTTCCTTGCAATATGTACTCACAAGGTGCTTTGAGGAATACTGAATGCCCTCGTACTTCCAGATAATGGGTTGGTTTTTCAGGGCACCCAAACTCTAGCCCTCTGCTAAGGAAGAAGAATTAGGGGGAGGAATGTCCATTCACCTGTAGTTTTCATTCGTTCAGGGATGGAAGGCCACCTAGTCCACGTTCTGCCACAAGAGAAGCCCATCCACACCTTGTCCCATGGATCGAAGACCGCTCCAGATGTCCTTTTAACATGCATTTGTGAAGATTTGTGCCCACTGAGGTGATTACATGTGATTCCACTTTCAATACTGTTTGCATCTGCAAATATTTTAGGTGGACATACTGCTTCCTTTCAAATTGGTGCATGCCCCATAGCTTCCTGCTGAATTCCTTTAATTTTTTTAAGAAACATTTTATTCAACAATCAACATAAACTTACATATCAACACATGGCAACACACAGCAATACATTATTTACATCATCAGCCACAAATCTTACACATACCTATTTTACAGAAAAGAAAAGAAAAAAGAAGAAAAATAAGAGATTAAAATAAATAGTTAACTTCCGATTATTCTCAGTAGACTATTTCTCATTTTGTTATTTTACACACAGCACCTAATTATTATTTTTGCTTACCCAATTCTTATCAAAAGTACTTTGTTGTTTTAGTTACAGGTAGGTAGCTGTGTTGGTTTGCCGTAGTCGAAACAAAATAAAATGGTCTCTATGGTGCTACTGGAAGGAATTTTTTTATTTTACTTTGTTGTTTGTCACCTTAGTTTTACAAGAATCATTTGAGGTCTGCCAGGAGATTGCCGTTGTCGCAATAATTTTTCAAAGAATCTTTAAATGTTATGCATTCTTTATGTACCTTCTGCATTGAATATCCTCTAACTCTCCCTGTCATCATTGCCAGCTGTATATATTCTATCATTTTGGCCTGCCATTCCGTTTTGGTGGGGATCTTTTCACTTTTCCAGTTCTTTGATACCAGAATCCTGGCTGTTGTTATTGTATCCATGAAGAGTGGTCTGACTTTTTTTAAAATTCCTGTTGTCATTATTCCTAATAAAAAGGCCTCCAGTCTTTTGGTGAATTCCTTTAATTTTAAATGCCACACATAATCTGTAGGGAGGTTTTCTTGAGTACCATGTTTGTTACCCCTAGAGATGGCAATAATGTGATAACCTTGGGGAAGCATCACAGAGCAACTAATAAAGGGGAATGATGTGCAGATAGTCCACTATAGCAGTGTTTCCCAACCTTGGGTCTCCAGCTGCTGTTGGACTACAATTCCCATCATCCCTGACCATTGGTCTTGCTAGCAAGGGATGATGGGAGTTGTAGTTCAAAACAGCTGGAGACCCAAGGTTGGGAAACACTGCACTATAGGATCATAGAGTTGGAAGGGACCCTAAGGGTCATCTAGTCCAAGCCTCCTGGACTAGACAGGAACCTCAGCTAAAGAATCCATGACAGATGGTCATCCAATGTTTGCTTAAAACCCTTGAAGGAAGGAGAGTCCTCTCAGTTCCCTCTTTTCCAGGCTAAACATACCCAGTTCCCTCAACCATTCCTCATAAGGCTTGGTTTCATTTTATCATCTTGGTCACCATCCTCTGCACATGTTCCAGCTTGTCAATATCCTCCTTAAATTGTGCGGCCCAGAACTGGACATAGATCCACCTCTGATGCACTATAAATAAGTAAGTAAATAAATAAATAAATAAATAAATAAATAAATAAATTATACTCTGCCCTCCCCGGCCAGAGCCGGGCTCAGGGTGGCTAACACCAGGAAAATTACAGTAAAAAACATAAGGTGTGGGAGGGGGACCAATTTAAAATACAAGTTAAAATGCAATTTAAAATGCAGCCTCATTTTAAAAGTAGCCCATAGATCAAAACCATAAGGGGAGGGAAACGTAAGGGTCAGACTGAGTCCAAACCAAAGGCCAGGTGGAACAGCTCTGTCTTGCAGGCCCTGCAGAATGATGTCAAGTCCCGCAGGGCCCTAGTCTCTTGTGACAGAGCGTTCCACCAAGTCGGGGCCAGTACTGAAAAGGCCCTGGCCCTAGTTGAGACCAATCTAGCCACCTTGTGACTTGGGACCTCCAAAATGTAGTCATTTGTGCACTTAAGGTCCTCTGCGGGGCATACTAGGAGAGGCGGTCCCGTAGGTACCTGGGTCCTAGGCCGCACGACTGATGCAACAATGACATGTTGCAATTGTCAACACCGCCCTTTTAAAAAGAATGTATGGATGGTCGAGGCATTTGATTCAGTTCACACTGAAATGTGAATCCATTTAATTTGCACTTCCCGAAGTAATATGTCACTAAAACATGAACATCTATTGAAATTCACACTGCTCTGATCTGAATTTTGCAATGCAGTTCTCCAGGCAAGTATTGCGTAGAAAAAATGCACATAGTAGGGTTAAGTGTGCATATATTGATGAAAATAACATACAGAAATGTATTGTAGGGGGAACTGTTTTGCAAAAGTGTGTATATTAGGCAAAATTGCATGTAAAAAAATGTGTATACGTAGGAGCAGAAAGTAGCACAAAAAGGCTGGATAATTTTCATGAGGATGCCCAGTTGCAAACTGATGTAGAAATGTGAAGAACTGAACTGGTAAAATGAGAGAAACCGAAATTGCCCATTCCCAGAGGGGTGCTGTTTGATACCATAGACGGGAATACAATCGAAGAAGATCCCAACATTTCATGAGACGGCAACGTCAGTCCTCTCTCTCTTGCACAATCTGCTCCTTGTCAGGATTTGACAGTGTTTTGAAATGTAGATGATCTCCAAACCGCTTTGCTTGATGGTAAACAACTCCTTTCCGCTCAAGAGAGCCTTGCGAAACTGACAACGGAGAACGCTGCTAATATATATTGACGCAGGACAACCTTTCATTCCAAGATGATCCCAGAGAGCTCCGAGCTGCCGCTGATTCGCTGCACGGCTCAAATTGCACGTGACGTTCCAGCACCTCAAGCCAGCAACCTGCAAATGGGCTACAGTCAAAAAACTCAGCAGCGCCTAGGAAATTAACATGCCCATGAAGACCGATGCACAAACTCTGCCGTACAGACCTAAAATATGCCGGTCTTCTAACTCATGCTTCAGGCAACTTTAGGAGTGCTCAGCCTGCATTTACATTCGGTGCATGATTATTTTTAATTTTGTTTTTATCACATTCATACCCCCCCCCACCTTCCTCCAAGGAGCTCAAGGTAGTGAATCCTGGATTCTCTCCCCAGTATATCCTCACAGTGACCTGGTGTGGTAGGTTAGGCAGAGAGACAGTGGGCTGGCCCAAAGTCACCCAATGGGCTTCCTGGCTGAGTCAGGATTTGAACCCTGGGCTCCCAGGTCCCAGTCCAGAAATCTAACCACCCTTCCGCACTTCAAGGGGCTGGCAACCTTACTGTTGCCTTACCCTTCCATCTACCCTTTATTGATTGATTTGATTTGATTTGATTTGATTTGATTTGATTTGATTTGACTTATACTCCGCCCTCCCCAGCCAAGACTGGGCTCAGGGCAGCTAACATCAGGTATAAAAACAATTGATTAAAATTCAACTTAAAAACAAGATTAAAATACTACTTAAAATGCAGCCTCATTTCAGTAGAAGCCCAGATCAAAAACTGTTTGGGGGGAGAAAACGCCAAATCTTCACCAAGCCCAGCTATTCAGACTGGTCCTACATGGGCTAGAATAGCCAGGGAAGTCCCCAAATAGGGGTTCCATCACAGAAGAAAAAGGAAAGAGGGGGAGGGGATCAGGCTGGTTCTAAGCCAAAGGTCGGCCAGAACAACTCTGTCTTACAGGCCCTGTGGAAAGAAATCAGATCCCGCAGGGCCCTGGTCTCATGAGACAGAGCATTCCACCAGGCTGGAGCCAGTGTTGAAAAGGCCCTGGCTCTGGTTGAGGCTAATCTGACTTCCTTAGGGCCCGGGACCTCTGAAGTGTGCTGACTTACTCCCCGGCAGCCGAACTTTCCTTGCCATCTGCAGCGCTGGATTTAGGGTGGTTCACTGGCGGAGGAAGTGAGAGCTGGACCATAAAGAAGGCTGATCGCTGAAGAATTAATGCTTTTGAATTATGGTGCTGGAGGAGACTCTTGAGAGTCCCATGGACTGCAAGAAGATCAAACCTATCCATTCTTAAGGAAGTCAGCCCTGAGTGCTCACTGGAAGGACAGATCCTGAAGCTGAGGCTCCAAGACTTTGGCCACCTCATGAGAAGAGAAGACTCCCTGGAAAAGACCCTGATGTTGGGAAAGATGGAGGGCACAAGGAGAAGGGGACGGCAGAGGACGAGATGGTTGGACAGTGTTCTTGAAGCTACCAGCATGAGTTTGACCAAACTGCAGGAGGCAGTGGAAGACAGGAGTGCCTGGCGTGCTCTGGTCCATGGGGTCACGAAGAGTCGGACATGACTAAATGACTAAAAAACAACAACTGGCGGAGGAACGGGGCAGGTGGAGCGCACTGCTCCTGGTACTATTGGGGAGGGGGTACCATCGCACCCGCCCCCCTGGACACGCACACCCGACCGCTACGGGCACCACACCCCCATGGGCAATGAGTCACGCCCCCAGGACACACCTCACGCCCCTGGGACATGCTCCAGCCACACCCCCACCTGCTCTCCGCTCCCGGTGCCAGAGCATGCAGCTTCATCACTGGGGTTGTGCAGGCCGTCCACTGCACAGGGCGTCAAGTCGGGGGGGGGATGTGCAAAATTGAGAAGATCCATAATTGAGAAGATCCATTTTGGGACACCAAATGTTGGTCTGGCTCTGTTGGGGCATGTGCAGAGTGCTCATTCCACACGTCAGCAGAGTGTGCCAATGGAACAGGAAAACACTGGGCAGTTTTAGGTAGGGTTTGTTCCTTTACTGACAGTACAATGGCGTTCCACAGCTTAGCAGTTACATACAGCTGTAGTATACAGCCTTCCCAGTAGCATACAGTCTCCTTGCAGTTTTTCAACACAGACTAGGCTCCGGCCGTGGGAAGGGTCTGAGAGCAAACTTGCTTCAAACAAGAGCATATCTATCCTTTTGATTGTGCTGAGTCACTCTCTCATGCTTGCTGACTCACTCTCACATGCTTAACCTGTTGCAGGTGCAGGACAAACATGCCCAAAATTAACCAGCACACCTAATTTAACCCTTTCCTGTCCTTTTTCTCTGCACACATAAACCCATATATAGGGGTACCTTGGTTCTCAAAAGCCTTGGTGTGCAAACAACTTGGAACCCAAACACTGCAAACCCGCAAGTAAGTGTTCCAGTTTGTGAACTTTTTTCAGAAGCCAAATGTGCTCCGTTTGGAGTGTTACACTTCCGATTTGAGTGTTACGCTTCCGTTTTGAGTGCCACACTTTCATTTTTAGTGTTATTCTGAGGTCTGTCTGTTTTTGCTATTTATTTTGCATTTTTGTTTTTGCGGCTCTTTTTGTTTTGTTTTTGTGACTGTGTGGAACCCAGTTCAGCTACTGAATGATCGCTTGTGTGCAGTACATTGTTTATTGCTTTCATTTTATGGATCAGTGGTCTCGTTAGATAGTAAAATTCATGTTAAAATGCTGTTTCAGGGGTTGTTTTTAAAAGTCTGGAACGGATTAATGCATTTTGCGTTGCTTTCTATGGGAAAGCGCACCTTGGTTTCGGAATGCTTTGGTTTTGGAACGGACTTCCGGAACGGATTAAGTTTGAGAACCAAGGTACCACTGTACATCAACACGCTCAGGGCACTGCATTACCCAAGGTGACCAAAGTCTCCCCCTGCTATTTGCTTTTCTGCAACAGGCATTTAAGATACAACGGTTGTGGTGACTCTCAGCAGGCTCACTCCCTTGCCACTCCAAGGCTATCTGGAACCAGTAGGAGGGCATATGGAGCTGTTGCTAAGTAGCCATGTTAACACAGCCATGCCTCCTTCCTCCCCTCCTCCTATTGCTAGAAGCACCATCTGCATTCAAATAGCCATTTGCTCAACGCTGGATCCATGCAGGGAGTAGCCAGAGAAGATTTGCACGATCAGCAGAATCATAGCTGCCGCCGGACTCTTACTGATTCACACCGTTACTGGGGGAATGATATTTGAACGCTCCCCCCAAATCTCCCTGCGCGCAGAAAACCAACACATCATGGAGCAGGCTATAAACTGCCACGCTAACAAACTAGCTCTCCATAGGGACAGAGGTTTGCTTTGTTCGTTTTTTAAGACAGAGGGTTATTCAAAACGGGAGATTCCCTACTGGCAGCCTGCAGCGGATCAGCATTTCAGTGCCAAGTCCTTCCATGAGGCACATTTTTATATGCGGTTTTGCCTAATGAGCACATTTTTCGCCAAGCAATTTCCCCTAATGTAATGCATTTTTGTATGTCCACAAATATATGCATGCTTTGTCCTAATATAAGCATTCTCGCACACATTGCTTGTCTAGAAGAATGCATGGTGGAATTAGGAGAGACTGAGAATGGGAGAAGAGGATGCAATTGTTTGAACTTACAGGGGACAGAAAATGGAACACCTACAAAAGACCGAAGCTCTTTTGCAAACAAGCCTCCATTATGTATGTTGCGGGACATGGATGGCACTGTGGGTTAAACCACAGAGCCTAGGACTTGCAAATCAGAAAGTCGGCAGTTCAAATCTCCGCCACGGGGTGAGCTCCCGTTGCTCGGTCCCAGCTCCTGCCAACCTAGCAGTTCGAAAACACGTCAAAGTGTAAGTAGATAAATAGATACCGCTCCGGCGGGAAGGTAAACGGCGTTTACGTGCGCTGCTCTGGTTCGCCAGAAGCGGCTTAGTCATGCTGGCCACATGACCCGGAAGCTGTACGCCGGCTCCCTCAGCCAATAAAGCGAGATGAGCGTCGCAACCCCAGAGTCGGCCACGACTGGACCTAATGGTCAAGGGTACCTTTATGTATGTTGCACGAACAGCCAGATGACTGTTTTTATTTATTTACTTATAGCATTTCTATCTCACCTTTCTATTTTTCTAGAAAAAGAGGTGTTGGAACTCACCATGAACACCTCCCTTGTTCTCTTATATTGACAATGGTGCCCACCTGAGAGGTGCCGGAACTAAGTTCTGGTCGTTTCTGTCTGAAGAAAAAAGCCCCCGCCCACAAACACACACATTCAAGCTGAAGGCCCCCTGAAAGAAATGGTAAGCATAGGTTGTTGTTTTGTTAAAAAAAAGACCCTTTTTTAAGGATTGCATAATGTTGCTTGTCAGCTCTGTGGAAAGCGGCAAAACGACATTCAGTTCTATTTAAAAGTTCCTTCCCACTGTTCTGGGTTTCATTTAAGGACGGCCTTGGGAATCTCTTCAGAAAATTCACATTGAATGATACGTGATGTTAGACATTTCTCTAATACTCAGCAATGTCATTCAAGAACCGTAAAAAGCAACACTTATTTTGCCTCATGCCTGTATTATAATAGGTATCTTTGCAGGTAAGTGTGACAGACTCTCAAAACAGCCCGGGGGAGAACAAGCAGATAGGGAATAGCAGGGTAGGAGCAAATTATTATTTTTTCCCATGTGGAATCTGATTCAGATTGACATTAGCCTACAAGTGGTTTGCAAATAGGCTTCTGCTGGTGGCCAGAGAAGGGGTGAAATAGCTGGAAACTCTGGCTTTCACAAGGGAGAAAGGAGATTCACATCTGGGGGTCAGATGTTGTCCCCCAAAATCCTCTCTATCTGACCCTCAGGTCTCTCCCCCCCCTTCAGCCACACACCCCAATTGTCCTGCTTCACACACCGAGTGTTGCTGCCTAGATAGAAAGTCTCACCAAACTGTGATAATGAGTTGCTCGCCCAGGCAGAAGCTGGAGAGGCATGTGTGACTGTGCATGTGTAGATACTAGCGAACTGTACAATGATGAAATGTGCATGTGCTGTTCCTGTATACCTGAAGGAGCGTCTCCACCCCCATCGTTCAGCCCGGACACTGAGGTCCAGCTCCGAGGGCCTTCAGGCGGTTCCCTCACTGTGAGAAGTGAGGTTACAGGGAACCAGGCAGACGGCCTTCTCGGTAGTGGCACCCACCATGTGGAATGCCCCCCCCCCCCCGTCAGATGTCAAGGACATAAACAACGATCTGACTTTTAGAAGACATCTGAAGGCAGCCTTGTTTGGGGAAGTTTATAATGTTTGATGTTTCATTGTGTTTTTAATATTCTGTTGGGAGCCGCCCAGAGTGGCTGGGGAAACCCAGCCAGATGGGCGGGGTATAAATAATAAATTATTATATTATTATTATATCTCTGGCATGTGGTCCCCAGATGGTATGTGGGCCTCAAACCTCCCTAACTCTGAGGTTATGCATTGCCAGTGCACCCACAAGGAAGACCCGAGAGGCCGTTAGGTGGCAAAATGTTTCTACAGTGGTACCTCGGGTTACAGACGCTTCAGGTTACGGACTCCGCTAACCCAGAAATAGTACCTCGGGTTAAGAACTTTGCTTCAGGATGAGAACAGAAATCGCACAGCGGTAGCGGGAGGCCACATTAGCTAAAGTGGTACCTCAGGTTAAGAACAGTTTCAGGTTAAGAACGGACCTCCAGAATGAATTAAGTTCTTAACCCGAGATACCACTGGATTTATTAAATATACAAACCAGAAGATTTGCAACTAGCCCAATTTCAAAAGGATCATTCTGGCCCTGTCTTCACTACACGTTTAAACCACTATTTGGCTCTGTAAACAGCTACGGATAATGGCAAAGAATCCTGAGAATTGCAGTTTGCTAAGGGAGCTGCTGAGACCCCTATTCCTTCCACAGAGCTCCAGTTCCCAGAGTTCCCTGGGACTGATTGCTAAACCGCTCTGGAAATTATAGCTTGGGGGGGGGAGAAAGAGGGTCTCCTGTCAACTCTCAGCAGCACCTTTAGCAACCTGCATTTCCCAGGACTCTGTTTAAAGCGGTCTAAGAGTGTTTTAAATGTATACTGCAGAAACCACCTCAAAAGCAGACAGCCTTAGCATAATTATGTTGCTTAGATTTTATTTTTTTTAGCTCTCTCACACACCAACTTCTTTTGATACGTGAAAAATACAACCCGGCATTTGAAGTCGCTGGATGTTATTTCGGAGACTGCTCTATTCAGCTTGCGTTTATATACAAGGGGAACGGCTGCCTGTGCTAGGAAAGAGATAGTGGGGACCAAGTCAGGGTTTTGAAGGCGCCAGACAACAGGGTGTTTCTTTGGAGAATCCTGCCATTTCCTACATGGAGATAGAGAAGCGCACGAACAAAACAGGGCATTCTCTGAAATGACATTCCTTGTAGCCACCCCGTTCAAAGAGTTGCTCCTCTTCTCCAGGTATAAAAGAAAGTTTGTTGTGTATGTGAGGTGAAATGAAAGCGACATCATTACATTAGGGCAGGTAGGTAGGCAGAAAGTGACTTTAGGAATTGTGCATTGAGAAAGGAATGTTGGAAGTTTCCTTATAGCATGTTGGACTGTCGCTCCATCTCGCTCAATATTGTCAACACCGGACAGCAGTGGTTCTAAAGGGTTTCGGACAGGGGGAATTAAATGCCCTTCCTGGAGATGAGATTGAACCAAGGACCTTCTGGATGGAAATCAGATGCTCTACCAAAAATCTGCAGCTGGGGGATGGCCACCAACCCAGAATCTGCCACCTGAGGTCATTGCCTAACTTTGCCTAATGGTAGAGACAGCCCAGTGTGACCCGTGGTGGGCATTTGCTTGGTATATAAAATGGACGCTCTATCTTATGGACCTTCTCCAACATAGATGATCTTGGAAGTAAGGATGGCTCCGAGTTTGCTTGGGTCTTCATCATGGACTCCCTGTCATGTTTGCCCCACCCCCACCCTGAATGCCCCAACTATGGTCTTGCCTTCCCACCCTCTGCCTTCCAGAGACTGAAGCTTTTCTTTCCCTCTCATTACACTAGAGCCCAGGACTACCCAATGAAATAGAGCGTTGGCAGATTCCAGACTGGCCAAGGAAAAAACTCCTTTGCATGGCATGTGTGTGGTGTAGTGGTTAAGAGCGGTGGACTCGTAATCTGGTGAACCAGGTTCGTGTCTCTGCTCCTCCACATGCAGCTGCTGGGTGACCTTGGACCAGTCACACTTCTCTGAAGTCTCTCAGCCTCACTCACCTCACAGAATGTTTCTTGTGGGGGAGGAAGGGAAAGGAGAATGTTAGCCGCTTTGAGACTCCTCAGGGTAGTGATAAAGCGGGATATGAAATCCAAACTCCTTCTCCTCTTCTTCTTCTCTAGATCTCATGATTGCCACCAATTTGGACTGTATTAAAAGTGGTTTAGACAACACAAGATCTACCCACCCTGGAAGAATGGCAGATGAAAGTAATGGACTATATGGAACTGGCAGAAATGACTGGCAGAATCTGAGACCAGGGAGAAGAGTCGGTGGAAGAAGATTGGAAAAAATTCAAAGACTATTTGCAGAAATATTGTAAAATTAATGAAAGTTAAAATGACGTTGGATTGAAACGAACTGGTTTTAGCAATAAGGCTAGAATGAATTCGCAAAAATAGGTTGATAATAGATGAAAATAAAAAGTTACAGTATATTAAGATATTGGATTAAGAATAAAATAAAGAGGGGAAGGTTTTGCTGAACTAGATATGTGAATTGGAATACAGAAAAGGGAGGTGTGAGGGGGTCAGGGAAATAAGTAAACGAAGTATAAGCTATGAAAAGATGGACTTGTTTTTAACTGTTTGTTTTTTCTCTTTTGTATCTTTTTTATGTTAATTCTTTTTTCTTCCCCCCCTCTGTTGTCATTTACTTTGTAACCCATCTATCTCTCTAAAATCTTAATAAATATATTATAAAAAAATAAAAATAAAAGTGGTTTAGACAAGTTCCCAGAGGAGAAAGTTAACAATGGCCCATCTAGTTCAGCATCCTATTCTCACAGTAGCTAATCAGATGCCTGCAAGCTGGAAACAAGCACAACAGCAACCTGATTCCCAGCAACTGGTATTTCAGATGCATGCTGACAGTGGGGCTGGTAGCAATGGATAACCTGCTCCTCCATGAATCCGTCTAATCCTCTTTTAAAGCCATCTAATTTGGCCATTGCTGCCTTCTGTAGGTGTGAGATCCATAGTTTAGCTATAGAATCATAGAATTGTAGAGTTGGAAGGAACCCCAAGGGTCATCTGGTCCAATCCCATGCAATGCAGAACCTCATCTGAAGCATCCATGGAAGATGGCCATCCAACCTCTCCTTAAAAACCTCCAGGGAAGGAGAGTCCATGACCTCTCATGGGAATCCGTTCCACTATCAAACAGCTCTTACTGTCAGAAAGTTCTTTCCTGATGTTTAGTTGGAATCTCCTTTCTTGGAACTTGAAACCATTGGTTCAAATCCTACCCTCCAGAGCAGGAGAAAACAAGCTGGATCCATCCGCCATGTGGTAGCTCTTGAGATCATTGAAGATGGCTATCATATCTCCTCTCAGTCTCCTCTCAGTTTAAGAAGATTCCACCTAAACATTAGGAAGAACTTCCTGACAGTAAGAGCTGTTCGACAGTGGAATTTGCTGCCAAGGAGTGTGGTGGAGTCTCCTTCTTTGGAGGTCTTTAAGCAGAGGCTTGACAACCATATGTCAGGAGTGCTCTGATGGTGTTTCCTGCTTGGCAGGGGGTTGGACTCGATGGCCCTTGTGGTCTCTTCCAACTCTATGATTCTATGATTCTATTCCTCTTTTCCAGGCTAAACATACCCCACTCCTTCAACCGCTCCTCATAACGCTTGGTTTCCACACCCTTGATCATCTTGGTCGCCCTCCTCTGCCCAACTGTCCAGCTTGCCAACATCCATCTTAAGCTGTGATGTCCAGAATTGGACACAGTACTCCAGATGCACTCCAGAATAGAGTGCTCCTATTACTTCCATTGATCTGGACACTATACTTCTGTTGGTGCAGCCTAGAACAGCAGTCACAATTTTTGCTTGGTGCACCAAACTGTTGACTCCTGTTAAGCTTGTGGTCCACGAAGACCTCTCGATTGTTTTCACATGTTCTACTAACATTAAAAAAGGATGTGTACAAAAAATGGAAAAGGGGGGAAACCACCAAAGAGGAATTCAAACAAATAACCAGCATGTGTAGACACAAAGTCAGAAAAGCTAAAGCACAGAATGAACTCGGGCTTGCTAGAGAGGTTAAAAGCAACAAAAAAGGCTTTTGTGGGTATGTTCGTAGCAAAAGGAAGAACAAAGAAACTGTGGGGTCACTCAGAGGAGAAGATGGTGAAATGCAAACAGGGGACACAGAAAGGGCTGAACTCCTCAATGCCTTCTTTGCCTCAGTCTTCTCCGATAAAGAAAACAATGCCCGACCTGAAGAATTTGGAGCAAATGATTCAGCAGAGGAAACACAGCCCAGAATAACTAAGGAGATAGTACAAGAATACTTGGCTAGTTTAGATGTATTCAAGTCTCCAGGGCCAGATGAACTGCATCCAAGAGTATTAAAAGAACTGGCAGATGTGATCTCAGAACCACTGGCAGTCATCTTTGAGAATTCCTGGAGAACAGGCGAAGTCCCGGCAGACTGGAGGAGGGGTCGAATGACCCTTTCACAGGGGTCACCTAAGACCAGGGGTCGACAAGCTTTTTTGGGGGTGGGCTCCTCTGCCGACGACAGCCTCTGCCGCTCGCAAGGGGTCACCACAACATGAGGAACTGTATTAAAGGATCGCGGCATTAGGAAGGTTGAGAACCACCGCTTTAGCAGCTTCTCGCTAATCTCTTGCAAGATTTCCTTGCATCGAAAAGTCTCTGCCTTGTGGCACTCTGACATGCTAAAAGTGGCATGAGTGACAATTTACATTCACTCAATGCAGAGCTGCAGAGGCTTATTTTGACATGTATTCTTTGCAGCTTGAGATACATACCACATAGCTTCTTCCTGTGCTGATACTTCCTGGACAGCAAACATGTTGCATCCCTCAAATAAGAGAACAGATCTGTGGAGGGGAAGCTGGACGTGTGTTGGGGAGAGACACGCAGAATGATGTGGCAGGTGGCAACTGTTACATTACAGTTCTTGCCTGCAGATATATTGCTATAGCCAACCATAATATGTTGTTGTTGTTGTTGTCAGCTTCCTCTCCATTTCCACATCCAGTTTAAAGTATTTGGAAATATGCCTCATTCAAGGGTAAATATGGAAACCATGGAAGGAAAGAATCAGAAGCCAATGGATAAAGTAACTCATGGTTTATGTTAAAATTTGTACAGTTTTTGTGTGAAGAACAAATGAATAAGATTTTTTAATATAAAAAACACACACAACAAAAAAGAAAGTATTGGTGTCAAGGAGGACAGCTTTCCAAACATTTAAATAAATGAATGAATACAAGGCATATTGCTACCATTGATTAATACCCCTTTGCATCAAAACTCTGCAGCTTAGCACAGAGAAGAACAGAGCATATTATTTACAACCCGCCCATCTGGCTGGGTTTCCCCAGCCACTTTGGGCAACTCCCAACAGAATATTAAAAACACAATAAAACATCAAACATTAAAAACTTCCCTAAACAGAGCTGCCTTCAGATGTCTTCTAAAAGTCAGAAAGTTGTTTATTTCCTTCACATCTGATGGGAGGGTGTTCCACAGGGCGGGCACCACTGCCAGACAGTGTAAACAATGGGACACGGGTGGCGCTGTGGTCTAAACCACTGAGCCTCTTGGGCTTGCTGATCAGAAGGCTGGTGGTTAGAATCCACCATGGAGTGAGCTCCTGTTCGCGATGGAGTGAGCTCCTGTTGCTCTGTCCCAGCTCCTGCCAACCTAGCAGTTCGAAAGTACACCAGTGCAAGTAGATAAATAGGTACCACTGCGGCGGGAAGATAAACAGCATTTCCATGTGGTCTGGTTTCCATCACGGTGTCCCATTGCGCCAAAAGTGGTTTAGTCATGCTGGCCACTTGACCCGGAAAACACCAGCTCCCTTGCCCTGAAGCAAGATGAGTGCTGCATCCCAAAGTCGCCTTTGACTGGAGTTAGCTGCCCAGGGGTCCTTTACCTTTTTAAAAATTTTATTTTTTACCTTAGTGTGGGCAGTGCTGAACTAGACTGGCCAATGGTCTGATCTGGTATAAGTCAGCTTCCTATGTTCCTGTGTTCCTAATTATTGGCAGGAACATGCTGGGCTGCTTTGAAAATAAAGTATTTTTGGCATCTTGGCACATGTTCTCTTTCGGGGATTTTTGGAATATAAAAGTAACAATAAATAAAATAAAATACTTAGCATGCATTTGTGCACATGATTTTGCGCATACTGGCCCCAGTTGTATCAGGACACACCTATGAGCTACTCTGACTCTTGGTTTACTCTTTGTTCTTTGTTGCTGCAACCCCCTCCTCCACCCCCTCCCCCAGTTCCAGTCTTCTTTCATGTTCTGAGCCTCCCCCTAATGGACACAGATCCTTCTCATGTATAAATAATAATTAAAATAAAAATTAAACTCCTTGTGTCGGAGGCTGCTTGTCCAAACTGTCAGTGGTGGCTCAGGACGTTGATTCATTGTGAAACATCCACTCTCTCTGATCCCATTTCGGTTTGGTGAAAGCAGCCTTGGAAATAATGCTCAGGCGCATTAAAGCCGCACATTTGGGCTATCACCATAAATAAGATGCACTATACATGTCAAAACAAGTTGTTATGTAATCGACGTCTCTCTGTGGCTTCTTACACCAGCAGCATCCCTTCACAAGCCATCACAGGGAAAGGAGTGATCTCTGTGATATGGAAATATCTCCTGCAGCACATAAATTATGCCTTAGTGCTTCAATTGCCTGAAAAGTGGGGCAGTCCCACAGGTCGTTGGAGGCATCCGAGTGATACGGCTTGCAAATTTTAATGATTTCTATTTTCACCACGAAGTACTTGACTATATAGACACGAGAGAGCTCCAATTTAGGGGAGAGCGCAATCTCTCTGAGCAGGTAATGATCAAAGTCAAATAGGGACAGAGGACCTTGGTTGGTTTGCCAATGACTGAAACAAACACTAAAGAGATCTTAAAGCTGTGCGCCAGCACCCTGAATTAGACTCTCAAATGGAACCAATCACCCTGCCTAATGGAAGTAGTGGTTCTATTAGACTGACAAATGATACTTGCAGCCAAATATTGTACTCCTATTCACAGTTTCAACCAGCCAGCCATGTCCTCCTTCGCAATATTCCATTCCAGTCCCTCTCCCTCCGAATTTTCCAATTCCTGCAATGGTCAGCAGGTGTTCTGGTGCTTACCACACTCAGCCCTCCATGGGCTACAGTTCCCAAAGTTCCCTGGAAAGAGAGATGGATTGTTAAACCACTCTGAGAATTGTAGCTCTGTGTGTGGGAGGGGAATAGGAGGTCCCGTAGCAACTCTCAGCACCCTTAATAAACTAGAGTTCCCCGGATCCATCGGGGGGGGGCATGATTGTTTAAAGTGGTTTGATGCTGCTTCGAGGGTGTAGTGCAGATGGGGCCTTATCAAGCAGCTTTGCACATGGGGGGAAATTGAAAAGATGGGGGTACTCATGTTTGAAATAAAGAAAATGTTAAAGATGCGCAGGTACTTGGGAGTCAGGATGCAGTTTTAAACCCCTGATCATTAACACAGGATGAGATAGGCCAAAGGTTCTCCCAGGCTCACTGTTGGGTGGGCTCCACGGCAGAAGTCTTTGGGGCAAAGCAAGACAGGCCATGAATTTGCTGAATCCTAAGACCATTACACAGGGACGCAGGTGGCGCTCTAGGTTAAACCACAGAGCCTAGGGCTTGCCGGTCAGAAGGTCGGCAGTTCGAATCCCCGCAACAGGGTGAGCTGCTGTTGCTCGGTCCCTGCTCCTGCCAACCTATCAGTTCGAAAGCACCTCAAAGTGCAAGTAGATAAATAGGTACCACTCCGGCGGGAAGGCAAACGGAGTTTCTGTGCGCTGCTTTGGTTCACCAGAAGCGGCTCAGTCATGCTGGTCACATGACCCATAAGCTGTACATTGGCTCCCTTGGCCAATAAAGCAAGATGAGCGCCGCAACCCCAGAGTCGGCCACGCCTGGACCTGACGGTCAGGGGTCCCTTTACCTTTTAAGACCATTACACAGAGAGGGACCCAATCCAGAAGCATCAACTGTACCAGCCTAAATCTGGCACTGCCAAAAATGACTCTAAAACCACTAGGAATGGCCAAATAGGTCAATTTTTGTTTCCCTCGGTTCCTCATTTTTCCAAACTTAAGTCCAGCTCTCCACATTTCCTCATCATTTTGAGATTATTTTTTTCAAAGTCCTCGTGAAAATTCACCAGTGGTTCAGTGCCGATTTCTCCGAACAAACACATTTTTCTACTCCGTTTGGCCAATGCACCCATTTTTGCAAAGCAGCTTTCCCGAATGTGATGCGTTTTATTTGTTATCGTCACTAATCTCTGCATTTCTATGCATGGTTTATTCTAGTGCATTGCATTTGGGTACACAATAGTTGGCTGGGAGAGCTGCGTTGCAAAATTCAGAGAAGCGTGACTTTCGCCGAGTCTTGCTTTGCGTGCTGTCTTGGAAAGTTCAGATTAGGTAGGTTCATCTTTAATTGCAAAGAAAATTTAATATCTCCATCATCCATATCATCAGATGTGGGTCTCAACTGGCTGTTCCACTCGCCCCTGCTGCTTCCAGATTGCTCTGTAAGACTCTGTAAACTCCACAGGCCTTAGTCCTGCATAAACATGCCTGGGACCCCCCACCCCCTATAAAATTTTGTCCTCTTCATTAGGTGTGGTGCTGCAGCAACACTCAACAAAAGTAGTTTCCTGCCAGCCCATCCTTAATCCTCTCTCCTGGTGTTCAGTGTCATGACTCAGGAAATCCTGGAGCAGTGGTTGCCTGGAAGAAGGAAGAGACCCTAGCAAATAAACGATGGCTCTTGAAAACAAAAGACATCTGGGGACCATCCCAAGGATGTGGGCTGCCTCAGGAAGCCTTGCTGGGGAAATGGATTGGATGATCAACAGGTCTTCGCCCAACATCTGCACTTCTTAGCTCCTCTGCGTTTCACTTGGGGGGCATTTTATCAATCGGTTGCCACTTCCTCTTCCATTCTCCCATGTCTTCCTGCCTTTGTTTCAACTCAGGGGGTTGAGGGTGAGTTGGGGCGGAAAGGAGGAAGGACTTGAAAGCGTCCCTTTGCTTATTTTAAAACGCTGCTCAGCGGGAGACTCTCCTGAGGCACATTTCTCGGTCTCCTTCAGGGTCAGCTGAGTGCAGAAGCTGTGTCGTTTTCACAGAGTGAGCGTTTGGTCAGAACAAAAGAGCTCAAATGTGGTGATTTGGTTTTAAACTTCAACACAATCCATCTTCAGGTGTTCATTCCCCAGCACTGTAGAGTGAACAAGTGAGGCAGGTGTGTGTGTGTGTGTGTGTGTGTGTGTGTGTGTGTGTTCACACAATGGCGATGAACCTGCTGACTCCACAAACAACCACAATTATTGCTCTTATCACCCCCATGAGCTGGAGGGTGACTATCTGAAGCGGGGAGACCCCTGTTTTTGTGTACACAGGAAGACATGAAGTGGCCTTGTTGTTGTTGTTTAGTCGTTTAGTTGTGTCCGACTCTTTGTGACCCCATGGACCAGAGCACCCCAGGCACTCCTGTCTTCCACTGCCTCCCGCAGTTTGGTCAAACTCATGCTGGTAGCTTCGCGAACACTGTCCAACCATCTCGTCCTCTGTCATCCCCTTCTCCTTGTGCCCTCCATCTTTCCCAACATCAGGGTCTTTTCCAGGGAGTCTTCTCTTCTCATGAGGTGGCCAAAGTATTGGAGCCTCAGCTTCAGGATCTGTCCTTCCAGTGAGCACTCAGGGCTGATTTCCTTCAGAATGAATAGGTTTGATCTTCTTGCAGTCCATGGGACTCTCAAGAGTCTCCTCCAGCACCATAATTCAAAAGCATCCATTCTTCGGCGATCAGCCTTCTTTATGGTCCAGCTCTCACTTCCATACATCACTGCTGGGAAAACCATGGCTTTTACTATATGGACATTTGTTGGCAAGGTGATGTCTCTTCTTTTTAAGATGCTGTCTAGGTTTGTCATTGCTTTTCTCCCAAGAAGCAGGCGTCTTTTAATTTTGTGACTGCTGTCCCCATCTGCAGTGATCATGGAACCCAAGAAGTACAATCTCTCACTGCCTCCATTTCTTCCCCTTCTATTTGCCAGGAGGTGATGGGACCAGTGGTGGACCAGAAGTGGCCTTATATTGAGTCTAAACAATGGTCCATATTGCTCAGTATTGTCTCCACTGACTGACAGCAGCTTCCAAAATTTCAGGAAGGGTGTCTCCTACTCCTTCTTGGATACTCCTAGGATTGAACCTGGAACCTTCTGCATGCAAAGCAGATGCTCCTACCACTGACCCATCCCTATGTAAGCTTCCCACATGCCTCAGAAGCCTAAAAGAAGGGTTCTACAATGCCCAAGGAACCTTTGCCAGTCAAATAGTTGTTTATCTGTATGACATTGACGGGATGGCATTTCACAGGGTGGGTGCCACTACCAAGAAGGCCCTCTGCCTGGTTTCCTGTAACCTCACTTCTCTCAGTGAGGGAACCACCAGAAGGCCCTCGGAGGTGGACCTCAATGTTCGGGCTGAACGATGGGGTTAGAGATGCTCCTTCAGGTATACTGGGCTGAGGCCGTTTAGAGTTTAGGGCTTTAAAGGTCAGCATAAACACTTTGAATTGTGCTCGGAAACATACTGGGAGCCAGTCCTTTAGGACCGGTGTTATTTGGTCCTGGTGGCTGCTACCAGTCACCTGTCTAGCTGCCCAAAGTGGGGCCCGAACCCACATCTCTGAGATTAAGAGTCTCATGCTCTACCAACAGAGCTACTTGAAAATTTAATAATAATAATATACCTGAAGGAGCGTCTCCACCCCCATCGTTCTGCCCAGACACTGAGGTCCAACACTGAGGGCCTTCTGGCGGTTCCCTCCCTGCAAGAAGCCAAGTTACAGGGAACCTGGCAGAGGGCCTTCTTGGTAGTGGCACCCGCCCTTTGGAACGCCCTCCCACCAGATAGCAAAGAGAAGAACAGCTAGCTGACATTTAGAAGACATCTGAAGGCAGCCCTGTTTAGGGAAGCTTTTAATATTTGATGCATTACTGCATTTTAATATTTTGTTGAAAGCCGCCCAGAGTGGCTGGGGAAACCCAGCCAGATGTGCGGGGTATAAATAATAAATTATTATTATTAATTATTATTATTATTATCTCAGGTGTTGGGGACCTTTGGCCCTCCACATGCTGCTGAACTACAACTCCCATGGATGATGGGAGTTGTAGTTCAGCAACATCCAGAGAGCCAAAGGTTCCTCACACCTGCCACACTCAAAAGAAACAGCCCTGGGCTGCAACAACAACAAGCCTCTTAAAGGTATCTCACTTTCTCTCCTAGCGAACGTCATGGAAGTGGCTGCATCTCTCTCACACACATTTACAGCTTAGGGAAAAGAGATCACAGCGGTATGGGCCAACAATTAGTGTACAGTACAGTCTCTGCCATTTCGAACACCCTATAAAAAATGTAGATCAACACACCGCTGAAATAATTTATGATTTAACACCTGGAACCAGCATTTTATGTGGTGGGTGTTTTGGTTTTACTGCGTTCCCTTTGGCAACTGCTGTGTGTTATCATCTTTTGATGGGAAGAAACACACACACACACCCCGCTATGACAACAGCCTCCTGGACCTATTCGGGGGGGGGGGCATTTTTTTATTCCACAGCATTAATAGCGAAGGCACCTCACTTGCTGAGCTCCCCACTCTCAGCGGGGGGGAGGGGGTGCGACATCTTTTGGGAAGCTCACAACCGTCTAATTAGTTTGACATTGAATCCCTGCCAAGTGAAGCTCCCTGTTCTGAAGGAATTCATGGTGATTTTAAGCACATTACAGAAAAAGCTGGTTCAATATGCATTTGGCAGCCTTGCTGGCAGCAGATCTCTGGGTATTTTGTGAGGGGAGGAATCCGCTCCGTGTGTATGTGTGTGCGTGTGTGTGTGTGTGCATATATATATATATATATATATATATATATATATAGTGCATTTGAATCGAGTGGGGCCACTGCACTGTCAGCTCTGAGTTGTTGCTGGCCTGTAATTGTTTCTCATCAAAAAGCTAATGTTGTGCTTTTGATGCTCTGGCTGTTTCTCATGGCTAATCTATAAAAGGATTCCCAAGCTAACTGAAGTGCTTTGGGCAGACATTTTATTACTCTACAGATCACTACAGGGCTGGAAGTGAGCCGGCTGCAATAAGCTTTTAAGCACCCACTCAGTGGGAAGCGGTGGGGATGGCAAAGTGTATAAATGACTGTACAAGGCAGCAAGCTCCTCCTTCAAAACCCTCTTCTTTGCTGGATGTTGATGTTCCCGTTGACAAGGTCAGTTGGCTAAAAGACCAAATCTTTCCTTGCTGATTTATGGGCTTCCAGAAAAGCCCAATGCTAAGCTGCAGGATATTATTGACTATATAAGCCAGTTCTGGGTTTCTGTCTGTTACCCTCAAACATTGTTGTTGTTTAGTCGTGTCCGACTCTTCGTGACCCCATGGACCAGAGCACACCAGGCACTCCTATCTTCCACTGCCTCCCGCAGATTGGTCAGACTCATGTTTGTGGCTTTGAGAACACTGTCCAACCATCTCATCCTCTGTTGTCCCCTTCTCCTTGTGCCCTCCATCTTTCCCAACATCAGGGTCTTTTCCAGGGAGTCTTCTCTTCTCGTGAGGTGGCCAAAGTCTTGGAGCCTCAGCGCCTTGCCGTGGTGAAGGGGCTTGAATAACTCAGAGAAGCTATGAACTATGCCGAGCAGGGCACCCAAGATGAACAGGTCATAGTGGAGAGTTTTCACCATACGTGATCCACCTGGAGGAGGAACCGGCAAGCCACTCCAGTATCCCTGCGAAGAAAACTCCAAGGACAAAGACAAAGACCCTCAAACACATCTTCCAGGCTGTGCTCCTGGGCAAGTCACATGACCCATATGAAATCAGCCCCCCAAAGCACTTTTTGACAGGGATGCTATTCCACAGAACAGAGGCAGCCACACTAAAAGCCTTGTTACATCACAGCGGGCTTCTGAGATGGGTGTTAATCTTGCCCCAACCTGTGAAGAAACCTATGATAAAGTGCTAACACTCTATCTCAGTTCTCAAGAGGGTTAATTTTGGACAAGACACTGCCTTACATTTTCAGGACTGAGAACATTAAGAGCAGTGGACTTGCAAAAGGGTAAAAGAGTACTGGGAAATGATCCATAATGCATTGAAAAAAATGTTTAAAAGTACTTTCCCTCAAAAAAACCAGAGCCCTTTCTGTTGGGGATAACTCCGAATGAAATTCCCAGGTGTCCAAAAAGGTATGCTACTACTGTGGCCTGTGTTTTGTTAGCCCAAAAATGGAAAACAAGTGAGGTCCCAACTAAAGAAGAATGGCAACTTAAGTTGACAGAATATGCACAACTCGCAGACTTAACATATAGAATAAGAGAACAAAAAGAACATGTGTTTAAAGAAGGTTGGAAAACGTTTATTGAATATATGGGAAATAATTGTGTATAGCTGAAAACACTGGCAGCATTAAGATAAATTCAACGGTGTAAATAAGTTTTGGTGGATGCAATAATGGAATACCGACTGGTATAGTTTTTGTAAAATATGCAGGGGTTTATGATATGTAAAAGGAACCATGGAAAGAGAAGAAGGGAAGTCACTGATATCTTAAGGATGTAAATGAGTATCTTAAGTTGTAAAACAGAAAACTTAATAAAAATTGCAGTGGATGCTCAGGTTGCGAACGTGATCCATGTGGGAGGCACGTTTGCAACCTGCATTGTTTGCAACCCGCAGCGCCGTGTCTGCACATGCTCAGCTTGTGCTTCTGCACACGTGCAAAGTACGATTTAGCGCTTCTGCGCATACACAACTGCCAAAACCCGGAAATAACCTGTTCCGGTACTTCTGGGTTTCGGCACATCCGTAACCCAAAAAAAGGCAACTGAAAGCGTCTGTAACCCAAAGTATGACTGTATATACACAAAAAAAGAGAGAAAGGTTTAAGAGCAGTGCTTCCCAAAATGGGCGATATCACCCCCTAGGGGGCGCTGGAATGATCCAGGGGGTGGTAGTAGCCTCAGGTGCAACTGGGGGGGGGGCATTGAATAAAAAAGGGGGGTGATAGAAGCATAAAGAAAGAAGAAAATAAAAGAAAATTTTGAAAAGCTATGTTTCATCTGTTGTGTAATAACACTTGGCACCAGCTTGGGTGCTATTGCAGGACTTTGACACCTCCCCTGGATCCGACATCCATCTTGGAGGTGAGGGGTTTTCCTGGTAGATTTCGGGGGGGGGGTGCTGAGTAATTTTTGTGTGAAAAGGGGGCGGTAGGCCAGATAAGTTTGGCAACCTCTGATTCAAAGGCTTAATTATTCAGATCAACACTTTGAATTTCTCAAAAGTACAACTGGCAAATTCTTCAACTTTTGTTTTCAGAGGAGGGATCTCCCCTTCACCAGATTGATTTGGGGCCAACAGAAACTTATTTTCTCACTGTTGAGCCGCTGGCCGAGAGCTCATGCCCAAGTCTTGTATGTCTGTGCTGGCAGCTCCCATTTACGTCTGGTCAGTGGGAGAAGCAAACACAAGCTCAGGGTTCAGGCAATAGCAGCTCCCCCGCTTTCTGCCCTTCTTCCATCGTGCTGCCCATCGTGTTCACAAGATTTATTTCACAAGGTTTACAAACCACTCGATCGTAACAAGGCCTCAAAGTGTTTTGCATAAAGAGGAAAACAATAGCATTATCAGCAGAAAACAGTTAAACACAACTATTAAAAATGTTCAGAAAATAATTGAAATCAACGATAACATAAAAAACAAATAAAGATGCATGCCAAGATTGTGGACATCTGGATAGAAAAAAGTTTTCAGCAGGTCAGCGGTGTAGCGTGGGTTGTCAGCACCCGGGGCAAGGCAAGTAATTTGCGCCCCTAACCCCTAACCTGCCGCCGCTGCCAGCTTCTTCTTGCTGCTGCCTGGGCTGGGGTATTTACGGTAAGGTAGCCACGGCGGCGGCGGCGGCGGGTCCGTGTCAGGTGATCTGAGGCGAGTTGTTGTGGTTATTGGGTTGTTTTTATTTTGATTATCTATTTTGTGGTTTTATACTTCAATTTTGTTCTGTGAACCGCCCTGAGACCTCTGGGTAAAGGGCGGAATATAAATTCAATAAATAAAAGTAAAAATAATAAAGGGGCCAGTTGGAGAGGCTTTACTGGTATCCCTTGTCTGTTTCCTCCCCCTACACTTAAATAAAAATCTCCAAATCCAAAGAGATCCATAGCTGGGAATGTTGAAAACAAAGCTGAACTAGGAAAATGTATTTCGGAGCATTTGCTTGACTCCTCATTCCCTTCCCCCTTCAAATCCCATACACACACACACACACACACACACACACGCGCGCGGACACATATATTCCTTATCAGTCAGCAAATTCTTTGGCTTCTATGGCTGCTTTCGCATATCAAAGATCTGGCTCCTACTCAGGCTGTTGTGGGCTTTCTTTTGTATTTTATGTCTTACAAATCCCCACAAGCAAATGATTGCATGCTTTTATGTTCATGTTGAACTTTGGAAACAATGACTCAGTGCCTACTAAAGCTGGAATGGATACTTGCAAATATCCAACTGTTCACTAGTATTTTAAAGTTTTGCAAGGCAAATTTTGAATGCAAATTTTAAACTTGAAAGGGAGAAGAACTACATGCAGCAGCACAAATATTTCTCCCCTTGCCCCTTGCCCCTTGCCCTGCTCTCTTCCCCTCACCTGCTTTCGGGTCAGCAGATCTAAGTGTTCCGATTAACACACACACACACACACACACACACACACACTGCAGACACATAGAGTATTATCTCTGATCCCAAGGAAGTGAGCTTGGGAAGCCTGCACATTCTGCAGGGCATGTTGAGGCCTTTCTGAAGATTCAGGGGACATCCGTGGAACAGAAGATTCTCTGGACTCAGCTATACAACTGCAAATATGACGTTTTAAGTGTGCTTTAAGTGCATTATACAAATGTGGCACTAGATGGCGATGGTGAGCTTCTGGCAAATTCAATGCATATTTTTAAGAAAGAATTTTCACAGCGTTTTTAAAATATGTGTGTGTCTAGATCCCGCTTCTGTCAGACTCTGTCCCGGACCACAGGACATAGCTGTCAACTTACTGATTTGAAAATAAGGGACCAGCAGCCTCGAAAATAAGGGACCAGCAGCCAAAATAAGGGATTTTCAGAGCACAGGTATGTTCAACTTCTGAGCCCCTCCGAGCCAAAGGCAGAAAGCCCAGCCAGCAGCCAAACGAAGCCTCAAGTGGTGGTTCCCACAGAGCAGCAAACCCGGCAAAGGGGATGCAGCAAGGGAAACCACCGTCACCTCTCCGCTGGGAAGCGCTGAGCAAAGGCGAGTCCCCAGGCAACGCAGCTGATTTGATCAGCACAAGGCATGCAAGCTCCACCTCCAGTCGTTCTTAGACTCCTTATTGGGTGAGCAACGCAGCCAAGCAACATGGTTGGAGCCTCCCTCCTCCCTGGCCGGCAGGGAGGGAGGGAGGGAGAGGAGCTGCTTCCTTTGAAACCCGGGAAATTTAAGGGACATCATCAATAAGGAACAGCAGCGGGACACAGCGCTGGGATAAGGGACTTTCCCGCCAAATAAGGGACGGTTGACAGCTATGCCACAGGAATGCAGGCAATTTGAGGCTTCTGGAAAATCTGCTCATATAAGTTCCCATATCTTCTCTGCTGGTCCTTGCCTGACTCAAAAAAGACCCATCAAGAACAAAGCAGCAAACAGTGTAAAACTGCAGGCTAGAGTAGAACCCCTTTAAGTACTACCCAAGATGGTGCTTGGGTGCTCTCATTATTAGGTTCACTCCTTGATATTGGGTCTCATTTGACCTTGGTAACTCAGTGAGGCCTGCTGACATAAGAAAAAAAGAATAGCTGGCTGGATCAGGCCCATCTTGTCCAGCATCCTGTTATCACAGTGGCCCACTGGATGCCTGTGAGAAACCAGGGAGCCGAAGCAATTTCCATAGTTTGACTGTGCACTGCATGGAGAATGTGCTGGGCCCGGGGGTAACCCGAGCAACGCAGGTCCAGGTCCAGTCCCGAATCCAAGGGTTCCGTGAGGAGTCAGTCCGATAGGGCCAAGGCTGGAAACCAGGCAAGGTCAGGCACAGGGTCTCAGGCAGGTTCTGGCAAACAGCAACATTGCTCCCGCAACCTGGGCCGGGGACCAGCAGCCTTTTATGTTTGTCAGGGTAATGGCTGGTTCTGATCCCCCGGTGACTCGCCTCCCTGTCTCACCCAAAGGCGAGCACTCCTCCTGCGAGTACTCAGGTCTCTCCTTCTCTCAGACCTCAGTCTCTGCATCTCGGGAGACATTGGTGGGTTACCAGACCCAGAGGCCGCCTCAGCCCAGCTGGTAGTGGAGCAGCTGTAAGTGATTGCCCAGCTGGAGACAACAAGGTAATCCCCGCATCTGGAGCCAGGGCAGGCTCAGGCCCCTGACTCGGCCCAGCTGGTGCTTGTTGCAGGGGAACCAGTGCAGACTGGGGCTCTTCAGAATCAGGCCCCAGACTAGGTTCAGATGCCGCCTGAGGCAAAGGGTCCGGTGAGGACTGAGACTCCTCTGGCTCCGAGTCGAAGTCGCAGGCCATCACAAAGAGGTGCTTTCTTGTGCATGCCCTAAATCTTCCAAGAAAACACTTGCCCTGCCAAGTTCTTCATCATCATCACCACCATCATCATCTTTATACTCCAGCCACTCTGGGTGGCTTCCAGCACATATAAAAACGTAAGAAGACATCAAACGTTAAAAACTTCCCAATACAGGACTGCCTTCAGATGTCTTCTAAAAGTTGTGTAGTTCTTTATCTCATTAATAATAATAAATTATTATTATTATTATTATTATTATTATTATTATTATTATTATTATTAATACCCCGCCCACCTGGCTGTGTTTCCCCAGCCACTCTGGGTGCCTCCCAACAGAATATTAGAAATAGAATCAAACATTAAAAACTTCCCTAAACAGGGCTGCCTTCAGATGTCTTCTAAAAGTCAGATAGTTGTTTCTTTCCTTGACATCTGATGGGAGGGTGTTCCACAGAGTGGGCGCCACTACCGAGAAGGCCCTCTGCCTGGTTCCCTGTAATTTTGCTTCTCACAGTGAGGGAACCAGCAGAAGACCCTCGGCGTTGGACCTCAGCGTCCGGGCAGAATGATGGGGTTGGAGAAGTTCCTTCAGGTATACTGGGCTGAGGGCTTTTAGGGCTTTAAAGGTCAGTACCAACACTTTGAATTGTGTTCGGAAATGTACTGGGAGCCAATGTAGGTCTTTCAGGACCAGTCTTATATGGTCATTGACATCTGATGGGAGGATATTCCACAAGGAGGGCACCACAGCTGCCAGATAAGACAGGGAACTGGTGGCCCTCTGTCTGGTTTTAGACTCTATCTAACATCATCCCTGACTGTTGACTATACTGCCTAGGGCTGATGGGAGTGGGAATCCAGCAAAATCTAGAGGGAGGCAGGTTTGCCCATCCATTCCCTAGGCCGTTGCAAAGGTACCACAACAATTTCACATACTTGTATGTAGCATTCCCATCATGAACAGGACAGAAGAGTTTGGATTTGATATCCCGCTTTATCACTACCCTAAGGAGTCTCAAAGCAGCTAACATTCTCCTTTCCCTTCCTCCCCCACAACAAACACTCTGTGGGCTGAGAGATTTCAGAGAAGTGTGACTAGCCCAAGGTCAACCAGTAGCTGCATGTGGAGGAGCAGGGAAGCGAACCCGGTTCACCAGATTACGAGTCTACGTTGCATCAGGGTGGATGTCTCTGAAGTTACTCAGTAAGAAGCAGCAAAGCAAAGGTTAACACACAGGGATGTATTGGAATAACAACAGCGATTCGGGCTGGCTGCCCAGTGGCATCCCTGCAGCAAGGTCAGCTTCCCACCCACCCCCTTTATGCTGTTCTTCCATGCCAAGACTGTGTCTCAGACCGTGGGGCCTGTGGGGAGCAGCCTGCCCGCCCCAGGCATAACACCGTGGAGTGTTATGAAGTGCCCAGTAGATGTAGCAAATGATCCATTTAATGCCTGATGGGCTTGTGTGAAATCTCTTTATCCCTGAGCTGCAATTCTGGAGGCATTGGGGAATGGAAACAGCCATAAGTTCCAGCTGTTACTTCCCCCCCACCCTCCCCTCCAGGTTTACAAATCCCCAGGATCTTCTTGCTTCGCTGATCAATTTAAATGATAACAGGTTGAATGTGTTTTCCTATCGGGCTGTTGTCCTTGCTACATTTCTCCTCCTTTTTAAAAAATCCAGTATATACCGTGTGTGTGTGTGTGTGTGTGTGTGTGTGTGTGTGTGTGTGTGTGTGCATGTGGTGTGCATTGCGTGAAGACCACTGGCTCCCTCCCAGGCCTAAGTGCCTCGAGAATCCCCCCCCCCACTCCATTGCGAAAGTTGCACTTCTTTTATTTAAAGCTCTGCATTGTCTTGATGGCAAAGCCTTGTTGAAATCGAGCCTGGCCTGGATTCACAGAGGCAGTTTTATTATCTCCTAAGCCCCCTTAAGCCTCGCGACAGGTTAATGCTCTTCTGTATCTGCATCTTCTTTGCCTCTCTCCTTCTCCATCTCTCTCCTGCCCCCCCCCCACGCCCCCCGCAAAATCTCTATTTCTCTCTCTTTTCCCCAGAGGCAGTGTGTTACTGTGTTACTAGGAGAATCATCCTTTTGCTTTGGCAGCACAATTTTCGTTTTCTGCTTCTACCAATTGCCACAGAGTGAAAGCAAAAGAAAAGGGGGGGGGGGAGAGAGAGAGGAGAAATCCCCACTAAGCCGGAATGCTTCACAGCTGTGGAAACCTATAATAACTTCTGTCGGATTACAACTACATCAAAGGTATTATATGTCCCTGAGTAACACATATTTACTGGGCTTTTCAACAGCTGTGTAATTAGTTCTGGATTACTACTCCCCTCCAACACATCCTTAAATAACCATATTTCAAAAACTTGCATATATTCAAAGAAAAGGGAGGGCTTTCTCATCCCGCCCCCCCTGCCTGTAACGATTAATCCCTCCGTTCCTGAGAGATGGTAAAATGCCATCCTCATTATTCTTTATTATTTACCTAACACTTTCATATGCAAAACTGCTTGGTGATACCTGATTGAACTTCTTGCAACAATGGTGGAAGGTGGGCCCTCTCTATTCTGTAGGGCTGCCATTTGTGTTACTTTCCTGGACATAACCAGGAATCGGGATGCAAAATGGCATCTGGGCGGATTTTTGCTGAATCGGAAAAATGTCTGTGAAAACCCGGATGTATGGCAAGTGGGGGAGGTTGTTTTTGTTTTGTTTTTAAATGCTTTTAAAATCAAAGAAAAGCCCCCAAATGATTTTTTTTGGGGGGGGGTGTTCCCCGCCCCCATGCAAAAAAAACACAAAAAAAACCACAGAAAAAACAGCTCAAAAACTTTGTCCGGATTTTTGCAGAATATGGCAACCCTACTATTACAGTCATCCTTGAGCTGATTTGCACACAAACACGTCTTTATAGCACAAGCAACACATTACAGTGGTACCTCAGGTTACATACGCTTCAGGTTACATACGCTTCAGGTTACAGACTCCGCTAACCCAGAAATAGTGCTTCAGGTTAAGAACTTTGCTTCAGGATGAGAACAGAAATCGTGCTCCGGTGGCACAGCGGCGGCAGCAGGAGGCCCCATTAGCTAAAGTGGTACCTCAGGTTAAGAACAGTTTCAGGTTAAGAATGGACCTCCAGAATGAATTAAGTTCTTAACCCGAGGTACCACTATAAATGGAAACGGAATCAAATGTCTCCCCTGTCCATATCACCAACACTTTGAATTCTGTCTGGCAAGCTTTGAATTCTGAATTCAAATTGGCAAGCGGCGCTGGCATTGCAGGGCACATTTGATGGGACCCCTGACGTGAGCACCCCCTTGCTGCTGCCACTGTTGCATTCTGGGACCAGCAGAAGTTCCCAAAGGGTCATCAAAGGTTCCCCCGGCATAGAGCGGATTGCAATAATCCAATCTGGACACAGCTAAGGCGTGCGTTCTCATGAGCGTAAGGGCTGATTCGTATATGCTGGGATGGAAGAAGCTAAGCATCTCTCGGCCTCTTCAATATGCTTTGAGTAGCTCATTGATGAGGAGGCAATTTGGGAAGAGCTCGTCAGAGGAGGGGGGCACACATAACACCCTTTTATATGTTCCTGCCAGCCGTGGGTCTGCAAAGGCATTTGGGATGGCAGCTGTCCCCCGTCCCTCTCCCCATCCCTGGTTAGGCCACTGCATTCTCTTGGCACAATGGGGAAGGAGGCCGGAGGGGAGGGGAAGCTCGTGCCTCCCCAGGAAAGGATAAAGGCTCCATATGGCTCGTGCCTCAACAGATGCTCTTTCAGGGTGACCCTGCATCTCTCGCACCACCTCTGCCGCCCCTCCCACCCATTGCCTGGACCTCAATCACTGCACACCTGACAGGCATTCCTCACAACCTTGTCTCCGGTTTGCCCTTCTTTCAGGTCCTATAGATGCTGATAGACACTCTCTAGGGAAAGAGCTGGAGGTCCGACGGCAGCACCGCTTTCTCTGGGAATGTCCCTGCCGCGTCCCTGAGCACACTTCCACTTTCATTCCTCCACAGAGCTTTTGTTCTGCATTGGTCCCACACGGCAGGGACAAAGATGAGATGCTGAGCTTTAAAATTACCTTCAGGGGGTCTGAAAGGCTGCTTGCTTTGTGAGCCCAGTTGGGGTTGCGGGAAAAACGTGGTTCAGTCCACATGTAAAGACCAATCTACCCAAGGCCACATTCACACTGTACATTTAAAACCCTACGATATCGCTTTAAACAGTCCCAGGTGCTCCCCAAGAATTCTGGGAGATGTAGTGTGTTAAGAGGGCTGCTGAGATTTGTTTGGAGATCCTTATTCTCCTCCCAGAACTTCAATTCCCAAGGTAGTTTAACCATCAATCCCTCTTCCAAGGGAACTCTGGGAACTGTAGCTCTGGTAGGTAAATAGGGGCTCTCCTAACCACTCTCAGTGCTTTAAACAAACTACAGTTCCCAGAATTCCTTTGGGGAAGCCATGACCATTTAAAGTGGTATTGTAACACTTTAAGTGTTTGGTGTGCATGTAGCTCAAGTGGTAGTCGGTGAAACACTTCTCTGAATTTTGCCATGCAGTTCTCCAGCCCAACAATGTGTGCAAAAATGTATAAAGTGAGCAAAAAAGAGAAGCATTATATTGGGGGTGGGGGGTTGCTTGCAAAAGTATTTAAGTCAGACAAAATTGCATGCAAAAATGTGCGTATTACGAGACACTTGCACAAAAATGTTGACGCCCTGTCTACTCCAGCCTCCATCTCCCTCTTTGTCTCCCCAGGGTTGAATTCTAGATTGTTTCCTCCTTGGGGCAGACACCTGTCCTCCTGTGTCCTGTAAAGTGTGGTGCATCTTGACGCTGCTATACAAATAAGCAGGCAAATATATCAAGTCCTTGAGTACAGCCACAGCCCTACAGTGCTCAGGATGCAGCCACCCCTTTGGAATTAGGACGGCATATTCATTCATTAAAAACTGACAAATTCCTTATTGCCCTTTTTGGCACCTCAGCACATTGGAGTATCTGTTTTCTGTGCATTGGGTTAAGAAGTGCTGTCCCTTTTGGGATGATCACAGTCATTAGGAAGTCCCCACTCCCCCGTCCCTGCAGATATTTGCATTGGCCCCGCATTCAGGCTTTATCCTGGGCCTCCTGTCATTCCCAATGTTTTCTCCTTCGTTTGGATTTCAGAAAGTACAGTTCCAGCAGGGGGGTCATTTGATTTAATTTTTGCAAGTTGCCACATGCATTGATGGATGCTATGTGCATAATTGTTAACAATAAGGATAGTTAGCAAATCTTGTTTTGTGCTGTGCTGGTTCTCAGGACCCCCGCAGATTTCCTAGCAGGAATGGCAGTGATTAGGTCATTGCACTAGGGTGAGAACATAAGAAGATCCCTGGTGGATCAGGCCAAAGGACCATCTCTTCCGTCATCCTGTTCACATAGCGACCAAGCAGATGCCTTTGGGAAGCCCACAAGCAGAACCTGGGGGGCACCAGCCATCTTCCTACCTGAGATTGCCAGCAATAGCTATTCCGAGGCATCCTGCCTCCTACAACAGAGATAGAATGCAGCTATTATGGATCGGGAGACCCAGGTTCAAATCCCCCACTTGTCCATGGAGCTCATTGGATGACCTGGGGCGCTAGTCAATTGTTGCTTCCAGACAATCTGTCTATCGACCTAGGCTATGCACTCATTTTGGTTGGAGCCCAAACTGAATTGAGCATATGGGCTTCGACTGAATCGAGTGGACACATCCCTAGATTGCCCCAGATTGGGCCTCACATCCAACATCTCTGGAAAGAATTGCTGAAAGCTAATTCGTTTTAATCTCTGCCTGTGGCACATCTTCTTAAATACATTGTTTCCTGTTTCCCATGATCACCTGACTTGGCTATGCCAGAGGTGTACCCAGGAACATAGGTGTCAGGGTCTGGACTGAGGAAGAATGGTGGGGACCACCTCCTCTTCTCCTGAACCTTCCTGAGAACAGGAGGACAGCATAGAATTAGAACAGTGGTTTGCAGAAGGGCATAGTTCAGAGGCTGTAGAGGGGAGGAGCTGGGAAATATTGGGAGAGGAACAGATCAGCTGACGCAGGGATGATGTAGAATAGGAGAGATGGAGTGCGTGGGACTTTACTCGGAGCAATGCTATTATTCAAAGAGAGACCAGATTCCTTCCTTCCTTCCTTCCTTCCTCTCTCTCTCTCTCTCTCTCTCTCCCTCTCTCTCTCTCTCTCTGCAAATTGAATTAGTGATTTGGTAAGAGCTCTTCTTGTTTATCTGCTTCTTGGCTGCTACCATGGGAGGGATCAGATTCCCTGAAGCCTGACAATAGGATGCTGACTGGCCCATCTAGCTTAGTACTGTCTACAGTGGCTAGCAGTGGATTGCCAAGGTTTCAAACAGGGACATCCCCCAGGTTGGACCTGGAGATGCTGGGGAATGCACTTGGTAGCATGCGCTGCGACAGGGAGCTGCGGTTCACTTTGAAAGCAATGGGAGTTACTGCTCACAGCAAACTATGGCAAGTTCTTAAAGAAATGGGAGTGCCTGATCACCTCATCTGTCTCCTGAGAAATCTCTATGTGGGACAAGAAACTACAGTTAGACCTGGATATGGAACAACTGATTGGTTCAAAATTGGGAAAGGAGTATGACAAGGCTGTATATTGTCTCCCTGCTTATTTAACTTATATGCAGAATTCATCATGCGAAAGGGCGGAAGAAATATCAACAACCTCAGATATGCAGATGACACAACCTTGATGGCAGAAAGTGAGGAGGAATTAAAGAACCTTTTAATGAGGGTGAAAGAGGAGAGTGCAAAATATGGTCTGAAGCTCAACATCAAAAAAACGAAGATCATGGCCACTGGTCCCATCACCTCCTGGCAAATAGAAGGGGAAGAAATGGAGGCAGTGAGAGACTGTACTTTCTTGGGCTCCATGATCACTGCAGATGGTGACAGCAGTCACGAAATTAAAAGACGCCTGCTTCTTGGGAGAAAAGCAATGACAAACCTAGGCAGCATCTTAAAAAGAAGAGACATCACCTTGCCAACAAAGGTCCGTATAGTTAAAGCCATGGTTTTCCCAGGAGTGATGTACGGAAGTGAGAGCTGGACCATAAAGAAGGCTGGTCACCGAAGAATTGATGCTTTTGAATTATGGTGCTAGAGGAGACTCTTGAGAGTCTCATGGACTGCAAGAAGATCAAACGCATCCATTCTGAAGGAAATCAGCCCTGAGTGCTCACTGGAAGGACAGATCTTGAAGCTGAGGCTCCAATACTTTGGCCACCTCATGAGAAGAGAAGACTCCCTGGAAAAGACCCTGATGTTGGGAAAGATGGAGGGCACAAGGAGAAGAGTCGGACATGACTAAATGACTAAACAACAACAACAAAGCTTCCAATGCAGTGACAGGAGATTCCTTGTGGTCCTCAGAGAACTTGCAAAAGCCGGTCAAGTACACTGCAGAAAAAGAAGCAGTGTTTCTCATTCCTCTTGAGTGACGGCTAGTTTGAAGCCTGTCTGGCCCAAGGAAGGATGATTGATCTCTCCATCCCTCTTTACTCTCCATTGTTCTGCTCTCTGTTTCCTTGAGGCTTCCATAGGCTGAGACCACACCGGCTGATGGCCTCCTTCAAGAGCCCTTTAATGAATTAATGCCTTTCCAAATGGATCTGAGCTCACGGAAAGGAGATGCACGCCTAATCCTAAATCACTTGGAGCCACTTTTTCTTTTTCTTTTCAGGCTCTATCGATTTCAAGTGCCAGGAAGCTTTGCAGTCTTGCCTTGATCTGATGGCTATTGCATTATATATCCTTTGCAGCATGCAGTGGGATTTAATGGCGCCAAAAATGTAATTTCAGCACAAACTCCAAAAGTCATTAGGACTTCATCTTTTCCTTGCCAAATGTAGCAGCTGAGGCCTCTGCACAAGAGATGGTCATTGAAACACTTTCAAAGAACATGCTCCCCCAGCTGCAGATAAATTTGCCTTGAGAATTCCTGCAATGCTGCCGGAATCATTGGTGGCTATACCAAGATCTACTAAGGGTGGAAGGAGCTCCAGTTTATGAAGACGGTAAAAGTAAAGGTAAAGGGACCCCCGACCATTAGGTCCAGTCGTGACTGACTCTGGGGTTGCGGCACTCATCTCGCTTTATTGGCCGAGGGAGCCAGTGTACAGCTTCCGGGTCATGTGGCCAGCATGACCAAGCCACTTCTGGCGAACCAGAGCAGCACACGGAAACGCCGTTTACCTTCCCGCCAGAGTGGTACCTATTTATCTACTTGCACTTTGTGCTTTTGAACTGCTAGGTTGGCAGAAGCAGGGACCAAGCAACGGGAGCTCACCCCGTGGCGGGGATTTGAACCGCCAACCTTCTGATCGGTAAGTCCTAGGCTCTGTGGTTTAACCCACAGCGCCACCCGTGATTAATGGCTGGGATTGTAGTACTGCCAGTGCTTTTTCCCGGGGGCGGGGGCAGGGTGGAAGCTGCCAGTTCTCCAATTCTTCACCCTCCCCAGGAACAACATGAGGCTGAGCCTCCATAGGCCAGCTGAGTCAGGTGTGAGTGAGATGGAAGATCAGACTTCACCACTTAAGGTTTGGGGTGGGGTGTGGGGGAGAGATGCCCCTTTTAATCCAGCCACATGTTGATGATTCCTTAGAAATAAAAGGCGGGGGAACTAGAAAATGAATCTAGCACAGCCCTTTGCCTGGTGCTCTGTTTTTGAGTCATGGCATTGGGTGGTATGTGTGTGTGAAACCATCTCCCCCTCCTAAAATGGTGCAGCCCATTCTTACCTCCTCAGTGCTTCCCCCCTTAAAAAAAAGTTATTTATACTTTTCAGGTTTGTACATTTCACTAATTTTACAATCATTTTGACATTTCAAAACTTGACTCCCTTCCCCCTCTTTCTGCAGTTCCTTAAATCTATTTTTAATATCTTCTGCTCATCCAAATTAACTTAATTTGCTCATTCATTCATCTTCTTCATTCATCTACTCTTATGAAACTGCAGGTGATTACGATAATCCTGCCAATGTTCTTATCTGTTTACAATTCATCTGTAAATATTCAATAAACCATTTCCAATCTTTTATTAAAAAAAAAGTTTGTCATCTTGATTTCTTATTCTTCTGATAAATTTTGCCATTTCTGCACATTCCATAAGTTTCTGTATCCCTTCTTCCCTTGTTTAGGGAAGTTTTTCATATTTAATGCTGTATTGTTTTTAACACTTGATTGGAAGCTGCCCATAGTGGCTGGGGAAACTCAGCCAGATGGGCGGGGTATAAATAAATAAATTATTATTATTATTATTATTATTATTATTATTATTATTATTATTATTGCTGGGACTCTACCTCCTCAGTGCTGTCGCCTCCTCGGTCATCCAGGTGCATAGACAGGGCAGCTATCTTGCTCATTTCTCCTCAGCCCAGGAAAGTCATGGCAGTGTCTCCCTCCATAAGGGGAGCGCGGACCCGAGGGAGGGAGGGGAGAAGCTCTCACCATACTGGGTGGGCTCTGGGGCTGGCTGAAAAGTGAAATTCCCCACCCAGCCTGGCTCTGGGCGACATAGGACATTAGAAGCCTGCTTCCTGCTTTTATGTAACAGTAGTAGAGCTGGGGTATGCACGGTGCCATAAATGATCATAGGAACTTCTTATGTACTGAGTTGAATAGGATCCAAAATGCAGCAGTCTGGTTGGTCCTAGAACAATAGGATTCAGAATGCAGCAGTCTGATTGGTCCTAGAACAATAGGATCCAGAATGCAGCAGTCAGATCGGTCCACAGGAGCCACCCAATCCAGCTCCAGGTGGAAGTGAATCCGCAACCTGATTGGCCTACAGGAGAATCCCAGAATTAGCCAATCACGTGGGGCCCATTGTGTAATTAATGTATGTAAAGCAGACATTTTGGGGGAACTTCCATTCCTCCTCACCACTATGAGCTGAATAAAGAGCATGAAATCCACACTCGACTCCGAGTATATTTCAGAACTCTAGAAGGGGCACAGACCATCCCCCAACCCAAACTATTTCGTTAAGAAAATCCCCAAACTCGGTTCCATGGGTGACTCTGGGTCATCTCTCTGTGGTAGCTTACCTTCAAGTTTTAAGTGTCTGTACACTTATCTCATTTATACATTTTAAATTTATTGTTGTACATTGTTTTATATGTTTGTTTTCCTTCTGGGATTGTACCCCCAAGTGTGTTATGTTTTATAAGCTGGTCTCTTACCGTAATCTATCTATCTATCTATCTATCTATCTATCTATCTATCTATCTATCTATAAGGGGCCACTATTCAGCCAGGCCACAGTTCTACAGCATAACTTGGCATGATACCAGTAATTCATCCCTAGAAGATTTGCCATATTAGGTGTTTGGGTTGTTGTTGTTGTTGTTTTTTTAAAAAACCCTATTATGTTCTTGGTCTCTGACACGTCAAAAGTACAGTTGGCTGCAAATAAACAGCTGCTTAAAAAGTGGCCAGCATCAAAGGAGGAAAGCCTTTCGTTCTGACGAGTGCTTCAAGATCATGGCGCGTCATTTGGTTCAGCAGGCTTTGGCAATGCTCCACTTTGCACGCAGCGATCCAAAGAGGTTTGGAGCTGACACTGATTTAGTCCCTGCGCTGCACCAAGGACACTATTAGTGCCGTGTCACCAGAGCCAGAAAGCTTTGGAAGCCTGCAGGCTGCGCACAGAAAATCATCATCTCCATGCTCCAAGATGTGGAAGGGAATTAATGGGATTAAGCCTTGCTTTGGCTCAGAGTTCCTGGGCAGGGTTGATTTCTGCAGAATGAATTCAGGGTCTTGTATTCGTTCTTATTATCCAACAACACTAAGTAAAGGGAAGGGCCTTTCGACAACCTGTTGAACTCGAACTCTTGAATTTTGAAAGTTTTGTTGAAAAATTCACTGTTGACGGACACGTTAAAGAGAAATATAGACTGGCCCTGATCCAGCGGCATGCACTTCCAGCAGCCAAGGTTATATGCACATAACTCAATAAATCTTAACTGCAGTCCAGCAACCCAGAAGTAGATTGAGTCAATTGTAGATCATTGTTTAGGGCTAACCATGCAACCTGCCTAGCCCTAACTATGAACACAGAAGTGCCAGTTCTCTTTATGTATGAACTCCTAAAGTAAAAAGATAAAGGACCCCTGGACGGTTAAGTCCAGTCAAAGGCGACTATGGGGTTGCGGTGCTCATCTCGCTTTCAGGCCAAGGGAGCCGGCGTTTGTCCACAGACAGATTTCTGGGTCATGCAGCCAGCAGGACTAAACCGCTTCTGGTGCAACGGGACACTGTGACAGAAACCAGAGCGCACAGAAACACTATTTACCTTCCCGCCACAGCAGTACCTATTTATCTACTTGTACTGGTGTGCTTTTGAACTGCTAGGTTGGCAGGAGCTGGGACAGAGCAAGGGGGAGCTCACCCCGTTATGGGGATTTGAACCACCGACCTTCCGATTGGCAAGCCCAAGAGGCTCAGTGGTTTAGACCACAGTGCCACCAGTGTCCCACTTATGAACTCCTAACCCAGTTAGGGATATGCACAAAGAAGCTTGCTTTCATTCATATATGGCATCTAGGGATTTCAGCATTGGTACTGTAAGGCACATTTTTGTGTGTGCATCTCAGCAACTTTCAACCGTCAGACTGGGATATTATCTCCAGTGCAACCATAGCAACATAATAAGATGCAAAGCTGCCTTATACCGAGTCAGTTCATTGGTCCGTCTAGTGGCAGTGGCTGTATGTAATGACAGCAGCTAGGATCCTCTGTGTACAAAGATGGAAGGAAGAAGGAGTTCCCAGCAAAGAAGAACGGATAAATAAAGTGATGGACTATGCTGAAGTGGCAAAGCTAACAGCAAAAATAAGAGGACCTAATGAGGATTGTTTTGTGGAAGAACGGAAGCCAATTTTGGAATATTTACCAAAATATTACAGTATGACGAATTCGTGAGCAGGATTTGAGCAAAAGAAGGAATTGGAGATTATCGTATGGTGGTTATGATGTAAGAGAGAGAAAACAGGGGGAGAAATTAAAAACACAGTGGAAAATGGGAGGGGAAGTCAGAAAAAAAAAGTTTATTATGTTTTGGAGTGTATGTGTGAAATTTTTGAAATTTAATAAAATATAATGATTTTTTTTTAAAAAAAATACACTGCCTGGAAGTGGTTCTCCGGGGTTTCAGGCAGATGCCAGAAATCGCACCATGGACCTTCTACATGTAAAACAAATACTCTGCCACTAAGCTGTGGTTCCTTCAACCAGTTTCCACTCCAAGACTGGTAGACTGTGTTCTGGGGTTTCAAGTGCATCAGCTTAGGCTGCAGTGCTGGCCTGCTAAAAGACAAAAGAAAAGTCTTCTTCACACAGCACATAGTTAAGTTATAGAATTAGCTCCCAGGAGAAGTCATGATGGCCACAAACCTGGAGAGCTTTGAAAGGGGTTTGGACAAACTAATCAGGCCTAATCAGTGACTACTTGCCATGATGGTTTTTGTTCTTCCTCCACTTTCTTTCTTTTTTTTTAAAAAAAATACATTTTTATTATTTTTTTTACATATCAGTTCCAACAGTCATACAACATATCTTCTCATCTTATACAATGTTTTAGACTTCCGTCAACACCTCTGGTGATTTTCCGTTTTTATCACTTACTCTGCATTTCCTAATTTTTCTATTACTCTTAATTATCATTAACTAATCATTTTCTTCATAGGCCTTTTTGCAATATTTCAAATAATCCTCCTTACAAAACTTCTTGCAATCCTGTTCATTACAATTACTTTTCAAATAGTTCGTATATTTACTCCAGTCTTCTGAGAATCTCTGGTCCCGCAGGTTTCGAATCCTTCCTGTTAATTTATCTAGCACTGCATAGTCCATCAGTTTCATCCTCCATTCTTCTTTCGTGGGTAATTCTTCTTGGTTCTTCCTCCACTTTCAAAGGCATTAAGCCTCTGAAATTTGTGGGTTTCTGGGAATCACAAATGGGGAGAGCGCAATTGCACTCAGCTCTTGCTTGCAGGTTTTTCATAGGCCTCTAGCTGGCCGCTGGCCTGATTCAGCCATGCTCATCTTCTGTTCCACCTACCAAATCAGTGAACAGTTGCTCTGCTATCTGTGGCTGCTGTTCTCATGGAGAAAGCTGATTTGGGTCCCTAGCTCTTTGCCTTCTAGCTTGTAATTAAGCGCCACTGTGAAGTTGAAAGTGGGGGGTAGAAAAGTACTCCTTGTTTTTCTGCCCCACCCCCCACCCCTGCCTCAGCCAGCAATTAAAAAGCTGCATGTTTTCAGTAACTTGCAAACAAGCCCCACTAAGTCTGCCTTTAATGGGACCAAGATTGTGTGCTAAATAATTGAAGAGAGAAAATGCACTGTGAGTTTTTAAAAGAGAATTTTGTTTTTAAGTAGCAAGACTTTGCTTTGTTTCTGCAGCTGTCATCTGATAAACGAAATCTTTTAAATCAATTGAATCTAACTATATCTGCAGCTGGATAAAGAAATACATCTGAAGGAGGGAGGAAATATGCTCTTAGATAAGGGGTATCCGATGAAACCACTTCTCAAGAAACCCTCACTGGATTTGGACAATCTAAGTAACTACAGGACAGTTGCTAATCTCCCCTTCTTGGGCAAGGTTCTTGAGCAAATCGTTCTTGAGCAAATCGTTACAGACCTGATCCAGGCACTCTTGGAGGAAACTGATTTTCTAGATCCATTTCAATTGGGGTTTAGGCCTGGTATTGGCACAGAGACTGCATTGGTCACCTCTATGTCGGGAAAAAGACAGGGGAAATGTGTCCCCATTAATTCTCCTCAACCTCTCAGCAGCTTTTGATACCATCAGCCATGGTATCCTTCTGGAATGGCTGTACGAGCTCAGGGTGGGTGGGACCATTTTGCTGTGGTTCTGGTCCTACTTGGGTGTATGTTCCCAGAGGGTGTTGATTGGGGAAGGTTCTTCGGTCCCATGGAGCCTTCAGTGTGGGGTTTCTCAGGGCTCAATGCCCTGTGCTGTTTAACATCTACATGAAAACACTGAGTGGAGTTATCTGGAGGTTTGGAGCACGTTGTCAGCAATACCTCTGGGCCCAATGGGAGTACTTTGTAAAGCTTCACACCAGACATTATCACATGTGATATCAGGTGTGGGGCAGTGGGGAGTTGTCCTATGGTGAATAGCCTCATGGGCCAAAGTGGGCTCTTTGCCATGTCTAATTAGGCTGGTGGGTCCCCAGATCCCGACTGCTTCTCCAGACAAAACCCCATCCAAATACGGGAACCCAAGGAGACCCACTGCTCACCAACAGCACCTCCCTCTTGCCTCGATTGACTGGTCCACATCTAGTTCAATATCATTCTGAGTTCAGACTTTCAGTGGGCACATTTAGAAGTGTTTCACATACAAGCTCTTGGAATCCTGGCCTTCAATTGCAAAAATGATCATATGAAAAACCCTGTGGGATGAGGCCAGTGGTCCATATAGCCAAGCATCATGCTCTTGCAGTGGTCAACCCACAACATGTCCCAATGGGAAGTCTGCAAACAGGACCTGAGTGCAACTGCACTCTCCCCTCGCATGGTTTCCAGCCACTGAAATTCAGAAGCATTGTTGCCTCCAACAGTAGAGATAGAGCAGAGCCGTCATGGTATTGAATTGGTCTAATCCTCTTTCAATTGAGTTCTCACTGGAAGGACAGATCCTGAAGCTGAGGCTCCAATACTTTGGCCACCTCATGAGAAGAGAAGACTCCCTGGAAAAGACCCTGGTGTTGGGAAAGATGGAGGGCACAAGGAGAAGGAGACAACAGAGGACGAGATGGCTGGACAGTGTTCTCGAAGCTACCAGCATGAGTTGGACCAAACTGCAGGAGGCAGTGGAAGACAGGAGTGCCTGGTGTGCTCTGGTCCAGGGGGTCATGAAGAGTCGGACACAACTAAACGACTAAACAACAACAACAATCCTCTTTCAAAGTCATCCAACTTGGTGGCCATCGCTGCTTCTTGAAGGAGCAAATTCTATAGTTTAAATATGTGCTGAGAGACTTTCTTTTGTCTGTCCTGAATTTTCCAACATTCGGCTTCATTGAATGTCCATCATTCTCCACCCACTTTCTCCAGGCCATGCATGGGATGTTCCTGTCTCTCCTATAATCTCTCTTGGGATAATTTCCAGTACGGAGAAACTCTCTCGCTATCCTATCCTAATTTACCAATCTGGGCTTCTCACACTGCTAATTACTAACGCCGCCTTGCTTATTACCAACCACAATGGGCTTCTCACATTACCCTGCCCTCATTTTGTGATGATCGCTGTAATTAATTAACAATTACATTAAAAAAAAGTTTGTCCTTATTATATGCAAAACCAATAATGAACATACATATTAAAAGGATAAGGGTGATGCTCCTAAGACCATTAATGCATTAACTTGCTTGCAATCAAAAGGGAGAGGGAGAATCAATGGGAATTCATTATGTGAGTACAGGGCATACAATAGTCAGTTTCCACGTTAGTTGGAAAGACATCAATTCTTAGCCAGATGAATGTACAAACAGGTGCTCTTTGTGATGATCTTCCCTTCAACCCTGCTTTTGGGGATGAACACACAAAACCCTGTCACAAAACCAGCAACAGCACTGATCAGCTGGTTCAGGGGGTGCACTATACAGTGGTACCCCTGGATACGAACGGGATCTGTTCTGGAGCCCCATTCGCATTCTGAAGTAAACATAAGATGCGAATGCGCGTCTGCACATGCGCGGGTCACGTTTCGCCGCTTCCGTGCATGTGCGCGATGTCATTTTGAGCGTCTGCGCATGCGCAAGCGGCGAAACCCGGAAGTAACGCACTCCGTTACTTCCGAGTCACTGTGGAGCACAACCCGAAACTACTTAACTTGAAGCTACTTCAACCCGAGATATGACTGTACATCAGGACATAAGCAGAGCCTGTTGGATAAGGTCAATGGCATCCTGTTTTCACAGTGGCCAACCTGACGCCTATGGGAAGCCTGTAAGGTGGACATCAGCACAACAGCGCTTCCAACAACTGGTACTCAGAGGCATGGTGCCCCGGTGCAAAATTTCAACACCCGGTGCTGTCTCAATACAGCTGTGAACTTCCGTCGCTGGGCTCCACTGAAAACGTCTTCTCCATGTGGACCAGAAAGTGACCTCTCCAGAATACAGAATGACTCTTCTTTTCTTATCTGTGCATGCATACTCTGCCCATTTCCCTCCCTGCCCACATCCCCCTCCACACACACCCGGACTCTGGCAACCCACGCTACACCACTGCTCTGACAGTAGAAGCAGAATATAGCCATTGTGCACAAAACCACCAGTCAGCAACGACCATCATAGCCAATAGTCAGGGAGAGGTCTCGTCCCTCATGATGGGAGTTGTTGAAAACATCTGGAAGACACTTGGTTTTGGGGAAGCCTGCTTCAGTTGATGGGATGCGCACACATTTTTTTGTGTGCATCTCGTCTTCCCCCATGATAGAAAAAGCTGCAATCAGTTTCATATGTTTATTGCATCTTCTGGGATATCGTCTAGACATTTCCAGTAGCTGTGCTCCCCGCAAGCATTGGCCATGCTTTGATACACAGAAGTGCTTCTGAGGGCAGGGTGGAGGAAACTTTCCAGTTCCCCAGATAAGATGGGCAGAAAGTGTGTCAATCAAGTTGGCTCTTTCAGCATCGGTGGAGTCCATGGAACAAGCTGCGTAAGAAGCTAGACACAAACCCTTTATGCGGAAAGGCAGTGAACTCAAGCAGAAATAGCACCAGTGAGTGCCACTCAAAAGAAAACACCCTGGGGTGGGGATTACATCCCCGCTGCCTTGCAGAAAAAGCAGGCTATCACTGCTTCCAACTGTGAACTTTGACACTTGACTGTGCCATACCTGTGGAGTGAGTGACAGGTGATGCGGGAGACAGTCCCCTCATCCACAGAGGTGTGCAGAGGGAGGTTGGCAGATGTCTGAAAGTGAGAGCTGTATAACCCAATAACAGGCTGCATCTTCTCTTTAAGGTCAGAGAAATCCAATTAGCAGAAGATTCAGGGCGGATAAAACTTTGGCAACATCTCAGGTAAATTTGGGTGTGGGTGTGTGATTTTCTCTCTCTGCCCTCTGTCAGGATCTGAGTTTCAGGGTATATGATCTGAAGGTACATGAAGAAGCTAAGCAGACCTGAGTGGGATCAGTGTCTGTAGATGAAGGACCACGTGAGCATGATATGCTCCCTTCGGTCCCACGATGGAGGGAAAGTGGACTGCAGTTTCAAGAGAATTGTTTTCTCCTGTTCTGGAGGGTAGGACATGAAACAATGGCTTCAAGTTACAAGAAAGGAGATTCCAACTAATGATTAGGACCAGACTTTTAGAAGACATCTGAAGGCAGCTCAGTTTAGGGAATTTTTTTAACGTTTGACATTTTATTATGTTTGTATCGGTATTGGAAGCTACCCAGAGTGGCTGTGGCAACTCAGTCAGATGGGCAGGGTACAAATAATAATAATAAAATTATTATTATTATTATTATTATTATTATTATTATTATTATTATTATTATTATTATTATATTATGCAACAAGAACAAGCGATAGCAGGGATCTACCAACAGAATCCATACAGATCAATAGGGCTGTTGTTGTTTAGTCATTTAGTTGTGTCCAACTCTTCGTGACCCCATGGACCAGAGCACGCCAGGCACTTCTGTCTTCCACTGCCTCCCACAGTTTGGTCAAACTCATGCTGGTAGCTTTGAGAACACTGTCCAACTATCTCATCCTCTGTCGTCCCCTTCTCCTTGTGCCCTCCATCTTTCCCAACATCAGGGTCTTTTCCAGGGAGTCTTCTCTTCTCATGAGGTGGCCAAAGTATTGGAGCCTCAGCTTCACGATCTGTCCTTCCAGTGAGCACTCAGGGCTCATTTCCTTAAGAATGGATAGGTTTGTTCTTCTTGCAGTCCATGGGACTCTCAAGAGTCTCCTCCAGCACCAGAATTCAAAAGCATCAATTCTTCGGCGATCAGCCTTCTTTATGGTCCAGCTCTCACTTCCATACATCACTACTGGGAGAACCATAGCTTTAACTATATGGACCTTTGTTGGCAAGGTGATGTCTCTGTTTTTTTAGATGCTGTCTAGGTTTGCCATCAATAGGGCTAACTAGACCCAGTAATATTTCTACACATGCAAGTGAATCTCACTGCAGTCAATCAAAGGCAAGCAACCACACCCTGAGTCCCCCTCAACCTTCTCTCACTGCCTATGTAAACCAACAAATGTATAGAAAGAGAACCTAACCAAATGATGCTGACACAAAAACCTCACTGATATACCAAGTTGGAAAAATGAAAAATTAGTGTGTGGGTTAATCACCCACTCTCTCCCCTCTATTCTCTCCTCGTACCCCTGGATACCATATTGTCTTTACACTGAAAGTAACCAAAAGACTTTATAATTTGAACAACAACAAAGACATTGCACGTTCTTTAGTATTTCATGAAAATCTTCAATAGAAATTGTTTTAAAATAAAAAAATAAAATGTTCAGCATCTTTTCAGGGCATCTCTCCATTCACTGCTTGAGACAAAGTATAAGTGTTAAGTTGTGGGTGAACATATCAGACAACACAGCGATTCTTCAAACAGCTTGTGTTTATTCACAGACCCAGAACAGAACTGAAGGCTTCAGCCAGCCCGCTTATATAGAGCTCCACTACAACGCAACAGTAACCATTTTCTTTAACTATCCAATCACTGAACGTCACTTTCGATCCCTTATTTGCATATGTGGACCTGAGTGAAAACTATCTACAGTATCCCCCTGCTGGCCCAGGGTGAGAACTTCAGTACATAACAATAAGACTGAAATGATTGCTGGCATTTCCAAAGAGGATGGACCTTTTCTTCTGACAGGCTTGTTTCCCCGACCACTACCACTGCTCAAGTAAACTACTCAATGCCTACAAAGGGTTTCCCTCACCCGCTAAGCTCAGCCTTGGCATGAAGTGCCCGTCCCATGCGACGAGCAATCATCCCACAAACAGCCACAAGGCAAGACGGTTCTCCAGACAGTGAAGAACCAAGGTCACCTCTCCTGAAAGGTTCTGAGATTCTGAGGCTATTCTGGCACTTAGGACTTCAATAACCTTTGAGATTACTTTAAAGGTGGGGGCCAAGTGAGAAAAAAGAGCAGGGAGGGGATCAGTTTGGGGGGGGGAATAGTTCTCTAAAGAAATAATCACTTAGAAGCCAGCTAGCTAGCAGCAACCACTCTGGACCTTGGCAGCATCTAAGGGATTAAGGGGCCATTGTTTCCCAGTCAATAAACCTTTACTACAGAAGCTTAATTTGGCGGGGCATTGTGTGGAAGAATTAATTCAATTCACTCTCTCTCTCTTTTGACTTTTTAAAAGCTCTGGTGACTTAGTGGCAGGAGGCTGCTGTGACCCAACAAGGCTGAGTTTGTTGGGGATTGGGTTTGAAAGAGCCGCATGTTGTTGACCAAGTTGGAAAAGAGTCTGAAGGGAGGGCAGGGGCTTAAGAAGTACGAGCTCTGCGCTTTGGCAGTGGATGTGCCTCCCACAACATACTCAGGGTGGTTTTGAACGTTGCCTTGGCTGGATATGCGCCCTCAACAGAGTCAGTGACTAAAGTCAGGCCTGGTGCTGAAGGTCTCCCAGATCAGTCACTGGCTGAGGGCCCCAGAGCTCAGAAAGGACCTTTGCAGGGCCCATCTAGGTGTACAACCACTCAGAGCAGAGGGAGCGGATGGCGCTGTGGTCTAAACCACTGAGCCTCTTGGGTTTGCTGATTGGAAGGTTGGCAGTTTGAATCCCTGCAACGGGATGAGCTCCCGTTGCTCTGTCCCAGATCCTGCCAACCTAGCAGTTCGAAAGCACACCAGTGCAAGTAGATAAATAGGTACCGCTGCGGCGGGAAGGTAAACGGCATTTTCATGTGTTCTGGTTTCCGTCACGATGTCCCATTGCGCCAGAAGCGGTTTGGTCATGCTGGCCACATGACCTGGAAAGCTGTCTGTGGACAAATGCCGGATCCCTTGCCCTGAAACGAGATGAGCACTGCAACTCTCGCCTTTGACTAGACTTAACCATCCAGGGGTCCTTTACCTTTTTACCTTACAACCACTCACTACCCCTTTGAATGGGAGAATCATAGAACTGTAGAGAGGGAAGGGATCCCAAGGGTCATCTAGTCTAACTCCTGCGATGCAGGAATCTCAGCTAAAGTATCCATGTCAGGTGGCCATCTAACCTCCGTTTGAACACCTCCAAGGAAGGGAAGTCCACAACCTCCCCAGGGCGACCATTCCACTGTTGAACAGCTCTTACTGTCAGAAGTTCTTCCTGATGTTTACTCAGGAATCTCCTTTCTTGTAAATGACAAAACAACAGACAGTCATATTTATACATTCCTTTTTATTTTCATTGTATTCATTGGTCCATTCGCCACAGGACTGTGACCTCCCCAGGGGCGCCGACTTATAAAAAATATTGGGGGGGGCGGGGGCCCATACCGACTTATAAAAAATATTGGGGGGGCCCAAGACCTCCAAACCGCTGCTGCTGGGGGAACGAAATGGGCGAGCCCCGGGCTGCCCCGACCTTAAGTGAACCTGTGAGGGCCCGCCCTTTGCGGCAGCCGATTGGCTGCCGCCGTGGGCAGTGAATATTCATGAGCTAGGGGGAATCCCCGCTTCTCGTGGGGCTGACGCCAGCCCCGCGAGATTGTTGATGGGTCGAGAGCCCGCAACCCCACCCCCTCTCTAGATCGGGAGTGGCTTTGTTTTAACTCATTACTGAATGTATTTTAAAAGGTAACTATCGTCAAACAAGGAAAATAAAAAATACCAACATAATTTTGTGATTTTACAAAGCATAATATAACTAATAATTTTCTTAAATTATTGGGGGGGCGGAGCCCCCCCAAACGAATTTTTGAGGGGGCTCGGGCCCCCTCAGGCCCCATGGAGTTGGCGCCTATGGACCTCCCCCTTCTTAATGCCCCTTGTGGCAGGTTCCCCACTGGATTTCCATTGTTCCCCCTGAGTCCCCAATGAATAGACGAAGGAGTTGTGCAGGGAAGGCAACTCTGAAGGAAGCAGCAGCCAAAATAGCAACAGCAGAAGCTGCAGCAGGCAGATTAGAGGGCAGCAGCAGGCTGCGATCAAGCTGTTCTCCTTCTGTCTCCATTTTGAGTATGTTTATCGTACAACGTGCTCTGAAAAGCAAGGAGTGGATGCGTCTCATGTTGAAATGCTGCAAGGAGGCCCATGAAGAGAAGCAACATGGCCACGTGTTGGCCTAGATATCTGTCAGGCCTTCTTGTTGGCATCCATTTGTCTTGAGGTGCAGTGGAGTGTGCCTTTGGAGGTGAAATCAAAGTGCTGTGTTAACAGCACCCAAGGACCTCCCTGGGGTGCGAGCCTAGGTCCTGGGCTGCCCAGACGACAAGACTCACCTCTGGGACTCGCTGATGTGGTCCAATGGAAAGCAGAGCAAGACGTTTGGCACCAGCTTAGCTGCAGGAGTTGCTAGAAGGAGTTGGTATAAGCTGCCTTATACCAGCTGGGACCTTAGGTTCCTCCAGCTCAGTATTGTCTACAGTGGCTACCAATGGCTCTCCAGCTTTTCAAACAGGGGGAAATCACCAGCCCGACCTGGAGTTGCCAGCAATTGAACCATGGGGTAACGAAGAGTCGACTAAACGACTAAACAACAACAGTACTGAAGTTCTCCCCCTGGGCCAGCAGGGGGATACTGTAGATAGCTTTCACTCAGGTCCACATATGCAAATAAGGGATTGAAAGTGACGTTCAGTGATTGCATAGTTACAGAAAGTGTTACAGTTGCATTGTAGTGGAGTTCTGTATAAGCAGGCTGGCTGAACCCTTCAGTTCAGTTCTGTTCTGGCCTGTGAATAAACAAGAACTGTTTAAAGAATTGCTGTGTCGTCTGATATGTTCACCCACAACTTAACAAAACCAGAGGACTCTTGTGGGGAAATCAAATGCAGCACCTCTGAGCTATGGCCCTTCCCCAGGAGTTGTGCGATAAAGATATTTTTCCACATTTATCGTGCTATTTTTGTGATATACAAATGACACGAGAAGACTTGGTATACTTATTTGTATAACGTTATAAAGTTTACGCAGGGCTGCCCTTGAAGCTGACCCAGAAACTCCAGCGGGTGCAGAATGCCGTGGCGAGGCTCCTTATGGGGTCCTTGCCGCGGGATCACATTCATCCAGTGCTTTACCAACTGCACTGGCTCCTGGTGGAGTACAGGGTCAGGTTTAAGGTGCTGGTTTTGACCTTCAAAGCCCTATGCGGCCTAGGACCCTCATACCTACGGGACCGCCTCTCCTAGTATGCCCCACGGAGGACCTTAATGTCCACAAATGACAACACTTTGGAGGTCCTGAGCCTCAAGGAGGTTAGATTTGTCTCAACTAGGGCCAGGGTCTTTTCAGTACTGGCCCCGACTTGGTGGAATGCTCTGTCACAAGAGACCAGGGCCCTGCGGGACTTGACATCTTTCCGCAGGGCCTGCAAGACAGAGCTGTTCTGCCTGGCCTTTGGTTTGGACTCAGTCTGACCCTTATGTTTCCCTCCCCTTATGGTTTTGATCTATGGGCTACTTTTAAAATGAGGCTGCATTTTAAATTGCATTTTAACCTGTATTCTAAATTGAGGTTTTTTCCTATTATGTTTTTACTGTAATTTTACTGGTGTTAGAGCCTGGCTCTGGCCGGGGAGGGCGGGGTATAAATAAAATTTGTTGTTGTTGTTGTTGTTGTTTATAAAACACAATTAAAAAAATCAAATAAAGAGTCTCCTGCAGCAAAAAGAAAAAAAAGAAAGACACAAAGTCCATGTAAGCTTATGTCACAGTAAAGTACAACTAGTTTTTTTTTGGTACTCATTAGGTAGAGTTGCCATATTTCAAGAAGTGAAAATCTGGACACAAACAATTTGTTGACTTCTTCTTTTAAAGAAAATTCCCCAAGTTGGTGAGGTTTTTTTCGGGGGGGGGGGGGGGTAGGACGCCACAATTTTGGGGTTATGTTGCCAAAAATCCAGGACCAACCCACTGCTTTTCGGGAATTCCACCATTGAAATCCCAGTAATGTTTGTGAAAACCCAGACATAAGGCAACCCTACGTTAGGGTATTTGGAAAAGTAGAACCTTGCTTTTTAAAAAATGAAAGAAAGCTGACATTCACAAGATGCTGTACTCCACATCCAACCCTAAATTCCACACTCAAAATTGTTTAGCAATATTTGTGTGTGTGCGCGCAGAATCAAGGCATGCACACAGGTCGTGTTCTGAGCCATTGCAATCATGAGCCTGGCGGCATCCTTAGCATAAACTGTGTCTAGGCAGTGGGGCAGGAGATTTCTTCTGTAAGATGCAGAAGGAAGAAATTGTGGGGTGTGTTCTTGTTGTTGTTTTTTTGCGCTACCCACATGGCAGCCATTGCTTAGGCCTGGTCTCCTGCCGATTGACATAAAACACGCCTGCAAATATTAGCAAAGGTTTAAACAGGAGACCCGCTTAACAATCTGGGCCCCTGAATCATGCCGCCTGCTTTCGGCTGCTTAAGCATTCGATTTAACTTGAATGGGAGTGCTGAGGAAGGTTAAACAGGGCAAGAAAAGACTGCTGGGCTGGGCGGGCGGACAGAGCAGGAAGCTGCTGTGTTTGTGTGCTCATGCCTATGCTCTTTCCACGGCTGGGACCAGAGTCACAAAAGAAGGTGTGAGTAATTTATGAGCCCCATTGTGCAACGGTCGACGTTCGGCTTGTCTGAACAACAGTTCAATGGCTTTTGAGCATGTTGGAAAGGAAGGGCTTGGTTTTGTTTTTTTGAGGGGGGGGGGTTAAAACCAAGATGCTTCTTTGAAAAAGGGTCCTGAAAACTTTTCAAATATCTTTTGTGGGAGTCCCCTGCTCCAATCCCATCAGCTTACAGAAACAGCCATATGGGACCAGGGAGAAAGAAGAAGGCAGAATTTACAGCCAGGCATAAAAGCGCAATTGAAACTTGAATAGGCATTTGGTCCTTGACTTTTCATAGTGTTCTGTCTTCTAACTGGGAGAGGATGTGAGTCTCTGCAACAGCTGCATGACAGCTAGAAATCACTGGATCTTCAAGCTGGAGGGAATCTTCCAGCTGTTGGCAAATGGAGGGAGTGTGCACTAGTGAATCTGTCAATCTCAGTTTCTTTTTCCCCGCGTTCCGTAGATACGTCCACTTATCCGCGTTTCCACATCAGTTTGCATTAAAAGTAAAAAGTCCTCGTGAAAATTAGTCAGTATTTTAGTGCAGATTTATCTATTCAAGTTTGCTTAAGGTGCACTTTTTAATTTTTTATTTTTTGCAAAGCAGTTTCCCTTAGCGGAATGCATTTTCCTATGTCATTTTCACCAATATGTGCACACTTTACTCAAGTATATGGGTTTTTGCACACATTGCCTGGCTGGAGAACTGCACAGCAAAATTCCTGTTTCGGGAAGTTTTTTATGTTTTTTATTTATTTAAATTTTATTATGTTTTTATATGTGCTGGAAACCACCCAGATAGGGAGAGTGTAAATATTATTATTATATATATATATATATATATATATATATATATATATATATATCTCCATTGGGAAATCTGAAGCAAGGTGTCATCAGGATACCCAACACTATTTCTCTATTACAGTCGTACCTTGGAAGTTGAACAGCTGAATTCTCGAATGTTTTGGCTCCTGAACGATCGGAACCCAGAAGTGACTGTTCCAGTTTTGGAACATTCTTTTGGAAGCCGAACGTCTGACTGAGCTTCCTGGGCTTCCAATTGATTGCAGGAGCTTCCTGCAGCCAATCAGAATCCGCACTTGGTTTCTGAACATTTTGGAAGTCGAACAAAGGACAGCTGGATGTATAAAGGGCCCCATTACCTTCAGTAGCTGAGGGCCTCATCAAACCTAAATCCAGCCCTGAATTTGGGGCATCACGTGGCAGGACAAAGCCTCAAACAAACATGTGCTCTCCCAAGCTCACATTCCCAACATGTTTGCACTCCTGTCTCAGCGACGTCTACACAGGCTTGGTCATGTTTCACAGAATGGAAGATGGCAGGAGTCCCAAGGATGTGCTCTATGAAGAGCTGGCTTCAGGCACCAGAGCCAGTGTGGTGTAGTGGTTAAGAGCGGTAGTCTCATAATCTGGTGAACTGGGTTCGCTTCCCCACTCCTCTACATGCAGCTGCTGGGTGACCTTGGGCTAGTCACACTTCTTTGAAGTCTCTCAGCCCCACTCACCTCACAGAGTGTTTGTTGTTGGGGAGGAAGGGATAGGAGAATGTTAGCTGCTTTGAGACTCCTTCGGGTAGTGATAAAGCGGGATATCAAATCCAAACTCTTCTTCAACTCCGTGTTGCAAATATGTCTGCAAAGGTGACATGTAGGCTGGCAAGATCAACCCTGCCATGCAGGCATCCCTCGCATACGACTGCAGTGCCTGGAGACAGGCAGCCAGGTTGGGCATCCATAGCATTGAACAGTGGAGGAATGGACACTGGGAGGAGCTCAGGGAGAAGAAATGCCATAGTGCAATGGCATCAGCACAACCAGGCGCCTTTCTTTGCCCCAGCTGCAACAAAACATGTCTCTCCCGTATCAGTCTCTACACCCACAACAGGCGCTGTAAGTCTCCAATGGTTTGACTCAAAGGAGCACTTATGAGACAAACAGATTTCTCCAAGCAATTTCTCTCTAATACAATGCAATTTTGCATAGTATTTTCAGTAATTCAGAGGTACAGTGGTACCTCGGGTTAAGAACTTAATTCGTTCAGGAGGTCCGTTCTTAACCTGAAACTGTTCTTAACCTGCGGCACCACTTTAGCTAATGGGGCCTCCCGCCACACAATTTCTGTTCTCATCCTGAAGTAAAGTTCTTAACCCAAGGTATTATTTCTGGGTTAGCGGAGTCTGTAACCTGAAGCTTCTGTAACCTGAAGTGTCTGTAACCCGAGGTACCACTGTATGTACATTTCTGTATGGATTCTTTGGATAGAGATCAGCACCCAAAAATTTGGAGAACTGCAGATTTTAGAAGAAAGCTGTGTTTGGGGTCATGTATTTGTGTGAACTGGGTAGGTTCAGTTTAGATAAATATGCAAACTCAACAAATCTCTCCTCCATGCCTAGTTCACACCTTGTAGCAAAATCAAGCTGCGTACAGAATGTATGAACAAGCCCATAAATATACACATAGAGATAAAAACCATGCTTTAGCTTCTGAATAAAAAATAATTGTATGCTTTGTTAGGGAGGGAAAACAGTCATTTTGCAACCTCGTTAACTTTCATTTTCAACAGCAAAAGGGTTAAATGTGGTAATTTAAAATACTAGATTTATGAAACATTTGGCATTCTCAACTCTTCCTAATTGCCCTTTCCTTTCCTTTCCTTTTGCTGGCTGCTGCACTTTTCAAAATAATGTGCAGAACATTTTAATTGTTCCTACATCCTGAAAATGATAGTCGTATTAGATGAGATGTTCCCACTGTGATTCCCATTATCAATTTATTTTTATTTCATTCCGTGTATATTGGCACAAGGGGTTGAGCGCTGCTATCTAATCTGCATATATCAATTTTTAATTGGCAAGGCCAGAACAGCTTTAGCCCCTGAGCATCGGACAGTTGGTGCGGTGAGCCTGAAAGCTCCAGATTGGACCAGGAAGTATGGTTCTCCTGTCAGTTTCCAGTTTCCAATACCTGAAGCTACTGCGGTAGCTCCCATTATGACGTGTACAAACACACCGTTTGCAAGGAACACTTGTTGTTGTTTAGTCGTTTAGTTGTGTCCAACTCTTCGTGACCCCATGGACCAGAGCACGCCAGGCACTCCTGTCTTCCACTGCCTCCCGCAGTTTGGTCAAACTCATGCTTTGAGAACACTATCCAACCATCTCGTCCTCTATCGTCCCCTTCTCCTTGGGCCCTCAATATTTCCCAACATCAGGGTCTTTTCCAGGGAGTCTTCTCTTCTCATGAGGTAGCCAAAGTATTGGAGCCTCAGCTTCAGGATCTGTCCTTCCAGTGAGCCCTCAGGGCTGATTTCTTTAAGAATGGATAGGTTTGATCTTCTTGCAGTCCATGGGACTCTCAAGAGTGTCCTCCAGCACCATAATTCTAAAGCATCAATTCTTCGGCGATTAGCCTTCTTGATGGTCCAGCTTTCCAGCAAGGAACACTATTGTTCACCAATAATTTTTCTCCAAATAATATTCCCCACTTGTTGAACTGAGTATAGTGTATCGTTTGTGTGCGGGATGCTTTGTTATGCTACTCTGGAGCAGAAAACAGTCCTTGCACGAGTTCTTATGAATTCCTTGGCTGAGCAGCTCCTAACGCCCTCTAAGCCACATTAGCAATTCAACTGTGATAGCAGAGACAATCGAAACTTAACTAAGTTGAGTGCATGGCGGCAAATAATCATTTTAATGGGGGAGTCAGCTGCTGGGAGCAGATGTCTGACCTGCCCACTGTTCAAAGGGGAGGGGCAGCTTAAATGGAACATGGCCCCAGTCACACACTATTAAAGGGATGATCTATGGCGCTTGGAAGATAAAGAGACAATAGCAGCGATGGCCCCTGTAGCCTCATTGCTGGCATGTTTTGTGGTCAGATTGCGGCGTGCCTGGCAGAATCTGTGTCTGAGAATTCAAAGCAAAGTTGCTGCAAGGATGTCAATATGATTTGGAGAATTCGGGCTTCATTTGGCAATTGCTTGAAAACAGGGCGTTTCCGCACCTATCTTGGCTCCAACCATCCTGCTGCTAAAAGGATGCTCTCTCTCTCTCTCTCTCTCTCTCTCTCTCTCTCTCTCTCTCTCTCATATGCCTGGTTCCAGGTATTTGCTGGCTGGTAATTCTTCTCACTTCTTGGCTCAGCAATTTAATGGATCTTTGCTTTTGCAGTTCTCCTCTGGATTTCTCAATCAAGTGTTTCCTGAACAGGATAATAATATCCTGCAAACCTCTGTGTCAAAATGTTGGGGTTGGCTTCAGAAGCTGCCATAATGCTGTCCAGATACCTGGAGCAATAGATGTACCAAGGGAAAGAGCTCGCTCACCACTGGCCTTCCCCCTGGCTATAAGGACATGGTACAGCACCACCTAGTGTTTGGCAGTGTTTCATACATAATCCTCGCAGATTATTCCGGGTTTAAAAAATCCACACACAGCTTTATGCATTTCCAAAGGAGCTCAGGGCGGCAAGCAGCAAAACGTTAAAACAGAAAAGGGTGCTCATCAATGGTTCCTCTTCATCCTGGAGAAGAGTGACTAGTGGGGTGCCACAGGGTTCTGTCTTGGGCCCCGTCTTATTCAACATCTTTATCAACGACTTAGATGATGGACTCAAGGGCATCCTGATCAAATTTGCAGATGACACCAAACTGGGAGGGGTGGCTAACACCCCAGAGGACAGGATCACACTTCAAAACGACCTTGACAGATTAGAGAACTGGGCCAAAACAAACAAGATGAATTTTAACAGGGAGAAATGTAAAGTATTGCACTTGGGCAAAAAAAATGAGAGGCACAAATACAAGATGGGTGACACCTGGCTTGAGAGCAGTACATGTGAAAAGGATCTAGGAGTCTTGGTTGACCACAAACTTGACATGAGCCAACAGTGTGACGCGGCAGCTAAAAAAGCCAATGCAATTCTGGGCTGCATCAATAGGAGTATTGCATCTAGATCAAGGGAAGTAATAGTGCCACTGTATTCTGCTCTGGTCAGACCTCACCTGGAGTACTGTGTCCAGTTCTGGGCACCACAGTTCAAGAAGGACACTGAGAAACTGGAACGTGTCCAGAGGAGGGCAACCAAAATGGTCAAAGGCCTGGAAACAATGCCTTATGAAGAACGGCTAAGGGAGCTGGGCATGTTTAGCCTGGAGAAGAGGAGGTTAAGGGGTGATATGAAAGCCATGTTCAAATATATAAAAGGATGTCACATAGAGGAGGGAGAAAGGTTGTTTTCTGCTGCTCCAGAGAAGCGGACACGGAGCAATGGCTCCAAACTACAAGAAAGAAGATTCCACCTAAACATTAGGAAGAACTTCCTGACAGTAAGAGCTGTTCGACAGTGGAATTTGCTGCCAAGGAGTGTGGTGGTGTCTCCTTCTTTGGAGGTCTTTAAGCAGAGGCTTGACAACCATATGTCAGGAGTGCTCTGATGGTGTTTCCTGCTTGGCAGGGGGTTGGACTCGATGGCCCTTGTGGTCTCTTCCAACTCTATGATTCTATGATTCTATGATTCTATGAAAATTCAGAACGGAATAAAAACATATTTAAAAGCACCATCTAGGAAAGCATTTAGGAAACATTTTGAACACCTAAAAGCACTACACGTTTAGGAAAAAGTGGGAAATCCCAGTCCAAACTCGGGTTGTAGCCAGGAATATTGAAGGTTAAGGGGTTAAGTGGGATCTACTCCTAGTGGATTTCAGGCCTGTGGCCACCATTCATGTACTGTGGCTTTTAAGCACATCCTTCAACTTCATCCCATTATTTTTCTGGTCCCCATAAGAACCGGGCTGGATTAGGTGAAAAGGCCAACTCAGGGCAGCATCTTGTTGTCACAGTGGCCAATCAGATGCCTCTGAGAATATGGAAAAAATGGCATGAGTGCAACAGCCCTTGTCTGCTCATGGACCGCAGTAACTGGTATTCAGAGGTATACTGGCTCTGAATTTTTTTTACACTTTGCAAAGAAAGGGGGGGCTGTGGTTCAGTGGTAGAGCATTGTAGAATGTCTCAGTTTCAAACCTTGCATACCTCTCAACTGTCCCAATAAAACTGGGATATCCTGTTTTCTTGCACAAGAGCACAATGGCCAGTTTGGGCGCTACGATCTCGCTCTCCAAAGTGCTTTGGGGGGGGGGCGTGATCTTGTGCAGTGCCCCAAAACACATGCTTTTGGGTGGTGGCCCCAAGAAAAGTTTTATTCAGGGGCATAATCTTGTGTGGGTCACATGACTTGCATGGAAAGATGGTATCTCAGTTTTTCTCCTCAAAATGTGGGAGAGTATATCCTTCGTATCATCAGGTCAGACTGGGAAAAACTTTTGTCTGAAATCCCGGAGAGCTACTTCTGGTCCATGGAGACAACACTGAGATAAATGAACCAAGGACCTGGCTTGGTTTTAGGCAGCTTCTTTGTCTGCCCCAGATATATGTGGCCTGCCGTACAGAACTTTTCTAACACATGTTAGACTATAGTGTCCCTTCCTCTAAGGCCTGGGGCTTCAACATTCAGTTGAAACCACCACCACCCCTTCATTCTCCTTCAATTGTACACTTGGACAGTGTTAAGAGGGATCTTACCAGGTCTGAAGCCTGTGGCAGCTGGGCATAAGAGCTTGCTGGATCAGACCCATGGCCCGTTTAGTCCAGAATTGTGTGTTCACAGCGGCCAACCAGATGGCTTGTGCCCTACCTGCCAAAGGACTTTTACTAATGTATCTGAAGAGCTTGAGTCCTGAGGTCACAAATGCACCATATATTTAAAACATTCTCTACTCCTTTAACAGGTATGGCTCCCTACCCCCTCAAATCCTGGGAACTGTAGTTTGCTAAGAGTGCCGCAAAATTACAGATCTGCGAGGGGTTTCCTAACAACTCTCAGCGCCCTTACCAAACTAGCTTCCAAGATTCTTGTGGGTGGAAGCCATGTCTCTTAAAGTCATATAAGAGTGCTTTGAATGTATGCTGTGAATGTGACCTTAGAGAAAAATACTTTGGGGATATGATCTAGCACCAAACAGAAGCATTTTTAAGTCCTCCTCATTCTACTGTGAGATGCTTTTCCTTGCCCATTGAAACAATCTGAGTTAGATTTAGCGAAAGCATGCCCTAAGCATTTAGAAAAACAACGCTCTCTCTTTTTTGTATATCAAGCTTCGTTGCAACACACAGTCATTGTTTCTGACCAGGTGGCGCTTATAAATTTCAGTGAATATCGGGCCTGTGACAGTTGGACTGGAAATGCACAGCCTTGGAATCTGTCAAACCATCCATCTAAGCAAGAGTGAAAGGAGGAACAATTCTATGCCCTGATTTGCCTGTGCGGTAGCCCTGTTTGCATATGCAAATGTGAGATTTTACAGGCATGCTGGGTGATTGCACATTATTGCCACCCACCTGCTGTGATTTCCTTTGAAAATCTGTCTCTTTTATCTGCATTTTCCCATATACATTATCTGAAAAATAAAGTGTGTTTTCTATCTGCTTCCTTTGGCTCGCTCAAGAACAGCAGCAACAAGCATGTTTAATATTGAACAAGGACAGTGAATCCTTCCTGCGGGACAATTTTATGCTCACAACTTTTGCCAAATTGGCACTTAAGAGTCACGCCCAGCAAATATTTTGAATTTCTGATGTGTTTTTCTTCTTCTTGAAAGTTCCCTATAGTTTTCAGGCCCAACGTTTACGTCCTTAAGCCTCCCTTTAACTTGTCTCCACCTTGAGGACGCCAAGCTGATAACAACAAGCTGGAAAAGACAGCAACAACAGCAACCGGTATCGCAATAAAAAACATTGGGTTTAAAGTGAGGTATAGCAGCTCTGTTGCAAGGAGGCTCTTTCTGAGTGTAACTGAGCAGAGAGGTTTTAATCAGCAGCTTGTACTGTTTTAAACTGTAGTGAAAACAGATTAGTCCTGATATGGAGATGTTCTTTTCGTTTCCCCTTGTGGAAGGGGAGGAATTTAGAGTAGGGACTGGATTCAGAAAAATATATATGTATAGGGCCATGGTACATATATAGACACACATGGTTATAATACACGTATAGGCTCATATGACGCAGGTGGCGCTGTGGTCTAAACCATTGTTTCCCAACCTTGGGCCTCCAGCTGTTTTTGAACTACAATTCCCATCATCCCTGCCCACTGGTCTTGCTAGCTAGGGATGATGGGAGTTGTAGTCCAAAAACAGCTGGAGGCCCAAGGTTGGGAAACACTGGTCTAAACCACTGAGCCTCTTGGGCTTGCCGATCAGAAGGTCAGTGGTTCAAATCCCTGCGACGTGGTGAGCTCCCGTTGCTCTGTCCCAGCTCCTGCCAACCTAGCAGTTCGAAAGCACATCAAAGTGCAAGTAGATAAATAGGTACCTCTGCGGCGGGAAGGCAAACGGCAATTCTGTGCACTCTGGTTTCCGTCACGGTGTCCCGTTGCGCCAGAAGCAGTTTAGTCATGCCTGGAAAGCTGTCTGTGGACAAACGCCGGCTCCCTCGGCCTGAAAGCTCTGCCTATATACATACATAAAATCCGTTTGAAACACAAATATGCCTGCATTGCAGAGGTCTGGACTTGATAACTCTCAGGGTCCCTTCCAACTCTGCAATTCTATGATTCTTTGCAATTATTGCAATAAGAACAGCACGGCACCAACCCATTCATTAAATTCAGTCAGTTCCTGAAAGCCTGTTGGAATCAGAAGGCCTTCTTCACCTGCCAGTGCAAGGACAACAAGGAGGGAGCCTGTATTGCTTCTCCAGGGAGGGAGTTGCAAATCTGGAAGCAGCCACTGAGAAAGCCCTCGCCCACATCCCAAGCACATCTGTGAGGGTGGCTGGGCTGAGAGAAGGGCTTCCTTCAAAGATCTCAGAGCCCTGGCAGGTTCATATGAGGGAAATCTTTCAGAGAGCTTGGATCAATAGGCTAGCTTCTACCCACAATCGCACACCTAGGCAGCCCAGGAATCTGGGGAATATGATTCTGGGGTTCAGGAGTTCCTTTGCCTCCTGAGTCTTGGGTTTAGAGAAGGGATTCTTGCTGTGCCACAGCCAAAAGGAGAGGACCTATGTTTGTGCTGACCTTTAAAGCCCTAAACGGCCTCGGTCCAGTATATCTGAAGGACTTTCTCCACCCCCATCGTTCTACCTGGACACTGAGGTCCAGCGCCGAGGGCCTTCTGGCGGTTCCCTCACTGCGAGAAGCCAAGTTACAGGGAACCAGGCAGAGGGCCTTCTCGGTAGTGGCACCCGCCCTGTGGAACGCCCTTCCACCAGATGTCAAAGAGAACAACAACTACCAGACTTTTAGAAGACATCTGAAGGCAGCCCTGTTTAGGGAAGCTTTTAATGTTTGATGCATTACTGTGTTTTAGTGTTTTGTTGGAAGCCGCCTAGAGTGGCTGGGGAAGCCCAGCCAGATGGGCGGGGTATAAATAATAAATTATTATTATTATTATTATTATTATTATTATTATTATTATTATTATTATTGAGGAATGCATACTTGCTTTACTAGTGGGCATGTACACAACCCACATATACAACCTAACAAAGAAAGTTCTGTTCATTTTCTGGCAACGCTGATGCACGAAAGGAGATGACAGCGAGACCTGAGATTGAAAGCTGGAGACCTCAGTTGTTAAATGGACCTTGGTCTCCCGATCTGCTTTGAATCGGGGCCACCGTGTCTCTCTGATGCATGCCTCTAGTGAACACTGGGCAAGCTTATTTCTCCACATCAACAAAGGAGCTTCCCTCCCCAGTCAAGCAGATTTGGGAGCCATAAATATCCCAGCGCCCAGGTTCTCATGGCATAAATTTGGTCAGAGCTTCCTCCCTCCCCTCACTTTTGCTTCATCTCATTGAGATAAATGCGGTGCTTAAAACCTGATTTATTTTATCCAAGGGACAAATAGATTTATATCAACTGTAGCTTTGTAACAATTAATGTGACAGGCGGCAGAAGATTAGCTGCACTGTGTTGGAACACCGCAGTGTCGTTTATAGAGCAGGTGCTTTCGCTTTCGCTATCCCCCCCCCTTCTTTTTTTGCGTTCCCTGCCTCTCTCAGTCTTTCGCTCGCTTGCTCGCTCGCTCACTGTTCCACCCCCACACCCTTCCCTATTAAAGAGATAGTTATTGTGCCACTGTGAAAAGAGCAGCTGCTCTTCCCGAGTTTCCTTGTCAGTCTCTGTTTGCAACGTTGGTGTGGAATTAAGGGTGAGACGCTGAGCCTTAATTACCCATAGGAACGACGTCGGAGGGGCAACATTTGGGTGTCCCTCTGGGACAAACAGGGTGAGAATGCATATTAAGCTCCTGTTCCTCAAGAAGCAGTCTTGGAAAGGCCTTGGGAGTGGGGTGACATCATACCCTCCAACATTTCTCTGATGAAAATAGGGTCATCCTATTCCATAACAATAACAATAATAATGATAATTTTATTATTTAAACCCCCCTCATCTGACCGGGTTGCCCCAGCCACTCCGGGCAGCTTCCAACATATATAAAACATAGTAAAACATAAAACTTCCCTCTATAGGTCATAGCGGTCAGCTTTTCCCTTTTCTTGCGAGGAATCCTATTCGGAATAAGGGAATTTCCCTTAAAAAGGGGGAAACGTTGACAGCTATGCTACAGGTATGCCTTCAAATGTCTTCCAAAGCTTGTATAGTTACTTATCTCCTTGATTCGGGGATTGCATAATTCCATACCCTCCAACATTTTTCTGATGAAAATAGGGAAATCCTAAGGGAAAGTGAGGGACATGGGTGGCACTGTGGTCTAAACCACTGAGACTCTTGGGCTTGCCGATTGGAAGGTCGGCGGTTCGAAACCCCACGATGGGGTGAGCTCCCTTTGCTCGGTCCCAGCTCCTGTCAACCTAGCAGTTCGAAAGCATGTCAAAGTGCAAGTAGATAAATAGGTAAACGGTATTTCTATGCACTGCTCTGGTTTCTCCAGAAGCGGTTTAGTCATGCTGGCCACATGACCCAGAAAAACTGTCTGTGAACAAACGCCGGCTCCCTCGGCCTGTAAAGCGAGATGAGTGCCGCAACCCCAGAGTCATCTGCAACTGGACTTAACTGTCAGGGATCCTTTAACTTTTTTTTTTAAGGAAAAGTGGGACATTCCAAGATCAAATCAGAAACTGGGATGGCTTCTGTAAATCTGGGACTGTCCCTGGAAAATGGGGGCACTTGGAGGGTCTGGGGCGTGGATGACACCTTTGTAGTGTTTGAAGGACCCCCATTTCTGGATGCTAAGTCAAATTAAATACAGTGGTGCCCCGCAAGACGAATGCCTCGCAAGATGGAAAACTCGCTAGACGAAAGAGTTTTCCGTTTTGGAGGCGCTTCGCAAGACGAATTTCCCTATGGGCTTGCTTCGCAAGACGAAAATGTCTTGCGAGTTCCTGCGGGTTTTTTTCCTTCCCCCCCTTTTTCTAAGCCGCTAAGCCGCTTATCCGCTTATCCGCTAAGCCGCTAAGCAGCTAAAAGCTGCTAGACCGCTAATAGCGCTAATCCGCTAAGCCGTCAATGGGCTTGCTTCGCAAGACAAAAAAACCGCTAAACGAAGAGACTCGCGGAACGGATTCTTTTCTTCTTGCGAGGCACCACTGTATAACCGCCTAGCCTTGGTGACCCACTCAGCAAGACAAAATCGATTTGGAACCTCAGGCTTTCAGTTATGAACAAGGCAGGCACCTGTTGCTTCACAGAGTCAAAAGAAGCAACTCCTGACAGTGTGCAACTGGGGCGCGATTGCCCTCACAACAGATTGTAATTTGACACACAGCACTGCCTCGGGGTGTCTATGTGTCATGCCTACCCCAAATAGCACAGACTTGAAGTCAGCGGGCAACTGTAACCTCTGCAGCATTCATTAAGAGGAGCAGCGCTAGGCTGCATCAGACCATGTTTCATGTGAAGTTGCGCCTGTATATTTCTTTTCATTCACCTGTGGCCTTTCCAGATGCCATCGGATGCTGTGGAGAAACGCTGCACATGTGCTTGTTTATGCTCATGTTTCGGAGCCCAAAGAGCTTTTCCTGACAGAGTTTGAGGCCTTGTTCGGTGATGGTGTTGCAAGCTTTGTGTAGCAATAGCGCTTGGTGACAGGTTCTGCCAGAAGAGAGAGGCTGTTGATTTAAGATTTTATGAGGCAGGTAAATTTGGCTGCTTTGGGCTGGGTGACAGCAGGCTCTGATTGACTGGAGTCTGCAGCCAGCTGGAAGTAAAGTGTCAAATGGGGGTTAACCATCAGCCGAGGAAAAGGAAGTGGTGTTTTAGTCACTTGAGGAGCTGGAAGAGAAGGGAGGTGGGAGGAAAAGGCCAGAGAAAACATAAGAACAGCCTGATGAATCAGGCCAACGGCCCTTCTATCCCAACATCCACTTCTTGTGATGGCCGCCCAGATCCCTGACAGCCAGACACGAGCACCAACAGTGCTCTTCCCACATATAATTCCCAGCAACTGGCTTTCAGAAGCCTCTGACAGTGAAGGTAGAAAGCCACTTCCGCCCTGTGGATGAGGTGGGGTTGTGGGCGTCATGGCCTCACCACGCATGCGGCGGCTGCAGCCCAGCCCCCGCACGATTGGGGGAATCCCCGGCCACGTCACTCCCTGGCCAGCCAATCGGCTGGCTCTGGGGGCATGGCCTGCCTTATTTAAGGCACGCGCGCCTTATCAGCTGTTCCTGTTTCCCACCCTCCCGCCCTATAAGGTTTTCATTCCTTGACCTTGCTATGGACCTTGTTTGGTCACCGTTGAGGGGCCTGGTAGGAATTTTTCCACTTGGCAAATTGGCACCAGCCACTTGGTTTTCGCCTACCTCATAGCAAATCATCACAACTTTCTTGGTATTGGTGGTTAGGCATTGGTATTTTTCTGTAGATGGAAGAGGTTAGGAAGCGCCATCACCTGCCCCGCATATTCAAGGGTAGTCCGATAAAGGATTCCGGGGGCCGTGGCCCTGTCTGAAGCCTATGGAGATGAGGGCCTAAGGCACGTCCCCGGACGGTGACCCTGTGGGGATTCCTAGTTGATGTGCATCAACAGGACTCCCCCTACTGGTTGTTAGCCCTTCCTGGACTTCAAGCAGACAGGCTGAAGCTGGATATAGTCTGTTAGGACCAATGCCTAAGCCAATACCACTAATCACCTGCAACCAATAAAGTTGTGGCCTTATTTAGCCCATTAACCATAATAATTGTGTCATGCGTCTTTATTTCCACGGGGGGGGGGGGGGGCGACTCGCCACTCAACTTAGCCATCATGGTTGGTTGATAACCCTGTACTCCATTAATTTGTTTAAGAGATCAGCAGAATAGCTGAGGCCTGGATATTAATGTCATTAGTAACTGGAGTGTATGGGGTGTTGGGGAGGGCCAGTACCTCTGGTGGGGGACATGTCATGCTCCTTCTGGGGTAGTTTTTCCACCTTTGATCCCCACCCTGCACTCAGCTCTCACCTGTGGCTCCTAGAAGCTGTCAGCATCCGACAGTGGCCACACTCCAGGAAAGGGCTTAAACTGGGTGAGGGAGGCCAAAGCATTTTTGGTTTTGACCTTAGCTGACTGTAGAAACTCTTTTGGACTGCAACTAATAGTGTCTGGAAGAAGAAGAAGAAGAAGAAGAAGAAGAAGAAGAAGAAGAAGAGGAGGAGGAGGAGGAGGAGGAGGAGGAGGAGTTTGGATTTGATATCCTGCTTTATCACTACCTGAAGGAGTCTCAAAGCGGCTAACAATTTCCTTTCCCTTCCTCCCCCACAACAAACTCTCTGTGAGGTGAGTGAGGCTGAGAGACTTCAGAGAAGTGTGACTAGCCCAAGGTCACCCAACAGCTGCATGTGGAAGAGCGGGGAAGCGAACCCAGTTCACCAGATTACGAGTCCACTGCTCTTAATCACTACACCACACTAGACTTCATTCGCTATTCCAATATAGTGGTACCTTGGTTTTCGAACGTAATCCATTCTGCAAGACTGTTCGACTTCCAAAACGTTCAAAAACCAAAGCAGTTACTTCCAGGTTTTTGGTGTTCGAAAACCGAAACTTTCGACTTCCAAGGCATTCAAAACCCGAGGTACCATTGTATCTTCCCAGAAAATGCCAATCCTGCCTACTGCAATCTTTTTCTTTTTTAAAAAACTCTTAGGTGCAGAATTTTTGTGAGTTGCATCAAGGCGCTTTAGGTAGTAAGCGGCTCGTGGCTGTAACTTATAATAACAATATGTGGCAATCTTAGCTCTGCTACGATATTAAACAGCACCATTTCCCAGGCTCAGACCCAGGCTTTGCCTTGGACTGACTGCCAGAGGGTGTGATTGACATGGCTGGCAGCCAATCAGCTCAAGAACCTAGATACATCTTTATACTGACCTTCACAAATGTCCATAGCTTGATTGCTTACCTACCTAATGTGCTATTGCCCCCTAGCCTCCACTTCCTGAACTACAACCCAAGGTTTTCATTCATCTCGTTGCCCCTTCCATCATACCCTCCAACATTTCTCCGATGAAAATAGGGAAGTCCCATTCCATAATGATAATTTTACTATTTATACCCCACACATCTTGCTGGGTTTCCCCAGACACTCCGGGCAGCTTCCAACATATATAAAAACTTAAGACAACATTAAACATTCAAAAGAAACTTCCCTATACAGGATTGCCTTCAGACAGCTTGGGGGTTGGATAACTCCATACCCTCCAACATTTCTCCAATGAAAATAGGGACATCCTAAGGAAAAGCAGGATATTCTGGAATGAAATCAGAAACTGGGGCGGCTTCTCTAAATCAAGGATGTTCCTGGAAAACAGGGACACTTGGATGGTCTGTTACATATGGGAGAACTTCAAATGACTGTATATATGCCTGGTTCTTTTACAGAAGCTAGCTAATGCAATTGCCAATGCAATTCTGGGCTGCATCAATAGGAGTATAGCATCTAGATCAAGGGAAGTAATAGTGCCACTGTATTCTGCTCTGGTCAGACCTCACCTGGAGTACTGTGTCCAGTTCTGGGCACCACAGTTCAAAAAGGACACTAACAAACTGGAACGTGTCCAGAGGAGGGCAACCAAAATGGTCAAAGGCCTGGAAACGATGCCTTATGAAGAATGGCTAAGGGAGCTGGGCATGTTTAGCCTGGAGAAGAGGAGGTTAAGGGGTGATATGATAGCCATGTTCAAATATATAAAAGGATGTCACATAGAGGAGGGAGAAAGGTTGTTTTCTGCTGCTCCAGAGAAGCGGACACGGAGCAATGGATCCAAACTACAAGAAAAAAGATTCCACCTAAACATTAGGAAGAACTTCCTGACAGTAAGAGCTGTTTGACAGTGGAATTTGCTGCCAAGGCGTGTGGTGGAGTCTCCTTCTTTGGAGGTCTTTAAGCAGAGGCTTGACAACCATATGTCAGGAGTGCTCTGATGGTGTTTCCTGCTTGGCAGGGGGTTGGACTCGATGGCCCTTGTGGTCTCTTCCAACTCTATGATTCTATGATTCTATGATTCTAACTTTAAAACAATGAAATAGTCAATGTTTTCGTTGCTGCTGCTGAATCTAATAATGTTATTGTTGTTAATATTTCTGAGGTGCAGGTGTAATATAAGGCACATTCAGCAGATACTTTCTGAATCTCAGTGTGGGTCCCCACCCCTGGTACCCATAAGTTACAGTTAGGGACGGACAGATCACCTAACTTCTGGTCCATGTCAGTTTTGCATGCACTCAGTCTGAAGTCCATTCTGTCCCCTTAAAGGTAAAGGTAAAGGGACCCCTGACCATTAGGTCCAGTCGTGACTGACTCTGGGGTTGCAGCGCTCATCTCGCTTTACTGGCTGAAGAAGCTGGTGTACAGTTTTCGGGTCATGTGGCCAGCATGACTAAGCTGCTTCTAGCGAACCAAAGCAGCGCATGGAAACACTGTTTACCTTCCCACCGGAGCAGTACCTATTTCTCTACTTGCACTTTGACGTGCTTTCGAACTGCTAGGTGGGCAGCAGCAGGGACCGAGCAACGGGAGCTCACCGCGTTGCGGGGATTTGAACCGCCGACCTTCTGATCGGCAAGTCCTAGGCTCTGTGGTTTAACCCGCAGCGCCACCTGTGTCCCCTTAGGGATGGGTTAAAAATGTGTGGGGAAGTCGCATTGAAACTGTACACATTCCATATGCATTGAATATGCATTTCCCCATAAAATAGTTTTCGTGCACAATGTGTGAACCCAAAATGTGTTGCAAAATTCAGAAAAAGTGCACAATATATCTGGAACCTCATAATTAGGTTGGTTCGCTTTAAAAATTAGGCAATAAATAATCATCTATCCCTAGTCACAGGGATACAAGACCAGGAAGGCATTTCTTTTTGCCACTTCTGGAAACTTCATGAAAAGTTGAGGACTTATTTTAGTTCAGTGCCACCTGCAAATGAGTAGTCCCATAAACAAGCATGCAGAAAATAGCAGGTATTCTATGTGCTATTTCCAGTGTTCTGTGGGTTTGAGTGATCTGAATCCCCAGTGGGTAGCTGATTATGTCTTCATCTTTCCAGAAGGTCACATTATACAAATCAATTGCTAATTCAATTAGTCATGAAAAAAAACATGCCACAAAACATCCCTGGGAGATGATTGGGAGTCAGTTATGTATGGGTGACTGAGCAAAGTAAGTCGGCCCCGGTTGAGGGCTTTGATTTTTAATCCATAATGCCAAAGATTGCCACACTTTTGAACTGAAAAACCTGACTTGCAATTTATTTCTCACAGGGTAGAGTTTTATAGCCGCATTGACATTGGCATGTGTGTTCATGCGCGCAAAGTCTGTTCCTTATGCCTGACTAATAACAGCTTTTAAGGTTGATCTAATCAATATAGACTTAACTGTGAAGGGTTCTATGGTTAATGGCAGTGCTGTTTATCAAAAGTCAGCTCGCTCAACATTCCGTCACACTCTGGTGTGACCAACAGAACCAGAAGGGATTCATGCTGATTATTATTAGTAGATGGATCAATGGCGTCACCAGGGACAGGAAGCAGGTCAAGACCTTGCCACAATTTGCACACTTCAATTTCTACACACACACCTGGGCAGGCAAAGATGGGATGAAGGCAAAACTGTTCTCTACACCTAGTGAGGAGTAGCAGGTAGATGTGCAACCTCCTGGGTGCATGTATCACAACTGTTCACATTTAACTAGTCTGATGTATGTCAGTTTATTTGTTTGTTTGTTTAAATGGCCTCAGTCCTGTATACCTGAAGGAGCGTCCACAGGGCAGGTGCCACTACTGAGAAGGCCCTCTGCCTGGTTCCCTGTAACTTGGCTTCTCACAGTGAGGGAACCACCAGAAGGCCCTTGGAGCTGGACCTCAGTGTCTGGGCAGAACGATGGGGGTAGAGACGCTCCTTCAGGTATACTGGGCCGAGGCCGTTTAGGGCTTTAAAGGTCAGCACCAACACTTTGAATTGTGCTTGGAAACATACTGGGAGTCAATGTAGGTCTTTCAAGACCGGTGTTATGTGGAAGAAAAAGCTATCAATGGCTACTAGTCATAAGGAGTCTATTCTGCTTCCACTGCCAGAAGCAGTATGCTGTTACCAGGGCCAGATTGTAGTATGTTGTTACCAGGGCCACAGTTAGGTCTGATGAGGCCCTCAGCTACTAAGGTAATGGGGCCCTTTATATGTCTAGCTGTCCTTTGCTGCCACATACACCCGGACAACACCATTACTGGCCCCAACAACATCACACATACCATCTCGGGACTATTTAATTGCTCATCGTCTAACATTGTGTATGCCATAAAATGCCAACAGTGTCCTTCAGCTCTCTATATTGGACAAACAGGCCAGACCTTACGCCAAAGGATAAACGGACATAAATCGGACATCAGGAATCACAAGACAGAGAAACCAGTAGGAGAACACTTCAATCTCCCAGGACATTCTATACAAGATCTCAAAGTAGCTGTTTTACTACAAAGGAATTTCAGAAATAGACTGGAAAGAGAAGCTGCTGAATTACAACTTATCACCAAACTTAAAACCATGGAGAGACCTGGTCTGAACAAAGACCTTGGATTCTTATCTCATTATACATGACAAAGCCATTTTTCACCTTCTCACCCCTTGCTTTTTCCTGTAAGACCTATTGCAGTCGTTAAGAGTCGTCAACAGGCTCATCACAGCTATCTGCCAATCACCCATTCCCACCACCCTTCTGAGTAATACCCCTCCCCACCTTCTCACTATATAGAAGGGTCTGGAAACTTCTGTTTCAGTGTATCTGAAGAAGTGTGCATGCACACGAAAGCTCATACCAAGAACTGACTTAGTTGGTCTTTAAGGTGCTACTGGAAGGAATTTGTTTTGTTTTGACTATGGCAGACCAACACGGCTACCTCTCTGTAACTAACACAAAACACTGTTGGTGTATGTAGGTTTTATTTTATTTGTTTTATATTTCGGAAATGTATATCCAGTTGTTTTTTCCTTTAATTTTTTTGCAGCCCCCCCCCCCAAGAGAGTGGGGCCCTAAGCTACAGCTTGTTTAGCTTATATGTAACTGTCAGTTACACTCAGGTCCTGCTGGCAAACATCTGGTTGGCCATTTTGAGAAGTGGATGTTGGACTAGATGGGCCTTTGACACAATCCAGCAGGCTCTTCTTATGCTCTCATGTATGAAACAAGTGGGGACGCAGGTGGCGCTGTGGGTTAAACCACAGAGCCTAGGACTTGCTGATCAGAAGGTCGGCAGTTCGAATCTCCGCGACGGGGTAAGCTCCCGTTGCTCGGTCCCTGCTCCTGCCAACCTAGCAGTTTGAAAGCACATCAAAGTGCAAGTAGATAAATAGGTACCGCTCTGGCGGAAAGGTAAACGGCATTTCCTTGCGCTGCTCTGGTTCGCCAGAAGTGGCTTAGTCATGCTGGCCACATGACCCGGAAGCTGTACGCCGGCTCCCTCAGCCAATAAAGCGAGAAGAGTGCTGCAACCCCAGAGTCGGCCACAACTGGACCTAATGGTCAGGGGTCCATTTACCTTTACATGAACCAAGTATGTAACAGCAAAACAAGTGTCAGGGAATCCAGGTTCCGACTTCTCATATGAAACTAAAAATGCAGGTGGGGAGAGAGATTTCTTCTTCTCTCCTTCTTGGGGGAAGAGAGCAAGTCATGTTGTTAATTCCCTTTGATCAAGCCGCAAGCCCATTTTCCTTTGATGCTCCCCTGCCTCGGGAGTTTAATTCGACAAAACTTCCCAAGGTGCGGAATAATGCCCTCTTCCCCCGGAAAGGCACTGGTTCTTTAATAGAATCCATCCTTTCTGTTAAGAGCTCCTTCGATCAAAACAGCCCCAAATTCATTGCACTCTAAAAAGGTTTCTCTGCTGGGTACTAACTGGTTGTGCGGTTTTAACTGCCTTCTTTATTGTTATCTGCAAAAGCTGTCGCCGGAGTTCTCCGCTGACAATAACTTACCTACAGGCATCTGAAAATTCAGAGAGCCCAGTTCTTCTGTTGGATGCAAAACTCTCATTAAGCACTTGGAAAAAGGTTCCGGTCTTCCTCTCCCTAGAAGTCTGAAGTCACATGATTCGGCAGCATCATCAAAGCTAATCAGGTCTGGGTTGGATCACCTGGATTGGGTCATCTGGGAGACCTGTGTACATGGCTCTTAGCTGCCAAAGAGAAAGGTGGGGTGCAAATGCATGAATAATAATAATAATAATAATAATAATAATAATAATAATAATTTATTATTTATACCCCGCCCATCTGGCTGGGCCTCCCCAGCCACTCTGGGCGGCTTCCCAAAAAATATTAAAATACCGTAATACATCAAACAGGGACGCAGGTGGCGCTGCGGGTAAAACCTCAGCGCCTAGGACTTGCCGATCGCATGGTCGGCGGTTCGAATCCCCGCGGCGGGGTGCGCTCCCGTCGTTCGGTCCCAGCGCCTGCCAACCTAGCAGTTCGAAAGCACCTCCGGGTGCAAGTAGATAAATAGGGACCACTTACCAGCGGGAAGGTAAACGGCGTTTCCGTGTGCTGCGCTGGCTCGCCAGATGCAGCTTGTCATGCTGGCCAAGTGACCCGGAAGTGTCTGCGGACAGCGCTGACTCCTGGCCTATAGAGTGAGATGAGCGCACAACCCTAGAGTCTGGCAAGACTGGCCCGAACGGGCAGGGGTACCTTTTCGTTTACTAATACATCAAACATTAAAAGCTTCCCTAAACAGGGCTGCCTTCAAATGTCTTCTAAATGTCAGGTAGTTGTTTATCTCTTTGACATCTGGTGGGAGGGTGTTCCACAGGGCAGGTGCCACTACCAAGAAGGCCCTCTGCCTGGTTCCCTGTAACTTTGATTCTTGCAGTGAGGGAACCGCCAGAAGGCCCTCAGGCTGGACCTCAGTGTCCAGGTAGAACGGTGGGGGTGGAGACGCTCCTTCAGATATACAGGACTGAGGCTGTTTTGGGCTTTAAAGGTCAGCACCAACACTTTGAATTGTGCTCAGAAATTTACTGAGCCAGTGTGGTGTAGTGGTTAAGAGCGGTAGTCTCATAATCTGGAGAACCGGGTTCGAGTCTCCGCTCCTCCGCATGCAGCTGCTGGGTGACCTTGGGCTAGTCACACTTCTCTGAAGTCTCTCAGCCCCACTCACCTCACAGAGTGTTTGTTGTGGGGGAGGAAGGGAAAGGAGAATGTTAGCCGCTTTGAGACTCCTTAAAGGGAGTGAAAGGCGGGATATCAAATCCAAACTCTTCTTCTTCTTCTTCTTCTTACTGGGAATAAATAAAGAAATTTAAAAGAAGAATTGAGCTTTGAGGCTTGGTTCGCTGGATTCTCCAATCAATGTTAGGAAGGACTGCAGCTGTTTGGTAGAGCATCTTCAGATCGTCTCACGTTCAATTCCAAGAATATTCAGGCAAGGCTAGGGTAGACCCTGTCTGGGACCCCAAATCGCCCTATGATCTTCAGATGAAAGCTGGTATATAAATTAAATAGATAATGATGGATTCCATTTTTCACTTACTTTTAAAAAGGAAGGCGCGCCCATGCTTCCGGTCAACAGGTACACTTGGAATAGTGTCTCTCACACACAAGCAGAAGATAGGTTCTTCTGAAAGTGTGTGGTTCCTGTTCTATGCTCTCGAAGGAGACCTTTTGGGGTATAAGGAGGAGTAAAGTGTTCTTCCAGGTTAAAATTACAAAGTTTCAGAACTTCGGGAAATACTGCCTTAGAGAAAGAAGACTCGCCCCAGAGACAGGCCCCTGCAGGGCCGGATCAGATTAACAAAACCAATTTTCCACTAATACGGACTGCACTTGTTACAACAGAGTCCACTCTATGGTTAGAAACGCACTTAGGAGTACGCGGTATCGATTCTGAACTGATTACTTTCTCTCCCTTAGCATTCTCTTTGTTGGATTTCACCACGGAGTCAATAAAAAACAGCAGCAAAAATGGGGAAAGAAAGAGACTGGCATTTAATGTAATGTATATTGATGTGAAGTCCTCTACAGCATTTTGCCATTTTTCTAAGGGCACTCAAATATAGATAGATAGATGATGATAGATAGATAGGTAGGTAGATGATAGATGATAGATAGATGATAGATAGATAGATAGATAGATAGATAGATAGATAGATGATAGATGATAGATAGATAGATGATAGATAGATAGATAGATATAGATATTTGCTTTCGTAGATTTTCACGGGTACAGGAATGCAGGTTTTGGTGTCCTCGGGTGTCTTCCCGTGTAAAAGTTGGGGTGTCTAGGCGACGTTTCGACGAGGTCTCACTCGTCATCTTCAGGCTGGTGCTTTCGGCTTCTTGTTACTGGAACAGAGCAGGATCTCAGTGTTTGAGTTCCTATAAATACTGTAGAGGGGGTGTGGTGTATAGCCTCCAATGTTCTGGGCAGAGAGGAAGTTCCCAGGCTAGTGTGCCTTTTCTTCTTTTGTTCCTTAATTACTTGAGAGATATCTTGAGTGATTTCTTGAGTGATATCCTGAGTACCACTTAGGTGGGTCATTAGGTGTGGATTAGTTGTTAAAGTCTTTGTGTCTTGACCTCTTGAACTTTGTGAAGAGTTTTCCTGAGAAGATGGCTGTACTGTACTTAGTTGTGCTCTGGCTTGGCTTCGTGTATAGGGGCGAGCTGTGGTTTTGTGGCTTGTGTCAGCCAGATCTGTGTAGGGATTGCAGGGGGGTGCAGCATCCGGAGGTGCCACCATGGATTGGCTACTGGATGGTGTCTGTAATTCATCTGTGGAGAGGGTCTGGGTTTGGGTCTGGTGTGGTTGATTGGTGTTGGCGTTCTGTGTGCCTCTGGATCTGGTGTCAGTTTTTGTGGGGAGGGCTAATTTCCAGATGTCTGGCAAGCGGGATGTGTCGTCACGCTTGTTCATGTTGTGAGGGTGTTTCTCTATCTCGATGGCTTCCATGATTATTCTCTTGTGGTGATGTTCCGTGTTAAAGAGCAATTTGGAATCTGCAAAATTAATTTCGTGTCCTGTTTCTTTCATGTGTTGGAAAAGAGAGGAAGTTTTTTCTTCTTTTTTGACGGCATTCTTGTGTTCTGCGATACGTGCATTTATTCGTCTGTTTGTTTGTCCAATGTACGTGGCTGGGCAGACTTTGCAGGGTATTTCACCCCCAAAAACCAAGACACAGAAGAAAACAATGGCATGGCCCTCCTTCCTTATATCAAGGGCACTACAGATAAAATTAGCAAAATCCTCCATAAACACAATATCAAAACAGCCTTTTGCACCAACCAAAAAATAGCCAATATCCTCAGAAACCCCAAGGATAAAATCCAGTTGGAAAACCAAGGGATCTATGAAATACCCTGCAAAGTCTGCCCAGCCACGTACATTGGACAAACAAACAGACGAATAAATGCACGTATCGCAGAACACAAGAATGCCGTCAAAAAAGAAGAAAAAACTTCCTCTCTTTTCCAACACATGAAAGAAACAGGACACGAAATTAATTTTGCAGATTCCAAATTGCTCTTTAACACGGAACATCACCACAAGAGAATAATCATGGAAGCCATCGAGATAGAGAAACACCCTCACAACATGAACAAGCGTGACGACACATCCCGCTTGCCAGACATCTGGAAATTAGCCCTCCCCACAAAAACTGACACCAGATCCAGAGGCACACAGAACGCCAACACCAATCAACCACACCAGACCCAAACCCAGACCCTCTCCACAGATGAATTACAGACACCATCCAGTAGCCAATCCATGGTGGCACCTCCGGATGCTGCACCCCCCTGCAATCCCTACACAGATCTGGCTGACACAAGCCACAAAACCACAGCTCGCCCCTATACACGAAGCCAAGCCAGAGCACAACTAAGTACAGTACAGCCATCTTCTCAGGAAAACTCTTCACAAAGTTCAAGAGGTCAAGACACAAAGACTTTAACAACTAATCCACACCTAATGACCCACCTAAGTGGTACTCAGGATATCACTCAAGAAATCACTCAAGATATCTCTCAAGTAATTAAGGAACAAAAGAAGAAAAGGCACACTAGCCTGGGAACTTCCTCTCTGCCCAGAACATTGGAGGCTATACACCACACCCCCTCTACAGTATTTATAGGAACTCAAACACTGAGATCCTGCTCTGTTCCAGTAACAAGAAGCCGAAAGCACCAGCCTGAAGATGACGAGTGAGACCTCGTCGAAACGTCGCCTAGACACCCCAACTTTTACACGGGAAGACACCCGAGGACACCAAAACCTGCATAGATATAGATAGATATAGATTGATAGATGATAGATAGATAGATAGATAGATAGATAGATAGATAGATATAGATTAGATAGATAGATAGATAGATAGATAGATAGATAGATACATATAGATAGATACATACAGTACGTTTCCGAACACAATTAAAAGTGTTGGTGTTGACCTTTAAATCCCTAAACGGCCTCGGCCCAGTATACCTGAAGGAGCGTCTCCACCCCCATCGTTCTGCCCGGACGCTGAGGTCCAGCGCCGAGGGCCTTCTGGCGGTTCCCTCATTGTGAGAAGCAAAGCTACAGGGAACCAGGCAGAGGGCCTTCTTGGTAGTGGCGCCTGCCCTGTGGAACACCCTCCCATCAGATGTCAAAGCGATAAACAACGACCTGACGTTTAGAAGACATCTTAAGGCAGCCCTGTTCAGGGAAGTTTTTAATGTGTGACATTTTAGTGTATTTTTGGTCTCTGTGGAAGCCACACAGAGTGGCCGGGGAAACCCAGCCAGATGGGCGGGGTACAAATAATAAATTGTTGTTGTTGTTGTTGTTGTTGTTGTTGTTGTTGTTGTTGTTGTTGTTACTATTATTCCCCGCTCCTCCACATGCAGCTGCTGGGTGACCTTGGGCCAGTCACACTTCTCTCAGCCCCACTCACCTCACAGAGTGTTTGTTGTGGGGGAAGAAGAGAAAGGAGAATGTTAGCCGCTTTGCGACTCTTTCAGATAGTGATAAAGCGGGATATTGTAGCCTTATGAGGCTTTGCCCTCGGGTGGGAAAAATATTGCGCCCGGGAAAGGGAAGTGGGAGTCAACAGACACTCAAGGAATAGTTTCGGAGAAAGGCTTTTATTTCTACCATCCATGAACTGGTAGAAGGAGCAAGTGTGATAGTTCACAAAAAGCATGCACAAGTTCACAATCATGTGCACAAGCATATATACCCCTTTCCAGTTCCCTCCTCCTTTCTCCTCCCTCAGGAGTCCTGCCCCATGTTACTGAGCATGTACAGAAAGCTGTCTTGGGACTCTTGGACTCTTGGCGCCCTTCCCAGGAATGGGGAATGAGAGTGGTTCAGCATGTCCACAGATGTTGCAACAAGAATGAGATAAGATTCGTTTCTCAGGCCTGAGCATTATTGGCAATGGCAGAGCCTGTTCATTAGCCTTTAAATGTAACATTTTGCCTATGCACAGCATCTTGTGAGAAAAGCAGAGACAAGCAGAGAAAAGCTGTTTGGGATTTTTAGAAGACAAAAGGAGTTTTGGACAGTTTTGAGGCCTGGGGTGATTAAGGAGTTTTGAACAGTTTTGAAGCCTGGGGTGATTTCACAGACAGGATTTGGGTATTCTGTTGTATTTTTGGTCTCTGTGGAAGCTGCCCAGAGTGGCTGGGGAAACCCAGCCAGATGGGCGGGGTACAAATAATAATAATAATAATAATAATAATAATAATAATAATAATTCCCCACTCCTCAACATGCAGCTGCTGGGTGACCTTGGGCCAGTCACACTTCTCTGAAGTCTCTCAGCCCCACTCACTTCACAGAGTGTTTCTTGTGGGGGAGGAAGGGAAAGGAGAATGTTAGCCGCTTTGCAACTCTTTCAGATAGTGATAAAGCGGGATATAAAATCCAAACTCTTCTTCTTCAGAGGGATGCTGCCTCTGATTAAGGAATACTTAGCCCGAGATATAAAGATCTAGAAGTTTTTCCAGGACACCACTCAGACAACTTCCATCTCAGCTGCAGGAACACTAACTGTGGTCCTAGAGACATGGCATGGGGGGAGACAGGAGGGGCACACTTTCTGAAGGGCACAACCAGGCTGCAGTGGTCGTGAAGGTGCTGCAAGACCAGAAGGGAGGTGGCAATGCATGGTATACAAAATGCACACATCTCTGTCGGGGTAATTGCTGGCAGGCAGGTTTCTGCTCTCTTCACTGTGCAGCGAAGTGCTTGTCACGAGACAGGTGTTTACATTCCACAGTCTGTGCTGTTGGGTTTTCCCACGGGAAAGGAGACTGGATGTGACGTACACTGGTTTCCTGTTGTTCAGTGTGTTCTCTCCGTGTTTCAGAGGAGAGAGGATGTTTTCTCTGCTCCGGCAGAAGCAAGATGTTTTTCTGTAATCTACCAGCTTTGAAGTGTAAATAAATAATCTAAAATATGTGGCACGTACTCCTCATCATTCCGCTGTGCAAACTCAACATTTTTTGGTTATGGGGCCCAGAAAAACGCAGTCATCTGAATGCCGGCAAAAGGATCGGAATGCAGAGGGACGGATCGGACGATATCTCTGCGCGTCAAGATGATTGATGAGGTATGTGCTCATGCTCCGGGCAGCCTGCCAGCTCCTAATTAATGGCTTTATGGCTGGACTTTGAACTTTTAGAGCCGTTTTGCCGGGCACAGGCAAAGGCTCAAAGGCACAAGCTCCTAGGCTTGGGGAAACCGAAAGTACCTTTTAAAAGTGCTTTTGGAATAAAGCAGCTGCAACAGTGACACAGCATGATTTAAAGCAGCAGAGATGACGCAGAAGGCTAATGCCAGAGTCATGATGGCCCTTCAGGATGCTTTTGGGATTCCTAAGCTCAATAAGAAAAACTACGCGGACTGGGTTCTCTATGCAGAGGCTATTCTGCGGAAAGGGGGTCTGTTTGAAGTTATTACAGACACCCCCCCAGCTCCAGTTACAGATGCATGGGAAGCTAAAGATTCCAAAGCAAGGGGAACTCTTACATTGATAGTATCCCCAGAAGAGCTCTGTCTATTGCGTGATAAGACCTCAGCCAGAGAAATTTGGGACGCTTTGAGAGAGGCTCACTTGAGGACAGAAGCTGGGTCCACTATGTTTTACTTTACCAAGCTGCATAATACGGCTCTTGCTGAAGGTGGAGATGTGCGTACACATCTGATAGAGATGCTGAATCTGAGACATGAGCTGCAACAGAGAGGACTCACCTTTCCAGAGGCTGTGTATTCCTTCATGATACTACAATCTTTGGGTTCAGGTTGGGAGTCTGTTGCCACTCAGATTGCTGTACAGCCAACTGCTCAGCTGACAGTGGACTATGTTACTGCCGTGATTCTGAATGAAGCAGATCGCCGGGGTGCTAGCTGCATGGGTAAAGGGGAGTCTTCACAGATGTCATCCCAGAGTGCAGTGGAACCACCAGATGGCGCCAAAGCTTTGAAGGCAGTGAAATGCTACTCGTGTGGACGTCTAGGCCATATGAAGAGGGAATGCAAATATCCCAGGGCCAAGACAGAGCAGCGCAGCGAAAGCTCATCGCGTGGAAAAGGCTGAGGCAAAGGCAAAGGTCCGGTGTCCAGGACAACGCAGCACAAGGCAATGGTCTCACGCTTCACTCCAAACGTTGCAAAGGCCCAGAAGACATCTAGATCTTTCTTCGTTGTTGATTCAGCTGCAACGCACCACATGTGCAACGATAAGCGAGTGTTCGTGTCTTTTACACCGCAGGAAGGTGCGATTCACCAGGCGGATGACCACACAATCCCCAGTAAAGGCTACGGAACTGTTGTTCTTCACAGTTTGGACTTATCGATAAAAGATGTGCTTTATGTACCAGATGCCAAACATAATCTGCTCAGCGTTGGACAGCTGAATGAGCGGAAAATTGACGTTTCCTTTAAGAACAAAAAGTGCATCATCACAAAGAAAAATGATTATGTATTGCATGCTGAATATGTTGATCGTTTGTTTGTTTTGTATTATGATGATGTTGTGCAGGATGACACTTGTTGCATTGCAGGTTCTAACAAAAGTTTGCATGCAGGATGTATACATGATTTTCACCGAAAATTTGGTCATTTGAATTTTGAGGCAGTATCTAAAATGCCTGCTTTGGTTGAAGGTATGACTATTAAACCCTGCAGGTACCACATGAAGTGCAAAGCATGCGCAGCAAACAAGGTGAAAATGGCTGCGAAAGGTAAGGTGTCTAGTAGGCAAGCTACAGAACCATACCAGGTTGTTCATGCTGATTTGGTTGGACCACTAGCGCCCTCTTTGGGTGGAAACAGGTACTTCATGGTTCTCATTGATGCATTTTCCAGGTATATTTATGTGTACAATCTCAAGCAGAAATCAGAGGCTTTTCTAATGTTCACGGAATTCTGTGCTTGGTTGGAAAATGTGCATGGTAAGAAGATAAAGATTCTTTTCACTGATCGCGGGGGAGAATTCACTTCTCAGCAGTTTGAAGCTTTTCTGTCTGAGAAAGGAATTCAACACGATTTGTCTAGTCCTCGCTCGCCATGGCAGAATGGACTTTGCGAGAGGGCAAATCAAACATTGCTTCAAGGGTTAAAAACCTTGCTGCATGATGCCAATCTTCCAGAGAGTTATTGGGCTGAATCTCTCTCATGTTTTACTTACAGTTATAATCGCAGGTTATCTTCAGCGATTGGTTGTACCCCCTATGAGAAGATGTTTGGCAAAAAGCCATACATTAAACACATGAAAATTTTTGGTTCTGGCATGTGGGTTCACTCACCACAAAGCTCCAAGTTAGACAAGCGTGGTTTGCATGGTATCTTTCTTGGTTATCAGAAAGGGTCTTATAGAATAATGATGACTGACTCTAAGACAATTAAGCTCACAAGAAGTGTTGAGTACAATGCCAAGTAGGGGGAGAATGTGGGAATTTTCCAATCTTATCCTGATGACAGTGATGAGACTGAGGATAGTCAAAAGCAACCGCAACAACCCACACCCACTGATGAAGGTACTGATTTTGAGTCTGAAACTGAATCGGGTGATTCAGAGGATTTCAAGAGTGCGAAAGCCTCTATGCGACCCTCTGAAAGCTCTGATCAAGAATTGGAGGAACCATTGTTCACAATAGGTCACTTTTCTCCTAAAAAGGAAGAGGAAAGTGTTGAGGACTTAAGGCTAATTCGTAGGTCACAAAGATCCACAAAAGGCAGACCTCCAAAGAGATTTGCTGATGAGTTTGCTAAGATAGCAGTAACAGCTGTTAAAAGCTCCAAGAAGGTATTTGAACCTTCAAGTTTCCAAGAAATCCAGGATTTGGATTCAAAGGAAGCTGAGCCTTGGTTAAATGCCATGACGGCTGAACTTGATTCCTTAGAAAGGAACAAAACATGGGAACTTGTTCCAGTAGTTCCAGGAATGAAACTGCTTGGAAGCAAATGGGTCTTCAAAGCGAAGACTGATCAAAATGGCAAGATAGTCAGACACAAAGCCAGATTGGTAGCCAGAGGTTTTGCACAGGTACCAGGTGAAGACTATCACGAGACCTACTCACCCACAGTGAGGTATGAGAGCATTAGGCTTATGCTCAAGCTAGCTGCAGAGGAGAATCTACACATTAGTCACCACGATGTGAATACAGCTTTTCTGTACGGATCTCTAGGTGAATCTCTTTATGCTTCGACCTGATGGCGTACAGGTAAAACAGGGATTTGTTTGTGCTCTGAAGAAGTCCCTTTATGGTCTCAAACAAAGTGCACGGTGTTGGCACACAAAACTCACTGAAGTATTGTTTTCTCTAGGTTTTCAGCAAGGGAAAGCTGATCCATGTGTATTTGTCAAAGAGGAGGGGCAAAAGAAACTGTATTGTTTGTTTTATGTTGATGATATTTAATTCTTTTGGGATGATGTCACAATGTACAATAACGCCCTAGCTCAACTGAAAGAGCACTTTGACATGAAAGATCTTGGTGAGGTAAACAACTACCTATCTCTGGAAATAGAGAGAGATCAAGATGGTAACATTCTAGTACACCAGTCATGGAAAATTGCTGATGTGTTAAGCAAACTAAACCTGATGGATGCTAACCCTGTAGACACACCGATGACAACAGGTTATCAGGTAGATGACACTGAAGAAGCATTTTCTGACACTACACTGTACAGAAGTGTGCTAGGCAAGCTAAACTTCATTGCCAGATGTTCAAGACCAGACATTGCTGTTAGCTGTAATTTGCTAAGCAGACAAGTCAACAATCCTACTGTTAAGGATTGGAAAGCTCTGAAACGCATAGCGCGGTATTTGAAAGGCACTATGCATTACAGACTGAGATTTAACAATCAGAGGTCTGGTGGTCTTGAAATATTTGCAGATGCAAGTTTTGGAAGTGACACTACAGACAGGAAAAGTACATCTGGAGTTTGCTACATGTACAATCAGGGTCTATTTGATTGGTCATGCAAGAAGCAAACAACAGTTAGCTTAAGTACTTGTGAAGCTGAACTGAATACACTGTCTTATTCACTTAAAGATTGTGAATGGTTGTTACAATTGTGCAAAGACATGAAAATTCCTGTCAAATGTCCAATCCAGGTTTACCAGGACAACAAAGCATGTTTGGCTTTGCTGAATTCTGAAGGTTGTAAGCAAAGCACGAAGCACTTGCAATTGAAGTTGCAACATGCTAGAGAACGTATTCAGAAGGGACTCGTAACGGTGTCCTATATGCCAGGTAAGGAAATTCCTGCTGATGTATTGTCCAAGATTGTATCAAGGGATCAACACTGTACCTATGTGCAGAAGTTGGGTTTGTACTGATATTGTACGAACACGCTGCCCAGTGATGTTCACAGAAAGGGGGAGGATGTTGGTTTCTGCTCTCTTCACTGTGCAGCGAAGTGCTTGTCACGAGACAGGTGTTTACATTCCACAGTCTGTGCTGTTGGGTTTTCCCACGGGAAAGGAGACTGGATGTGACGTACACTGGTTTCCTGTTGTTCAGTGTGTTCTCTCCGTGTTTCAGAGGAGAGAGGATGCTTTCTCTGCTCCGGCAGAAGCAAGATGTTTTTCTGTAATCTACCAGCTTTGAAGTGTAAATAAATAATCTAAAATATGTGGCACGTACTCCTCATCATTCCGCTGTGCTCCGGACTCTGCAAACTCAACAGAGCACACATTAGCAGAGAAACATCCGCAGAAGCCAGGCTCTGGGGTGTGAATACTAAACTACTTTATTTAAATACAGTGGTACCTTGGGTTAAGTACTTAATTCATTCCGGAGGTCCGTTCTTAACCTGAAACTGTTCTTAACCTGAAGCACCACTTTAGCTAATGGGGCCTCCCGCTGCCGCTGCACCACCGGAGCACGATTTCTGTTCTCATCCTGAAGCAAAGTTCTTAATCCGAGGTACTATTTCTGGGTTAGTGGAGTCTGTAACCTGAAGCGTGTGTAACCTGAGGTACCACTGTACAAAATCAGGACAAAGGAAAACATGGCTCCTCTCCTTCTTGCTCTTGGAAAGAAGAGAAAACAAAAGCAATACGGAATGGAACTTCCGTTCACAAGACTCCAACAATCAGTGCCGGAATGTAAAACACAGACATGTGATTAAAACAATCCCACATGTCTGCAGAGCGGGGGAATGGAATACCAACAATCTCCTGGGTGGCCAGATGGCCTACGAGTGGAGAGCAGGCGGCCAGCCAGGCCCTCTCTTCCAAGGTGGAACCCCCTCTCGCTGCCCGCCCCCCCCCCGGCGCCTTAGGATGGCGCTCCACACACTTCTCATGCCACGGCTAGCACTGCCTCTTGGCTCCCTCCTGCCCCAGGGCCATCAGAGAGTCCCCAGCCAAGGTTCCTATATGGTAGCAGGCAGCCGCAAGCACAGTGGGCTGCAAGAGGAGCGCCCGGTGCAGGTGCAGAAACAGCCATGCGAGCCTTGGCCTGCAGCGTGCTGGCTCCTGGGCCTCACTAGCAGAGCTTCCTGTGGACATGCTACAGGTGAGCTGTGGTGCCCCGCCCCTTTTGTGTCTTGTCCTGGTTGCTAACATCCGATGCTACTGTACACCCCTGTGTGGTCCTAAAACAAACACCAGTGTCGCTCTCCGAGGTGCTGATTCTGCTTTGTCTAGCCTAGGGGTTGGCAAACTTTTTCAGCAGGGGGCCGGTCCACTGTCCCTCAGACCTTGTGGGGGGCTGGATCAGGGCCTTGCAGAGCCAGGCAGAGGCCCAGGCCAGGTAGATAATGTGCCCCTTTTTTTTTACCCTGGGGATAACTGAAGCCTTATAAATAAGTAAGTATATAAATAATTTTTACAATTGTTATGCTGACAAATAATTTTATTTCAAGGCTTGAACCATATCTGCATATAAAGACAAAATGGAAAATATAGATATACAATAGTGCTTTTTAAAAATACATAGGGAATGTATGCTGACTGAGGCCCCCTTTGGAATCGGTGGCCCTGGCCAAGTGGCCCATATGGCCCCCCTCTGTCTGGGCCTGGGCTGGACTATATTTTTTTTTGGGGGGGGGGATGAACGAATTCCCACAAACAACCCAGAGATGCATTTTAAATGAAAGGACACATTCTACTCAGGTAAGTCCCCTGCCCCCCAACTACTCTCCCCTCCCTTCTACACAGCACTGAATGAGCCCTGGTGGCTGCTTACCTGTGTCTTGTGAGTGGCAGGGGCTGGTGGTGGTGGGATGATGAGTGGCACGCCAAAGGGCTCCGGCAAGGGGCTGGCAGCAGAAAAAGCCCAAATTGAGCCTGCTTACAATGGCAGCTGCTCGAGCACTAACGCTGCTGCTGCTGCTGCTGCTGCTGGCACCAACAAAGCCGAGACCCCTTCCCCTCAGCTCTAGGCAGGGTGGGGAGAAGCCAGGAGGAGTGAGGGAGGGAGGAGGCGCTGCTAAACGTCCACACTGGCACAGCCCGAACAATCAGATCCACGCCGATCCACACGGCGATTCCCGGACCGTCTGCAGGCCGGATCCAGAAGGCAACTGGGCTGGATCCGGCCCCCAGGCCTTAGTTGGCCTACCCATGGTCTAGCCTTCCTGCTTGCCTCAATCCCTGATGATTGCTGACGTCTCCTTTGCTTAGAGTCCATCCTCATGTGTCAAGGTGCTTCACCACTATCAATCACTCTTCCCCACCCCACCCCGCCTCAACCCTTTGCAGTAGTGAACTGGTAGCTTGGATTTCCTTACAACCAATGTTTCCCACTCAGATCAACGATAAGTGTACTTACTTCAGTGGAACCAACTTTTCATCCCAATACAGCAGCTATTTTACCACCACCACCTCTTGAGTGACAGAAGAATCTGGAGAAAAATGAATTCATTTAACTAGTGATATTAAATCCAACAGACAAATGGGAACATCTTTGGTCCTTTGTGTGTTTGTTTTCATTTTCATTTTTCATTTTTGGTAGATTTCTGTTGGAATCAATTATTTAAATGACCTTAAAAATACTTAACTAGACCGGTATTATTTCACCGAAACATATACGCTCAGTAATAACAGTATAGGCAACTTGGGAACATTAATATCAAAAAAAGTTTATTCACCCTTGAAAGGGAGAAAGACGCCATCTATACAGTTTCCCCTGTGTAGAGAAAGGTGGGGATGGGCAAATTGTTTGTATCATAGCCACAGAGGGCTCAGAGACAGAGACACTCCATTAATTGTGGGATTCTATATCCCTATATATTATTGATTCCTCCAGATAACCCGATACCATTACTTTGATTAATACCACCATAACCTGGGATAACACACTTGAAACTGCAAACTGCAACATTTATCTTTTTTTAAAAATGAAAGAAAAAGAAAGGGACTTATATCTCATTTCATGCCTGGGAAAATGTCACTAAACCCTCTCTTGGTGTTAGTCACAATGGCATGAAATGCAGCTGGGTGTACAAAATCTCCTATCCACGTCTCCCCACCCCAGTGTTTCCCAAACTTGGGTCCCCAGCTGTTTTCGGACTACAATTCCCATCCTCATTGACCCCTGGTCTTGCTAGCTAGTGATGATGGGAGTTGTAGTCCAAAGACAGCTGGAGACCCAAGTTTGGGAAACACTGACCCACATCAGCCCCGACTGATTGACAACTCTCCATGACCGCATTGGTGGCATCCCAGGTCCCATGCTGTGGAAAACTCTTTTAACAGAGATTCAGCTAGCATCCTAGCTTTTGACTTTCACACATCTATTGAAGATCTGTTTCTGCTGACAGGCCTGTGCAACTGTTTAATTTGTTGGGTCAGCCAGTGGTTTTAATAATTTTGTAGAGTTTCTATAGTGTTTTATGTCATATTGCCTGTACTGCTGTGTATCGCCATGTCATACCGAATGAATTGGTCGTACATAAAGAAATAAAGAAATATAATAAACTCCTTACACCTTCTCGCCTCCCCTCATGGAAGCTGATTTTCTTCTAGGGCCAACTTTCCCCACATATCCCTCACTGGAGCTGTCTTTCAAATTGTCATGAAGTATATTGACGTGACAACCTCAGTTAATTTCCTACAAGGCAACCACACTTAAGCCACATTTATTGGCAAGTAGGGAAGTGGATAACATAATAAAGAGCAGGCACATAGGGTTGCTGGGTTTTTTCCTTGCCCAAACACGCCGGGTTATAAATCATAGGATTTCCCTTGGCAGCTACAGTGGTGGGGGTGCAGAAGATGGGGGAGAGAAAATGAAGCCTTCAATACCTGAAAGACAAATGAAAGATCAGAATACCTTAGAGAAATTATCAATATTCTCTTATTCCCCTGGCTGAGAAGAACATGGTGTATCCGAAACCGTTACCTCTGCTGCAGAAACAGAAACTCTTGAGAGAAATTAGTGTCAGAAAGGTTAGCGGCGGCGGCCGCCTACTTCTCCTCATTTTTAAGCTGTCAAAGATTAATATGCCAGAAGTTAGGCAGGTTGGAGGTAATGAAAACACAGCGTCATAAGAGGGGGGATTTATCTATTCAGGACAAACTGTTGACTGAATCAATCAATTACGGCACTCCAGACAGTCTGTAAGGTGGAGTTATTGCTGTGCTGAGCTTCTCAGTCTGAGAAGAACTTGCAGTCTTGAGCATTTACATGGAAACCAGCTGCTTTCTGTTACTTTCACGTAAACAAGGGCATGCAATGTGATTCAAAACAGATTTGCTCAGAAGTGATTCCTCCACTCAGCTGAAGAGGACCTTACTCCCTATTAAGTGAGCGGACTTAGAATCACAACCTAAAGACTATCCGAGGAATTCTCCACGCCTCATGCACATTGTTCCAGGGGTTCTCCTGACCTTCCAGAGCAGATCTGGGGGAAGCCTAAGGAGCACATGTGCAGGGAGAAGAGGGAGGCCTTGTCATAAGAACCCAAGAAAAGCCTGCTGGATTAGTCCAATGGCCAATGCAGTCCAACATCCTCTTCTCACAGTGGCCAACCCAATGCTGAGTGCAACAGCCACATCGCCACTTAGGATTCCCTGAAACTTCGTGGCTACCTGTCACTGAAAGCCTTATCCTCCCACAATTTTTATTCTCCAGTACATAAAATTTAGCAAGGGTTGGCAATACGTTTGGTGTTGAATTATTGGTCTTATCTGATTTCAAACAGTACCATGGCTTTGTAGTAATTTGCCCTGGGATCTTATGGGGAAGGGTGGGTGGGAATTCCTATAAATTCATTTATTTTATTGGCCTTGAGCTAGGTCATGTCTTTCTTTTAAAAAAGGCAAAAGCAGGTCATAAGGAAAAGACAACCCAAGTAAAGGAAGACAATAGCCTCTTCTTCTTCTTCTTCTTCTTCTTCTTCTTCTTCTTCTTCTTCTTCTTCTTCCTCCTCCTCCTCCTCCTCCTCCTCCTCCTCTTCCTCTTCCTCTTCCTCTTCCTCTTCTATCACTCATAGCCGAGTAAGATTGTCTTCCATGAACACAGTCTTAACAGTGAGTCCATAAGTGACTGTGGAGGCCAATTCTGGATCCACACGTCCTTCCACTGTGGGGACATAGGTTTCTGGGCAGAAGTTGATCACAGTAATGGTTTGCCAAACGTGACTTCCTCTTAGCTCATTTCTCCCTTTCGTTCTGAGTTCAAGCGTCTTCAAAGCCCATGACATCTTTGGTAAAGGCTGCTCTCCAAGACAGATAGCAAGACAGATCTTCAAGCAGCTGCTGTAAAGGTGAGGAGATGCTATTCAAAATGCCAGTCTAATTGCAGTGGCCATTGGGACTGGTAAGGTGTAAGGCATGGAGGTCAACAGTAGGTGGAGCCAATGACAGGCAGCACCAACTAATTCAAGATTTATCTTCCTGCTCTTCCCTATTGGGTTCTAGAAGGGAAACACTGAGACTAAGGAAGAGGAGGCTGACAAACGGTGCCAATCCCCTGGGCTGGTTGTAAGTCAGAGACTGTGAGCTGGTTGAAGGTTGGACCAACCTAATTCTTAAGCTGAAATTACCTGCTTAAAAAAGCAGGGTAAGTGGATCATCTAACTAGGAAACTAATTTGGAAGGGGCTTCCAAAGGCAGTCATGGGGAGATCAGTTTATTAAGGATATCCTGAACAAACTCACATGGCTGGAACAAAATAAAAAAATTCCTTCCAGTAGCACCTTAAAGACCAACTAAGTTAGTTCTTGGTATGAGCTTTCGTGTGCATGCACACTTCTTCAGATACAACATGCACACGAAAGCTCATACCAAGAACTAACTTAGTTGGTCTTTAAGGTGCTACTGGAAGGAATTTTTTTATTTTGTTTTGACTATGGCAGACCAACACGGCTACCTATCTGTAACTGTCACATGGCTGGGTATCTCGATAGGGGTTGAGGTTCCATTGCAGCAGTTTGGGTTGACTAGGCAAGGTCACCAGATGTCCCCTCTGTTTGTGGCTAGATGAGACACAGCCAGCCATCACCGGATGTTGACAATGAAGTGTCTTGTTTTATGTGGCTAAGAGTGAGTCCTCGACAAGCCTCAACAAAAGCAGTCCTGCAGATAACAAAGCCTGCTCTTTGAAGCGGGCATCAAAAGGAATCTATAAATAGCCACAAGAGGGTACAATGAAAGGGAGCACCCATCGCCAGCCCACATGTTACACCTGCTGAAGGGTTTTTGGCTTCCCTTCTCCAGCTGCCTCCCTCCACCACTCCCCTCTCTTTCCTCAGCTCGCTGCCTGCCTGCGGTTTGTTGCTTTGAGATCCTGGCATCTCTGCTCTGCTTCAAGGCTGTGTCACTGTCTTCAGCTGCGCTCGGCTCTGCTTCAAGGCAGAGGAAGCAAACAGAAGGTGGGTTTTAAAGCTGGAAGCTTTGGTGCATCTGGCAAACACATGGTGTGCTGGTCCAGGGGGGAGGTTACCGTGGGGCGAGGTCCAGGGCCTGAGTTGAGGGTCGGCAGACGGTCCTCCTCGGGCGAAGCGGGGTCCACAGCGGGAAGCCGGGCAAGGACAGGAACTCTGGGGGAAACAGGACTGGATGCTGGCCGAAACAGCTCTTCATCGACGTTGCTCCCGCAACCTGGGACCGGGCTGACTGGCCTTTATCTTTTCTGAGGCCAGGGGTGGTCCCGGCCCTCAGGAGACCCGCCTCTCCTGGCCTTAAGGCGAGCACTCCTCCTGGGAGAAACCAGTTCCCTTCGCCTCTCTGCCCTGAGCCTCTGCAGTTCAGGAGAGGCTGAAGGGTTACTTGGCCCAGGGGGAGACTCACCTGTAGGCACTGAGTCCTCAACCACCTCTGGAGCCAGAGTGGAATCACCTGGTGCCTGCTCCTGAGGATCCGGCACAGGTGCAGGCGCTTCAGAATCAAGGCCCTGCCCCAGTTCAGCCGGCCCTGGTATGTCTGCCACTGAATGAATCAATCAGCACTGACAGCCTGAGAGTGTCCCGTCACTTTCCCCCACCCAAACATTTCTATTTCAAAGGTGCCGTCCAGAGCTTAGCTCATTGTGGGTTGTTTGGGACCCTCTTGTGCATCCTTTAATCACCCACATAACGGTCTCCTCCAACTCCTGCTGCCCCACATCTTCCTCCTCCCTAAATCAGAATTCTCCCGATGCTTCGAATATCGAAATAGGGCGTCTCCAGATCTGCTACCACAGCTCTATGTTGCTGTAGATAATGCAGGGTCTAAAAGTCATTCAAATGTCATGGCAGCTGTGTTGGTTCATCTGCCGTTATTTACTGCACGCTGTGCACCATGCAACATGCAGGTGTACACCTTACCTAGGTCAGCACCCCATCTATCATGTTGACAGTGAGGCAAAGTGAAACCAAAGATGATGCATGGAGTCAGCTGAAAGGTGCAGAGCTCCATAATTCTCTCTCTCCCCCCCCTTCTTTGTACCACTTTTCTTTCAATGGTACAGTTGCACAGAAAGAGACAGTAGGAGGCAATGAACCTATAATGTAGATTACCAAGTGGGCTTTGATGACTTGAACTAAGACTAAGTTCCTAGCACCCCAACCTCAGTCCATCACCTCATTTTCAAGCTTGAAAGTATGTGTGGGTGTACAATTCAGTGATTTTAGGTGGGAGTGGGGAAGCAAAGTTGCCCAGCAGTGGCATACATTCTCCCCGCTACTAGGCACCCTCCAAAGTTGCTTCCATTCTTTCCACTGCCGACAGGAAAAGTGGCTTCCTTTTTTGGTCCTCACTCGGTGTTGCCCTGAAGCCTATTCAGAGGGATGGCAGGCATATTCGTACTCAGAAAACACCAGTGTGAGGGCAGGGATAGTTATTTCCCATTGCTGCCATCACATCGATTTGGCTTCAGGATGACACCATCAAAGTGAATGTATAAGTAATTATTTCTTTTGGGATGAGGTACAGGGTTATAAAGACTAGGACTAGCTGCCTGAGAAACAGTTTCTATTCAAATGCGATTTTGGTTCTAAACGCAGTGTAAGGTAGTCTCTATGGGAGTATATTATATTTAATTATGGGGTATCAGAGTTTTTAGGGGGCTAACCAGGCTGGGATAGCTGGGATAGCAGGTTTGTTGGTTTTTGAATGTCTGGTGTAGATTTTTTCAATTTCGTTGTTCTGAATGGGACAGTGACAATAAAGATTATCATATTATATAACATAGCTCAAGCCACTGGCAGAAGAAGAAGGGGGTGGGGGGAGCACACCGCCCCCGGCCCCATGATCCTGGTGGGGTGCCATTGTGGCTGCCCCCCCATGCTGGGCGCCATGCCCCCACAGGTGGCGCACCACGCCCCCAGGATGTGCTCTCCACCCCCAGTGCAGGAGCATGAAGCTCCGCCGCTCGCTCAAGCTCCATCTTTTCCCTGCCTGCCCCCAAATCCAAATGCTGTCCATGGCTACAAATTAAGAGCTGACTAATATGACATCTGCCAAAAAAAAAAAACCCTTTGCGGTGATGATGTTATGCTGTGCATGCATTTAGCTGCCCCAGCATGGCACCCGCATTCTAGCAGTGAGGAGGAAAATTAAAAACTCTTGGCGGTCTCCCATGTATAAATGCTGCTGCTAACTCTCTGGCAAATATTCCACAGTATTCCTCTCCGTCTCTCTTAATTTTTTTTTATGTCATTTTAGCGAGACCTGTGAATGCCTGCAAGATTTAAACCCCCGGTGAGAGTTTTTATTAACAGACAAATATGTGAGGGTTCTTATGCTGCTTAAAGTGTAATTAACCATCTTCCAAAGATTAAGAAGGGCCTCGTCATAAGAGGAACTGGGGACGGATGTGTTTCATTCCCCTAATCTCCGCTGTGTGGATGGGAGAGCAGAGGGGCCTCTGGTGGGTTGTTCTCGTGAACTGGGCCTGCAACAAAGATGGAGATGCTGAGGTGGGTGTTATTAAGCTTCAGAAGCAGCTGGAGAGCAGTGCAGAAGGCAGCTGAGCCCTGTAGGAGGTGGAAAACCCACTGCGGTTCCTTTGTTGTTGCTGTTGCAAATGCCTCAGAGGTAGACTGACCTCCTGTGGAAAGGTCTCTCCTTCCTTGGAGAATGATCTCCTGTGGAGAGTTCTGGACTCTCCTTCCTTGGAGGTGTTTAAGCAGAGGTTGGATGGCCATCTGTCAGGGATGTGTCGTAAGAAGGACCCCCTGACCATTAGGTCCAGTCGTGACCGACTCTGGGGTTGTGGCGCTCATCTCACTTTACTGGCAGAGGGAGCCGGCGTACAGCTTCCGGGTCATGTGGCCAGCATGACTAAGCCACTTCTGGCACACGGTAACGGCGTTTACCTTCCCGCCAGAGTAGTGCCTATTTATCTACTTGCACTTGACGTGCTTTTGAACTGCTAGGTTGGCAGGAGCAGGGACCGAGCAACGGGAGCTCACCCCGTCGCGGGGATTCGAATCACCGACCTTCTGATCGGCAAGTCCTAGGCTCTGTGGTTTAACCCACAGTACCACCCGTGTCCGTGTCATAAGAAAAAATACCTCTAATTCTCTTATGGGGTATCTAGAGTCCTCTTATAGAGTCCCTCAGGAGATCTCTATCAGTTGGAGAAAAAGCAGAGGCCAACCAGAGTATATTGAAAGCAAAGTGGCTAGTAAGCCTGATCTTGATTAAAGGAAATAAACTGTTGCCATAGGGTCCCCACTCACCACACGCAGGAAGGAGAAGAACCCTGAACAATGGTGCGCAAGCCCCTATAAAGACTATTGAAATTGGCCACCCTGCAGCATACATACATCACAGAAGGAGGCAGACTCCAGCAGAAATCTGAGAGTGTTGCTTCTCTCCTGTCTACCAGGATACCTGATAATGCCTTAAAAGGTAAAGGGACCGTGATGGACTCTGGGGTTGCGGCGCTCATCTCGCTTTATTGGCTGAGGGAGCCGGCGTACAGCTTCCGGGTCATGTGGCCAGCATGACTAAGCCACTTCTGGCAAACCAGAGCAGCGCACGGAAACGCCGTTTACCTTCCCGCTGGAGCGGTCCCTATTTATCTACTTGCACTTTGATGTGCTTTCGAACTGCTAGGTTGGCAGGAGAAGGGACCAAGCAATGGGAGCTCACCCCGTTGCGGGGAATCGAACCACCGACCTTCTGATCAGCAAGTCCTAGGCTCTGTGGTTTAACCCACAGCGCCACCTGCTTACTTAATGCCTTATCTGATTGCATTTTCAGGGTAGCCTGGCCATTCCTTTGAGATGGTAAATGCTTTAGCTCCTGAATCTCTTAGGCATATTCATAGTTTGCTCAGCTTAACAGATACTTGCCAGAGTGTATTTGAAAAGGGAGGTGTAAGCCCCTACAGTCCAAAGGCAATGGGAGAGCTTTTCCCATTTCCTTCCTCCTTGCAGAGAAATATTTGAGGTCAATTTGGGAGAGTCAAAACGGCTTCAGGATTGTACTCCTGTACTATTTCAGACACGTGGATTATATACTTATGTATGTGTTTACCTTGTACATACATGAACATTTATTCTATATTTGAGACCTTATAATTCCTTTAACAGATGCTATAGCTGAGATGCCTGCATTGTAAAGGGTTGGACTAGATGACCCTGGGGTCCCATCTAAGATTCTATGGTTCCTCAGGCAGACGTATTCAGGCATTTAAATGCCATGTGAATGATGTGAATGATGAAGATAAGAGTCACATCCTCTCTCCAATCCCCTTAAAAGCTGAATTAAACACAGAAAAGTATCACTAAAAACATGCCGGGGTTGTTTTCTTTTTCCTTTTTTAATAGCAAGTAGGAATCTCATCTAAGGCCTAATTTCCAAGCTGCATTTTTAAAAGCTTCAATGGCTTTTTTAAAGGAATCACACAAATGCAACGGCAGCCTCTCTGGGAAAGTACAGAAGAAGATGAGAACCAGGTGCTGGGGACCAACAAGAGACAATGGCATATTATTATTATTATTATTATTATTATTATTATTATTATTATTACAGTATACCCCGCCCATCTGCCTGTGTTGCCCCAGCCGCTCTGGGCAGCTTCCAACATATAGAAAAACATAATAAAGCAGTAAACATTTTTTTAAAAAAACCTCCCTATACAGGACTGCTTTCAGACGTCTTCTAAACAGCTAGAAACAGTTGACTGAATTGGTCACCAGTAGTCTTTAAAAGAGTTTAATTCAGTGTACTGTCTGTGCATACTACCTGGTCATGATAGGTGCACCATGTCATGTGATCAATTATGCAGGGCGCGGCTTACCTCCCCCCCCCCCCCGCCAAATGTTTTATTAAAGTTGGCACCTGTGTCCCTGACCATTGGCTGTGCTGGCCTGGGCTGATGGGAGTTGGAGTCATCTAGAGGAGAGCATTTACAGCCAGACGATGTGACTCGGGAAGGGAGGATTCCATCTCTAGACAATTGTATACAATTGTTTGAAATATCTCTGGAAGCACTTTCTAATCTCCACAGGGTTCTGAATGTTTCTTCCTTCAATCTCTAAATTTGTAACTGTATTTAGCTTTTGTCTCTTCTTCAGCTGCCATGCTAGCAGTTTCCCACATTTATTCGCCGATTCAAATGTTCTTTGTTTCATTAGTTTAACTTTCCACTCTACTTCCTGATTTATCAATTTAGAATATTGTGCTTGGTAGAGTTTAATTTCTCTGAAAATCGGCTGTGACTTCGGTCTTGATCTTAACTTCTTCTCACCTTCTTTAATTTTCTCCAAAATCTTGTCTTTTTTCTCATTTTGTATCCTTTTCTTTACAGCATTCTGTTGTATCAGGAACCCCCTCATCACGGCCTTACTTGCGTCCCAGATAATTCTTTTTTCCACAGTGGTGTTCAAATTTATCTCAAAATAGTCCTTCAAAACTTTTTGGGCCTTCTTGGTAATCTCCTGATCTCTAAACAAATTGTCATTCATCTTCCATCTAAAGGAGCCGGTTGGTAGTAGTCTCATATCCATCTTTACTGCATTATGGTCGGAGCAGGTCTTTGGGCAGATTTCCACCTTTCTGGTCTTAGGTGCCAGACCTCTAGATATCCATATTTGGTCAATTCTAGTCCATGTCAGTTGAGCTTCAGAAAAGAATGTTCCCTCTCTTCCCAAGGGGTTCTTTGTCCTCCAGATATCAATCAAGTCCATATTGTCAGTGAATTCGAAAAAAGTCTTAGGTAGTCTGCCATCTTTTGTCACATTTTGACTTTGCGACTTATCCATGTTAGTTGATGCCACCCCATTCATATCTCCCATCATGATGATGTTGTCATAGTCCAGATAGTCCAGCATAATCTCATGCAACTTCTTGTAAAATTCCGATTTCCCCTCATTTGGTGCATAAATTCCTAATATCAAAAACTTCTCTCCTTGATTTTGTATCTCAATTGCCAGAATTCTTCCTTGCTCATCTTTAAATAAAAATTTTGGTGACAGGCTTAGACCGTGAGCTGATTTTCAGGGCGATAAGAAGGAAGTCGCGCCCATTCAATGAGCTGCGCGAAAAGGAGCTATGACCTCCTGCTTCCATTAAAATGTGCTTAGTGCTTTTCTCTATGTGCCCAGATGAGCAGCAATTCAGTCTCATTAAGATAGAGCACTGAACCCGGCAGATGCAGACAGAGACGCAGGGAGGCATCTTTCCCAGCAGGTTGATCAATAGAGCCATTAGACAGCTCTGAAGATTTCGCAGAAATCGCCAGCAAGGCTTCTTACGGAAGCAGGCAGAGAGAGAATGGGTCTCGCGAAGTCTGTGGTCATTTGCAGGAGATCACCATTTTCTGCCTTCATCCTTTCAGTGTCTCTGACTGCAAAATGGGCCGCCATTAAGGCAAGACTCTTATCATTCTGGAGGAATCTGACTTGGGAAGAGTGTCATTTTGAAACTGGAGTGTATAGACCTCTGGAACCAGCTATTTCTTGCCTTCTTTCATCCCGGAGCGAGGCCACAGGGCTACATTATTGATGCGATAAGTGCAGCTATCATTTGATTTCCCTGACACGGAGGTTTGCCGTTCTCACATGATGGCTCATAGCAGCTCACGGGAGTTGAACAGGGCACCTTCGTGTTATGCACACCGCTGACCAATATCTTGAGACACTTCAGGGCAAAAGGTAAACCAGTGGAGAGGCATATGCTAATGCCACCCAACAGGACCTTTAAAGCCCTTCACGGCCTAGGACCCTCGTACCTACAGGATCGCCTCTCCTGGTATGCCCCACAGAGGACCTTAAGGTCCACAAATGACAACACTTTGGAGGTCCCAGGTCACAAGGTGGTTAGACTGGTCTCAACTAGGACCAGGGCCTTTTCAGTACTGGCCCCGACTTGTTGAAACACTCTGTCACAAGAGACTAGGGCCCTGAGGGACTTGACATCATTCTGCAGGGCCTGCAAGACAGAGCTGTTCCGCCTGGCCTTTGGTTTGGACTCAGTCTGACCCTTATGTTTCCCTCCCCTTATGGTTTTGATCTATGGGCTACTTTTAAAATGAGGCTGCATTTTAAATTGCATTTTAACCTGTATTTTAATTTTTTTTTCTTTCCCCCCTATTATGTTTTTACTGAAGTTTTATTGGTGTTAGCCACCCTGAGCCTGGCTCTGGCCGGAGAGGGCGGGGTATAAATATTATTATTATTATTATTATTATTATTATTATTATTATTAATGGCCTGGGTGCACCAGAAAGCTTTAAGGAGACATCAAAAGGTTATTAATGAAGGCGGCTGCATCAATCTGGCAGGAGACACCAGTGCAGAAAAAGCACCACCAACCAAGTCTCTAATACGACTTCACGGCAGTAATGTGAACACAGCGTAAGTAATATTTATTTATTTATTTATTTATTTATTCATTCGTTCGTTCATTCATCCATTCCCCGCCCATCTGGCTGGGTTTCCTCAGCCACTCTGGGCGGCTTCCAACCGAATATTGAAAACAATACAGCATCAGATTAAAAACTTCCCTAAACAGGGCTGCCTTCAGTCGTCTTTTAAAAGTAAAATAGTTGTTTATTGCCTTGACATCTGATGGGAGGGCATTCCACAGGGCAGGCGCCACTACCGAGAAGGTTCCCTGTAATCTCACTTCTCACAGCGAGAAAACCGCCAGAAGGCCCTCGGCGCTGGACCTCAGTGTCCGGGCAGAGTGATGGGGGTGGAGATGCTCCTTCAGGTATACTGGGCTGAGGCAGTTTAGGGCTTTAAAGGTCAGCACCAACACTTTGACAGCCCTTGGAAGTTCTGACGTCTGCTGTCGTGATGCCACTGGCCAGTTTCTTCTTTTCTAGCCTTTATATACTAGTTCCTCCAACTTTTCTTCTTGGGATGTGTTTTCCCCACCCCTGTCCATTTCCCTTGCCCTCTTCTGAAGCCCCTGGAGCGTGGCTACATCCTTTTAAAAGGGCTATGGCCGAAGTCATATCACTTCCCTCTGAGCCGCACACAGCTGTCATCTGGGGTGGGCCAGAACGCCGCAGCTCTGACATCTCTGCTTCTCAGATGCTAATGGGGATGTCACCTTTTCTCTGCAAACATGCTCAAATTACCTGTGGGCGAGTTCTTTTCAGAATGGAGTTGGGGGGGGGGGGAATAATTGAAAGGGAGGAATGAATGCAAATCCATATGACCAGACAGGACCCCTATTAATATCCTGCTGCTTTGGTGGGTCCTGGGGCCAGACAGGAGTGTGTGTTCTCTCTCTCTCTCTCTCTCTCTCTCTCTCTCTCTCTCTCTCTCTCTCTCTCTCTCTGACTAGACACTTCAACAGCACACTCTCATTATTAAACACTTCTGAAATATACTCGGAGTTGAGTGTGGATTTCATGCTCTTTATTCAGCTCATAGTAGCAAGGAATGAAGGTTTCCCCACAATATCTGCTTTATATACATTATTTACACAATGGGCTGCACATGATTGGCTAATACCGGGATTCTCCTGTAGGCCAATCAGGTTGCAGATTCACTTCCACCTGGAGCTGGATTGGTTGGCTCCTGCGGACCAATCATACTGCTGCATTATTCTAGGACCAATCAGACTTCTGCATTTTGGATCCTATTGTTCTAGGACCAATCAGACTGCTGCATTTTGGATCTTATTCAACTCAGTACATAACAACTTCATTGGGCACTTCTGCTTGTGATCACCGGTGTCAGAGCATAGAGTGCTGTGGTCTGATGCCATTTTTAAAATGAGGAACTAGAGAAACCAGATACACACCAGATACACATTCTGAAGCCTTAAACAGCTTGGGTCCAGGCTACCTGAAAGACCATATTCTCCCATACGGACTTGCCTGGACTCTGAGATCTTCAGTGGAGGCCCTTCTCTCAGTCGTGCCACTCCCACAGGCATGCCTGGTGGGGACGTAGGAGAGGGCCTTCTTGGTGGCTGCTCCCAGACTTTGGAACTCCCTCCCTAGAGAAGCCAGACGGGCTCCCTCCTTATTGTTCTTCCGCTGGCAGGTGAAGACTGTTTTATTCCAACAGTCCTTTGAGAACTGGCTGTGTTTTTGTGTGTGTGTGTTTTTTTTAAAAAAAAGCAAGGGCTTTTAATAGTGCTAAGCTGCTTTTGTTATCTGTATGTTAATAAATTAGCTTTTTATATTGCTTTAATTCTTAACTCTAATTCTTAAAGTTTAATTACTTTGAACGATGATCTTGTATATGTTTTTTATCTTTCTGTATTTTATCTGAAATGTTTTCATTTCTGTAAGCCACCTTGAGTCCTGGTCTGCGGAAAGGGTGGGATACAACAGCAGCAACAGCAGCAGCAGCAGCAACAACAACAATAGCAACAACAACACATGATATATGCAGTTCACAAGGTAAGATTTTGATCTGTGTACAGGAATTGATGCAAGTTCCTACTAAGTTCTCCTTTGTCCAACTTTAAGTACAGTTCGCCACATCTATTCCTCACTGTGGGGTTTTTTTAAGTCCTCATGAAAATTCATCAGCATTATTAATATTAATATTATTTTGTGAATCTCCTTCTGCATATATGTCCCAAGGCAATTTACAGACCTATCCATCAACTAAGCTAAAAAAAAAAAAAAAATACTATTTAAACTATCTATCTATCTATCTATCTAGAACAGGCATAGGCAAACTCAGCCCTCCATATTTTTTTGAGACTCCAATTCCCATCATCCTGACCTAAGAATTAGAACAATCGATTCAAACAACTGTATGCGTTCTATTTGCATGCTTTGGTCTGTAATGGAGCGTTCACACATGCCGTTCCCAATTTGATGCTGAAATCACTGAGGTACAACACTACTTTGGAACTAACCTAAGTATTACTGCCTGTGTTTTCTGAATGCTGTATGTAAAAGCACATAAATCTGACCTTTGAAGAGTTTGTAAGTAAACTATTTTTAACTTACTCATCATGTGGTCTTTTCCTCTGCTAGGGGAACTTTGGAAGGAACTTAGAAGGGCATATTTTAAAGGTCTAACAGCCTATATTTCCACACTTAACTTTGCTGCATATTTGCTGTAATTTTAAATCTCTGCTGAGGTTCTCTCACCAAGGACTACTTGCCCCCAACCTGGATCTTGGCATCCAAGAAATTCTCTTTTTAAAAAAATTAACCTATTTTCCCTTGCCAGTCAACATGTTTAACAGTCAGTCCCTCTTCCCAAGGAATTCTGGGAATGGTAGCTCTGTGAGGGGACTAGGGCTCTCCTAACAATACCTAGCACCCTCAACAAACTACAGTTCCCAGAATTCTTTGGGGGGAGAGCCATGACTATTTAAAGTGTTAGGATACTGTTTTCAATGTATGGTGTGATTGTGGCTACTGGCATGTCCTATTGCCATAAATGTCAGTAAGGTATGCATGCCCCATTCCCTGCGGCACAAACACAAACTTGTAAGCAAAGCTGAGGGACACAGGTGGCGCTGTGGGTTAAATCACAGAGCCTAGGACTTGCTGATCAGAAGGTCAGCGGTTCGATTCCCCGCGACGGGGTGAGCTCCCGTTGTTCAGTCCCTGCTCCTGCCAACCTAGCAGTTCGGAAGCACGTCAAGTGCAAGTAGATAAATAGGTACCGCTCCAGCGGGAAGGTAAATGGCGTTTCTGTGCGCTGCTTTGGTTCACCAGAAGTTGCTTAGTCATGCTGGCCACATGACCCGGAAGCTGTACGCCGGCTCCCTTGGTCAATAAAGCAAGATGAGCGCCGCAACCCCAGAGTCGACCACGACTGGACCTAATGGTCAGGGGTCCCTTTACCCTTTACCTTTACAAGCAAAGCAGAATAGCTATACCAAATCTTGCACTGCAGGACATATGAGTGTCTGTGTGAGAGAGGGGGTGGACCAGTGAGATCTGTATATTTCAGAAGCTGGACTCCTCCCTAAACTAGGCAGTTCATCATTTCCTCAGGCGGTGGATAGTTCCCATATGGTCTTTGATGTTCATCGATCTTCCAGGTGCCCATGTGGTTTCTTTGAAGCATCGGATCAACAGTGGGAAGGGGGAAAATGTCTGTTCATGCAGCATGCTGATAGCAAGCAAAAGGAGTCTTTGTAGATCATTTGAAGGTTAACTGAAGGTTAACATCAGCAGTGTGGGCTTTTCCGCTTGGCTGTGATCACTCTATAAAATAATAACACTTAGCATTTATATGTTTCCATGCAAGCCGGAGCAACTCAACACATAACACCAAGCACACCCCACTGGCCACATAAGCCACCTCAGTAGGGCTCTCTTTTTTGCCCAGTGGATTGCAGGAAAAGACAGTGGGAGGGTTAAATGTCTGGAAATTTGTAATATGTATGACTGTGTAGGCGGGATAGGTGAAGCTGCTTTGACTGTGTGAATCATACCCACTTCAGAGCATGGGTGAGGAACTGTTTTCCATCCAAGGGCTGCCTTCTCTCCATCCCATAACTAGGCCTGAAACCAGGTTAAAATGGCTCTAGAAATAGAGGCCTGAAACCAGGTTAAAATGGCTCTAAAATGGTTTCTCAAACTTTGGCTCCAGCTGTTTTGGGACTACAGTTCCCATCATCCCTGACTAGTGGTCCTGCTAGATAGGTATGATGGGCGCTGTAGTACAAAAACAGGTGGAGAAGCTCTGCTCTAGATAATCTAGGAGAAACAACCAGACTCAGCTGCACAATCTTAAGGATAAAGATGGGCAGATTTTTACTGAATCAGCAAAATCTAAGAAAAGCCCCAAAACCTTTGGGGGGGGGGAGATGTTCCCTTTAAAAGTTTGATGCTCCCTAAAAAAACTTTGACAAAATAAATCCAGTTGTTGTCATTTTCTCATTTTTCAAGTCTTAAATTCAGTTCCCACATTTTTACATCTATTATTTTTATATATTATTATTTCAAAAAACTGGCCTTTGTGCAAATTTCTCCTAATATCCACATGATTATGTGCAATATACAAATTTTTGCAACACATATTTTCCCCAACATTTATAACTTCCCTAATAAAATGCATTTAGGGATGTTATTTCCACTAATATATGCCTTTCTAGATGGGGACGCGGGTGGCACTGTTGGTTAAACCACAGAGCCTAGGACTTGCCGATCAGAAGGTCAGTGGTTCGAATCCCCGCAACGGGGTGAGCTCCCGTTGCTCGGTCCCTGCTCCTGCCAACCTAGCAGTTCGAAAGCAACTGCTCAAAGTGCAAGTAGATAAATAGGTACCACTCCAGAGGGGAGGTAAACGGTGTTACCATGCGCTGCTCTGGTTCGTCAGAAGCGGCTTAGTCATGCTGGCCACATGACCCGGAAGCTGTACGCCAGCTCCCTTGGCCAATAAAGCGAGATGAGCACCGCAACCCCAGAGTCGGTCACGACTGGACCTAATGATCAGGGGTCCCTTTACCTATGCCTTTCTAGGCATGCTTTACCCCAGTACATGTATTTTCGTGCACCCTTCTTGACTAGGAAACCACATTGCAAAATTTGGAGAGGTGCAAATCTTGAAGGATGGCCGTGTTTCGTTCCACATGGTGCTTCAGAAAGGGCACAAGAGGCAAATTCGCATGTAACTGAATCAACGTCCTCCTCCATCCCTCCATGCCACAGGCATATGGAAAACAAAACACTCCTTATTATGTGTTTCTGGTTTGGCAGGCAAAGCTGACCACGTAGCCTGGCCTCTTCTGTCGGGAGTTGTCTTAACCTAATAAACAAAATCCCACAGCATATGGCCTCTCCACCTTTATTCCAGGGGATAAGGGATGCATATATATGAAAGCAAGTTTGGAAAGGGAGCGTTTTGGTCTGCAGGAGACAATTTTCCAGGCCAAAATGAAGATTACAGCTACACTGACTTCCCACCCCCACCCCGTTTTTCGTTTTTATCTGTGGCACTCAGCATCCTTTGCAGACCGGATTAGCAAAAATAGGGAAAAGCCGTGTTTCTGAGCCACATTCCCATTATGCCTGTGGAGATTCTGGTCGGTTCGCCATAATCACCCAGACCAGTGCAACCTCCAGGAGAAACACAAGGGAATCGCCGAGAGAAGAAAGCTATCAGCTAATCCAGACCTCATTTTCAATTGTGCCGTTGAGCTCCCACTTTCTCTCTCTTTAAAATACTAAGCCTGATTATTTGTTTGCATCGGAATTTACCACCCCCTCGTTGCCTTGGGGGTACACAGTGTGCGTTCTCCGAGCGCCTGGTATATCTGGGCTACTTCCTGTCGTTATAAGCTACTTGAATAAGCTAGCTTGAAGAAGAAAAAAGTATCGCCGCACTGCTGTGCTGATGTTAATACTGGAGAGCAGCCTTTCATGTCTAATGATGGAGAACCTGTGGATTAGACTAAATGCCGAAACACCAGTTACTGACTCTCAGCAGCATGTGGAGTGCAGAGGTCGCCGTAAGAAGCTTAATGGCCCGGTGGTGAAAGGCCTCTTGCGGTTGTCAGAAGAATTGCCGTTAACTTTTATGCCCACTAAGATTAGGTGCCAAGAGTCCACTGGGCAAAAGATTTTGAATATAATACTAATTTATTATTTATACCCCGCCCATCTGGCTGAGTTTCCCCAGCCACTCTGGGCGGCTCCCAATCAAGTGTTAAAAACAATACAGCGTTAAATACTAAAAACTTCCCTGAACAGGGCTGCTTTCAGATGTCTTTTAAAGATAGGATAGCTGCTTATTTCCTTCACATCTGAAGGGAGGGTGTTCCACAGGGTGGGTGCCACAATCGAGAAGGCCCTCTGTCTGGTTCCCTGTGATCTCACTTCTCGCAATGAGGGAACCACCAGAAGGCCCTCGGCACTGGATCTCAGTGTCTGGGCTGAACGATGGGGGTGGAGACGCTCCTTCCGGTATACAGGACTGAGGCCATTTAGGGCTTTAAAGGTCAGCACCAACACTTTGAACTGTGCTCGGAAACGTACTGGGAGCCAATGCAGATCTCTCAGAACCAGTGTTATGTGGTCCCGGTGGCCACTCCCAGTCACCAGTCTAGCTGCCGCATTCTGGATTAATTGCAGTTTCCAGGTCACCTTCAAAAGTAGCCCCACGTAGAGCGTGGTGCAGTAGTCCAAGCAGGAGATAGCTAAAGCATGCACCACTCTGGCAGTCCGCGGGCATGAAGGGTCTTAGCCTATGTACCAGGTGGAGCTGGTAGACAGCTGCCCTGGACACAGAATTAACCTGTGCCTCCATGGACAGCTGTGAGTCCAAAATGACTCCCAGGCATATAGCTTAAAGAATGGGAAAGGTTGTAGAAAGAAAGAATAAAATTTGCAGCCTGTAATGCTTTGAAAGCAAATATGATGAAAATGGTGTATAGATGGTATATTACACCTGTGAAATTAGCTAAAATGTATAAGGCAAATAATAAATGTTGGAAATGTGAAGAAAAAGAAGGACCATTTTATCATATGTGGTGGGAATGTAAGAAAGTAAAGAACTTCTGGGAAATAATATATAATGAGATGAAAAAGATGTTGAAATATGCATTTTTTTAAAAAAAAACCCAGAAGCATTTTTACTTGGTATTATAGGTCAGGATATTAATAGGCAGGATGTTAAATTGTTTTTATATGCAACAACAGCGGCAAGAGTATTGTTAGCCCAGAAATAGAAGCAAGAAGAAATTCTGACGAAAGAAGAATGGCAGATAAAATTAATGGACTATGCAGAATTGGATTAAATTAATGGACTATGCAGAACTGGATAAAATGACAGGAAGGATTTGAAACCTGCGGGACCAGAAATTTACAGAAGATTGGAAGACGTATCTGTAATCAACAAATTATGCTAGTAGGACTACAAGAAGTTTTGTAAGGAGAAAAATATGAAATGTTACAAAGTAGAAAAAGAAGAGAGATATCAGTTATGAGATTTAAATGTAATAGGGAAAGTAAGAAATGTATAAGGTAAAGGTAAAGGGATCCCTGACCATTAGGTCCAGTCGTGACCGACTCTGGGGTTGCAGTGCTCATCTCGCTTTATTGGCCGAGGGAGCCAGCGTACAGCTTCCGGGTCATGTGGCCAGCATGACTAAGCTGCTTCTGGCGAACCAGAGCAGTGCACGGAAACACCGTTTACCTTCCCGCTGGAGCGGTACCTATTTATCTACTTGCACTCTGACGTGCTTTTGAACTGCTAGGTTGGCAGGAGAAATGTATACTAAGAGATTAGATTGGAAAATGTTTAGACAGGATTGATGGAAGTAAAAAAATTGTATAAGATGTAGAAGTATGTTTAATTACTGTTGAAAATGATATGTTAAAAAACAGATAGATAGATGATAGATAGATAGATAGATAGATAGATAGATAGATAGATAGATATAGAGAGAGATGATAGATTAGATAGATGATAGATGATAGATAGATAGATAGATAGATAGATAGATAGATAGATAGATGATAGATAGATAGATGATAGATAGATAGATAGATAGATAGATAGATAGATAGATAGATAGATAGATATAGAGAGAGATGATAGATTAGATAGATAGATAGATAGATAGATAGATAGATAGATAGATGATAGATAGATGATAGATAGATAGATAGATAGATAGATAGATAGATAGATAAATGATAGATAGATAAGGTGCTGAGAGTCAGAATCTGGGCTACCATTGAACGATTATGCTCTCTTTGTCTCATTATCCTCTGCCTGCCCCTTGCTTTGTTTTGTTTGGAGAGGCTCTCCTCCCAGGCTTCGCTGGCTGGGCTGTCCGTTTCTGATCTTTCCGGAGGGCTAATGGCTTTATCTTCCTTGACATTTCATAGAATCATAGAAGTCGGAAGGGACCCCAAAGGCCATCCAGTCCAACGCCCTGCAATGCAGGAATCTCAGCTAAAGCATCCTTGGCAGATGGCCATCCAACCTCTGTTTAAAAACCTCCAAGGAAGGAGAGTCCCCAACCTCCAGAGGGAGACCATTCCACTGTCGATCAGCTCTTATGCTCAGAACGTTCTTCCTGATATTTAGTCAGAATATCCTTTTCATTTCTGTGCAGCGTAGAGCTGCCCAGTTTTTATGTCCCTAGATTCTGCCGTTTATTGATTTTGACGCACTTAGCAGTTTCACTTGGGTACCTCTGAGCATGGGTGGAGTTCCTTTCCTTCGAGCGGCAGAGCAGTTGTTTTTAAAGGACCAAGAGCAAGCATCCCGTGGCTACGTGCAAAGTACATTTCTTTTGTGAAGGTGAGGACCCTTCATGTAGATATATATGATTTGGCACTTTGGATTTAGAGACAAGACAAGCCCAAGAGGACAATATCAAAACCTGCACCCAGGGCCGTGGTCCTCCCCACATTACGCCCCTCTGTGTGTGTGTGTGTTTACACACAAACACACACACTAACGCAAGGCATAACTTTGCAGACAGAGAACGAGCCTGCAAACTTGTAAGATTCGTTTCGGCTCAACTCTAGCAGGAATACAAACTAATTGTCATCCACCTAAACGGAAGATTAGCTTGTTATCCTTTGTCAAGCGAGGAAGACACCGTGAGGGGGGCTGTGCAGCAAAGAGGGGCATCTAGCGGCCGAAACCTGTGCTGCAACCCAAAACGATGATGTTGCAGAAAGTGAGCACAAATGCCACCATCACTTGTGTGAGACCTATTTTCTAAGGACTGCAGCTGTTCGTTTGTGCATATAGAAGTGGGTGACTCACATACTGGTAACCTCTAGACTCCTGTAATGCACTCAATGTGGGGCTGCCCTTGAGTTCAGAAGCTGCAGCTGATGTAAACTGTGTGTGTGTGTTTAATCAAACAAACATTAATATAAAATTCAAAACAAGCATTTCAAGCAGCCTTCTAAGCAGATATTTTTATTGCATTCTGTTTCTGCATTCGATTTGTAACTGGATTTGTTTCACTGAAATCAAGCAGTAGATACATTTCGTTAAAAATAAAATGAAATAAATGTTCTAGTGTGGAGTTGCTCTGAGGGGCTTTATAAGAAGCAATTCATAAATGAAATAACCATCAGTAACCAACAAAGTGATTCTGATAGTGCAAGGACTTTTGGTTGTACAATGGCATTTCCTCTCCTCCCTCTCTCTCTGCACCCCTCCCCCCCTCCTGTGCCTGGTTTGTTTTGGGTTTTCTGCCAGCCCTACAGAACAATTGGGGGAGGGCATTGAATGCACCCAGGAAGAGAGAAGAAGAAGAAGAGTTTGGATTTGATATCCAGCTTTATCACTACCCTAAGGAGTCTCAAAGTTGCTAACATTCTCCTTTCCCTTCCTCCCCCACAACAAACACTCTCTGAGGTGAGTGGGGCAGAGAAGTGCGACTAGCCCAAGGTCACCCAGCAGTTGCATGTGGAGGAGCGGGGAAGCGAACCCAGTTCACCAGATTACAAGTCCACCGCTCTTAACCACTACACCACACTGGCTCTCAGTGTGGAAGTTCCATTGTGCAAAGGGTGATTTCCACCCCCATCAAAATGATGGTACTTCTGTTTTGCATTTTCGTGGGCATCCTCATGTTCTTGAATTGTCTCTCGTTCTCCTGCCTGGATGACGCAGGCTTTTGCAACAAACCAGAGATGTGTCCTTTGAGACTCTGAACTTCACTGCCCTCCCCCAAGCTGACACAACACTTGACAAGCCCTTTGTCGTTTCCATCGATAAATTAAAGGAATTCAACGGGTCCTTGCTGTCAGTAACATTTTAATTAACCAATGGCGTCCGGCTTCCCAATTGGTCGATGCAGACATCTGCTGATCTCCATCCCAAAATAGCATAATCTGCTAGACCACAGCAAAGTCTCTAATTTCCACATTTGCCTAGAAGCAACATACAAGTTTTGCTTAATACGCCTGGCGAGAAGTGACTCATTATTGTTTTCTCCTTATCTCGTTTCCATGAATCTTTATTAAACGCCGAGTTTTGACAAGGCAACTGGTAATCATAAGCCGAAGACGCCGTGGTGATGGCTGTTTGTATGATCGCGATTGATGCTTTGTCTCTTGAAATTAAGAAGTCATAATTAACTCATCTAGTGCCACCGGCTGAAAGAATCATTTTGACAGAAGCTTCACGCACGCACACCCATACAGAAAAGAGCCCCTCATTGTCTCTGGTTACGGAGCGACGAAGACACTTTGGCAAAACAGCTGATACCAGTCAGAATAACTCCTTATTGAAATAGCCCGGGTACATAGATGTCCTTGGAGATGAGGTCACAGCTGACCTGAGGCACCTGGGCAGAAAACATCTCTGAATTAAAATGGAATTAGGGATTAAGGTCATGTAAGGGGGATCCACGGGACACGGGTGGCGCTGTAGGTTAAACTACAGAGCCTAGGACTTGCCGATCAGAAGGTTGGCGGTTTGAATCCCCGGACGGGGTGAGCTCCCGTTGCTCGGTCCCTGCTCCTGCCAACCTAGCAGTTCGAAAGCACGTCAAAGTGCAAGTAGATAAATAGATACCAGTCCGGTGGGAAGGTAAGCGGCGTTTTCGTGCGCTGCTCTGGTTCGCCAGAAGTGGCTTTGTCATGACCCGGAAGCTGTATGCCGGCTCCCTCAGCCAATAAAGCAAGATGAGCACAGCAACCCCAGAGTCAGCCACGATTGGACCTAATGGTCAGGGGTCCCTTTACCTTTACCTTTAAGGGGGATCTACAACAAAATAAGTGTGGGAATGTTAAGGATAGTAGGAAAGGATATATTGAATAAGTATTATCCTTCCTTCACTCACGCTAGTAACTGATGTAGCAGAGCAGAAACCCCTCACTGTAGCTGGAAGCTAGTTTGCAGATTCGTTTGAATATCTTAGTTAAGTTTCTTTTCTGGTGTCCCCTCTGATCCCTCTTAAAAGAGTAAAGACACAAGAGTTTTTTGGAGCAAAGTAACAAAAAGCTTACTCACATTTCAGTACAAGATTTGATCCCTGAAAGGCAGGCTTTACTTGGTAGTTACACAAAGAAACTGTGAGTTCATCTCATGTGGAGACTGAACTTATGTGCTGCTGGCTGAGAGCCAGCAGACAGCAAAATTACATTTAGACAAGGAAAATGGCTGCAGGAGAGCAGCATGGCAGCAAAAGGTAAGAACAAGACAACAGCAGTATTAAAACAAACGAGACAAAACTGCAAGTGAGAAAATGGCTGTGTGACTCGGCTCTTTTATGGAGTCAGCCAGAGCCACGCCCATCTCCCAGGTCACATGCAGGGGGAGGACGCTCCAGACCAGTGGAAGAGGAAGTTACTCTGTTTGGATGTCCCCCTGCCTGTGTCCACTCTAGGGAAATAAGGAATGTAGCATTTGACTGTACCAATGGATTACGTGGAGTGCACTTATTCAGGGTGCAGGGCAGCCCATGTCAGGGACACTCCATTCCAATCCCTCTCCCACCTCCACTTTCCCGTGAGCAGGAAGAAGAGAGCAAAGGCCACATCAGATTGAATTTGCAGCAACCACTCCATGGAGAGAAACATCGAGTGCTGGTTTCTGCTACAGGGCATCAGGTGGTTTTGTGAACATGCAGCGTTTTTTGTTTGTTTGTTTGTTTGTTTGTTTGTTTGTTTCATTAATATACCATATTTTTCATCCCATAGGATGCACCGGCCCATAGGACGTACCTAGTTTTTTTTTGGGGGGGGGGGGAATAAAGGAAATTTTTTCCCCTTTATTTCCCCCAAAAAATCAGGTCGGGAAATTCAAACCAGGTCGGGGAACAGCGGGATGGCAGCACTGCGCCTCCCCGCTGTCCCCCGAGCTTGTGGGGCTGCCCGATGTCTGCCCGAAGCGTGGGGCGCTCTGCTTCCAGCGCGCCTTGCGCTCCGGGAAGCAGGCTGCTATCCGCAGCCTAGGGAGCCCTGCAGGAACTCCCGCGGGCTCCCCAGGCTTGCTGATAGCTTCCTGAAGCCTGGAGAGCGAGAGGGGTCGGTGCGCACCGACCCCTCTCACTCTCCAGGCTTCAGCGAAAGCCTGCATTCGCCCCATAGGACGCACACAGATTTCCCCTTCATTTTTGGAGGGGAAACAGTGCGTCCTATAGGGCGAAAAATATGGTATATCCTGCATATCTTCCCAAAAGAGCCCAGGGCAGCAAGAAGTCTAGTCTGGAGAACAACATTTTATAAACGTTGCTAGTTGTTTCGAGGTATCTTGTCAAAAAGCAAGATATAAATCTAAATGATGATCATTATGCAAGACAGGGTATAAATTTTCCAGAACACACGAACACTTAGCTTTGGAGACCCATAATATAATCTTATGATACAGAGAATGCTGCTCTGGTTTGAGTTACTGTATAAAAACCCCCAATGTAAATCAAATGACAGTATCCTGAGTCATAGTTATTGTGTTCTCTGTCAGTGCAGTGACACAAAAAGAACAAACATCTGGTCCACATCTGAATTAAGCTTCAGGTGCTACAATTCTCTTCTAGGGCCATAATTCAGCAAAGCTACATTTGTACAAGGGGAACTTGGTTGGATACAGTAGGGATCATTTTTGAAATTTCCTCTGCAATCCCACACACTGCTGAAGAGGCAGGCCGTTTTCAGCCGAATCTGAAAGGCTTGCCTCTTTAGGATGCACTGAAAATTTCAGCCTAACCTCCAGCTCATCCACAATTCCGCAGAATTTCCATCATTTATTTACTCACGTGTCATGCATTTAAAATTCCTCTCCATAAGCTTGGAGTGGGGTATGCCAAAATAAAAACAACACACAGGTTTTAAAATGCAATAAGTGCACTGAGACAAAAAAACACACACATTCTAATATCAGTATCAGCTGCAGCCAAGATAGCAAAAGCATAGGATGTAAACATGCAATTTGTGTAATGGAATACGCAGTTATTTATTTCTTATTTACTGTATTTCATCCTACTTTCAGACAAGCTTGGTTTTCCAAAGCAGATAACAGGAATAAAAATATAAGAAACAGGCTCTGTGCATTCCAAGTGTGCAGACCTTGTGCACATGTTCTTTGAATCCAACTTGGCATGATCTGGCGCAGAGTTAATGGAGATCTGCCTTCAAATGAACATCTTAGTGCCAATGTTTAAAGTGTGATCTAGGACTGGACAAAGCCTTCAATTTAATTTATCACTCTATCTTTTCCTAATCTTAAATTTAGTTTTCCACGTTTCTGGATCAGTTTGCAACCTTTTACTTATTTTTATTATTTTTAGTGCCAGCATTTTAGTGTGGATTTTTCCTCATATACTCATTTATTTATTTTTTGCATACAGTCGTGCCTGACTCACACATCTTTGCAAGCAACATCATTTAGGGTCATCTAGTCCAACCCCCCTGCAATTGTGGAATCTCAGCTAAAGCATCCATGAGAGATGGCTATTGTTGAAGCTCCTGGTATCAATTGGTTCAGCTGCCATGATGTATGAGCATTCTCATCAGCCACTTAGGAAGGAGCAAATATCTGCTGTTCAGCTTCTGTGAGGGAAGGGGAGATTGTCAGTTTGACTGGCCTATAGAAAGAAACTTTAACAGTGGTGAATCAGTGCTCACCAGTGCCCCTGCTACATGGGCAACAACAACAACAACTTACTTATTTATTTATTTATTTATTTATTTATTTATTTATTTATTCATTCATTCCTCATCCATCTGGCTGGGCCTCCCCAGCCATTTTGGGCTGCTCCCAATAGAATATTAAAAACACGATAAAACATCAAACATTAGAAACTTCCCTAAACAGGGCTGCCTTCAGGTGTCTTCTAAAAGTCAGATAGTTATTTATTTCCTTGACTTCTGATGGGAAGGCGTTCCACAGGGCGGGTGCCGCTACTGAGAAGGCCCTCTGCCTGGTTCCCTGTAACCTCACTTCTCGCAGTGAGGGAACCACCAGAAGGCCCTCGGCGCTGGACCTCAGTGTCTGGGCTGAATGATGGGGGTGGAGATGCTCCTTCAGGTATACTAGGCCAAGGCCGTTTAGGGCTTTAAAGGTCAGTACCAACACTTTGAATTGTGCTCAGAAACATACTGGGAGCCAATGTAGGTCTTTCAAAACCAGTGTTATATGGTCTGGGCGGCCACTCCCAGTCACCAGTCTAGCTGCCGCAGCACCTTCCCAAAGATACTGACCCCTGACATGGAACAGAAGGAAAGCAGGGGTTAATAAGAGAGGTTGAGCTGAATTTCACATCTCGATTTGGAGGACCGGCTAGCCGGTCTTCTGCCTGCAGACTTCTGGTGTTTTCTTATTGCCTTGGAAACACAGTCCCTTTATTCCCGTAAAAAGCAGCCATCGACATTGTTGCAGCAGCAGCAACATAAATCTTGTTCTGTACTGTACTTCACCATGCTGTCAGTGGGAGATTGGAAAGGAGGAGGGGGTGCCCATAGAGATGTTAGATTGCTCGTTTTCTTCCAGATCTGGAACAATAAAATGCAAGCATCTTCCATTTGTGAACTCTGCGGCCTGGGAAGAATGCGTCTTGGAGATTTACAGCGCCTTTCGGTAGTCCACAGTGCGTCTGGAGGTGGTGGTGGTGTGGGCCAATCAAACCGCGCACGCCAGGCCAATCCGCAGAGAAATTAAAAAGGCTTCCAAACATAATTTGGCCAGGCGTCAGGAAAGGAACAGCAGACGTGAAGTCGGCACAGCTGCCAGGGCATCAACCTCGTTCTGAGAGCCAGTATGAGATGTGTGTTAGTGGGGAACACGGCAAAGCGGCCCTCAGAAACCTGTGTAGCAGAAATCATTGGAATTGAAAGCACTCATCTGGTGCCAAGAACAGCAGCTTTGGCTGGAAGTGCCTGCTAACCCCATGTGGCCTCCCCAAGAATGCAGCAGCCTCGCATCTCCGCTTCTGTTCTCTGGTACAAGGGAATCAGGTGAAAATCCCATTCCAACCCAGCATCCAGTTCTCGCAGAGGCCAAGAAGTTGCCTATGGGGAGCCAGCAAACAGGCCTGCTCTCTTCACTTGTGATTTCCAGTAACTAATATACAGAAGTACTGCTTCTGTTGGAATTGCCCAAGAAAGATGTTAAATTATTTTTGTATGCCACAGTGGCCGCCCGAATATTATTTGCTAAAAATTGGAAAACACAAGAACTACCAACAGTGGAAGATTGGCAGATGAAGATGACAGATTTTTCAGAGCTAGCTGACCTGACTGGAAGAATCCGCCACCAGAAAGAAGAGGAGTTTCAAGAGGACTGGAGGAAGTTTAAGGACTATGTGAATAAATATTGTAATATAAAAAATTAGAAATTACTTGGGGGGGGATAGGCCTAGGATTAAACTAAGTTATAATTAAATAAATGGGATTTAGAATGTTAAGAAAAGTGAATAAGATGGACTATAATTGGAAATTGTTTTAGTTTAATAAAGATGTTGGAATCTTGAAGGAAAAGGTCACCAATGCACTTTAAATGAATTGCAATGCTTTAGCAGCGAGCCATTCCTTAGGAAATGTGTGGAGTGTTTATTCCTTTTTTCTTTTCTTTTTTTTGTAAATGGAGCCTTACACTGTCTACTGAGAAGTAAGCCCCACTGTATTCCATGGAGCTTACTCCTAGGTAACTGGGTCAAGACTGGGCAACCTTACACTGCAATCCAAAGCATTTTTACTTGGAATTAAGTCTCATCAACATTAAAAAAAACCCCTAAGATCATGGCCAATGGTCCCATCACCTCCTGGCAAATAGAAGGGGAAGAAATGGAGGCACTGAGAGATTTTACTTTCTGGGGCTCCATGATCACTGCAGATGGTGACAGTAGTCACGAAATTAAAAGACGCCTGCTTCTTGGGAGAAAAGCAATGACACACCTAGACAGCATTTGGAAAGGCAGAGACACCTCCTTGCCCACAAAAGGCCTTATAGTTAAAGCCATGGTTTTCCCAGTAGTGATGAATGGAAGTGAGAGCTGGACCATAAAGAAGGCTGATCGCCAAAGAATTGATGCTTTTGAATTATGGTGCTGGAGGAGACTCTTGAGAGTCCCATGGACTGCAAGAAGATCCAACCTATCTATTCTGAAGGAAATCAGCCCTGAGTGCTCACTGGAAGCACAGATCCTGAAGCTGAGGCTCCAATACTTTGGCCACCTCATGACTCCCTGGAAAAGACCCTGATGCTGGGAAAGATGGAGGGCACAAGGAGAAGGAGACGACAGAGGACGAGATGGTTGGACAGTGTTCTCGAAGCTACAAACATGAGTCTGATCAAACTGCGGGAGGCAGTGGAAGACAAGAGTGCCTGGCGTGCTCTGGTCCAGGGGGTCATGAAGAGTCAGACATGACTAAACAACAACAAGAAGTCCCATTGAGTTCAACGGGATTTACTGTTTTTGTGTGTGTGTGTGTTCCTGATCATTCTCATGGTTTCCATCGCTGTTGTGGTTGCTGCTGTTGTTATATCCCACCTTTTCCCCTGACAGGGACTCGAGGCACTTTGCAGCTAAAATTTTATTTCATTCCATTTACCCATGGAAGGTCTTGCACACGATCCCTTCCCTCACACATTTCTTCTGTACAACAACTCTGTGAGGTAGGTTCAGCGGAGAGGTTGTAATTGGCTCAAGGCGACAGGTGTATCTGTGTATACAAGGTATATGTTTGTGGCGAGATCAAACACAGGGGAAGCTTCCTGATGGAGAATAGAATGTCCTTATCTTCATCTGAGAAATGTTGAAGGGTATGAGAGCAAAGCCGTTGTGATTTGTAGCTACCTGAAGCTATGATGAACAGCAGTTTTCACAAGTGGCACCAATTTAAGTGACAGACGTACAGTCGTACCTCAGCTCCCGAATGCCTTGGGAGTCAAACATTCCAGCTCCAGAACAATCAAAAACCGGAAGTGAGTGTTCTGGTTTGCAAACGTTCTTTGGAACCTGAGTGTCCAACGGGGCTTCTGCGGCTTCTGATTGGTTTCTGAATGTTTTGGAGGTTAAACAGACTTTCAGAACAGATTCCGTTCGGCTTCCAAGGTACAACTGTATTGGACTGTACCTTTCAGGTTGCAACTAGAGTGCTAGCTTTCTGAATGCTCCTCCACATTTAAAAGTACAGTGGTACCTCGGGTTACATACGCTTCAGGTTACATACGCTTCAGGTTACAGACTCCGCTAACCCAGAAATAGTGCTTCAGGTTAAGAACTTTGCTTCAGGATGAGAACAGAAATCAGGCTCCGGCGGCGTGGCAGCAGCGGGAGGCCCCATTAGCTAAAGTGGTACCTCAGGTTAAGAACAGTTTCAGGTTAAGAATGGACCTCCAGAATGAATTAAGTACTTAACCCGAGGTACCACTATACTCTTTGCATGGGGAAAACCAGAACATCAGGATGGATAGTTTAATATATATGCAGTTTTACTACAGGGGTGGAGAAACTCAGGTCTGTGTGAATGTCGCCACTGAGGCCCCTCCTTCTGGCCCTCAAATTCCCCCTAGAGCACACACACACACTCTCAGCAACAACCCTTCATTAACCTTGCTCCCCACCCCCAAGTGATTTTGCCTGGATGGAGGTGTGTGTGTGTGTGACCTTCTGACTGTTGCATGGTTAAATGTTGCCTACAAAGGTGCACACTGCAGTCCTTGTTCCATCCATTTTCCTCACTACCGGAATGTGGCCCCCGGAAGTTGTCCATGGGACTATGTGGCCCTTGGGTCTTTAAAAAGCCATCTCACTTGAAACCTGAAGCTGGACAGTCCAGAATTCTGCCATCTCGTTTTGCATTTTGTGCAGCGGTAGACAACTGAAGCTCAAATTTATGTCCCCAAAGCGAGAAGCCACTCTCTTGTGGAGAAATATGTTCCGCCAGAAATTGCTACCCGTGATCTATCAGGAGACAAGAAGCAGTAAAACAAAGATCACAGCATCCATCAAAAATTGCTAATCCTATTCCGTTGGGGACAGAAGGTTTGAGGCGGGTGGAGATGAGTTTTTCTGGATATCTGGTGCCATGCACAGCAAAAGAATTGGTATGCATGACATCACAGTAATTTAGAAATGATGAATCTTTTTCTTGCTTGAGCTCTTAAGGTTGCACAAGCAGAATAACAAACAGCACTTCTTAATCAGGAGTTTGCTTTGGAAGAGGCCTCTCAAAATGTGTATTTGCACATGCCATTAATTTTTTTCTTTCTTCTTTAAACAAACAAAAAACAATCAAAAAACTGTTTGTTTGCATATACTTTACACATAGCTACCAGAAAGGGGCCCTGCCTGTGTTTAAAATGGTGCTGGAGACTATTTAAATAGCAATTTACTGCACTCTGTTATGTCCATAGAATCATCGAATCGTAGAGTTGGAAGAGACCATGAGGGCCATCTAGTTCAATCCCTTGCAATGCAAGAATCTCAGCTAGATCATACACACAGGACAGATGGCCATCCAACCTCTGCTTAAAAATCTCCAAGGAAGGAGAGTCCACCACCTCTCGTGGGACTCTGTTCCACTGTCGAACAGCACTTACTGTAAGAAAGAACTCCTTTCTTGTAACTTGAATCCATTGCTTCAGGTCCTATCCTCCAGAACAGGAGAAAGCAAGCTTGCTCTGTCCTTCATGTGACAGCCCTTTAGATACCTGAAGATGGCTATTATGTCTCCTCTATGGAGAATCAGACACACACCCTCTGTGATGGCTAAGTAACAAAGCGCACTTTGCTCTGTTTGGTACACCTCGTACAGATGAACTGCAACTGACTTTACTTTACAACTACCAGTTCCATATGTCACACAGCCTTGCAAATAAGCGCATGTAAGTTACTAGCCTGCAAATATTTTTACTAGCCTGCTTGAGAATGGCAGGGGAATCACAGAGTTGGAAGGGTCCTTGAAGAACATCTAGATTGGTATTGTTACCTTCCTCTTCTTTCTGCTAAGCAGTGGCAGCTGGAGCCATTGGCACTGGTAGGCCGGCAGTTGCCAGAGTCCATACCAATGATTGGCAGAACCAGAAACCAATGGCAGGCAGAGGTAGCTAATTCTACTTTTGTTCCCATTCTCCTCCCTGCTAAATTCTATAAGGGGCAACACTGAGGAGGAGAATGAAGCTGATAAGCAGTGTCACCCTTGAAACTGTTTTAAGAAGGCAGGCAGGTGAGAGCTGGCTGAGGACAGACTCAGTTGGTGGGGCAGTGTCCTATCATCCAAATGGACTACCCTAAGGAGCTTCTGTCTACCTAAGGTGCTGACCTTTAAAGCCTTAAATGGCCTTGGTCCAGTATACCTGAAGGAGCGTCTCCACCTCCATCGTTCTGCCCAGACACTGAGGTCCAGTGCCGAGGGCCTTCTGGTGGTTCCCTCACTGCCAGAAGCCAAGTTACAGGGAACCAGGCAGAGGGCCTTCTCGGTAGTGGCACCCGCCCTGTGGAACGCCCTCCCACCAGACGTCAAAGAGAACAACAACTACCAAAGTTTTAGAAGACATCTGAAGGCAGCCCTGTGTAGGGAAGCTTTTAATGTTTAATAGGTTATTGTATTTTAGTGTTCTGTTGGAAGCCACCCAGAGTGGCTGGGGAAACCCAGCCAGACGGGCGGGGTATAAATAATATATTATTATTACAATATTATTATTATATTCTAAAGTGACAATAGATGCACTCCAGTCAAAGTTAACTATAACCATGAATTTAAGCATTTGGCAGGACACTTGGATCCCTTTGATATTTTGTCAGATGCGAGCCAGCAGTAAATCACACTGTGCAAGTGGAAGTTAACTCTTTATTAGCAAAAACACTATTGGCACAGGAATATCAGGCCTAAATGAGCGCAGCAACTCATCTCTAGTAGGCCTTGCCACCGCGAAGCAGCTACTGAGACTGAAAGTCCCTGCCTCCCCACAGCTGCCTAAGTACCCTCCTCTCCAAGGTTTTCCCCCAAGCAATTGGAGACTGTGTCTACATGTTGCCAATCCCTCCACCACCCTTTTGATGCCTCTTCTGGTTTTGGGAGACCAGCACGGAGAGTTGCTAGTTGCAGCACGAGGGGGAGACACCCATGACTCTTCACCAGCTGGACTCATCTCTGCTTCTTGATTCAGATTCTCCCAACTCACTAAGCCCCGTTGCCTCCCCAGCTTCCAATACCTGCTCTTCCCAGTCTTCTCTCTGCAACCATTCATCGTCGTCCCACCACCAATCCCCAGGCTCTGAGCTTTCTTTTCTTAGAGGTTCCCCGGCTGGATCCTCTCACCATTCCACTATATTCAACCAGTCCATGGCATCTTTATGGGACTTCCAAAGAAGAGGACCCTCTCAGTAAACTTACAGGTACCAGTATAGGTTGGTAATGCTATAGCTCAGTGGTGGGGAACCTATGACCCTCCAGATGTTGTTGGACTCTCCATCAGTCCCGGCCAACCTGGCAATGTAGAGGACTAGAGAGACACAGGTTCCCCACTATTGCTACATACTTATTTGCATTAATTACAGTCACCCGTACAGGCCAGGAATAGCCAATCTGGTTCAATCTAGATGTGGTTGGACTACAGGTCCCATCAACCGAGATCACTGGTCATGCTGGTTGGGGATAATGGAGAAAGCACCACATCGGCTAACGCTCGTGCAGGCAATGGCTATCTGCAAGGTGGCCCTCCCTGATGGTTTTGCTACGTGGCTGACTTATCCCCTCTGCAGATAACCTTGCCTTTCCTGCACATGCACAGTCACGCAGCATCATGGGGATTGTAGTTCCCATGCTTGAGTGCATCTAGGGCCACTGTGCAGGGTCTCTGAACAGCCTTCTCTCTCACCCTTTGCTGATCCGGCCACAGCCTGCGCGGACTATAAAAGTTGTAGGTGGCTGAAGTTTAGTTAAAGCTGAAACACTGGCCGTGTATGTGTGCCAGGCAGCGAGGGAGGTTCAGCTTTCCAGTGCTGTTCATACCAGCAGCCTCTGGACCTCATCTCCTAATGCAATGACATGCAGAGGTTGCCTCCTAGCCCTGTTGGAATCGAAATAACCTCAATGGCCCTTGTCTACAAGCTCATAGCTCAAAACATATTCAGAGCAAGAGACTCACATTTCTTGGCTCTGCCTTCTGAGTAGCATGTCAGATGGTGCTTCGAGCCGAATGTGCGTGCGTGTGTGTTGTTCTGTTTGTCCTGGCACAGGCATCGGAATAGCACCTGCCGATATTTGTATTAATCACTACTTGCCCATTTGGTACTATTTATTAGGGTTTATATTGCCAGCAGGTTGCGTGGCCCTCTGAGGGATCTGAATGCAATTATCAGCACACTTGGCTGAAGCACTGATCTGATACATGACAGCAACAAAGATTCACATGAGCGCACCTTTCCGGCAGGTGGGACCCAGCTCCTATCCCCCACCTAGATAGTTTCATGCCCCCAGCCCCAAATGAACTAATTGAAAATGTTGGGAAAGAACCAAGAAAGTGGAGATTTGCATACAGGCTTTATTTACACAACCAGAAACAAAAAGGCTGGTTCAAGGGCTTTATTCATGATTGCTGTACTACCACAACCACTCTGCCCCATCAAGGGAAGTAATAAAAAGGTAAAGGTAAAGGGACCCCTGACCATTAGGTCCAGTCGTGACCGACTCTGGGGTTGCGGTGCTCATCTTGCTTTATTGGCCGAGGAAGCCGGCATACAGCTTCTGGGTCATGTGGCCAGCATGACTAAGCTGCTTCTGGAAACCAGAGAAGCGCACGGAAACGCTGTTTACCTTCCCACCAGTGCGGTACCTATTTATCTACTTGCACTTTGATGTGCTTTCGAACTGCTAGGTTGTCAGGAGCAGGGACCGAGCAATGGGAGCTCACCCTGTCACAGGGATTCGAACTGCCAACCTTCTGATCGGCAAGCCCGAGGCTCTGTGGTTTAACCCACAGCGCCACCGCGTCCCACGAAGGGAAGTACGGTAATAGTACCACACTATTCTGCCTTGGTCAGACCACACCTGGAATACTGCATCCAGTTATCGGTGCCACAATTTAAGGAGGATATTGACAAGCTGAAACATGCAGAGGAGAGAGACCAGGATGATCAAGGGTCTGGAAACCAAGCCTGATGAGGAGCCGTTGAAGGACCTGGGTATGTTTAGCCTGGAAAAGAGGAGACTGAAAGGAAATATGAGAGCCATCTTCAAATATTTCAAGGGCTGTCATGTGGAAGAGGGAACAAGGTTGTTTTCTCCTGTTCTGGAGCATAGGACTCAATCCAGTGGATTCAAGTTGCAAGGGAGGAGACTCCAACTAAACATCAGGAAGAACTTTCTGAGGGCAAGAGCTGTTTGACAATGGAACAGCCTCCTTTGGGAGGTTGTGGACAGCTAGGTGGCAGAAGGGTGTCAATTATTGCCAGGAATTTCATCACCATTGATTGTAAACTGCTGGTTGTTGTTATTATTCCATCTAATGGTATCCAGCAGATATATACCCATACAGGATATTTCCAACTTAGAGCGGTCTGGAGCTGTCAGGGGGAATATGCTGGGCTGGAAGAAGAAGGTTTGACTCTATGTGGCTTTTCCCAGCAGGCAAACCACACACACACACACACACACACACACACACACACATGTTGAGAATTCCGTTCCACCTTAAGGAACAGATGTGTGGAATTGTTGCATGTCATATGTCTGTTTACATTCCAGCACAGTATGCTGGGAACCTCCGTTTGTGTATAGCTTTCTGTTTTTGCTCTGGACACGAAGGAGATCAGACTTGTTTCCTTTTGTCCTGATCTACGCTTAATAAAACCTGCTTGTAAATATGCTCACACAGCCTCTCGTGCCACTTCTGTCTACGCAGCATTTTCTCTGCTGGATAGCGTGCTCAGTCTTCTAAAGCCTGGGTCACAGGTTTATGCTGCACCAAGGACCGGAGATCACCCAGGACTCCGGCTGGTGGGCTGGGGCCAGCTGGGGGCCTGCCAATTGCCCTGTTTCCTTGGGTGCATGCCAACAAAACACACAGAGAGAGAGTCCGTCTGAGCAGGACTGAAGCCTCTGCTCATCAGGTGGTCTGTTCTCCTGGCTATACAGTACTACTTTGCCGGCATGTTTCCCACAGGGGAACAGGCTGCTGGAACTGCACCCAGCAAAAATGATTCTCCTGCCTTCTGCTGTTGGAGGGCAGGGGAGAGACTCAGTTGTGTGTTGCATTTTTAATCAGGATTTCTTAAAACCCTATTGATTCAAGGCTAGATACGGGTTGTGTGTTCACCATGTTGACCCAGGTCAGTTCAGGAGAGCTGCACACAGCCCTAGCGAATGTACCCCTGTTGTATCCTGTTTGTTGCATGCATTAGCTTATTTGCTGGTGCTCAATGAATAAAGGGGAAAGTGTGTGAAGAGCCCCTGGTTTTGCCAGAGGCTATATCCATTCTGTTTCAGTTCTTGGTTCCCTCTCTCTTTGAGGATGTAAACCATTCAGGGATTTAAATCAATTTCTGGCATTGTTACGACTTCAGGGATACTGAGGTGAGACCTCAGAATAAATATCAAAGGCGGAAACAGTCATCTTGGGTTGACTCTTCTACTAAATATGGCAGAAGCAGCCCTGAGTGACCTCAGGTAGCTGCCATGTGTTTGCAGATTTGGGGAAAGAAGTTCTGGGGCGCACAACCTGATTTTGAGAAGGGTTGAGTCCTTGCACCTCTTTGGTTTGAGGAAATGAACTCCTGGCTGTTTCACTTTCGGTTGGTGAAGACTTCCCATTTAGAAAGAAAAAGAAAAAGAGCAAAGAAAAAGAGCTCATCTGTATGCAGAAGAGCAATCCAGGTGACCAACGAAGGTGGAAAATGATAATGCCCTTGGCATGTCAGGAAATTAGCAATTGTTCCAACCATGATCTGCACAGACATGCACGCAGGTGGAATTCAAAACCCGTTTCTGATAGTGGTGCTTCTCTGCGGCTTATGGCCTAACTTCTCCGCCACTCCCTTTCCATGCCTAGAGTGATCTCTCTTAAATGCCTCTCATTATTGTCAGCAGAGGATTAGAAGATAATAGCAGGTTTGCCTGTGGGGCGATTTGAATTTGGTCAACTTTTCCAGGGACTGCTTGGCCCGTGTGTTAGTAGTGCTTAATGGAGGTATCAATCTCTCCTTTCCCCACGTTCCATGTCACGTTTGTGCTGTGCCGAAATCTGTCCCCCACTGCCACAGTTTCTCAAACTTTTTATTCCCCTGTGGAAGAGACTTCAGTTTTCATGCCTCATTCTCAGGGCACTTGCAACTCTCCCGAAATATTTTGCTTGGGTTTTAAGCTTCCTTTATTGTTACGAGGTGGTCAGGGGTGACACGTTCCATATTTCTTTCCAGTAAACACTTCTCCAGCTCTCTGTAGCATCCCTGGCTTCCCCTTCTTCTTGAGGTGAAAAAGCCCCATGGAAGAATTTTAGCTCAGGCTGTCCTCCCCTGGGCTTTAAAGGAAGCACAACCATCCAGGAAATTTATTTATCCAATGAATTTTTACAGTTTGGGATGTTGTACATAGAAAAGCAATATATACATTTAAAAAATCTCTCTTTCTCTCTCTCTCTCTGTGTACACCACTCTCAAGAATCCTTGCCAAATCTACAACCAGAGACTATAATAATAATAATAATAATAATAATAATAATAATAATAATAATAATAAGGTAGTTGTGCTGTGCCGAAATCTAGTCAGGTAGTTGTTTATCTCTTTGACATCTGATGGGAGGGTGTTCCACAGGGCGGGCGCCACTACCAAGAAGGCCCTCTGCCTGGTTCCCTGTAACCTCACTTCTCGCAGCAAGGGAACCGCCAGAAGGCCCTCAGCGCTGGATCTCAGTGTCCGGGTTGAACAATGGGGGTGGAGATGCTCCTTCAGGTATACTGGGCCAAGGCCATTTAGGGCTTTAAAGGTCAACACTAACACTTTAAATTGTGCTAGGAAATGCACTGGGAGCCAATCGTAGGTCTTTCAAGACCGGTGTTATGTAGCTCAGTGGTATAACATTCGCTTTGCATGCAGAAGTTCCCCAGTTTCAATGCCCAGCATCTCCAAGGATGAGAAGGATTCTTGGCTGAATCCTAGAATTGCAGAGTTGGAAGGGACCCCATGGTCACCTAGCCCTGCAATGCAGGAATCTCAGCTAAAGCATCCATGACAGATGGCCATCCAGCCTTTGCTTAAAAACCTCCAAGGAAGGAGAGCTGCTGCCAATTAGTGTGGGGAATACTGGGCTAGATGGACCAATGCTCTGACTTGGCATAAGGCAGTTTCCTAATGTTCCTAATCACAAGTAGGGCCTGAATGGAAGAACTTTGCTATGAAACTTGCCACCTTATTGACCTCTCTTACAACTGCCTTCCCCTTGCCCCCACTAAAAAAACTCAACCATATCTGCAAGGCAGACCTGGTTTTTGTTTTGTTTTTGCTCTTTTGTGCACCATGTTTGTTCATTCTGATCTTGTGCCTGCTCCTATTGTTGTGAGCAAGAAAGGGGAGAGAGAGTCTCACTTTCCTGGAGATGTTCGTCAGCTGCCAAATGCGGGAAGAATATGCACGTCGCATGTTTCTGTTCTTCCGATCCCTCATTCATTATGGATGAGAGAAGTTGTTAAGGAGGCAACATGCTGGCTGATAGCATCACCGTTTCTCCCTTCCCTACAACACTTCTCAGCAAGGACTAACAATGCTTGGTTAATATGCATGTGTTTAGAGAGGCAGAGAGGATCACCAAAGAGTGGAATGCTTAACACGGGGGCATGCGCATGCGAGCTCATGTGCAGTGTTCATCCCTGGAGGAAGCACAAGAGAATTCAACCTCCCTTTCTCCCACCTGCCCTTTAAATCATCACCTCCAAGCTCTAGCAACATCCAGAAATCAATACAAACTGTTCCATAATAGTAAGACTAGCTTGCACAATGACAAGCAAAGCATTCGTCTCCATCATGGGGCTCTTAGGTTCTGCTATTTGGGGATATTTGGAAACACGATAATGATGGCGATGTTAAGCTAAAGACCCGAGACACGACGCTCTGCTCTCAGCAAAGTGAGAGAAAGAAAATAGCCTTTGCCTCTTCCAGATTTAAGCTCTTTGGCAAGGCTCCGTCAATGCCCAACTCTTTCGGCTTCTCATCTGGTTAAACAGATTAACTGGAAGTGCAAATCATATTATTTAACGTGACGTGACAAAAATAGCAAAATGAGAACCTTTCCTTTCAGCTGAAAAGGCATTTATCTCTTCCCCAACCAATATTCCCATGGGATATCCAAATCTTTACAAGCTCCTTTGTCCCTTCTTTCTCTATTGAAATGTATTTATTTTGAGGTTTTTACACTATAATTATGAATCTATTATATCTTTGGCTTAACCCCTGAACAAAGCAAGTCCAAGGAGTGTATCTGCCCCCACATACAGTCCCATCATGTCTTCGTTACCTTTTGTCATAGGCTGAAGACGTACCTCTTTACCCTGGCCTGTGACACTTAAGATGCGTGTTTTCAGTACCCTAGTTGTGGTTGCATTTTGTTTTGACTGTTTTTTCACTGCTGTGACCTCCCTCTGGGACCTTAGGAAGGAGATTCCAACTGACAGTACCTCCACCTCTAGGATTCTAGGATTCTATGACCTGCTGGTGAATGGTGAGTAAAAAATCTAATCATCATCATCATCGTTATCAGACTAGAATGGCTCTCCAAGTCTGCTGCTCATCCTACTATTACTAATAAATAGGATCCCTAGTTTGTCTCATAGACCCCAAATTCCCAGGGTGGAAGTGTGGAATGACTATTAAACCAGATTATTGCAGCCTGGCTGTGAAAACAGCTTGCCCTTGTTCTTTCCCTTCATCAGAGCTGCCTCTTATCTCTCTTTTTAACCCCTCTAGGTCTACTACTCAGTGCATAAAATTACATCCATCCCCAGCATTACGGCTCCCTCTCCACATAGCTGCTGGTTGTAATCATTCCTTATCTACATGAAAGAGAAAGTGCCGATTTGGGAAAAGGGAAGGAGGCAGCTGCTGAGTTAACATTTCCTTTTCTTTCATCTGATTTGAAATGATTTTCAACCCAGAGAACAGACTATCTGGGCGATGTCCACAGGAAATTCAAAAGTCTGTATGCCTCGACATGCATATTTAAAGCTAATATGGTGGTATCGCTTCAAGTCAATAAGATACAACTTTAATTGATTTCCTATACGGAAGCTGCTGGTCCGCAATATCGAAAAGTCATTCGTCACTGTCTCTTTGAAGGAAGGCGTGTATTATGAAACCTCTGGAGGTAGAGCTGTGAGGAAAGGGATTCTCAAAATTCTTCACCTTGCTTGTGGGTAGGAATATTGGGGTGACCATTTCACCAAATTTCTCCAGGGGGAGGAGAAATACTCCAACACTTTCTCAGGGGTGGGACTCACCATCACAGTGGTGGTGGCGGCGGCGACAAAACTTTCTTTCCACCAGCAGCAACAGCAGAACAATTTTGATAGCCCGGCCACCATGTTTTTGAGGGATGGAGGAATATGGTAGCCACTACCAAAAAATGGTAGACCATGCAGGGTTATTTATTGTTTTGGCCCAAGCATGGGTTTCCTTGTGGAATTTTAGGAGTGTGCAGAACCTCCTAATCGTATTGAAACACACTGATTATTATTATTGATTCAATTTGTTGCTTTTTTGCCACAGTAAAATGATGGAAGAGAAGACTCCCTGGAAAAGACCCTGATGTTGGGAAAGATGGAGGGCACAAGGAGAAGGGGACGACAGAGGACGAGATGGTTGGACAGTGTTCTCAAAGCTACCAGCATGAGTTTGACCAAACTGCGGGAGGCAGTGGAAGACAGGAGTGCCTGGCGTGGGGGTCACGAAGAGTCGGACACGACTAAATGACTAAACAACAACAAAATGATGGCTGTAAGCTCTTTCTCTCTCTCCCTCCACCTCTTTTTAAAAACAACAGGACCCTCTAAACAATGCCATTTCTTTTTCAAGTCTAACTGGGTATGGTTCCCTCTGGTGTTGCTAATGGTACCCATTATCTCATGCAACTTCTGTTCAGCTCTTCTGTTCTTTTCAAGTTTCCATGATCTGTATTTTGCTCTTCCCTTTCTACATTCTCCCACTTCATTTTAATTAGGTATCTATGGCAGGGAGTGGGGAGGGGGGTGCTGAGCACTGAGCAGATTCATTAATTATGTCTCCAGGTACATCTGGAATACATATGTTATTTTTCCTATGGCTGCAAGGCAGACGTTCAAGTTTCTAAGTGGTGTGTTAAGAATAACTCATTAAGATGGCCTCATCGTTCTCTCTCTCAATCTCTTTTTCCTTCCGTGATTGACAGCTCCTTTGCCTGTAATATAAAATACTACAAACAGCCTATGCTCACCTGCTAGGAGTGCCATTGTTAGATATTCATAGTGTGATCCTATGCAAATTTACACAGTCCAACTGTTTTTGTTGGGGCCTGTGTCATAGGATGGCAACACATCTGTGTCATACATTTATAGCACTGCAATGCCACTTTAGGAAGCCGTGGCTCCCCCCAAAAATTCTGGAAATTCTAATTTGCTAAACCTTGCCAACAAAGGTCCGTATAGTAAAAGCTATGGTTTTCCCAGTAGTGATGTATGGAAGGGAGAGCTGGACCATAAAGAAGGCTGATCACCGAAGAATTGATGCTTTTGAATTCTGGTGCTGGAGGAGACTCTTGAGAGTCCCGTGGACTGCAAGAAGATCAAACCTATCCATTCTTAAGGAAATCAGCCCTGAGTGCTCACTGGAAGGACAGATCCTGAAGCTGAGGCTCCAATACTTTGGCCACCTCATGAGAAGAGAAGACTCCCTGGAAATGACCCTGATGTTGGGAAAGACTGAGGGCACAAGGAGAAGGGGACGACAGAGGACGAGATGGTTGGACAGTGTTCTCGAAGCTACCAGCATGAGTTTGACCAAACTGCAGGAGGCAGTAGAATACAGGAGTGCGTGGTGTCCTCTGGTCCATGAGGTCATAAAGAGTTGGACACGACTAAACGACTAAACAACAACAAAAAGGGTGCAGAGAGTTGTGAGTATGGAGACTCCCTGGTCCTCTCCCAGAGCTACAATTCCCAAAGTAGCATAACCAACAATCCCTCTTCGCAGGAAACACTGGGAATTGTTGGTTCTGTGAGAAGACTAGCGGTCAGCCACCTAGCAACCCTCAGAGCCCCCCAAACAAACTACACCTCCCAGAATTCATATGGAGAGAGCCATGATTGTTCAAAGTAGTACAGTGGTACCTTGGTTGTCAAATGTACTCCATTCCGGAAGACCATTCAACTTCCGAAAAGTTCGACAACTGAGGCGCAAAGGGAGAATGTCAATTTCAATGGTGAAAATTGAAAAACACACCGCGGAAGCCATTCGACTTCCGAGACACATTCGAAAACAGAAGCAATTACTTCCGGGTTTTTGGCGTTTGAAAACCAAAATGTTCGACTTCTGAGATGCCCAAAAACCAAGGTATCACTGTACTGTAGTACTTTAAATGCATACCCTCCAACATGTAGTCTCTCTCAGTTCCAGCACCTCTCAGTGGGCGCCATTGCCCTTCAAAGAGAACCAGGGACTTCAAAGAGTACAGTGGTACCTCAGGTTTCAGACTCTTCAGGTTACAGACGCTTCAGGTTACAGAGGCTTCAGGTTACAGACTGCTAACCCAGAAATAGTACCTTGGGTTAAGAACTTTACCTCAGGATGAGAACAGAAATTGTGTGGCGGCACGAGGCTCCATTAGCTAAAGTGGTACCTCAGGTTAAGAACAGTTTCAGCTTAAGAACAGACCTCCAGAACGAATTAAGTTCTTAACCTGAGGTACCACTGTATAGCCCTCAGAAACTTCCTGGTGAGTTCTGGCACCTCTTTTCGTAGAAAAACAGTGCTGCTTAAAAGTAAATCTATTAGCATGGGGTCACCCTGAAATGTATCTTCGGTACATAATAAATGCAACGGCGTTTCCATTTTTTAAGTAATTACTTTTACAGCCACACTGTTGGAGGGGACGACCACACATGTTCAGAGTGGTTTTTTTTTAAAAAAAGAAGTTGAAAAATGAGACAACACAAAAATGCTAAAATTAGTTAGCATGCTGATTTGCCTGGATCTAAGACAGCGTGGTGTAGTGGTTAGAGTGCCAGACCTGGACTTGGGAGACAAGAGTTCAGTTTACCACTCGGCCATGAAGCTCACCCCGGGCCAGTCCCTGCCCCTCAGCTCAACCTACCTTAGGGGGTAGGGGTTAAATGCAGTGAGTATTGGTATTCTATGGCCGACAGCTAAAAAATATGAAAGAGAAAGGAAGGATTTAATCAATCTAGAAAGAAACCCATTAAGAGTTACAAAGGAAATCACTTGACACCTAAAACTCTGATGATCTGCATGTGCAAATCACCTGTCACAGATTAATCACCACATGTCACCGAAATCACCTAAGAACTCCGCAGATAAAGCCAGTTCACCTATTCAGCTGAGAATCCAGGAATGACAAGACATGGAGGGATGAGCTTGTAGGCATGACAACAGCCCTCAAAAAGCATCATTTGTTGTTCCAACTGTGACTGGGTTCCCTTTTCTAAGATGTACTTATTCGTCACTACCAGATTCATATGGCTGCCTCTTGGTGTGTGTTCTGAGGACACCTGACAAGAGCCAGAGGGAGGAGTAGGTCAGCAATAAAAAATACCAGTGTCAGTGAAGTGGTCCCCCCCCCATTTTTATTTATGATTTTAAATTTTATACATTTCAATACTTTTACAATCATTTTAACATTTCAAAACTCAACTTCCTTCCCCCTCTTTCTGCAGTTCCTTAATTTTTTTTTTTATGTTTTCTGCATATTCCAGATTAACTTAAATTAAGCATTTATTCATCTACTTTAAATGTATACTCTTCTAAAACTGCCGGTTATTACAATAATTCTGCCAGTGTTGTTATCTGTTTACAGTTTGTTAGTAAATATCCAATAAACCATTTCCATTCTTTTATAAAAAGTTTGTTATCTTGATTTCTTATTTTTCGGGTAAGTTTCACCATTCTGTGTATTCTATAAGTTTTTGTATCCATTCTTCTTTCCATTTTGGGGCAAATAACATTCTTGCCGCTGTAGCTGCATATACGAGTGAATTTCTATACAGTTTGGGTAGTTCGGTCCCTATAATTCCCAAAAGGAAAGCTTCTGGCCAAATGTTATTTTAAATATCTTTTTCAATTCATTATATATCATTTCCCAGTAAGCTTTAACCTTACTACAAGACCACCACATATGATAAAAATAACCTTCTTTCTCTTTACATTTCAAACACTTATTTGATTTTGATATATACATTTTTGCCAAATTATCCAGTGTCAACGAAGTTAACTCTTTATTTGAAGAAACCAAAGCAGCACAGGCCCAGCGATCCCAGCAACTCTTCCCGGTAGGTTTTGCCCCAGTGAAGCAGTTGTGAAGACTGGAGGTCCCCGCCTTCCCATCGCCTGCTGTGTCTCTTCCTCCCTCGGTTCCTTCCCCAGCAGCCTAAGGCTCTGTCATCTTGTCTCTCTTTGCTCCTCCCTCTTCATTCCTCTCCATGTTCTGGGAGGCGGGGGGGGGGGGCTGTGAGCTGTTCGCAGCAGGAGAGAGAGACTTCCTGGATTCTTCAGCGGCCTGCCTCACCTCTTGTCTTCTGATCCCCCTCTTCTCCTGCCTCTGATTCTGGCAGGGGTGCCAACTGGAATGAAATATTGCAGGGACCCTTATCATAAAATTCCATGGAATATTATCAAAGGCCTTCTTTCATCAATAAACATTAACACTGCTTGCTTATTGTTCCTGGTCTCTAGATATTCTATTATATTTAATATGTTCCTCACATTATCTTTCATCAGTCGACCAAGAAGAAAGCCTGCTTGATCCTCATGGATCACTTCTTTCGAAATTCCTTTCAATTTGTTCACCAATATTTGGTCACCATCTCCTCCCAGTGTGCTTCCTCTTCTCCCTCTGACCACTCCTCACCATCCCACCACCAATCCCCTGTCTCTGAGTCTTCTTTCCCAGGGAGTTCCCGGGGGGGGGTGTTCCCCCAACTGGTGCCTCCCACCACTCCTCTACATCCAGCCAGCCCACGACAACACCTTGCGAAATCACACTGCGAGGGACCAATGGTGGTCAGTGACTTGGATGGATTAAAAGAGGAGAGGACAAATTCGTGAAGGAGAAGGCTATCTGTGGCTATTAACCCTGGTGGTTATGTTCTATCTCCACTGATGGAGGAGGCAGCAATGTCCCTGAATATCAGACCACCCCCTAAAAATGCTCATGCCTGGGAAGGAGGAACGAGAGCTCTCTCTCGCTTCTGATGTTGGCCACATTGATCCGCTGCAAGTAATTAGTGTGTCGTTTTCATCTTTTATTTAACCCAAATGTCCATTAAAAGCCCTCAAAATAGAAACAAATATTTGAATAATTTATCTGGGCATAATTTCCTTCTGGCTTTTTGGAGACATTTTGAGTGGGTTTCGCTGTTTGCTTCTAGAAAGCGGCAAGCGAGGCTTTAAACTGCAGAGTTCCTGGAAGAAACAACAATGCCCGTTCATGAACCCTCTTTTTATTTATTTTTTACAACAAAAAACAACAACACACCACTTATTTTATAAGCCAGGCTGTCTATGGCCAAGATAGTGCTGAGTCTGCAGCAGGCAGCTGAATGAAGCCATTGCCTGTGTTGCAGCTCATGGGTGCTCATTAAAAAAGGCACAGCTAGCCAGTTTAATGGGCCTTGGATTAGCATCTCTGTGTGAGTCTACAAATACAGATCCCAACAGATTTCTTCAATACATTTGGGGCCACATTTTGCTGTGACTGTTGTGGCTTGTTTTGGGGGTCATAATCATGACAGGGAACAATACCAGTTGTCATCCTTATGCCTGAAGCATTTTTGTAACAGCTTATCAAATTTTTAAAGGGCCTTCTTGGTAGTGGCACCTGCCCTGTGGAACGCCCTTCCATCAGATGTCATGGAAATAAACACCTGACTTTTAGAAGACATCTGAAGGTAGCCCTGTTTAGGGAAGTTTTTGAATGTTTGATGTTTTATCATGTTTTTAATATTCTGTTGGGAGCCACCCAGAGCCAGATGGGTGGGGTATAAATTGTTGTTGTTGTTGTTTAGCCAGTGTCATGTCCAACTCTTCATGATCCCATGGACCAGAGCGTGCCAGGCACTCCTGTCTTCCACTGCCTCCTGTAGTTTGGTCAAACTCATGTTAGTAGCATTATTATTATTATTAGTTCATTAAAGGATGCAAAAAAATATGATTGTTATCCACTCATGTAAACCCTTCCTAAAGTATTTTGATTTGGACATTAGTTGCTCATTCACCCCACTAGTGCTGTAGAGACAATCTTCAGATATCCCTTTCTTAGAGTTGCATCCCTGACCTTAGCAGAAAGCCTAATCCCCCTGGAAACAAGGACTGCATTGCATTGATATTGTTACATGCTGCCCCAATCACCAAGTGGTGTGAAATTCCAGAGGTCTGGGTGCTTACCCAGGGTTCCTGTTTCCTTTGGAAATGAGGCACAGCAGAGACTGTAGTGTCTTTATGATATATGGTTCATTTACACATATATACAACCTGAGCCTACCACTCAGTGGATTTGTAACTGGCTGACTGACCGAACCCAAAGGGTGCTCATCAATGGTTCCTCTTCATCCTGGAGAAGAGTGACTAGTGGGGTGCCACAGGGTTCTGTCTTATTCAACATCTTTATCAACGATTTGGATGATGGACTCAAGGGCATCCTGATCAAATTTGCAGATGACACCAAACTGGGAGGGGTGGCTAACACCCCAGAGGACAGGATCACACTTGAAAATGACCTTGACAGATTAGAGAACGGGGCCAAAACAAACAAGATGAATTTTAATAGGGAGAAATGTAAAGTATTGCACTTGGGCAAAAAAAAACGAGAGGCACAAATACAAGATGGGTGACACCTGGCTTGAGAGCAGTACATGTGAAAAGGATCTAGGAGTCTTGGTTGACCACAAACTTGACATGAGCCAACAGTGTGACGTGGCAGCTAAAAAAGCCAATGCAATTCTGGGCTGCATCAATAGGAGTATAGCATCTAGATCAAGGGAAGTAATAGTGCCACTGTATTCTGCTCTGGTCAGACCTCACCTGGAGTACTGGGTCCAGTTCTGGGCACCACAGTTCAAGAAGGACACTGACAAACTGGAATGTGTCCAGAGGAGGGCAACCAAAATGGTCAAAGGCCTGGAAACGATGCCTTATGAGGAACGGCTAAGGGAGCTGGGCATGTTTAGCCTGGAGAAGAGGAGGTTAAGGGGTGATATGATAGCCATGTTCAAATATATAAAAGGATGTCACATAGAGGAGGGAGATAGGTTGTTTTCTGCTGCTCCAGAGAAGCGGACACGGAGCAATGATTCCAAACTGCAAGAAAGAAGATTCCACCTAAACATTAGGAAGAACTTCCTGACAGTAAGAGCTGTTTGACAGTGGAATTTGCTGCCAAGGAGTGTGGTGGAGTCTCCTTCTTTGGAGGTCTTTAAGCAGAGGCTTGACAACCATATGTCAGGAGTGCTCTGATGGTGTTTCCTGCTTGGCAGGGGGTTGGACTCAATGGCCCTTGTGGTCTCTTCCAACTCTATGATTCTATGATTCTATGAGCCTATGATGAAGGGGCCCACAGCATTACACAGCAAGAGGTTCTTGCTTCTCCCATGGCCACAGTCTTGGGTGCCCTCTGTCCCCCTGCTCCAGCTTGCTGCATTTTACAGACTTCCATCTTTTCTCCCTGAGCAAGGGGAAGTGAGCAGCCAATCTGACTCTGATCTTTGCACAGTAGGCTGCAATCCACCTCTGCAAAGGCCAGAAATTTCTATGCACCTTATGTCCCAGCCATCTTTTAATCTTCTTAAGCAAAGAGCCATCATCAAAGTTCAAGGAAGCATCCAAACAGAGGGGGAGGGGTGAGCGTGATAATTCATCAATGTGGTGTTAATGGTGTGTGGGGGGGAACATTTGCATGAAGAGAACTTCTTTGACATGAATGCGGGTTATGGAAGCTGCACATTTGTAGCACTGTCCATTATTTCAACACAGATTAAGGTTCTGGAGGATCGTGACCATTCCTAGCAATTCTTTGATGGATATGATTGGCCTACTTAATCATCCTTCAAGCTTCCGTACAAGAGCAAATTCTTTTTTAGCTGATGCACATGGGGGAATGCTGTTGCTTTTTCAGATCCCCTAAATACTGAGTGGTGAATCTCTCCCTTTCTTTTAATAGCTTAAAAAATCATTGCAGAGTGACAAGCAAATGATATCCTGCCTTTGCAAACATGCAGACATGAAAGACTCTCTCCACCGTGATTTTCTCCACTGTTGCAAAAAAAAAAAAAAAGGAAGAAAGAAAAGTATTTATGTATAATATTTGCATTTGAAGACGTCGACTGCATCACACATGAAGAAACAGCCTTTTTTCTTTCACACACTGACATTCAGATTCACTTCAGGGATGAGAGTATTAGCCATGGGAAATAGCTTACAGCTTAAATGGGGGCTGCTTCAGATGAGCGCTCATGGCAGAACAGGAAGTGTGAGTGTCCCACACTTCCTGTTCTTGAACTCCAGATGAGCACTTGGGGATCTTCCAACCAGGGAGAAATGCACAATATTCATGTGAGAATTTATAGACCACTTTGTCCATCAAAATATTCCTGCCGAACAAAATATGCAAATACATAACAAGTACATTCAAACCAGCTTAAAAACAATGCTGTGAAAAGTGTCAACCGCTGCCAAAACCAGGAACTGTTCAGTTAACAAAAGCCTGATTAAAAAGAAAGGTCTCTGGTAAGCATCTGAAAGTGCCCAGGCCCTAGAAGGTGCCTGTCGAATTCTTAACGAAACAGAACTTCACAACAACACCCTATCCCACTGTTAAGAAAAGCTAAAAACACCACACACCCCAGAACTATAAAGTCACAGAGTGTTGGTACAGAGCAGTGAACTGCCAGGAGAAGAGAATTTCCACCTCAAAAAACATACAGACACCAAAAATTGTACCTTGGGGCAAAACCACTTCTCCGTTAATAAATAAATCATTGGGGGTGGGGGCTGGAGTTCTGTAGGGCATGCACTGATAGAAAAAGACCTATATTAGGGTAGCTGTTAAAATATTCTGCCCTAGGGGGGAGACTTGGCACTGCTTACCAGCCTTGGAGCGATACCTCCAGCATCATTTCTGGGAGAGATTGTGGAGCAAAGAACTCATTATTCATGTTCTCGTTCGAAAGACAGCCCCAGCGCTCCTGCCACATTATATATTAGGAACCGATGTCACCTTAATGCGAATAAATTGATCACACTTTGGGGTCCTTCCTTCTTCTTCTTCTTTTAAATGTGCAAAGGAATGATTTTGTAGTTGACATTTTTCATCGCTGGGCAGACATTACGGAAGACTCATTCCCTGGGTTTTATCCTCTCTCAGACACACAGATAGATTTGTTTTCGCATTCATATTTCATAAGGATTGATGTGAAGTGATTCGAAACGGTAATGATGGCTGTGAGGGGGATTAAAATTGGCAATGGCAGGTTCTGGATAAGAATGGTCAACCACCCCCAGTTTTTCAAGAGTGTTGGAAAGATGAGCGAATTAAGACTGTGCGAATAGATGCCATTACGGAGAGTTATTATTGCTCGAAATACAGTATCGCCTTCCTGGCTGAAGGAAAATGTGGGACCCTATGTTGCAAAAAAGAGAGAGGTCAGAAACATTTCTCCTTCTCTCTGTTGTATGCCAGCACTGTACAGATCCCATTAAGGTAAAGGACCCCTGGAAAGTTAAGTCCAGTCAAAGGCGACTATGGGGTTGTGGTGTTCATTTCGCTGTGCTGGTTTTTCTTTGATCTGTCTAGAGACAAGATGGCAGTATGAGAGAGCTCTGTGTGGTGTAGTGGTTAAGAGCAGTAGTCTCATAATCTGGGGAACCGGGTTCGCGTCTCCGCTCCTCCACATGCAGCTGCTGGATGACCTTGGGCTAGTCACACTTCTTTGAAGTCTCTCAGCCCCACTCACCTCACAGAGTGTTTGTTGTGGGGGAGGAAGGGAAAGGAGAATGTTAGCCGCTTTGAGACTCCTTAAAGGGAATGAAAGGCGGGATATCAAATCCAAACTCTTCTTCTACTCTTCTTCTTGTTTGTCCACAGACAGCTTTCCGGGTCATGTGGCCTGCATGACTAAACCGCTTCTGGTGCAACAGAACACCATGACGGAAAACAGAGTGCAGGAAACACCATTGACCTTCCCACTGCAGTGGTACCTATTTATCTACTTGCACTGGTGTGCTTTCGAACTGCTAGGTTGGTAGGAGCTGGGACAGAGCAACAGGAGCTCACCCCGTCGCAGGGATTCGAACTGCCGGTCTTCCAATCGGCAAGCCCGAGAGGCTCAGTGCTTTAGACCACAGCGCCACACCTGTCCCCTACAGCAGGGGTAGCCCACCCAAGCAAGGTGAAGAGGCCCTGGAGAGTTGGGGAGGGCAGCAGATCTGCGCCCGCCTCCACCCCTGCGTGCTGCTGCTGCCTGCTCCCCTCTGGGAAGAGCAGGACACAGCGACAAGAGAGTTGGCTGGTGGAAAAAAGTGCTCAAAGAAGTCAGCCTCCCTTGCCGCTGTATCTCTCTCTTCGCCGAGAGTGGGAGAGGCAGCTGATGTGAACCCAAAATAACCCCCTTACTCAAGCAGGTTGGCTCACAGCCGCTGTGTTTCTTCATTTCCAATGCTGATCTTCATTCCCCTCATGTCTGATATTCGCCAAGGGAGGTCAGCGTCAGGAAGAAAGTGTGAGCGAGGATCAGCATCAGGGTGGGAAGGCATGAGAAGCAGCAATTGTATGTGGGTCATTGCATATGTCAGCAGTTGCACATAAGCCCGTTCCACCACCCCCCACTACATTCTGACCCCCGCCACCACCGCTGCCATTTTGCCCCTGTTCTGCCCGCTTCTGGGGCTGAAAATGATGCTCATATCAGCAGTCGTGCATCAGTTGGATCATGAGTAAGCAGGCCCAATCGCCTTCTAAATCCGGCCCATGGACGGTCCAGGAATCAGTGTTTTTACATGAATATAATGTGTCCTTTTATTTAAAATGCATCTCTGGGTTATTTGTGGGGCATAGGAATTCGTTCATTCCCCCCCAAAAAATAATCAGGCCCCCCACAAGGTCTGAGGGACAGTGGACTGGCAACCTGCTGAAAACATTTGCTGACCCCTGAGTTGGATGCATACAAAATGATCACGGCCTGTATAGAAAAGCATCCTTAACAAACTACAATTGAGGGAGGGGGGTTTTTTGATTTGCCTCCAGTGCCCAAATGTCTGGGGCCTTCCCTGATTTGCAGAGTAGCATTAGCAAGGGGACGGGCCATTACTCGGGGGTAGAGAATCTGCTTTGCAAGCAGGAGTCGCAGGTTCAATCCCCCTTATCTCCAGGTTGGGCTGGGAAAAACTCCTGCCTGAAATTCTTGGAGAGCTGCTATCAGTCGCTGTCGACCAGCCTTTTCCAACCAGGTGTTCTCCAGATGTTTGGGGTAACAACATTTTTCATTTCAATTCATTTCGCTTTTAATTTGTATATAGCCTTTCTCTATTTCTATATGCAAGGGGTGAAGAAACAACAAAGATCTCACACCCTTGTTACAATTAAAAAAAAGTAATTAAAAAAAGTAATAATAAAAACAACTTGTATCAAATAAAGTAATTTTCAACAATCCATTAGGCTATCATAAAGCTAAAGGGACCCCTGACCATTAGGTCCAGTTATGACCAACTCTGGGGTTGCGGCGCTCATCTCGCTTTATTGGCCAAGGGAGCCGGCGTACAGCTTCCGGGTCATGTGGCCAGCATGACTAACCCGCTTCTGGCGAACCAGAGCAGCACACGGAAACGCCGTTTACCTTCCCACCGGAGTGGTACCTATTTATCTACTTGCACATGACGTGCTTTCGAACTGCTAGGTTGTCAGGAGCAGGGACCAAGCAATGGGAGCTCACCCCATCATGGGGATTCAAACTGCCGACCTTCTGATCAGCAAGCCCTAGGCTCTGTGGTCTAACCCACAGCGCCACCCACGTCCCTAGGCTATCATAGTACACAATAAAATGAAATATCAGCAGGTAATAATTATACAAAAATTAACTCTTAACCATTACGATAAATAATTGCAAGGCTATAATCATTAAAAACAACATCAAGTCTCAATGCATAAAATGCCACAAAACTGTAAAAGGGTTCGTAACTGTAAAAGGGTCAAAATGAAAAACAAAGAGACACAACTTATAAAATTATCTTCTCTCTTCCCAGGTGCTTCTGCTGTTCTTTTTTTTTTTTTTTTTAATAATTTTTATTAACTGGCCAATCACATCAAATTAAATCACATCGCATAAATTCCAAATTACAAAGCCAAATTTTTAAATTTGGTTGGGGGAACCCATACTTCAAGATCCAAAGGGGGATCTCCCCTGATGAGTCAGAAATTAAGGACTTAAGTTGTGGATTTAAGACTGTGTGGAGATAAACTTTCGAACCAAAGCAATGTTTCAAGACAAAGCTGGAAAGCTAAGAGTTTTGGAATGACACAGTTAAAAATGCCGTCGCCATTTTGGGAGGCATTGGAGCTCTTGGGTCTGGGAGGAGAAAGAGAGAAATCAACTTCTCGGTGGGACTTAAGAGTGACAAATGCCTAATTTATGATGGAAAGAGCGATGTTATCTACGAATGAGATATATGGAAACCATCTGGACTTAGTTTGGAGGAACGGGAAATCCACACAGGATTATTATATTTGCTTATCGGCTTAAGGAGACTAACAGAAGAGATCATAAAGGAAAATGAGAAATTATATTAACAAGATATGATGTGGAAACACCAAGATAAGACTGGATAGAATTATGAACTTTGTCTGGACTGATTGGGACTGATTTGGACATTAACGCAGTAATAAGAAGATGATCTGAATCCCCCTTTGGATCTTGAAGTATGGGTTCCCCCAACAATTTTTTTTTTTAAAAAAATGCTTCTGCTGTTCTTAAAGTCATGGTCTGGGAATGGCTCCTAGGGCTGGTGGCCAGCACAAAGTCTCCCTTCTCACATCTATGCCGGCAGGGACGTTGTAGTCAAACGTCTAGAGGACACCAGGTTGGCAACAGCTGAGTTATAGCACCGCACACCACGCTAAAGCTCACCGATGATACCCAGAAAGAATGGGTTCTGTTTTATAGAACAAAGAAGAACAAAAGACCAATGTCTTTTTCTTCCCCACTCCACGCTATACAATTTTGGCTTTGGTTATGGAACAGAAGCTGTTCCCCATGCCATTTCTCACACGGTCACTTCTCATTGTGCAGAGCAGAGTGTGCCGCTGAAATATTAATTCGACTGAGATTACTCCTGAATCTTTCCTCACACCCCTTCCTCTGCGCTCAAGGCAATGGCGTTATGATCTAATCTGCATTCTCCACATGCTGCTTCCAAGCAGAATGGAGAGAGATGGCCCGGGGAGAACGAGGGGACAGGAATCTTGCACAAAAAGATTCTTCCAAGGTTGCCCCAGAGTGGAAGATGGTGGACCAACTCAGCTCTATGGGGCCCTCAGAAGTTCACAGCTGGAACAACGCGCAGGGAGATGACAAACGCATTCTGCACCGTCCTACCAGAGCAGATGGGATGCATTTGCTGGTCTGATTCCATTCATGGATACGACTTTCCATGCCATATCTCAAAGCAATTTCACAATAATAACATCAACAATAAGGGCCATAATTCAGTGGTGGAACATCTGTTTTGCCCTGGAATGATACTAAGCCCTCACCACTATAGAGAAATGCAAAAACGATGGTTACAGACCCTCCAAGGGTCCCTATTTTCCAGGGACAGTCCCAGGTTTACAGAAGCTGTCCCAGTTTTCTGATCTGATCCAGGAATGTCCCACTTTTCCTTAGGTTGTCCCTATTTCATCAGAGTTATGCAACCCCCGAGTCAAGGAGATAAGTACCTATACAACCTTTAAAGGATATCTGAAGGGAGCTCTGTATAGGAAAGTTTTTAATGTTTCATGTTTTGTTATGTTTTTATATATGTTGGAAGCTACCCAGAGAGCTTGGGGCAACCCAGTCAAATAGGCAGCAACAACAACAACAACAATGGAATGGGATGTCTCTATTTTCATCAGAGGAATGTTGGAGGATATGTGGTTAGGCTGCCAATACTGTTGCTGTCGTTGGGCGGGAGTCTGCCTGCGCCCAATCCAACCGCCCTCCAGTTGGGCATAAAGAAGGTGTCAGGATTGCGCTCTTAGTTGTGCTTCTGCCATTTCTGTTTTACATGTTCTTTTATTTTCATCTTTTATGGGAGGCAAGCGTAATTGCCTGCATAAATAAACAAGCGAGCCGTTACAATAAAACATGCCAACAAATCATTTTCATTTGATATTGCCGACTTTTCTGATTTTGTTGTCATAAATGAGAAACATCATAGCGTAATCGTGGGTCATAACTCTGGGTCAGCTGAACAAATGCTTAAGAAATAGAAATGCAGGCATCCCTCTTTTTGGCAAGGGGTTGTATTTATGCAGCGCATACCTCTCACTGGACAGAGAATTGCACACACAAGACGGAGGCCGTGTACGTCATCGGCCGACCAAATTCAGCAACTGGGGTTGTTCATCCATAGCTCAGGTGGGGCACTGGCCCCAGCCCAACTCCTCCAGCAGCCCCCTGGAGGGTGGGAGAACCAGTGTGATAACCTAGACCCCTTGTTTTCAGAGGCCCATGCATATGACAGCCACAGTTGGCTCAGTGCATCCACTCCTTGTTGTTGTTTAGTCGTTTAGTCGTGTCCGACTCTTCGTGACCCCCTGGACCAGAGCACACCAGGCACTCCTGTCTTCCACTGCCTCCCGCAGTTTGGTCAAACTCATGCTGATAGCTTCGAGAACACTGTCCAACCATCTCATCCTCTGTCGTCCCCTTCTCCTTGTGCCCTCCATCTTTCCCAAGATCAGGGTCTTTTCCAGGGAGTCTTCTCTTGTCATGAGGTGGCCAAAGTATTGGAGCCCCAGCTTCAGGATCTGTCCTTCCAGTGAGCACTGAGGGCTGATTTCCTTCAGAATGGATAGAGTCTCTTCCAGCACCATAATTCAAAAGCATCAATTCTTTGGCGATCCACCTTCTTTATAGTCCAGCTCTCACTTCCATACATCACTACTGGGAAAACCATGGCTTTAACTATACGGACCTAAATGGTACACCCTAGAAGTGCAAGAACTTAAATCAGAGTAGGGGGGCAGTCCTGCCAGCCAGGCTCTCTTCTGACATCTCACCCCCCCCCCTTCTTATCCATCCTCCTCCTTCTCAAGTGCTTGACACTCCTGGTCTGAAGTTCCTCTTCCACTGTGCTGGCCCCTGTGCTGAGGGGCGAGGTCCAAGTCCAGTCCGTGGTCAAAGGTGCAACGTGGAGGCAGTCCGTAGCAGCTGAAGCTGGGTGCAGGGCAGGGAGTTCGGTGAAGTGCGGAACAGGCATGTGAGCAGGGGGCCAGGGCAGGTCAGGAGCTCAGGCAGGAAAGCAGGACAGGGTACAGGCAGGAACTAGCAACCAACAATGTTGCTCCCACAACTTGGGACTGGGGCTTACTGGCTTTTATCTGTCCCAAGGCATAGGGCAGCCCCGATCCTCTGGTGACTCACCTCTCCTGGCCTGGAGGCGAGCACTCCTCCTGCGGGAACTTAGTTCCCTCCGCCTCTCTGCCCTGAGCCTCTGCAGCTCAGGAGAGGCTGGAGGGTTACCAGACCCAGAGGCAACCTCAGCTTCCCCTGACGGGGCTGAGAGTGGAGCACCTGCAGGCAATGGGTCCTCCATCACCTCATGAGCCAGAGCAGACTCAACTGATGCCTGCACCTGAGGATCCAGCACAGGTGAGGACCCTTCAGGCTCATGCCCCAGCCCTGGCTCAGCTGGTTCTGGAGGCGGGGAATCCTGTGCAGGCTGGGATCCCTCAGGTTCAGCATCCAAGTCCGAATCCCAGGCCATCACATCCACCCTCCTCCTCCTCCTCTTTTCAGTTGTTGGCAGACCCGTGAAGCACATCCTTAATATTACAAAGCTTAATTACGAACACAGTTGTACGTGTCTAGATGTGGTTCAGCGGCTGGAGCATTTGTCTAGGACTGGGGAGACAGTTGTTCAGATCTCTTCCCATTCACCGTGCTGGATAACCTTGGGCTCATCCTCAGGGGAAGACAGCAGTATATGAGCCCCATGGGGGAATGAGGCAATTAAAATATAATAAATAAGCTTTCCTTCAGTTCTGCATCTGCATCTTTCTCAGGAATTTGGTTCTACAGTTTCCTTGCTTTGGAACTACAGAAGCAGCAGTCCTTGCCGAAAAGCTAATTAGGAAAGTCTGGAGGTACCTGTGGCGCGTCTTCTTCATGTAACTGCCGCATGAGCGATGTCTCTTTGCGGGTCTCTGAGCTCCTTCTCCATGCATAAGAAGGCTGCTAATTTACAACACACATCGTCCAAGGCATACCATGGAAGACAGAGGCGAAATGAGCTGTAAATGCAAGCAGCCGTAACTTCTCTGTGCAACATCTCCCGATGCTTTCTGCAACTTCAGCCTTTGTCTCTCGATGGAACATACTGGTGCAAATGGAGAAATCAACCTGTGCAGACAGGACAGCAATGCCCTAACAATAGCCTGGCAAAAGGGATACATGCAGACTACTAGAATAGGGTTGTCATGTGGAAGATAGAGCAAATTGCCCAGCATTGCTTCCATACACATGCTGCTGGACATAAGGACGTAAGAAGAGACTTCTGGATCAGGCCAGTGGCTCATCTACTCCCCAAAAGGGAAGGCGGAAAATCTCAAAATGCTGTATAGGATTTTATTTATATACAAGCCCAATGCATTTTGGCCTTGCAGATTTTGGACATTCATTATGGGTCAAAATGCAAAGTTGAAACAAACTGCTGTATACAGTAGTACCTCGGAAGTCAAATGCCTTGCCAGCCAAACATTTTGGCTCCTGAACACCGCAAACCTAGGAGTGACTGTTCCACTTTGCGAACATTCTTTGGAATCTGAATGTCCGACGCAGCTTCTACTGCTTCCGATTGGCTGCAGGACCTTCCTGCAGCCAATTGGAAGCCGCGCCTTGGTTTCCGAATGTTTTGGCAGTCAAACAGACTTCCGGAACGGATTCTGTTCGACTTCCAAGGTACGACTATATCCCCTTTCTTGTTCTGGAGGTAGGACTCAAACCTATGGCTTCAAGCCATAGGAGATTCCGACGAAGCATCAGGAAGAACTTTCTGAGAGTCACAGCAGAACAGACTAATGGAGCTGGTGGAATTTCCTTCCTTGGGGACTTTTTAGCAGAGGTTGGGTGGCCATCCGTCATGGATGCTTTAGCTGAGATTCCTGCATTGCCGGGGTTGGACTAGATGGCCCTTGGGGCCCCTTCCAACTTGACAATGCTATGATTCTAGTCCAGCATCCTATTCTCACAGTGGCCAAGCAGATGCCTATGGCAAAGGAACTCTCCGCACTTGAGATTCCCAGCCTCTGACAGTGGAGGTCCACCTCCACTGGCTTCATGGCTCTCCTGCATGAATTTGTCTAATCCTCTTTTAAAGCCATCCAAGTTGGTGGCCATCACTGCTTCTTGCAGAAAAAAAAACTCAATAATTTAACTGTAAAATACATTTCTTTGGTCTGTCCTGAATCTGCTGGGAGCTCATTAGCAGTGTGTTAAAGCATCCAATACTCCTCTCTTGTTTATCCCCAGAAAATGGCGAGCTAAGCTATAACCCCCTCTGTACATGGATGGTCCATTTAATCATCACAGTCATCAATCGTGTTCAATCCTCCGTGAATTTCTCTCTTTCTTGATTTCCCATTTCTCTCAGTGACGACGTCGTAATTTGTGCCGCTGAATCCGGCAAATTAATTACTCATTATATGGGGCAAAATAAAGTTTGCAGACTCTGCTATAGCTCGGATCCTGCCGTTCAGGCTGCTGAAGAATGAACATTCTCTCCCTTGACTGTTGCCATGAGCAGGGGGAAGTTCTTTAACAAGAGCTCTGGTTGGAGATATTCCTAAATTAGGCATCCCTCCCCATACCTCTTCCTGGAAACGTTATGCAACAGTGCGCAGAGAAGAAAATGGTACCTGGCTAATTTGCCAATGTACATGAGACTTTCTGGAGGTTGCCTAACAATTAGTGTCACTCTCAGTTTGGGCTGTGTTCCCCCCCCCCCCTCCACTCCCTTCCAGCAGCAGATTCAATAGCTGCATCAGCCATATGGGGGGCGGAGGTGCTTGGCAGCAGCTCTGTGACCCAGATATAACACAAGCTGTATTTTCTGCATTATGGACCCAGAGGAATCGCTGGCTTTTTCTTTTTAGTCTGGGCCTCTCTGCAACTTTCTCTTTATTCTCTGTACTGTACTCCCAAGGCATTCCCACCAGCGTGAAAGGAGAGCAGGAGCCACATTTTCCTGGGAGAGAGTGTCATGACCTCTGCAGGAGATCCTCCTTCTACAACAGGTGAAAGGACGATCTCTGAGTCAGAAGAGGAAATTGCTCACAGGCGCCAGCTTCAGAAGCACGGTGGGTCCAGGGTACCAGGGCCACTTAGGACTGAGGATGAGGATTATTATGATTTATTACCAACCCTTCTCCCTAAAGTGCCAGGGTGGGATGTAACCATTAAACACAATGTTACGCAGGACGGGTGCAACAGCACTCTCCACAGTTGAGTGTCAGGAGCAAGCCAGCAAATTGGAGTTCGTTCTTTATTAACACAATCTGCATAGACTCGGCGGAGTGTCAGTTCATCCCTGATAGGCCTTGCCCCATGGATCCCCATGGATCCACAACTGTCTATGTCTCCTCCTCCCTCTCCAGGGTTTTTCCCAATCAGAGACTGGGCCTGTGTGAAGCTAACTTCTCTTCCACCCTGTTCATGCCTCCTCTGGTACTGGGAGACCAGAGGGGATGGGAGCTTGTCTCAGCAGGAGGGGGAGACACCCATCATCATCATCATCATCATCATCATCATCATCATTATCATCATCATTTTATTTGTATGCCGCCTTTCCATAGTTAAAACAATGCTCAAGGTGGCTTACAACATTACAAGATTTACATAATTACCAACATAACAAAAGTCATAAACAATAAATAAAGGTAAAGGTAAAGGGACCCCTGACCATTAGGTCCAGTCGTGACCGACTGGGGTTGCGGCGCTCATCTCGCTTTATTGGCCGAGGGAGCCTCCGGGTCTGGCAAACCAGAGCAGTGCACGGAAACGCCGTTTACCTACCTTCCCGCCTATTTATCTACTTGCACTTTGACGTGCTTTTGAACTACTAGGTTGGCAGGAGCAGGTACTGAGCAACGGGAGCTCACCCCGTCGCGGGGATTCGAACCGCCAACTTTCTGATCGGCAAGTCCTAGGCTCTGTGGTTTAACCCACAGTGCCACCCGCATCCCCTAAACAATAAATAAAACACATCAAAAGGTACACAACCAAATGGAAAACAATTTCCACATAAATCATAAAATCTAAAACACAATATTAATATCAATAATAATTTAAAATGACATAGATAAAAAATAAAAGCAATTTAAAAATAGAGTCGTCTCTGTCGAGCAACAGCAGCTGCAGTCCTTTATGGAGCCTGTCAGGCCCTGCCCCAAGCCAGGTGGAGAGAGGCAGGGCAGTGCCCTTCAGGGCAGCAGCCCTTTATGGAGACCCATGACTCTAAACCGGCCAGATTTGTCTCTGCCTCTTGGCTTCCCTCCTGCCTTGCTTCAGCTTCTGCCTCTGATTCTGAACTTCTCTCTGTCACAGACTCTTCCCGCTCACTAAGCCCTGTTACCTCTTCAGCTTCCGACATCTCCTCTTCCCCATCTTCTCCCTCTTCTGCCTCTGACTACTCATGGTCATTCCACCGTCAATCCCCAGGCTCTGAGCCTTCTTCCCTTGGGGGTTCCCCAGCTGGTTCCTCCCACCATTCCCCACGTCCGACCAGTCCATGACATTGAGATTTGCAACTACTGGCATTCAGAGACATACTGCAGAGGGAGGACCTAGGCATCAGGGTTAGAAGCCGTTTCTTCAAGGCTGTCTCCTGTGTCAGTATTTTCATCCCTCCTATTGCAAAGATCACCAGATCATGTTTGTTTTACTTTCTGTCTGTGAGAAAGGAGGGGACGGAACGACTCTTCCAAACTTCCGTCCCTAGCACTGTGCCGGTTTTTCTTTGATCTGTCTAGAGACAAGATGGCAGTATGAGAGAGCTCTGTGTGGTGTAGTGGTTAAGAGCAGTGGACTCATAATCTGGGGAACCGGGTTCGCTTCCCTGCTCCTCCACATGCAGCGGCTGGGTGACCTTGGGCTAGTCACACTTCTCTGAAGTCTCTCAGCCCCACTCACCTCACAGAGTGTTTGTTGTGGGGGAGGAAGGGAAAGGAGATTGTTAGCCGCTCGGAGACTCCTTAGGGTAGTGATAAAGCGGGATGTCACATTCAAACTCTTCTCTGTGTCTCGTACATGTTTGTTATGTTCTTTTATTTGTCTAATCAGTAGAAATAAATTAGGTATGCAACAAAACCTCCACAGCTTTGCTTCCGTTACTCTGCTGCTTTTGAGGTGCTCACAATAGCAAATGTGGGTCCACTGCACCAGGACCTATTCCTCGGGAATGCTGCTCTGCTCCTCCTGCGTTCCTGTGATCGGAAGGTCAGAGAAGGTGCTCCCGACACCCAGCCCATGCAGGCGCTGAAGACGCGGGCTGTATATGGGCGTACGCTCATCCTGGTGGCATTCCATCACTCTAGCACATGTGCCTCACACCTGCCAAGCCTTTGGTGCTCACTAATGCCCTTCCCACTGCAAGAAGATCAAACCTATCCATTCTTAAGGAAATCAGTCCTGAGTGCTCACTGGAAGGACAGATCGTGAAGCTGGGGCTCCAATCCTTTGGCCACCTCATGAGAAGAGAAGACTCCCTGGAAAAGACCCTGATGTTGGGAAAGATGGAGGGCACAAGGAGAAGGGGACAACAGAGGACGAGATGGTTGGACATTGTTCTCGAAGCTACGAACATGAGTCTGACCAAACTGCGGGAGGCAGTGGAAGACAGGAGTGCCTGGCATGCTCTGGTTCATGGGGTCACGAAGAATCGGACCGACTAAACGACTAAATAACAACAACAACAACAACAACAACAACAAATGACCTTCCTACTAGAACAAATCACAAGGTTTGGCCTTTCTCCTCCCTGTCTCCACCAAGCAGTCAATGCTCCCTGCCGCACCAGCAGCAATTGCAGAGCAAGCTGTCAATCAAGGAAGGAGTTTAAATCCTTTGACAACTCTGTCTCCCCAGACTCTTAATGATATATGTTTCCTTCTGCCGCTGTTGTTTAAAGCCTAATGATGTTTCCTGTAGTCGCTGCTCTGCGCTAAAAGCCTTCTCCGACACATGGCCTACTTACGTTGAAAGGCCTCGCAACTTTGGCGGAGATGATCCAAAGAACTCGCTGAGGCTGAAAGGTGGGCCTGCGCCTTAAACTTCTTTAAAAGCGCATTCATCTCGTATCTCTCAGCAACAGTGAGCTGTACAGAGGAGACCGATCTGTGTGCTAAAGCCCTCAATGCTGGAAAACAGTAACAAACCTCAGAATTGCCACCGAACAAAGCACAGAAGTTTTGCAAGCCACGTGTCGGCATGACCTAAATAATATTTTATATATGTATCGTATCGTTCCCTAGCACTTGAAGAAGCAGGAGAGAATTCCTTTGACAGTCACAACAAGTGACATCTTTTTCTAAAGCCTTTCTGCTGAGTTCTCAAAGGACTGCTGGTTGAGATGAAAGCTAAGTATACCCTGGGACTTATGCTGTGACTATTTCTTGTGAGGAGTGGGGTGTCAGGTGCAGATAACAAAAAGGAAGAGAGATGCATGATGGGCAGGTTGGAAATAATAGGGAGGTTGGGAATCCAGTATTTTGCTGTTCTGCAACTTAGCGGCATGTGTTCTTTAGGGCGAGGATGACCAGGTGTCCTGTTTTACAGAAGACAGTTCTCTACTAGAAGACCTACCAGAAGTCCACTATTGGAAGGGCTGCCTAGTTCAAGTCCCATCTCAAGATAAGGGAGCCCAGTGCCCTTTTTTTTCTATTTATACCTATTTTTCTATTTTTCTATTTTTTCTCCTTTATACCTGAAGGAACATCTCCACCCCCATCGTTCTGCCCAGACACTGAGGTCCAGTGCCGAGGGCCTTCTGGTGGTTCCCTCCCTGCGAGAAGCAAAGCTACAGGGAACCAGGCAGAGGGCCTTCTTGGTAGTGGCCCCCACCCTGTGGAACGCCCTCCCACCAGATGTCAAAGAGATAAACAACTACCTGACATTTAGAAAACATCTGAAGGCAGCCCTGTTCAGGGAAGTTTTTAATGTGTGACATTTTAATGTATTTTTAGTCTTTGTTGGAAGCCGCCCAGAGTGGCTGGGGAAACCCAGCCAGATGGGCGGGGTACAAATAATAAATTATTATTATTATTACTCATGTAAAAACGCGCTGATTCCTGGACCGTCCATGGGCCAGATTGAGAAGGCAATTGGGCCAGATCCAGCCCCTGGACCTTAGTTTGCCTACCCATGGGATAGAGTCTCTCCCTTATCTGTTGGCAGCCTGGCCTCTCCTGGGCCATCTTCCAACCCTCCCCCTTCATCTGAGCTAGGAGTGTGAAGGGAGGGTTTTGGGGTGTCAGTTTTGGAAACCAGCCCTTCTCCCTCATCAAAACTGTTGGCCTGTGAACTGATAGCTCTGAAGCTTAACCCTTCTGCCTCCTCAGGAAACTCAGACTCTTGTTCACTTTCCGAGGCTAACCCTTCTGCTGGGTCCTGGGGGGCCACGTTCCTAACAGGCGATATATAAACTCAAATAATAATAATAATAATAATAATAATAATAATAATACAGTGGTACCTCGGGTTAAGAACTTAATTCGTTCTGAAGATCCGTTCTTAACCTGAAACTGTTCTTAACCTGAGGTACCACTTTAGCTAATGGGGACTCCTGCTGCTGCCGTGTTGCTGCTGCGCGATTTCTGTTCTCATCCTGAAGCAAAGTTCTTAACCTGAGGTACTATTTCTGGGTTAGCGGAGTCTGTAACCTGAAGCGTATGTAACCTGAAGTATCTGTAACCTGAGGTAAAAGGTAAAGGGACCCCTAACCATCAGGTCCAGTCGTGGCCGACTCTGGGGTTGCGGCGCTCATCTTGCTTTATTGGCCGAGGGAGCCAGCGTACAGCTTCCGGGTCATGTGGCCAGCATGACTAAGCTGCTTCTGGCAAACAGGAGCAGTGCATGGAAACGCTGTTTACCTTCCTGCCAGAGCGGTACCTATTGATCTACTTGCACTTTGACGTGCTTTCGAACTGCTAGGTTGGCTGGAGCAGGGACAGAGCAACGGGAGCTGACCCCATTGCTGGGATTCGAACCTCCGACCCTCTGATCGGCAAGTCCTAGGCTCTGTGGTTTAACCCATAGCGCCACCCACGTCCATAATAATAATAATAATAATAATAATAATAATAATAATAATGGTGAGGGTGGGAAGCCAACTTAGGAAACAGTGTGCTTAATTTGAAGGTTGTTGTGAAAATGTTTGAATACACACACACACACACACACACACACACACACACACACACACAGAGGATGCAGTAAGCAGGCCTTTCGCCTGATCCAACAGACAGGCTCTCCTTATACTGCTAAAGCCTACAGGTACACAGAAGCAATAGCTGCACTTTGTAGTTATAAAACCCAGCTGTTATCAATGGGAAAATATCAAAACTTGTCAGGGAAGCAAGGAGCTGCAATGCCTCACAATCCGGACGTCTCTTTGTGTGATCTGAAAGCACATCTTACAAGTTCGCAGACAGGGAGAAAAGCTCGCTCGCTATCTCTGACTGCTGGCATTCGTTCCTCCCTCCCGCTTGACACGCCAAGGCTGGCAGTCCAGAGCAGCCGATCTCTTTGGGCTTCCTCCGCACAAGGGAGCTGACCTGAGATGTGTACCCGTTGCATGTGCCGCAGAGATACAACAAGGAAAGCCTCCAGCTCTTTTCGCGGCATAGTGGCTTTAACTTTGAAAGGAACGGCCGGTCTGCGGCTCAGACTCCGAAAGGAAGCCAAATATTCTGTAAGGTGTCAGCAGAGCAAGAGGAGTCCCAGTCACTCATTCTCATGGTGATAGTCATTCCTATCCTAAGAGCATCAGAAACTGTTTGAATTTGTGCATAATGATCTCATGTGCAATCCAGCCTCCTCTGCCTCTAATTTCCTGATTGCTTGGACTCCATCACAGACTCTGAGCATCTTTCCCACCTGGAATGGAAGCTGTCATATATCAGCTTGAATTGCTCCTTTTTCCTCCCTAAAATTTGTTTGCATCCCCACTCCCCTTTTTTCTGCACTTGTCATAATCAGAAGATTTTATTTTTTTTAGGGGGGGACGGGGGGGGGCTTTCTTCAAAACCATCTGGAAGCCACAGGGAGCACCAATTATCTGTGTACACTTGAAATCTCAAGCACATTACCTTGGAATATTCCTTGCACTTGACAAAAAGTAAATCCTATAAAAAGATTCAAATTGGTGCAGTGCGTAATTAAGACGGCAGATCTGTAGCGCATGGAAGCACCGTTGTCGTGGTTCCGTGTCCACGGCGCATCGAATGAATACCAAAAGGTGCATGCTGTGCTCTGTGGTCTAGCCTGTGTTCTGGAACAGACATACTGCCAACCTATCTGATCAAGCTATTCTTTAAAGGCAGGGACTTTTCAGCCCAAACTTCACAATATGCAGGAAATCTGTGATGAGATCTCCACCCCCCTTATTTTTTATTTTATTTTTTAAGCAACAAGGCATGGCCAGGGCTACAATTTAGATCACAACAGCATCCTGTTTTCGCTGTGCCCAGTTCTGGGCACCAAAGCCTTATGAGGCTGGAAACCAAGCCTTATGAGGAATGTTTGAAGGAGCTAGGTATGTTTAGCCTGGAAAAGAGAAGATGTGATAGCTATCTTTTAATATCTCAAGGGTTGTCACGTGGAAGATAGAGTAAGCTTGTTTTCTCCTGCACCAGAGGGTAGGACCTGATCCAATGGTTTTAAGTTACAAGAAAGGAGATTGTGCCTAAAAATCAGGAAGGACTTTCTGACAGCAAGAGCTATTTGACTGTGGAACGGTCTCCCTCGGGAAGATGTGGACTCTCCATCCTTGGAGGTTTTCAAGCAGAGGTTGGATCATAGCTGTCAACTTTCCCCTTTTCTTGTGAGGAATCCTATTCGGAATAAGGGAATTTCCCTTTAAAAAAGGGAAACGTTGACAGCTATGGGTTGGGTGGCCATCTGCCATGGATGCTTCAATTGTGATTGCTGCATTGTATGGGGGGTGGGGTCCTTTCAAGATGGTCAACTAGATGCCTATGGGAAACCTGCAAGCAGGACATGAGGACAAGAAGACTCTCACCTCCCTCTGTAATTTCCAGCAAATGGTATTCAGAAGCATTACTGCCTCTGACAGTGCAGGCAGAGCATAGCCATCATGGCTTGTAGCCATTGACAGTCTTCTCCTCTATAAATTTGTCCAATCCTCTTTTAAAGTCAGAGCTGGACCATAAAGAAGGCTGATCGCCGAAGAATTGATGCTTTTGAATTATGGTGCTGGAGAAGACTCTTGAGAGTCCCATGGACTGCAAAAAGATCAAACCTATCCATTCTGAAGGAAATCAGCTCTGAGTGCTCACTGGAAGAACAGATCCTGAAGCTGAGGCTCCAATACTTTGGCCACCTCATGAGAAGAGAAGACTCCCTGGAGAAGACCCTGATGCTGGGAAAGATGGAGGGCACAAGGAGAAGGGGACGGGAGAGGACGAGATGGTTGGACAGTGTTCTCGAAGCTACCAGCATGAGTTTGACTAAACTGTGGGAGGCAGTGGAAGACAGGAGTGCCTGGCGTGCTCTGGTCCATGGGGTCACGAAGAGTCGGACACGACTAAACAACTAAACAACAACAACAACAACAACAACAAGAGTTGATGGCCATCACTGTTGGGAAATAAGTTGAGGAATCTGAAAGCCACTTTGTATAGTAGTGGAGGCCCCCTGGTTACAATCTGTTTTAGTTGTTGCTTTGATTGATATTTTGTATCTGAAATTGTTTTCATTTCTGCTTTTGCCACAGCGAGCACAAAAATGTATCAACTATCTGAAGTAAGTTTAAATGCTTTACTTACAGTAATCAGAGGTCTCACTCATGCATCGTTCAGTCTACAGCAGAAACAAAAAAGGTAAGATTTATTTTTGTTAAAAAATGCAGAAGTTGGTCTCAAACATATGGTCTGAGCAGGCAGTCACAGCCTCAGACTTCTGCTTGGTTACATGCTTCAAAGAGAAGATAAGAGAGAGAAAGGAACAGGAAACAGCCCTTACATCTTCCCTCCTCAAAGGTGAGGGCTCATGACAGATCTGAGTCTTCTCTAGCAATTAAAAACTCTGTGATCCTTAACCCCTTTCTTACTGCACAGTTATATTTGACTGCATAAATCCCCACAATCACTGCCCCCTGTGGGAGTGAGTTCCACAGTTATCTATGCACCAAGTCCTCTGTGGGTGCTTTAATGTGGGATAGCTTTAATCTTTGTGCCCTCCACAAGTTGGTGGATTCCATTGTCCATAAGCCAACATAGCTAATGTTGGAGCAGGGTGATGGAGATTGCAACGCAACAACATATATAATTGCTTTCGTTGTTGAATTGTTCTTGTCCTCAAGAAGTACTATGGGTCGAGGGAGGGGTGGAAATCTCCCACCAACTCCTGCTCCAACGGAAATTTTCATCTTGCAGCTAATAGCAATTTTGAGCAAGGAGCTATTTCCATTCGGGCCACAGCATGGGGCAAGGGGGGTAACAACCCCTCCCACTCATGTCACAGCCCCCCCCCACTTGATTGCCCACCCCCTGTGCCTGCTATTTGAAATTTAAAAACTGTACCCATTAATTGCAATCAGGTAATTAATGATATGCCTAGCTTGGCCATTAGTGACTTTTAGACTCCGGGCGGAGACTTTTTCATATGCCCAGGTCTTTTAAGCTTGTATTCGATGCTCCTGTCTGCCACGGTTAGCTTTAAAAATAACAAAACACTGTAAGCTGTTCCACTATGTTAGCTTGTTCTGTGTTTTAATTATTATTTTTTTGCTTGATCTTTCTTGCAATGATAAAGCACCATGAAAGCTCAAAAAACGGAAAAATTACGTAGAAGTTTTGAGAGCTAATAAAATCTTCTTAACCCATGTGCAATGTTTGCATGACAATGATCTCTGTCCACAAGAAAGCTGGACTGTGTGTCTTCCTAAAGACATGGAGGCCAGGGCGCACAGGTTTAAGGTTCTATGCTGTGGGTTAAACCACAGAGCCTAGGACTTGCTGATCAGAAGGTCGGCGGTTCGAATCCCTGCGACGGGGTGAGCTCCCGTTGCTCGGTTTCTGCTCCTGCCAAGCTAGCAGTTCGAAAGCACGTCAAAGTGCAAGTAGATATATAGGTACCACTCCGGCGGGAAGGTAAACGCCGTTCTCGTGCGCCGCTCTGGTTCGCCAGAAGTGGCTTAGTCCTGCTGGCCACATGACCCGGAAGCTGTACGCCGGCTCCCTCGGCCAATAAAGCGAGATGAGTGCCGCAACCCCAGAGTCGGTCACAACTGGACCTGGTGGTCAGGGGTCCCTTTACCTTTAAATAAGGAACCTAGGAAACTGCCATACACTAAGTCAGTCTGCTATGCCACCTAGCTCAGTAATGTCTGCATGGACTGGCAGGGATTATCCAGGATTTCAGACATTCCCATCCATACCTGCAGATGCCGGGTACTGAACTTGGAACAGTCTGTATGCAAGAGAAAAGCTCTAACATTTAGCCACGGTCCTTTGACTAAGGTACCAGGCTAAGGCATGAGAACCCTGAGAGACCCAGAGGGAGCACAGGAACTGCAAGGAAATTATAAGGAGGGGCGGGGGAGGCTCTCCAAATATCTCCAGTTGAGCAGCCAGTTCTAACTGTGAAGTGTGATTATTATTATTTTGTTTAAATAGCACCATCTAGCTCTTATAATTTGCACTTGAGTTTCAGCAAATGCATGGGAAAGCTGATCAGGGGCTGCCGCCTGGTGTCTGATTGCAGTATTGCATGTCATATCCTTTTATTATGTTTTGTAACGTGATGTTATTGATGTTTTGTAATGTGTTTTGTAATGTACACCGCCCTGGGATCTTTTGATAAAGGGTGGTATATAATTTGTAATAATAATAATAATAATAATAATAATAATAATAATAATAATAATAATAATATCTGGGCATTGATATGATTACAAATTATTATCCACCCAAGTGCCCAGCAGTAAAAACACTACATTAGTATTAAAGCACAATATTAAAAACAATTTAATGTTACAGAATATACACCTCAAGGGTCAAATGCCAGGGTAAAAAGTTGCATCTGCAGCCTATGGAGATGTTTGTATATAAAGAGAGCAATATCGGGAAGCAATCCAGCCAAAGCTAAGCACTTTTCAGCTTTCACTGGATTCAAAAAGAAAGGTATAAGGATACATTTAAGTGCCAAAGGCTCATACCTCCAGCTTCAGTGCCTGGCATCTAAGGATGGAGGAGAAATCCCATTCCATTTGCAATTCCACATCGTTAAAATGTGACAGGAGGCAGTGATGTCCACCAACTTTGATTGCTTTAAAAAGGGGTGGGACCAATTCGTGGCTACTAGCCAGGAGGGCTACGCTCTGCCTCCACCATCAATGCTTCTCAATGCCATTTGCTTGAAACCATGGGAGGCCAGAGTGATTTTGTGCCCAGGTTTCCCACAGGACCGTGGTTGGCCCCTGTAAGAACAGGATGCTGGTCTAGATAGACCTGCTGGAGGTGGCGGTGGGCTGGGCCTTGGAGTTCCCAAACCTAAGTCTCCTGGGGAGACTTCAACATCCATGCCTGTCAGCTAGCCAGCTGCATGCGTTGCTGCACTTAGCAGAGAAACACCCCCGGCAGCCAGCCATAAATTCCTTTCTTTATTTCCTTCTGACAAGATTACATGCAGAATAAACAAAGCGACCCGTCTCTCATGACCCGTTGCTCTAACTACTTTCTCTTTTCCCTCTCCCTTGAGACCAGCAGAGCCAACGGCTCAGCCCCTTCCGTTTTCCCCTGTGACGTGGATCCCCCTCTCTCTGAAGCACCCCTTCCTCCCCAGACTCACTATCCTCTTCTCTGTCTTCTGAGGAGGACTCAGTACTGAGCAGTGGAGATCGTTCCCTCAGTCCTCTAATTCTTTCCTCCCTCGCTGCCTGCAGTTCCCTGACAATGCCGATGCCGCCCCCCTCCTCACAGGCTCTGGATACTAGGGCTCTCCCAGTTTGTTTTGGGCCACACTCATCAAGCAGGCCACACACTGGATTTGATCTTTGGTGCTGGCATAGATGTGATCATGCTCCCCCCGTGGAAGTGCCATGGTCTGATCACTACGCTCTGAAAGCCAAGATTGACTTCCCGCTCCTCCCCTGCTCGGGTGGTGAGCCTATTTGGGCTCACCCGTGAAGGCTGATGGATCCTGATAGATTCTGTCAGGCCTTGCAGGACCCTGCTCCCCCTGGTGACGCATTAGATGACCTTGTTGAGGACTGGAATAACTGGTTCTTGGCAGCCATCGGTGAGATCACGCCTAAGCGCCCTCTGCGACCCTGCTGAAACTGGGCCCCTTGGTTTACTGAGGAGCTCTGGAAAATGAAGTGGGACCTCAGATGGCTAGAGGTGAGTTTGGCGATGGACTCGCCATGGAGCTTCAAGAACATCTTATAGGACACTTATGAAAGCCTATGAGATGGCTATGAAAGCTGCTAAGAAATCTTACTTCGCAGCTTCCATTGAATCCGCTAGCTCTCGCCCAGCACGACGTTTTAGATAATTAGGCTGATAACGTCCTTAGGGGAACAACCAAATTTAAGCACAAATTTGACTCATAGTTGTGAGGCATTTGCGAGCTTTTTTGCAGAGAAATTCCTGTTGCTCTGCCATGACCTCCCTGCCAATTTAGATACAGTAATAGAACTGGAGGCTCCTTGATTGTCTTCGGGTCCAGTGTTGGACCATTTCGATCAAATACTCCCTGCTGATGTGGATAGATTTCTCCAAGCTGGCAGGCCCACCACTTGCCCCCTTGATCTGTGCCCATCTTGGCTGATTAGGGCATGCCCAGACGTCGCACGGATCTCCCTGGTTGAAATTATCAATTTGTCCCTTGGCACGGGGACATTCCCAGGGGAGCTGAAGGAAACAGTGGTGTGTCCGCTCTTAAAGAAAACTTCATTAGATCCTTTAGATCTATCCAATTACTGCCCAGTTTCGAATCTTCCATTTCTGGGTAAGGTAATTGAGAGAGCGCTTGCTAAACAGCTTGGCAGGTTTCTGGAGGAAACATCGGCTTTAGATCCATTTCAGTCCAGTTTCCATCCTGGTTTTGGAATGGCTCTGGTTGCCCTAACAGATGATCTCCGTAGACAACTGGATTGAGGTGGGTCAGGACTGCTGATTCTCTTAGATCTGTCAGCAGCCTTTGATATGGTCGATCATGATCTTCTGGACCACCGCCTCGCCAACGTGGGGATACAGGGCATAGCCCGTAACTGGCTGTGCTCTTTTATCTCTGGTCGGGGACAGAGGGTGGCGCTAGGGAGGGAGATATCACTGCGCCATTCCTTGGTGCCGCAGGGCGCAATCCTCTCCCCGATGCTTTTTAACATCTTTATGCGCCCCCTTGCCCAGATTGTCCAGAGCTTTGGGCTGGGTTGTCACCAATATGCTGATGACACTCAGCTCTATCTGCTGATGGATGGTCATACCGACTCGGTCCCGGACACACTGACCAGATGCTTGGAGGCTGTGGCTGGATGGTTTCTTGGGAGCCGATTGAAACTAAATCCTTCAAAGACAGAGGTCCTCTGGCTGGGTGAGGATGGCATGGGGATGAGGGACCAACTCCCTTCTCTTGCGGGGGCCCAATTAGTGCCAGTGCCTTCCGTTAAGAGTTTGGGTGTAATCCTTGACACCTCCCTTTCCATGGAGGCACAGGTTACAGCAACAGCTAAGGCAAATTTCTTCCATCTTCTCTGCATTAAGCAGTTGGTCCCTTACCTTTCCTGCCCCGACCTGGCCACAGTGATCCATGCGACGGTCACCTCCAGGCTTGACTACTGTAATTCACTCTACGCGGGGCTGCCCTTGAAAATGTCCCAGAAACTCCAGCAGGTGCAGAATGCTGCAGTGAGGCTCCTCACAGGGTCCCTGCCATGGGAGCATATTCACCCAGTGTTTTACCAGCTGAACTGGCTCCCGGTGGAGTATAGGGTCAGGTTCAAGGTGCTGGTTTTGACCTTTAAAGCCCTTTGTGGCTTAGGGCCCTCATATTTACGAGACCGCCACTCCTGGTATGCCACGCAGAGGACCTTAAGGTCCATGAATAATCATAGTTTAGAGGTCCCGAGCCCTAAGGATGTCAGACTATCCTCTGCCAGGGCCAGGGCCTTTTCAGTGATGGCTCCGACCTGGTGGAATGCTCTGTCCCACGAGACTAGGGCCATTCAGGATTTAACCTCCTTCCGCTGGGCCTGTAAAACAGAGCTATTCTGCCTGGCCTTTAATTTGAATTCAGCCTGATCTTTTATTTCCCTTCTCTTCCCTCCCCCTCCCCTTTTATGAAGATTACCCGACCTGAGACCCCACAGCTAATTCTCCCCTAGCCTCCTTGCTGGCCCAAGTAGGACTAATTCAGCCAGCTAGCCCTGGTGACGATCTAATGCTTATTGGATGGATTTCCCCCAGATTGATTTTGGAACTTTGAATTTTATTGTTATTCATGTTTTTATACTATATTTTATGCTGCTTCTGTGTTGTATTACAATTAAGTGTTTTAAATTTGTTGTTAGCCACCCTGAGTCCAGTTTTCTGAACTGGGAAGGGTGGGGTATAAATAAAAAATTATTATTATTATTATTTTTAAATACAAAGGCAGCAATGGGGCTGCACTCTCTCCTTGCAGTTCCTGATGCTGTTTGCCTGTCCCTTACACATACCGGTAAATATCCCCGAAGCTCCAAATTTGCCTTGAAATCTATCTCCAGTAAAGTAAGATGAAACCTTGTCGAAACTATTTCCTCCCCATGTCAGCCTTAAAAATGCAACTTGCCTTTCACGCAAATGAATGCATAATAATTGTTCTGCAGGTAAGGATTTCAGGTGTTTCCGAGAAGCCCCCAAAAGGGCCTAGCAGGGCTCAATTTGATTTCGGAAGACAATATTTGCGGCAGGCTCTCTGTATCGGCCTCACGTCCCTGTTATTCACTCTTAAACAGTGACAGTTGTGGCAGCCAAGACTGCGATTTAAAATGATTAAAATGATTATAAACTGTTAAAATGCAAATTGTCAACACCACATGTCAAAGCAAGCACTCTTTTAAATCAAGCAGGGGGAGAAAGAGAGACCTGATTTTTACTGGGGAAATGAGAACGTTCCTGGGAACAGAATTGAAGAGGTTTTAAGACTAGAGGACCAAGAAATAATAGCCTGTCTGCGGGTCAAAGAAGTAGGAACCTCTGACCTTTAATGAGAGGATGTTGTGGGGAAATTCAATAAGATCATGCATCAGGAGTTCTTAAGGCAAATATACATCTACGACGTATTTCAGAAAGCGGATTGTCTGCTGGTTTGCTGCTTGTTCTCAATATAATAATTAATAATAATAATAATAATAATTTATTTATATATACCTGTGATGGGATAGTGAGCTGCTTGTGCGTAAAAGCTTGATCCCTCTGGGGTTTGGCTGGTCATCCAAACCGATGCACTAACGGAGCCCCCAAAGCATGACTCCGTCAGTCGCTGGTAGAATCTGACAGTGGGCGTCTACGGAATTTACGCCAACATAAAAGCTCTTTGACAGACATGCGCTTTCGAGACTCTCTGCGTGACAGTTTCCGGCGAAGGGTGGGCGTTCCCAACGGGGGTCCCGTTACCTCTCCACTACTCTCACTGGAAGCATCCCAGAGCCTCCCCTCCGCTGTGACTCCTGCACTCCCCCTGCTGGTTCCCTCTTCTGCTGCAGATTCTCTCCTATTCTCCTGGAGCCTGTCCACCACCTGTCTCTCCGATGGCAGTTCCCTGACATCCACCTCCCCCCCAGGGCCCCCTTCACCCCCTCCCGCCTCCTCTCCCACTGGCGGTGAGGGCGGAAAGCCCCTGAAGGAACTCTCCTCGTCGTCCGAGGATTCTAACACTTCCAGCCACGGCGTACCGTCTCTCTCCCCGTCTTCCTCTTCTTCGTCGGAGTCGGCTTCTTCACCCACCCCTGACTCTGGGAACCCTTCAAACTCTCCTTCCTCATCGGTGGTCCCAAAGTGTTCCCTTCTAAATCGAGCCACGGGTTGCGGTTTTCTTGGGAAACGCTGATGAAATGTTTCTATTAAAACCTCGTCATTGACTACCTCTGCTGGTACCCAAGTGTTTTCCGACTCTGCTTCCCCCTCCCATTCTACCAGATATTCCACCTGATTCCCCTTCCACCTGGAATCAATGATTCCTGCCACGTTCATGTCGCGCTCTCTCTCTTCTATCACGGGCGTTTGGGTGGCCTCTCTCTCACGCTCCCCCCACTCGCGTCCCTCTCGGTACGGCGACAGTAATGACCTGTGAAATACTGGGTGTAATTTCATGTGACTGGGCAGCCTGAGTTTGAATGCCACTGGGTTGACCTGCTGTATGACCTCAAAGGGTCCCAATCTTTTGGGCCTCAATTTCTTACTCCCGCCCTTGAACGGTAGCCCTTGGGTGGACAACCACACCCGGTCCCCCACCCTTATAGTTTCACCTTCCCTCCTATTTCTGTCTGCTTGCTTCTTATATTCTTCCTTGGCTTTCTCTAAGTTAAGTTGAAGCTGACGGTGGATCGCCTCCATCTCTTCAAAAAAATATTCCGCCGCCGGCACGCTCCACCTCTCCCCTCCCTCTCCTGGGAATGCCCGGGGGTGACACCCATAATTTGCCAGGAAGGGACTCATCCCTGTGGACACGTTCTCCGCGTTGTTGTAGGCAAATTCTGCTAGAGGTAACTTATCCACCCAATCATTTTCTCTGTCTTTTACATAACACCTCAGGTATTGTTGTAAAACCCCATTTGCCCTTTCCGCTTGCCCATTGGTTTCTGGGTGCCGGGCAGTTGAGAAATTGAGTTCTACGTGCAGTAAGCTCATAAGTTTCCTCCAGAACCTGGAAGTAAATTGTTTCCCTCTGTCGCTGACCACCCTCAAGGGGGCGCCATGCAACTTGAAAATATGTTCTACAAACAACTTGGCGGTTTCCTCCACTGTGACTGCATGTGAACAAGCTATAAAATGACACATCTTGGTTAATTGATCTACCACCACCATGACAGCTGTTTTGCCTTTGGATTTTGGCAGGTCCGTCATAAAATCTATGGATACTGCCTCCCATGGCCTTTCGGGCGTGGGTAAGGGTTGTAATAGCCCCGCTGGCGCCACCCTCTCTCCTTTCGCTCGCTGGCACCTGTCGCAACCCCTGACATATTCCCGTACGTCCTCCCTCACCTTGGGCCACCAAAACTCCCTGGTAACCAACCACATGGTTTTGTGCTGTCCAAAATGTCCCGCTGTGGGGCTGTCATGCAACTGCTTGAGTACTCTGCCCCTCAGTTCCCCGTCGGGTATGTACAGTGCCCCTTTGTAATACAACGCCCCGTTCTTTTCTTCGAACCCCCCTGTGTTCTCTGTCCTCCGGAGCTCTCTGAGTTTCTCTTGGGCGTATTCATCATTCTCCGTACCCTCTATCAGTTCCCTCTGCCCCACCAATGCCGCCCCACACACCCAGCGGTCTTCAGGGATTACATGCCTTGCCTCAGGCGCTCCCTCCCCCTCTAAGTACTCAGGTTTCCTGGAAAGAGCGTCCGCCCTCACGTTCTCGGAGCCGGGCACGTAACGAATCTCAAAATGGAATTTGGAGAACTCCTGGGCCCATCTCACTTGTCTCTGGTTCAGCACTCGGGCTGTTCTCCAGTATTCCAGATTTTTGTGGTCAGTTCGGACTTGAACCTTGTGCTGTGCCCCAATCAGCAAGTGCCGCCATTTCCGGAATGCTTCATGAATGGCGAGCAGTTCTCGGTCGTACACTGTGTAGTTCCTCTCTGATTTGTTCAACTTCCGCGAGAAGAATGCACACGGTCTCCATTCAGACGTATATTTTCCCGGCTGGAGAAGAACGGCCCCCACCGCTCGGTCTGACGCGTCAGTCTCCACTCTCATTGGTTGTTGTAGATCCACGTGCAAGAGTTGCTCTTCCGACGCAAACGCCTGCTTTAAGCGTTCGAACGCTTGTTGCGCTTCTCCCGTCCAAACAAATTTCTTTTTGCTACTAAGACAATCCGTGATGGGCGCTGTTAAATGGGCAAAGTTTTTGATGAACTTCCTATAGAAGTTTCCGAAGCCCAGGAACCTTTGCACGTCCTTCTTGGTCTTTGGTGTTGTCCATTCCAGTACCGCTTGAACCTTGCTGGGATCCATGGCCAATCCCTTGTCAGACAACCGGTACCCCAGGAATTCCACCTCCTTGGTATGAAACTGACACTTCTCCAGTTTCACCCACAGCCGGTTTTCTCGCAGCTTGCTCAGTACCTCTCTTACATCTCGCACATGCTGCTCCTCGTTGTCTGAGTACACCAGAACGTCATCTAAGAACGCTACGCAGTTCTTGTAGAGCAGTGGCCCCAGGACGTGATTCATGAATGATTGAAAACAGGCGGAGCCCCCTTGTAATCCGAAAGGCATAACGGTGTACTCAAAGGCCCCCAAGGGGGTGAACATAGTGGTCTTCCACTCATCCCCCTTTCTCACACGTATCAAGTTATATGCCCCCCTAAGGTCCAGCTTGGTAAAAATTTTCCCTTTTCTCACCCGTGTTAGAATGTCATCAATTCTGGGCATAGGGAAAGTCACTGGTTCTGACACTGCATTTAGGGCCCTGAAATCACATACAAGCCTGGGCTTGCCCGTGTTTTTTTTGTCCACAAAGAACACTGGGCTGCCCCCCACCGCTCGTGACTCTCTGATGAAACCTCGCTTGAGATTCTTGTCAATGAACTCCCTTAACTCCTGCATCTCACTGTCTGACATTGCATACAGCTTGCCCACTGGCAATTGTGCTCCTGGGAGTAAGGTAATTTGACAATCAAAGGGTCTGTGCGGGGGCAGTTTATCTGCTTCTTTTTCGCTGAATACGTCAAGCAAGTCAGCGTATTGTGGTGGCACCCTCCCTTTGTCCATCACTTCCATCCCTGCTAGAGTGCCCCTGGCGCCTGCCTGAGCCTCTCCCTCCTTGCAGTGTTCTAGGCAATGTGCTGATCCAAAGGAAACCACTCTCTGATGCCAGCCTACTAGCGGATCGTGTAGCGCCAGCCAGCTCATACCCAAGATAATAGGAGCTCCTCCCAAGGTGGCTACGTTAAACGCTATCAGTTCGGTGTGTCGTGCCACCCTCATTATCATTGGTACAGTCTGTTGGCTCACTTCTCCTCCCAACAGCTCCCTCCCATCAATCGTGGTAACCTGCAAAGGCTTACTCAATGGGATAGTCTGTATTTGGTGTGCAGCTGCAAACTCTTTGCTCATGAAATTACATGAGCTACCTGAATCCAATAGCGCCTTTATCTTCAGTGGGTGTCCGTTTGCCAGTTCCAGCAACACCTCTATCACAAGCGCTGGTCTTGGAGGTTCCGGCGTGGGCACATTCATTACTCCCTGGCCTGGCTGCTGTGCCCTGATGTTGGCAACCAGGCGTTGGCTTTTACTGGCTCCGTGATTTCTTCTTCCTCCTTCCCCCCAACAGTTCCCGCCATCCCTTGCCATTCCTTCCTTTGCGGACAGACTCTGGCAAAGTGACCTGGCTGTTGGCAGAGATAGCATCTCTTGCCGCTCTTTCCCTCCTTCTTCCGCCCTTCACTGGTGTTTGAAACTGCGCGCGCGCGCGCTGTTCCAAGTTCCATCGGCTCTGCTGGCGGGAAAGGCTGCTCCGGAATCTCTGGAATGCGGAAGTCCTTCCAACGTTCCCCCTTTCCTTCCCGCTTTTCCATAGCTCTAGCTTCCTGGCGTGCCCCAATGGACAGCGCTGATTTAGTCAGCTGATCCATAGACTCCGCCCTAGGCGCCCGGGAAAGTTCATCTTTCACTGCCGGAGAGAGACCTTCTTCAAACAGCATTTGAATAGGTTCACTAGCAAGGTCCCACCCAAGTCTATGAATCAGCATGGTGAACTCAGTCCAGTACTCACGTACAGATCGGCTCCCCTGTTTACACGCCATTAACTGCCTGCGCACCACTCCCTGCTCGATCTCGCTGGAAAACATCAAGTCCATGGCGTGGAAAAACTTCATTGTGTCCTTTAAGATTTCATTATTGGCTGCCATCAGGGGCCGAACCCAGTCCCTCGCCCCTCCCTCTAGATGGCCAATCACGTACGCCACTCTAGAGTTCTCGTCGGGGAAGTCATCAAACAGTAGATTGAGAGCATATTGCATCTCTGTCCTAAAGGCTTGATAGTTCCGGGGATCCCCCCCAAATTTCTGCACCAGTCCAGGCACCCGTCTGGCAAGTGGGGTGGTCTTCCCCTTATCTGCATCTTGAGCCCTCCTCTCCTCGAGCCTCGCCGTTTGCAGTGCCAGCTGGACCTCCAACGCCCTGTACCTTTGTTCCAGGCTTGGATCTGCGCCAGCTCCCGCTCCTGCTCCTCCGGTTCCGGATGGTTCGCTCATGATGCCTTCTGCTTGCACAAGCTGCTTTCAAAGACTGTCAGATTGCTGTGATGGGATAGTGAGCTGCTTGTGCGTAAAAGCTTGATCCCTCTGGGGTTTGGCTGGTCATCCAAACCGATGCACTAACGGAGCCCCCAAAGCATGACTCCGTCAGTCGCTGGTAGAATCTGACAGTGGGCGTCTACGGAATTTACGCCAACATAAAAGCTCTTTGACAGACATGCGCTTTCGAGACTCTCTGCGTGACAGTTTCCGGCGAAGGGTGGGCGTTCCCAACGGGGGTCCCGTTACCTCTCCACTACTCTCACTGGAAGCATCCCAGAGCCTCCCCTCCGCTGTGACTCCTGCACTCCCCCTGCTGGTTCCCTCTTCTGCTGCAGATTCTCTCCTATTCTCCTGGAGCCTGTCCACCACCTGTCTCTCCGATGGCAGTTCCCTGACAATACCCCACCCATCTGGTTGGTTTTCCCAGCTACTCTGGGCGGCTCCCAACAGAATATATTAAAAACACAATAAAACATCAAACATTAAAAACTTCCCTAAATAGAGCTGCCTTCAGATGTCTTCTAAAAGTCAGATAGTTGTTTATTCCCTTGACATCTGAAGGAAGGGTACCAATAACAAGAAGACCTTCTGCCTGGTTCCCTGTAACCTCACTTTTCGCAGGGAGGGAACCACCAGAAGGCCCTCGGAGCTGGACCTCAGTATCCGGTCTGAATGATGGAGGTGGAGACGCTCCTTCAGGTATACTGGGCTGAGGCCGTTTAGGGCTTTAAAGGTCAGCACCAACACTTTGAATTGTGCTCGGAAACGTACTGGGAGCCAATGTAGGTCTTTCAGGACCGGTGATATATGGTCCCGGCAGCCACTCCCAGTCACCAGTCTAGCTGCCACATTCTGGATTAATTGCAGTTTCCAAGTCACCTTCAAAGGTAGCCCCATGTAGAGTGCATTGCAGTAGTCCAAGCGGGAGATAACCAGAGCATGTACCACTCTGGCAAGAGTCTGTGGGCAGTTAGGGAGCTGGTAGACAGCTGCCCTGGACACAGAATAAACCTGCGCCTCCATGGACAGCTGTTAGTCCAAAATGATTCCCAGGCTCCTCACCTGGTCCTTCAGGGGCACAGTTACCCCATTCAGGACCAGGGAGTCCTCCACACCCGCCTGCCTCCTGTCCCCGCAAAACAGTACTGTTTTCTGGTCATTGACCGTATTAAAGATATTTGATTTGATTATGATATGTAACAACAACAACAACAACAACAACAATAGTAAAAAAAATATTTATATCCCACCCTCCCCAGCCGAAGCTGGGTTCAGAGTGGTTAACAACAGTAAAAATAACACAGTTTACATAAAATCACAATCAATTAATTGAAATACATTCTAAAAGCAATTCATTCTAAAAGCAATTCAGAGTCAAATTAATGGCAACCATTGGGCTAGAGTTCTATGGGGATTGCCAAAGGAGGGGGTCAGACTGTGCCTTAGCCAAAGGCCTGGTGGAACAGCTCTGTCTTGCAGCCCCTGCAGAAAGATGTCGTCCCGCAGGGCCCTAGTCTCTTGTGACAGAGCGTTCCACCAGATTGGGGCCACAGCCGAAAAAGCCCTGGCTCTGGTTGAGGCCAGCCTAACCTCCCTGTGCCCCAGGATCTCCAATATGTTTTTATTTGAAGATCGTAAGGTCCTCCATGGGACATACCAGAAGAGGCGGTCCCATAGGTACAAGGGTCCTAGGCCGTATAGGGCTTTAAAGGTTAAAACCAGCACCTTAAACCTGATCCTGTACTCCACCGGGGGCCAGTGCAGCTGGTATAGCACTGGGTGAATGTGGTCCCGTGATGAGGACCCCGTAAGGAGTCTCGCCACGGCATTCTGCACCTGCTGGAGTTTCTGGGTCAGTCTCAAGGGCAGCCCCACGTAGAGCGAGTTACAATAATCAAGTCAGGAGGTGAGTGCCGCGTGGATCACAGTGGCTAGGTCAGGGCAAGTAAAGACTGTAAATACCAAGCTGACTGTGCCAGGGTGTTAATGCGAAGGTGAAACACCACCTATAAACCGGGCCCCATTTTGAATCAAGATGGCATGACTTTGGCGTGATGGGACCAAACTCACAAATTGCTTTATCCATTGAAAACAAAAACAAAGAATATTATTTTTTGGGTTTCTAAAAAAAAATCCTGGGAAGGGCTGGTTGGTACTTACGAACATTAATATCATATTATTTAAAATATTGTGGATAATTGTTCCTTAATTTCAATTAAGATTTAAGTGGGTTTTCTGAAGGATCCCTGAATACTGATTCAGCTGAACATTCCCCATGAAATAAATGAGGAAATGCTGCAGCTACCCTGAAGTTGAGCCTTTCTCAACCTGGTTCATGGAGGTAGAGGCTAGCAATGGCTCCTGTCCACGATGTCTGTCCTCTGCCTCCACATTCAAAGGCAGCAGTGCTTCTGAATTCCATCTGCTTGGAATCGCCAGTGGTGCGAGGGCTCTTGTTCTCGAATCCTGCTCCCTGGTTTCCCTCAGGCACCTGCTCGGCCACTGTGATAACAGGATGCTGGACTCGATGTGCCGCCATTGGTCTAACCCTGCAGATCTCTGCTTCCCAACAGTGCCTGCTCAAGAACATTGCAAACAGAAGAGGGCAGCAAAGATAAGGAAATGGAGAAGAGTAGGCGAACTAGGTCAGTAGTTTTCCAAGATGACGGCTTGGGGATCCCTTTTTGTACTGATGTCTGCCAAGGGTCTGCCGTGGCCCCTTGTGGACTGTGGAAGTCTGTAGGTAACAGTGTGTTGCGTATTTATCTGCTCCCGATTTCATGGGCTATTTGATTATTATTATTTTGGTTTTTAATGATTTTTATGAAAGGTTTTCCTCGTTTACAAAAGCACGTGCATTGTCTCTTTCGAAGGCTGTGTTTTCTACAGATCAATTACATTTGCTGTGAGACACTGGTGCTATTTGCAGCATAGGGTGGGGAAGAGAAGAGGGGGGAGATGGGAGGTGGGGGTGGGGTGGTAAAGCTTATGTTCTTTTACTTAGTGTATGCGTGGGGGGGGTTGTGTGTGTCAGCATCACTTGGGTAGTCTCTCTTTCTGTTCCTGGGCTATTTGTCTCCTGCAGGGCAGCCAAACAGTTGTGTTCCATTTTACACTTTTGCAACTTGGTACAGGATCGCTTGCAACAAGGGGAGGGCCTCAAATCCCATAAACAAGACTTTTCAGTTACTCTTCAGGCAAATGTTAAGAACGATCAGGAAAGCCGCACCTTCGAAGACGTGACGGCTGAGGATTTTTAAAATGCCATGATGTAAACATCGTTCCCTGGTGTCGTAATTCCACAGCATCTTCAGTTAAGTCTGGGAGTGTCTCCTGACTGAAACGCTGGAGGGGCGCTGCCACTCAGTGTAGACAATACTGGGCTAGAGATAGACCAAAGAAACATTGTATATACCATTGTAATAGCATTAGGTAAAAGGTAAAGGGACCCCTGACCATTAGGTCCAGTTGTGACCGACTCTGGGGTTGCGGTGCTCATCTCGCTTTATTGGCTGAGGGAGCCGGCGTACAGCTTCCGGATCATGTGGCCAGCTTGACTAAACCGCTTCTGGCGAACCAGAGCAGCGCACGGAAATACCGTTCACCTTACCGCCGGAGCGGTACCTATTTATCTACTTGCACTTTGACGTGCTTTTGAACTGCTAGGTTGGCAAGAGCTGGGACAGAGCAACGGGAGCTCACCCCGTCGTGGGGATTTGAACCGCCAATCTTCTGATCGGCAAGTCCTAGGCTCTGTGGTTTAACCCACAGCCCCACCCGCATCCCTTGCAATAGCATTATAATACAATTAATCATGAACAGTCCCTGCCCTCACACCTTTAAGACGCCATAGATTATTTCATGGCCAAAGGTGTGAGTAAAAAGGAATGTTTTTGCCCGTCATGATGGCACCAGGTGAGCCTCTCTGGGTAGAGCATTCTACAGTCGGGGAGCCATCACACAAAAGGCCCGTTCTCATGCATGCCTTCTTATATAGTGGGCCTCAGGGGCAGTGGGCAGGGAGGGGTGCTGGCCTGCTGTCAGCCACATCACTGTCCTTGCCGGGAGAGAGAGAGGAGGGCTCTGGTGGTGGGAAGGCCAGCATGACGTGACAGCAGTGGCGGTGGTGCACTGCACTGACCTTTGGTCTGTGTGTGTGGTTTGGGGGAAAAACAATGCTGTCCAGGGTTGTAAAGACTGCAGAGAGAATAATTGGGTGCACTCTTCCCACCTTAGATCAAATCTATGCTGTCAGGTGCCATAAGAAAGCTGCAGAGATAGCGCAGGATAGTACGCACCCTGGAAATGATCTCTTTCAGCTTCTGCCTTCTGGAAGAAGGTACAGGGTTATGAAAACTAGGACTAGCCACCTGAGAAACAGTTTCTACGCAATGCAATTCTGGTTCTAAACGCAGCATAAGGAGTCTCTATAGTATATTGTATTTTAAAATGGGGTTTCAGAGTTTTTAGGGGTTTTTGAATGTCTTATGTCTTATGTAGATTTTGTAGAGAGCCAGTGTGGTGTAGTGGATACGAGCAGTGGACTCGTAATCTGGTGAACCGGGTTCGATTCCCTGCTCCTCCACATGCAGCTGCTGGGTGACCTTGGGCTAGTCACACTTCTCTGAAGTCTCTCAGCCTCACTCACCTCACAGAGTGTTTGTTGTGGGGGAGGAAGGGAAAGGAGATTGTTAGACGCTTTGAGACTCCTTCAGGTAGTGATAAAGTGGGATATCAAATCCAATTTTCAATTTCATTGTTCTGTATGGGACAAGGACAATAAAGATATCGTATCGTATCGTATCGTACCACAGCACCCTTCTCCCTCCCAGTTAGCACAGCAACGCAGCGGATGGGAAGCCCGGGGTCCAGGGAGGCCTCTCACCGCTGCCCAGCCCCGGCCAAGGCCTCCCTTTGTGCTGGGCAACGGAGCACCACAGCAACGACCGCAGCAGGGTGCATGCACAGTGTTCCCATGGCCATGCAAACATGGGGAGGCACTTGCTCCTGTACAGCTGAGAAAACCTTCCACCGTTTCCCACATTTGATCAGCTGGCTCGAATGAATGGCATGTGCCGCTGTGAGAAACTTCAAGCGTCCACATTGTTCACGTTCCTGCTTCCCAGTCGGATTTGCCAGTGTTCAGATTCCAAGCCGGCGACCAGACCCTTCTCCGCTTACTGAGTGTGCACAAAATACGTCTCATGGTTTTACTACAGAGGCTTTGCATCCCTGAGCACCCTATCGGCTTTCTTAGACCCTCCAACCAGGACACTCTCTGCCTAATCTGGGTAGGTGCCAAACTGCAGAAGACTATTGAGGAAACAAGACGCTGAAGACACAGGAATAGGCGCATTCTGAACATTCATTTGCGCACCATTTAACACTGGAATAGTTCTGTGGCGCTGTGATGTGTGCATTTTTAAAATAAATAAATTTGCAATGCAACGAGCCAGACAGACATTGAAGCCAAGTCCCAGGCACCCTCTTCAGACTATGAGAAAGATCCTCCATCAGTAGAGTCTTTTGCAGGGCAGATTTGAGGATAAACCATACGTGGAACGAGTCTGCCCCTGCAGCTTGATGGAGGTAGAAACTGCCTCTCATGCCTTGTTACGCTGCCGTCTCTATGGGGTTATACGCTTGGTATTTATTACCCCTGCTTTGCAAAAATCTCCAAATGAATCCAAACTTCAATGTCTAAAATCCCTGGTAGAGGACAAGGATCCTGAGATCACGTTAAGGGTAACCAAATTCAGTGTGATTGCCATAAAACTTAGGGAACAAAGCTGTGGTATCATAATGATTAAGGCCTTAAATGATAAATTTAGGTTATATCTTAGTGACTAGGTTTTAATTTATATATATTTTCAACTGTTGCTATATCTGCATAGCCCAAGAAGGTTACTCTTTCCCATGGGTAGGCAAACTAAGGCCTGGGAGCCGGATCCAGCCCAATAGCCTTCTAAATCCAGCCTGCTGATGGTCCAGGAATCAGCGTGTTTTTACATGAGTAGAATGTGTCCTTTTATGTAAAACGCATCTCTGGGTTATTTGTGGAGCATAGGAATTCGTTCATATTTTCTTTCTTCAAAATATAGTCCGGCCACCCCCACAAGGTCTGCTGAAAAAGTTTGCTGACCCCTGTTCCAAAGTAATAAAAGTGATCTCAGTTAACTCTTGGGAATTGGCATTCTGTGAACCGTGTGCAGAGAGAAGTCAAGGAGATGACTAAAAGCTGAGGGATTCATCCTCTCGCGATCTCATTGCCTGAAATAAAATATTGTCCAGACAGGTGGAGTCTCAGTTCTACTGTCCTACTGAGCGTTGACCAGTATTAGGGGCAGGGAGAAAGTTGGTTCTGTTCTTCTTCTAATGCAAACCTATTTAAATTCACTTTCCCCAAAACAATACTTGGCAGCACATTCGAGTTAGAAAGTCTTCTGTGAAACCCAAACAGACATTGATTTAGTTGTCCAAACTTTTCAGGTGCTGGAGGTACTGATTTGGTTTCCACCTGCCATTTTCTTTCTGTCTCTCTGGAACTTTCTCTGGCCTAATATCCATTTCTCCTCCTAGTTCAGGCATAGGCAAACTCTGCCCTCCAGATGTTTTGGGACTACAACTCCCATCACCCCTAGCTAACAGGACCAGTGGTCAGGGGTGATGGGAATTGTAGTCCCAAAACATCTGGAGGGCCGAGTTTGCCTGTGCCTGTCCTAGTTCCTCTCCAGGTTAATTATACACCTACTAGGCTGAACTTTTCAAAGTTTTTAAACTAAGATCCGACCCCTTACAGCAAAATCCTATTCATATTTGCTCAAAAAGAAGCCCCATTGGGTTTACTGGGTCTTCTTCACTAGTGAGTGTGTTTAGGATTGCAGCTTCTACTTTATAAAAAATTAACAGTCTCAAGTCTATCAAAAAGCTCTATTTGCGTAAGCACAGTCTACAGATGATTTCCTTATTTTCTTTATAGAAAATGTGTCATTTCTGTGTGTTTCTTTTTCAAAAAAAAACACCAACGTGCAAGTGACATGCAAGTCATAAAATGAAAAGGAAAATAGCATTTTATTGATTCATTTCTGGGCGCTATTTGGGTTCTATTTCTGGCAGAGGATGCAGCCAAAACATGTTATAGCTAAATAAAAGGACATTCAGTTGCAAGGGTAAAATAAATCCTACTTAAAAATAAAAATAAACTCACATTGTTATCGAACTAATTTAACAATGATGAAAAGAACAGCTTCCTAATTGGGGGAGGGGTGTCAATATTTCAATAAAATATACCCACATGAAAGATATCCAGATTGTTGTTTTTTTAATTATTATTACAAAAAAATGCAGATGATGTGATTCCAACATGGAAAACATTCCTAGGGTGAAACATTGTTTAGAACCCGAGGGTCGCTTTGGAATGTCGGCAGCCAAGACCTAAAATTCTTTGTGTCGGAATAATAACAACAGGAAGCTTAAACAATGGCTCTGATCTGAAACAAGAAAATGTTTCCTCTCTTGCTTTTTAAAGTGGAATTGCACTGCACGGCTGGCGAAGACGGATGGGGGAGAAATTCAGTTCCACTGGCATTTAAATGTGAATCTACCAACTTCAGAATTCCTGAAACTATACGCACGAAACAAAACACAGCCATCTTCCTAAATTCATACTACCCAGACTTTGCAGTGCAGCATCTTCAGCCAAGTATTGTGTAGAAAGTTGCATTGAATGGGGTAAAGTGTGCATTTAAAAATGTGCATTTAAAAATGCACATTTAGTGAAAATAACATACAAACATGTGTTATTTTAAGGGTTCATAATTTTTTTGAAATAGCAACAACCTCAGATATGCAGATGACACAACCTTGATGGTGGAAAGTGAGGAGGAATTAAAGAACCTTTTAATGAGGGTGAAAGAGGAGAGCGCAAAATATGGTCTGAAGCTCAACATCAAAAAAATGAAGATCATGGCCACTGGTCCCATCACCTTCTGGCAAACAGAAGGTGAAGAAATGGAGGCAGTGAGAGATTTTACTTTCTTGGGCTTCATGATCACTGCAGATGGGGACAGCAGTCATGATATTAAAAGACGCTTGCTTCTTGGGAGAAAAGCAATGACAAACCTAGACAGCATCTTAAAAAGCAGAGACATTACCTTGCCGACAAAGGTCTGTATAGTTAAAGCTATGGTTTTCCCAGTAGTGATGTATGGAAGTGAGAACTGGACCATAAAGAAGGCTGATCGCCGAAGAAATGATGCTTTTGAATTATGGTGCTGGAGGAGACTCTTGAGAGTCCCATGGACTGCAAGAAGATCAAACCTATCCATTCTGAAGGAAATCAGCCCTGAGTGCTCACTGGAAGGACAGATCGTGAAGCTGAGGCTCCAATACTTTGGCCACCTCATGACAAGAGAAGACTCCCTGGAAAAGACCCTGATGTTGGGAAAGATGGAGGGCACAAGGAGAAGGGGACGACAGAGGACGAGATGGTTGGACAATGTTCTCGAAGCTACCAACATGAGTTTGACCAACCTGCGGGAGGCAGTGGAAGACAGGAGTGCCTGGCATGCTCTGGTCCATGGGGTCACAAAGAGTCGGACATGACTAAACGACTAAACAACAACAACAATTTTTTTAGGGGGGGAGGGAATGTATCCTAGGCAACATTGTTTACAAAATTGTACACAGTGTGAAAATTCACATTAAAATACAGGTGAATTTTCACGAGGACTTAAAAACAATATTCGCAAACTGGTGTGGAGAATGGAACTGAAGATCAAAAAAAAAAAGGAAGCAGAGAGAACGCGAAATGGAGTCACCCATCTCTACTGATAACGGAGTGTGTGTGCTTGAAAATGCAGCAGCTACGATATCTTAAAAACCGAACCATTTCCCAACCCATCTTGCACACTTCTTCGAAAATGGAATTTGCTCCCACAAGTTGGTGATGGCAAACGCGGATGGTTTTAAAAGAGGAATAAAAAATTTGTGGAGGCTAAGGCAATCAGTGGCTGCTGTTCCTGGTGGCTATTTATTACCTCCTTGTCAAAGGCAGCATGTTTCTGATATCTGTCACTGGGAATCACAAGCAGGAGAAAGCTGCTGTTTATTATGAGCTTCTCATAAGTATCTGGCTGGCCAGTGTAAGACAATAAGTAACCAAACAATTAAACCCCTGTCTTGCAAACAATTATCAGTAATATCCAAGGCAACACAATGACCAAGTACAACAATGTGATGTCAATATAAACTCTTTATATAATCTATACAGAACACTGAACAGTATGAAATATATGAATTATGCACTCTTTGCAAAACCAAATAAACAGAAATCTTATAAATCTCTGAAAATCACAAAATATGCACTCTTGATGGATTCTCTTGACAACATAGAACCAAATAAACATAGAACCAAACATGTTCTATGTTTTCAGGAGAATCCATCAAGCTGGCGACCCCATGACCGGCATAGCAAGGTCAATGCGAACAACCCTAAATATAGGGAGGGTGGGCGGGTGATCCAATGTGTGCAGCGAAAAGAGGAAGCTCAACGCTGCACGCAGGGTATAAAAGACTTCTTGGCTGTCCATAGGAAAATGGTAACATCAAATTCTCCCCAACGACAAGAGGAGCCCAGTCGGAAAGGTGGCCAACTACTTTTTCACGCCCATCAACAGCGAGGTGTCTTGTTAGACCCCACCGCAAAACGTGCTCTCCATGAAGGAGAACACGCTTTCCCATAGGAATCAGTGGAAATTGTGGACTTTATGTGAACACTTACCTAATGAACACACTTTCCAGGGAATGCATTGTGTTTGTTAAGTGGGACCTCCGTGTACATAAGAAGAGCCCTGTAGCTGAATCTGTTCAACAGAACTCCTCACCCTCTGCGTGCATGCACGCGCATGCATGCATGCACACACACACACGCACACTCTTCTGATTCCCAGCAACTGCCTCCAACCGTAGAGGTCAATAACAAGCAAGCCAGCCTCTGCCTGCAGTCCTATAATCTAAAAGACAAGACACAAATTTCATTCTGTGCACATTCAAAGGTAAATCTACCAGGTTCACATTTTCCAAAACAAAACGCCAGCTGAAACGCAGCCCATCTTTCAAAAATCAACCTTCTGCAAGTTTTGCAGCGCAGTTCTCTGGTCAAGCAAAAGTGCACGAAAATGGATATATTCATGCAAATAACATTCTAGAAATTCATTACATCGGAGGAAATCAGAAAACGTGTCTATTGAGCAAAACTCTATACGAATGTGTATGTTAGGAGAAATTTGCACGCAAACGGTGATGAATTTGTGCGGCGACGTCTTGTTGCTTTTTAATTGCAAGTGGGGGTGTAGATGAGGAGAGCTGGACTTAAGGCCAGGAGAAATGAGAAACAGATAAACCGAAACTGGCAGATTCCCCCGTCCCTATGTGTGTACACCTATATGTCCCTATAGCTGATGTACACGTTACAAATTGCAATGTGTGTGGGTGGTTAAGCCTGTGTGCTTGAGCCCCACTGTTTACAGCTTTCCTCCATTCCCAACTGTGTGAACCAGCCTTATTATCTCATTGCAATCCTTGAGAAACCGGGGTCCTCCCCAGGTTCCCCCGGAGCCAGTATCAATTCAATCGCCAGCAGTGACAAGCCTGAGGGCGCTATTCATGAGACCATAATGCCTGGGCGCAAGCCTGATAAGCAATATCAGCTTTCCCAGCAACCCAGCCTAACCTTATGAAACTGCAGAACAATAAATTTATTGAAGGCTGCCCTAAAATAGCAGGAAATTATTACTCATTTGAATTATGTTCACGTTAAGGTCAATCCGCCTCCCCCTCCCCTCTCCCGGACTCTGATTGTTAATATTAGATGAAAGGACATTTCCTTTACATTGTATTTGGCCCAGCCATCGCTCCAAGAAACAGGAGAGACACATACATTACACCCCAGAAAACAGTTCTGGGCTGAATATTGTTTCGCACTTCGGCCATTAGTCATTTTTTCCTCTGACCTTTACACTAATAATGGCAGGTTTCTATAAATGACAGGTAACAAATGGAGGAACCGAGGCACAAGGAGACAGGGTGTTTCTTGGACATAATCACACAGGAAAACCGAGATGGAGCCAGAGGACGTTGTGTGGGGGCAACGAAGCAAGATGCCCAGCTAATCAAATGCATTTGGAAAGATTTTGGGCACCAAGGAAAAGTAACGTCACAGACTCTTAGAAGGAAGGCTGGCTCCTTCTACCATAATAGTAGAACTCACCCAATCAAGATGGATGTTGAAAGGCTTGGGGCAGATGATAGAAAGGACTTCTCCACATACAGTGGTACCTCGGGATGCGAACGGGATCCGTTCCAGAGCCCTGTTCGCATCCTGAATGGAACATAAGACACGACAGCGCGTGCGCAGGTTGCATTTTGCCGGTTCCGCGCATGCGTGTGATGCCATTTTGAGTGTCTGTGCATGCGCGAGCGGCGAAACCTGGAAGTCACGCGCTCCCTTACTTCCAGGCTGTTGCAGAGCACAACCCTGAAGCGTTCAACCTGAAGCACATTCAACCCGAGGTATGACTGTAGTTAAATTATGGAATTTACAAGATGGAGAGTTGGGTGCCAACTGTGACGGCTTTAAAAGTGAATTAGACAAATTTGTGGAGGGTAAGGCTATCGGTGGCTATTTGCCATGATAGCTATGTTCCAAGTCCACCATTGGAGGCAGTGTGCCTCTGAATACCATGCGCTGGGAACCACAGGTGGGGAGAGAACTGTTGCATTCAGGTCCTGCTTTCGGGCTTCCCATAGCATCTGGTTGGCCATTATGAGAACCAGAAGCTGGAGTAGATGGGCCATTGGCCTCACCCAGGAGACAGGCTTTTTTATAGAATTATAGAATCATAGAACTGTAGAGTTGGAAGGGGCCCTGGGAATCATCTAGTCCAACCCCCTGCAATGCAGGAATATGCAGCTGCCCCATACAGGGATCAAACCTGCAACCTTGCCTTTATCAGCACCACGCTCTAACCAACTGAGCTATGTTCTAATAATTTTGGTATGGCACTAGGGATAGTTTGGAAGCAGTATTTTTGGACTCAGTGCAAACATACCTTGAACATTCTGCTACATTTTTGATTCATGGATCAGAAGCGTCGACTCCGGAGCACCTGCAAGAGAAATAATGCAGATGTTGACAAACTAAGATAAGCTCGGAATTCTAGAATCTTATGCTGCAAGACGTGGATCTCTTCTGGATATTGCATACCTGCTATTTTCCAAAATAAAATTTAAAAATGCACATTGAAATCTCCCAGATTGAGCTCTGGAGTGTGGGGAATCAGCTGAAGGCAATATTAAGACATTAACAGTGCACAGTGCCAGTTGCATAGTACCCATGCTGTCACCAACACCCTTTCCAGGCCAACCACCAGAGCTGTTTTGCAACTGCTCTCCCACCCCTAAAAAGGGCTGCTGCTTTTTAAAAAAGGGACATAAACATACAAGCAGCTCAGTATATATGATAATTATTGAAAGAAATTGGACAACCTACCTGGCACAAGACAAACAGGTGACTCAGCATCATCGATTGTACAACCATCCAGCAAACTGTTACCTTGGAAGGAAGCCACAGGGAAGTCTCTTTAAATTTAACCTTTGTCTTCAATGTAGCATTTCAGAAAGCAACATTAGCCGGATGCTGTTGAAGGGTTTTGTCGAAAACTATAGAGAGCCTGGAAAACAGAATCATCAGAGAGGAGAAAATTAGGCGCAGCCTTGCTAAGAGACATAATATCTCTGGTCGTTTTCCCTTTATATTTCAGATGCAATTATGCAAGGCTGTTTTCAAGCTGCGAAACACGTTCAAGAGATGATAATATCACTTTGATAACTTCCCAAGTGTTTGCATTAACATGTCTCCAAATCCCGCCCCGGGGTCCCCTCTCATCTGAATTAGCCACACATTCTTTCCTTGACTCATCTTCTGTAATGAAAAATTGCGCTTTTTTTTTTTTTAATCTATTCAGAAAAAGGTCTCCACTAAACCTTGTGTTTAGTACATGTAGGCGTCTCATTTTTTTTATTTTTTTTTAGAAAACAAAAGTCTGCCCCTGCTAGTGCATACAGATAAGCCCTCTTCAGATATTCTTAAAATTTAGTTGGGGGAGGGCAGAGGAGCATCGAAGGAAGTTCCTGCCCATCCACCTCAGATTTGAAAAGTGGGTCTTAAGCACATTGAATTAATTCATTTAACCATTGCATTTATATCAAGGTTGTTGATGGAATCCTCTAAACAAAGACACTCCTACCTTCTGTTCCAGGAGTGCCAACACATACCTTGGTTTGTGTTTCCTTGGAATGAAAGTCACTGGACAAGGTGGTGCCTTTATACGGTATATACAGTGGTACCTCGGGTTACATACGCTTCAGGTTACATACACTTCAGGTTACAGACGCTTCAGGTTACAGACTCTGCTAACCCAGAAATAGTACCTCGGGTTAAGAACTTTGCTTCAGAACAGAAATCGCGCAGCAGCAACGCAGCAGCAGCAGGAGGCCCCATTAGCTAAGGTTAAGAACAGGTTAAGAACAGTTTCAGGTTAAGAACCGCCCGCCCGAATGAATTTATTAACCCAAGGTACCACTGTATATAAGGATGGGGAAGTGGGCCAGACTGTTATCTTCCCCACACCTGCCAGGCCAAATTGGACAGGTAGGAGGAGGCCTCCACCTGTCTGTCACCTGACATCTCAATGACATCAAGGGATTTATTTATTTTTGTCCACAGGGGTCTTCAGAAGCACCTCTCCAAACACCATCAACCAGCTCATCGTGGGGGTGCCACTAGGGGCACATTGGAAGATGGCCGACAATAACATCTCTCTGACCCACACGAGGTAATTAAGAGGCTGTTATGGGAGTATGCAGCCTCCCTGCCCCCCCAGGGAATGGGGGGGAATGCCCTTGCCTGCTGTGCCCATAAATCACCCCCAGATTCGAGGGGGTGAGGGCACTAGGCAGAATGCCCTTGTGTGGACTTCAGCTCTCCTGGACCCTGTCTCCGATTCGTGCCACTAGCTGCAGCAACTTGAAAATAAACAATTAGGAAGAAGCAAATGCACATATTTCAAGTGAAGAATGAGGAGTAAAGACTGCTAATTGAAGGGACCTCTGTGAAAGAAGATGGGTTGGACAAACAGGAATATATCATGAGAAGACACATCAAGGCTCGGTATGTCGGCAGTGGGACTAGATGGGGGGGGGACTTTTCTTTCTTTCTTCTATGTGATTAACCAATAATCCCCCCTCACAAGTCAGAAATGCCGCTTAAATGAGCTAAGATGGATGATTTAAGACTGTGTGGAGATAAATTCTAACCAAAGCATGTTTTAAGGAGATCGAGGAAAGTACAAGAGCTTTGGGATGACACAGTAAAAAACAGCGTTGCCATTTTGGCAAGTTCTGTCGAAAGATTTATGTCTGGGAGGAGAAATGGATTTGTTTTTATACTGTGGGCGAACCTCCTCAGAGGACTAAAGAAGGTGACAGATTTGCAAAGATTAATGATGGAAAGAGTGCTTTTATTTATGGAAGTGATGATATATGGAAACCATCTCGATATGGCTATTGGACAAACGGAAAAATTCACACAGGATTACAACTTGTTTTTACCTGCTTAAGGAGATTATCAGAAGAGGTCACAAAGAAAAAGGAAAAATATATGAAAATAACAAGATGAGATGTGGGAAACAGCAAGATAGGACTGGATAGAATTATGAACATTATTTGGACAGATTTGTGGACATTAATGCAGCACCAAGAAGATGATTGGATCCCCTTCGGAACTTGAAATATGGGTACCCCCAACAAAAATTTAAAATTCGGCTTTGTAATTTGGAATTTATGTGATGTGATTTGATTTGATTTGATTGGTTGGTTAATAAAAATTATTTTAAAAAAACAAAACAGCTCATCGTTGGCTTTCAGAAGCCCTGTCCAAAGCGATGTGCGGCATCTTATCCTGCGCCTTGAAAGGGGCTTCACAAGCACTGATTGGTGGTTCCAGCAAAGCCCCTTTTGGCTGTACCTTCCCACATCTGGCATTATTTACAACATCGAGTATAAGGCAGGTGGGCATAGCTGGGCTGGAATGGCCTCGTAGGCCAAATAGAGAGGCCTGTTAGGTCGAACTAAGCCCATGGACTAGTGGTGGCTCTCCAATTTCAGGCAAGGGACATTCTCATCCCATGCTCTCTCCCTTTCAGCTTCAGTCCTTCTGGCACTGTGGGTTAAACCACAGAGCCTAGGGCTTGCCGATCAGAAGGTCGGTGGTTTGAAATTGGAGAAGGTGCAGAGAGTCTTTCACCCAAAGGCTAAGAAGCAAAGCAAAAACCAAACTGGCCCAGCATGGATATTGATTTCGGTGCTAAGCGGCCAGCACCCAGGTAAGACTAGAAACCCAGCCTGTCTGTCCAAAAGTCTTAACTGTACACCTATCAGTCCGGACGACCATCCACCAATTATTCATTCCATTTTGCAATCTGTCCCAATAAATCCCACATGTTTCTTTTGTGTCAGAAGATTCTTTCTTTCCCTCCCCCCGCCCGAGACTTGTTTAAAATACCCTGCCCTCTAACCCCGCTGCCCTTCCTCTTGTATGTTGAGAGGCGTAAAGAATTCGCCAGAGTGACTTTGACTAGATCCAGGGAGGGGAAACGAAGGAGGAACAGCTGGGTGGGGAGAGGGGGGAGGGGGGGTCAGGTTGCATGTGTCTCATCAGGAAGAGCCCACAGGTCTGACCTGCAGGAATGAGGAGGACAGCTGACTGGTTGTGGTGAAAGGGGGAGAGAGAGCTATTTAAAGGGTCGAGACCATATTCTCCAAAAATGTTAAAATGAGGTGGGCTTGATGTACAGAGGAAGCAAAGCGTGGTTTACCGGTATATATATGCAACAGTCCATATGTAAGAACATGTGAAGAGTTATCAGATGGAAGGTCCATTTAGTTCAGCATCCAGCCAACTTGTGAACATTCAATGAAGCTGGATGTTGAGAGATTCACGGCAGGTAAAATAAAGTTCTTCTTCACATCGTGCCTAGTTAAAGTAGGGGACATGCTCCCACAGGAGACAACTTGGATGGATTTAAAATAGAATAATAAAGTCTTTTGTCCTGAACAGTGGCAAGAGAAATTGATGAACTATGCAGAACTGGCTAAACTGACATACAAACTGCAGGAGAGAAGGACAACTGTGATTTCAAAGAAGAATGGGAACTTTTTACAAATTACTTTAAAACACAACAAAATGAACTGGACTCTTTGGCAGGTTTCGAATAAACATACACAAATGTATTGATTGTTAACATAGTAGACAGATAATATAAAGATTTCTACAATTTTACAATATGCAGAGAATAATACGTGTGGAGAAATCAGCGAGAGGAGCTGAGGGAAGTCTCTGGGGGGGAGGGTTTGATGGGGAGGGGGGAAGGTGAAAAAATAATGAATCGGATATGTTTTGATACTTTGTTATGTTGAAATTACTAATTAAAAATATTGAAAAATAATAATAAAATAGAATAGAATAATAAAGTCATAGATATGTAGAGTTGGAGGAGACCCTGAGAATCACCTCTCTGCAATACAAGGAAGAGGCAGCTGTCCCATAGGGGGATCAAACCCACAACTTTGACATTATCAGCACCATGCTCTAACCAACTGTGCTACCCAGGCTGGCTCAGGATTGGAGAACTTCATGGAGGATAAGGCTGTCAGTGCCATGATGTCTATGCTCTGTGTCCACAGTCAGAAGCAGCCACACATCTGAATACCAGCTGTTGGAACCCAGTGGGGGTGGGGCAGGTGGGGGCTCTTGTCCTCAGGTCTTGCTAGAGGGTTTCACACAGACATCTGGTTGGCCACTGTGATAACAGGATGTTGGGCTGGATGGGCCATTGCAAACAGAAATAGGAGTGGAAAGATCAACAATTTGCATGTTTGTCTGAGGTCAGGAATGAAAATTATGCAAGTGAATATGAGCAGCTTTTACCATCTTGTCTGCAAAGGTTATGCAAATAATTCAGTTTTTTGCCTTGTTTTTTATTGTTTCCCCTCCCGTTGGAATGCACTGAAATTGATTGTGTGAATAATTACATAATTAATTACATTAGCTCTGGCCATAGCAGGCACTGATACAAACAACATACATTTTAGCGGAAACTGAACTGCAGAGGAAGGGGTACGGCGTTGATGGAAATCGCGGCCTCCTTACAATCCCATATTGATAATAGAATGAGGGTTGCCTTTTATAACTGTGATTGTGTCAAGCCCAGGATAGCCCTCAACCAAATGACAGAGATCAAGTTCTTTTTTGTGATTTTCAATTTTATACATTTCAATAATTTTACAATCATTTTCACATTTCAGAACTTGACTTCCTTCCCTCCTTTCTGCGATTCATTAAATTTACTTTTTCAATATTTTCTGCATATCCAAATTAACTTAATTTACTCTTAAGAGCGGTAGTCATGTAATCTGGGGAACCAGGTTCGCTTCCCCGCTCCTCCACCTGCAGCTGCTGGGGGACCTTGGGCCAGTCACACTTCTTTGAAGTCTCTCAGCCCCACTCACCTCACAGAGTGTTTGTTGTGGGGGAGGAAGGGAAAGGAGATTGTTAGCCGCTTTGAGACTCCTGAAGGAGAGTGAAAGGTGGGATATCAAATCCAAAACTCTTCTCTTCTTCTTCTTTATTCATCTGCTTTAAATATATACTCTTATAAAACTGCAGGTTATTACAATAATCCTGCCAATGTTCTTATCTGTTTACAATTTGTTTGTTTGTTCTTCAATCACCTCTAACTTCAGTAGCTGCCAACCAGAGGAAAGGTGTCCGAAGGCCCTTTACTGGTGAAAACAATAACAGGGGTTTCTACAGGCATGGTGACCTCAAATAACTTTTTACCTGGCCAACCATGGAGAAGAGTTTGGAATCTTCCATTCCCAAAGTAAAGATCATTCAAAGAGAGAGGCAAGACGAGACAAGCTTTGGAGATAGCTGAAGACTGGCATTCTCCGATGCTTCCTTGAGCTTCGTTTTCCTGTTTCGGGAGTCTGCCTGAATCGCTGTAGGGAGGGCAGAGCAGGATATCTTCAAGCAACAAACTCGTGGCACATCGTCTTACTCATGCAAATTCAAAGATGGAGAAGAGCTTGTGAGGTCTGTGCCGGGGCTGCAAAGGCAGCTTCAGGCAAGACTGAGGTTTGATCTGCCACCGATAGGATCCTGCTCATATAGCGAAGTGAGTCAGATGCACAACAGCAGCTACTTCCAGTTGCTGCTCCGTTGGTTTGGAACGGTTACAGAGGCAACAGTTGTGAGCTGGATCAGGGACATTCACAAATTTGAACCATCATTTTCGAAGGGCAATAGGACCTGCACCAGCAGTTGGTACTTCCAGGAAGCTCAGGAATAATAATACAGTGGTACCTCGGGTTACATACGCTTCAGGTTACATACGCTTCAGGTTACACACTCCACTAACCCAGAAATAGTGCTTCAGGTTAAGAACTTTGCTTCAGGATAAGAACAGAAATCAGGTTCCGGCAGCGCAGCGGCAGCAGGAGGCCCCATTAGCTAAAGTGGTGCTTCAGGTTAAGAACAGTTTCAGGTTAAGAATGGACCTCCGGAACGAATTAAGTACTTAACCCGAGGTACCACTGTAATAATAATAAAACAACAACAACAACAACAATTATTATTTATAGCCCGCCCATCTGGCTGGGTTTCCCCAGACACTCTGCGCAGCTTACAGTACATATAAAAACTTAGTAAAACATCAAACATTAAAAACTTCCTGATACAGGGCTGCCTTCAGATGTTTTCTAAAAGTTGAATGGTTCTTTTATCTCCTTGACAGCTGATGGGAGGGCGTTGCAAAGGGTAGGTGCCGCTACCAAGGCAGCCCTGTTTGGTTCGGTGTAACTTCGCTTCTTGCAGTGAAGGAACAGCCAGAAGACCCTTAGAGGAGGACCTCAGTGTCCGGGCAGAACGATGAGGATGGAGACACTCCTTCAGGTATACTGGGCCAAGGCAGGGGCATAGGAAGGGGGGGCAGGGGTGGTCCGTCCCAGGTTCCATCATGGAGGGGGGTGTCAAATTATCAAGGAATAATTGCTGCCCTTCTAGGGCAGTTCATAAAAAACTTTTTTTGAAAACACTAGGGATTATATAGCTATATATGAAATTTCATGCATATCAGTTAATATCTTGACCCTCCTCAATGAAAAGAGCTCTTTACTTGATCATTTTCCTATGTAGTGAAGGCTGAAATTTCAATTCAGTAGAGCACTTACTGTTCCCAACCCTAACCCTGCGGAAAGCCAGCTAATTAGACCTTGATTTGATTTTGACATGTTTTTAGGAGGTAATTTAATTATTGTTTGATTTTATACCAATGTTATGTATCTGATGTTAGCCGCCCTGATACCCAACTTTGGCCGGGGAGGGTGGGAAATAAATAATTTATTATTATTATTATTACTACTTATTATTATTCCTTTGTAAGAAAATATGAAATAACGTAAAACCATTTTTGCAGGCAAAAAAAATAATTAATCAATGCGGGGGGGGGGTGACAAGAAATTTTCCGCACCGAGTACCACCTGACCTTCCTACACCTCTGGGCTAAGGAAGAGACTTTTGTACTTAAGCCTAGATTAGGTTTTCTTTCTTCTGTAGTATTGAATTCAGTCTGTTTGCTAAATTATTTTGAATTTACTGACATGTTCTGTATTCTGTATATTTGAATTTCCAGCGTTCTCCGTTTTGATGTTTTGAATGTTTGTTCTAAGCCGCTTTGGGCACAACTCCTGATGGAAAAGCTGTAGATAAGTACAGTGGTACCTTGGGTTACATACGCTTCAGGTTACATACGCTTCAGGTTACAGACTCCGCTAACCCAGAAATATTACCTCGGGTTAAGAAATTTGCTCCAGGATGAGAACAGAAATCATGCTGTGGTGATGCGGCGGCAGCAGGAGGCTCCATTAGCTAAAGTGGTGCTTCAGGTTAAGAACAGTTTCAGGTTAAGCACGGACCTCCGGAATGAATTAAGAACTTAACCCGAGGTACCACTGTACAGTCAACTCCCGGTTTGCACAGGGTTTGCATTCTGGGTCACTGCACATGTCAGCGGTCGAGTGTAAGGCTGTTCCGCACCCTGAGACTCAACTCCCTGCTGAGTTAGTAAAACAAAAAAACCCACCTCTCTGGATAACCTTGGGTGAATCCCTGACACTTGGCCTGGCCCACCTCACAGGGCTGGTGTCAAGCTAAAATGAAGCAATTCTATCCACACCACTTCAAGTTACTTAGAGTACGAATAGAATGCAAATGTAATAAATAGGCAATCTTTGTGGGGTTTTTGCCCCAGGCCTCAGCAAACCTCTGGGCGTCCCTGACAAAAGGATGTTTACAAAGGTTTTCGGTGCCCTCAGGCAAGCTCATTCTGTCAGAGTGAGTCACCGTGTCCCAATTCACAAGCAATAAATCTCCCCCATATATCAAGGAAGAAGAAAGGGGCAAAAAGATAAAGAGATCAGCCAGATGTCCAACTCTAGTTTTATATAACCACAGCAGCATGCAACACCCTCACTGTAACTAAAACTTCCTAATCAAATATACTAAAACTCCTCCCGGGTCTCATCCAGCAGCTGTGCCTTCGCTGCTTTTGTGAGGCTGTATAATTCCAACCGGTTGCACACACAGCCAAGTAACCACAGCCAAACATTGAGTACAGTAAGGTTTAGGATCTGAATATAAAGGTAAAGGTAAAGGGACCCCTGACCATTAGGTCCAGTCACAGTCTCGCTTTATTGGTTGAGGGAGCCGGCATACAGCTTCCAGGTCATGTGGCCAGCATGACTAAGCCGCTTCTGGTGAACCAGAGCAGCACATGGAAACGCCATTTACCTCCCCGCCAGAGTGGTACCTATTTATCTTCTTTGACGTGCTTTCGAACTGCTAGGTTGGCAGGAGCAGGGACCGAGCAACGGGAGCTCACCCCGTCGCGGGGATTCGAACCGCCAACCTTCTGATCGGCAAGTCCTAGGCTCTGGGGTTTAACCCACAGCGCCACCCATGTCCCACGATCTGAATATAGAATTGCACATTTGGAAGGGGCCATAAGGGCCATCCAGTCTAAACCCCTGCAATGACAGGGATCTTTTGCTCAACACAGGACTTGAACCCGCAACCCCGGGGTTAGGAGTCTCATGATCTAGACTTGATCAGAGCAAAGTCCTCAGCTTCTTGGTTCCCATATTGGCCAACCAGATGAGCCAATGGAAAGCCAATATGGAGGACACAAATGGCTGCATAGTGTTTTAGTTGTTCCATCAGCCCTCACTAGAGGGGTCTGGTTGGAGAAGACTGATCTAAAATATCATTACGCTGGGAGACCTGCAGTTGTACCTAATAAATCTTTGTCCAAATGACTCAACTTTTCTTCCTGTCTGGCAGCTGACTGGTTCTCGGAGTTTTTGTTTCCCCTTTATTCAGAAGAAGGACACACTTTTTTATTATTATACATTATTATTAATTTTTTAACATATCATTTCCAACAATCATTTAACATACATTAATATTTTAGACTTCCGTCAACTACCTCTGAAGATTTTCCATTCTTTATCACTTAATCCGCATTTCTTAATTACTCTATTACTTTTAATTGTTCTTAACTAATAATTCTCTTCATAGACTTCCTTGCAATATTTCACATAATCCTCCTTACAAAACTTCTTGCAGTCCTACTAGTGTAATCTGTTTATTACAACTGCTTTTCAAATAGTTCATATATTTACTCCAGTCCACTAAGAATCTCTGGTCCCGCAGGTTTCAAATCGTTCATGTCAATTTGTCTAATTCTGCATAGTCCATTAATTTCATTTGCCACTCTTCTTTCGTCGGTAAGTCTTCTTGTTTCCATTTTTGTGCCAATAATATTCTTGCTGCCGTTGTTGCATATAAAAACAATTTACAATCTTGTCTATTAATATCCTCCCCTACAATGCCAAGTAAAAATGCTTCTGGTTTTTTAAAATAAATATATATTTCAACCTCTTTTTCATCTCATTATATATCATTTCCCAGAAGCTTTTTACTTTCTTACATTCCCCCAGAAGAAGGACACACTTATAGTGCAGGAGCCTGGGAACACCTGCTTGCTGCTAGTGATGTGATTTATTTTGGGGGTGTCTCCCCCTCCAGATCCAGTGCTGGCTGGTTGACTTGTAACCGAGGAGGAGGAAAGAACATAAATGGAACCACAAAGTGGTGGGGCTTTCAGGGTTGTTTCCGCATGCATTGCAGAGGGAAAGCATGTTCAGATGGAGATGGGAGCTCTCCGTGGCTCAGAGGGGTAGGAAAAGTAAACAGGTGGGGTGTTCTCTCCTTCCGGGGAAAGGATATCCCAGGGGGAAGGAGAACATGGATTGGTTTCAAGGGTCTCAAAGGAAAGTTGGATGGGAGGATCTGTTGGGGTGGTGCAATATTTGCATTCTTGTCTGTGGCATTCATTTGCATTTACAGTGCCAGCATTTTGCTTTAATATTTTTATTTTTTATGTTTAAATTTTTTATTTTTTACCAACACCCAAAACACAAACAGTGAAAGCCCCCCAGGCAGCTGATACATTGGGTATACATAACCAATACTAACATATTCAAATCAACCATATGTACAATTTTATATACGTTAACACTGCTCCATCCACAAGGTTTATTTAACTTTTTAACATTTTAATTGCCCCAAATTGTTCAAACCTACCCAAATAATTCACTATCTTCTCAAACCAATCCTCCTCTTTCTCTCTGAAGCATTTTGCTTTAATATATCCCTTACATCTCCCTGGTTGCCCTCCTCTGGACAGACTCCAGTTTGTCAATGTCCGTCTTCCAATGCGGCACCCATCTCTGGAAACAGTAAAGGTTCTTTGTTGGTGAAAGTTAACAAAGGACAGATAAGCAAGAGAGGACACAGACTTCCACGCCTACTTTTTAAATACACAATATGTATTTGTTTTAGTTTTCACTTAGGCTTATATTTCGTCTTTCTGTGCTGTGGTCGGGCATGGTTTCAGTAACGGCATTAAATGAGAAGTCAGGGCAGTGACATTCACTTTATTACTAAACTTTATAAATCTATGTCACGGGAAATAGAAGCACAGAAGAAATTCTGTTCAACAGGAGGCAACTCGTTCTATGCTGTTGTTGTTTAGTCATTTAGTCGTGTCTGACTCTTCATGACCCCATGGACCAGAGCACACCAGGCACTCCTGTCTTCCACTGCCTCCCGCAGTTTGGTCTCTTTCTATGGCTGATCTCAAAATGACTGTTGACTAGTTTTTGATTATCTACCGGTGTTCCCTAGTACTTGTTCCCTCCGTGCCCCAATTCAGGTAACAGTTTAGTTCCTATTACAACTCCCTTTTGTACAAAACATGCTTCTCGGAACATATCTACTAGATTTTCTTTTTAAACTCCACTTTGCAGGCAACCAGGCAGAGGGCCTTCTTGGTGGTGGCACCCACCCTGTGGAACACCCTCCCATCAGAGGTCAAGGAAATAAACAACTATCTGACTTTTAGAAGACATCTGAAGGCAACCCTGTTTAGGGAAGTTTTAATGTTTGATGCTTTATTCTGTTTTTAATCTGTTGAGAGCTGCCCAGAGTGGCTGGAGAAACCCAGCCAGATGGGTGGGGGTACAAATAATAAATTATTATTAATAGTAGTAGTAGTCAACAGGGAAGCTCAACAGAGCTGGCCGTTGCCCCAAGATGAACTTACTGACACCCCAGAAAATGCCCCCAAACCTCTGCGACACCATCGGGCTCCATGATAAATGTGCAGGGAATCTCATACAGAATAACTGGTGTGGAGAGGGCTCCATAGGGAAAGAAAAATTGAAAGCCCCTTCCCTAGATGGAGACCCCAGTGAAGTTTGCATCCAGGTAAGTGAATGTTGGGACGCGGGTGGCGCTGTGGGTTAAACCACAAAACCTAGGACTTGCTGATCAGAAGGTCGGCGGTTCGAATCCCCGCGACGGGGTGAGCTCCCGTTGCTCGGTCCCTGCTCCTGCCAACCTAGCAGTTTGAAAGCACATCAAAGTGCAAGTAGATAAATAGGTACCGCTCCGGCGGGAAGGTAAACGGTGTTTCCGTGCACTGCTCTGGTTTCGCCAGAAGTGGCTTAGTCATGCTGGCCCCATGACCCAGAAGCTGTATGCCAACGCGAGATGAGCGCCACAACCCCAGAGTCGGCCACAACTGGACCTAATGATCAGGGTTCCCTTTACCTTTAAGTGCATGTTACATAGCCTCGCATCCTGCCTTCCTATCTGCCCCCCCTCTTTTACCAAAATATCCCCCCCCCCGCCCAGCCAGGCAGATCGCTTTCCCTTCCCTTTTGTCCAAGTACAAATTTACAAAGCTTGTTTGCACGCTGTGCCCTGGATTTTAATCAAGTTCACAGTGAAAAGAGATAATAGTTTAAGAAGAAAAGGAGACCCACGATTACTTCACAGCCGACTTCACCAGAAGAAAGGCGCTTCTCCCCAAGACAGATGGTTGGTAGCGCTTCTCCCTCCGCAGCCATCCGCGAGGCTGCATAATCACAAGGAGGTGTGCGCCCAAACCGCAGTCCTTGATTTCCTACATGTCTTATCTGCAGTCATGTTTTATGCATTGGGGGAATCAGATCGCACGTCATTTTTTATTCAGCAGAGGGGTGGGAGAAAGGTAAAGCACAATATGGATACTTTCTAGGTACTGTTCAGAGTTCGTTGGACAAGGTGGAACAAGCCAAAGAGTTTACGGGAATTTAAATTGGCAACTTCAAGTTGTACGTGGATTCCCACCCCCCAAGGAAGGTCTGATTCTATGAAGGGGCTTATTTCACCACCTGAACTGATTAGGAGAGTTGAATTCCCTCAGAACACAAGGCCGCTGCTAACATCCCAAAATGATTTTTAATAACTTTTAACCAGGGCTTTTTTTTCCAGCCGAAAGTCACCGGTACTCAGCCCTGACACCTACCATTATTATGGTAGCTAGGCAGGAAACGCAAAACTACAAGAAGTCTAAGGGGATGACTGTAGCTCGGTGGCACAGCATCTTCTCTGCATGCAGAAGGTCCCAGGTTTGAATCCTGGCATTTCCAGGTAGGACTGGGAATATCTTCCTGCCTGAAACTCTGGAGAGCTGCTGCCAGTCAGTGCAGGCCAAGTGTGAGGAACCCTTGGCCATCCAGATGTTGCTGAACAACATCTTCCATCATCCCTGGCTATTGGCCATCCTCGCTGGGGCTGTTGGTGGTTGTGGTTCTGCAATATCTGGAGGGCTAAAGGTTCCTCACAACTGGAATGGACAATACTGGTCAATGGTCTAATTTTGGGCAAGCCAACCTCCTATGTTCCTAAGTATCCAGAAGTCATCCAGAAGTATCCAGAAGTGCAACAAATGCAGAGAAATGAGCAAAGCAACTAACAAATTGTTGTTGTTGTTGTTTAGTCGTTTAGTCGTGTCCGACTCTTTGTGACCCCATGGACCAGAGCACCCCAGGCACTCCTGTCTTCCGCTGCCTCCCGCAGTTTGGTCAAACTCATGCTGGTAGCTTCGAAAACACTATTCAACCATCTCGTCCTCTGTCATCCCCTTCTCTTTGTGCCCTCCATATTTCCCAACATCAGGGTCTTTTCCAGGGAGTCTTCTCTTCTCATGAGGTGGCCAAAGTATTGGAGCCTCAGCTTCACGATCTGTCCTTCCAGTAAGCACTCAGGGCTGATTTCCTTAAGAATGGATAGGTTTGATCTTCTTGCAGTCCATGGGACTCTCAAGAGTCTCCTCCAGCACCAGAATTCAAAAGCATCAATTCTTCGGCGATCAGCCTTCTTTATGGTCCAGCTCTCACTTCCATACATCACTACTGGGAAAACCATAGCTTTTACTATACGGACCTTTAGCTAGAAGCTAAAGATGCAAAGATTATTTTACTGAAACTTGGGACCATCTTATCATCCACTGCAATAAAAAAAGACAGTACACAGACACCAGTGACTCATAGCAAAGTCTGGTCGGATATCCTAGCACGACACAGAATGCTTACCTCTTGCAAAATAGAAACTAGCACATCAAAGGAAATGGCCTATATTGGAAAAATAAATTCTGTACCTCCTCACTGCTTTTTGTTCATTGTTGAAGCTTTTTATGTTTATACAGTGAAAATAATGGACATATGCTTTCAGAAGGAATGCACCAAACTGCGCCCTGAGACCTCCAGGGTTACAGTTCCCTCGCATCACAACTTCCCCAGACACCCACTCCCCTCCCCCACAGAAACAAGCTGAATTTGTATTCAGTTCTAGGCACCACACTTGAAGAAGGATGAAGACCAATGCAACAGTTCAGAGGAGAGTGATCAGGATGGCCAGTGGTGTGGAAAACAAACTGGTTATATCTAGCCTGGAGAACAGAAGGCTGACAAGGAGCATGATTGCAGCACCCTCTGAAAATGTGAATGGCGATCTCATTGGAAAGGAGAAGACTAGCTCTAAGCCAGGAGGGTTAGATTTCAGTTAAGTATTGAGAGAACTGTCTCGAGAGGAAGAACAGTTCAACTATGGAACCAGTTCCGTAGAAGAGACATGGGGAGGCTCCAGCCCATGGCTCAGCTTGGGCCTAGTTGTTGTTATTGTTTAGTCGTTTAGTCGTGTCCGACTCTTTGTGACCCCCTGGACCAGAGCACGCCAGGCACTCCTGTCTTCTACTGCCTCCCGCAGTTTGGTAAAACTCATGCTGGTAGCTTCAAGAACACTATCCAACCATCTCATCCTCTGTCATCCCCTTCTCCTTGTGCCCTCAATCTTTCCCAACATCAGGGTCTTTTCCAGGGAGTCTTCTCTTCTCATGAGGTGGCCAAAGTATTGGAGCCTCATCTTCACGATCTGTCCTTCCAGTGAGCACTCAGGGCTGATTTCCTTCAGAATTGATAGGTTTGATCTTCTTGCCATCCATGGGCCTCTCAAGAGTCTCCTCCAGCACCATAATTCAAAAGCATCAATTCTTCAGCGATGGGCCTAGTAGAGGGTACTAATTTGGCCTTTGAGGCTGTTTCCTTCAAACCACATCCACCTAACAATGTAAGAAGAGCCTGCTGGATCAGGCCAATGGCCCATCTAGCCCAGCAACCTGTTCTCATTGTGACCAACAAGATGCCTGTGGGAAACCAAGAAGCAGGAGCCAATCACTGCAGGAGCCATGAGCTTTCACTGCATCCTGAGGGAGCAGGTCCCACCATCTAACTAAGCGCTGCATGAATAAGTACAGTGGTACCTCTGGTTGCGAACGGGATCCATTCCAGAGGCCTGTTCACAACATGAAAAGAGCGCAACCTGAAGCACTGTATCTGCGCAGGTGCACGGTGCAATTTGGCACTTGTGCGAATGCACAAAGCGCGATTTAGCACTTCTGCGCATGCGCGAATGGCGAAACCCAAAAGTAACCCTTTCCGGTACTTCCGGGTCGCCGCAGGACATAACCTGAAAAAACATAACATGAAGCAAACGTAACATGAGGTATGACTGTACTTTCTTTTAGCTTCCAACAAGCTTTGCAGTGGCGTGTGTTTGCTGCCGAATGTTCAGTTTGGCTTCCAGTTATTATTATTGCTTTTCTAACGTCTTCACGAAAGCAGGAGTGGGACATTGTCGATGCCTCGGAGGGAACGGCCGCATGCGGTAACTCGGAAATCCAAGAAGCACCTTGTAACTTAGCCATATGGAATGACAAGTCTTCTCTGATGCATTATTGATGTGCAACCAGATTACCCGCAGGACGGCCGGGCGCATGGAGGTGTGCTGCTGCCACATGCACACAAAACAAGCCGTTCACTGCACGGCAGAGTCTTTTATTTGCCATCCATTCAATATGTAAATAGCCAAGCCGGTTCGGCAGCTGTAACTAAGGAAGAAATAGCCTTACGTTCCACTCACTTGCATTTCGCAACCTCTCTGGTTAAAATTTAAAGCTTAAAAGTGTCACTGATTCCAGGAACTTTAAAGGCTTTGACGCCTGCCATCGCATAGCCAAATAACCACATTTGCTTGCTTGGAAATGTGTTGTTTCTATAAATGGGCCCCTGCCTTCTGCACTGTTGACTTAACGTTATCGGTAGATTGTTTTATTCCATGGAATCATAGAGTTGGAAGGATCTCCTAGTCTAATCCCCTGCAATGTAGGAATATGCAGCTGCACCATATGGGAATCGAACCGGCAACCATGTTGTTATCAGCACCAGGCTCTAACCAACTGAGCTATCCAGGCCCTGATTATAGAGGTATATTTGGGATATAGGTGTATGAAGCTAGCAGGATGCCCACCCAATGGGAAGATGGCAGAGAGGCCAGGAACCAACGCAAATGCTGTTCAGCTAGAATGGGACAAGCCTGTTTCATTGGCTGCTGTTCAGTTGGCTCGGATACTTTTATTGTTCATTTTAGACATTCAGAGATATTATTAGTATTCGTATTTGAGATGCCATGCTGTTAGTTGCCAGGGGAACTTGCCCGTTGGCAGGATAAACATTTTACAATAAAGGAATGAGTAAATGGACCCGGAGAAGGGCCTAAGGCAAAGGTACAGTTCACGGTGAAGCTTAGCTGAGGTCGACGGGGCAAGAAGTCTAAATCAGTTGCAACCCAACCCACAGACGAGATGAAGAATGCTGCTGCAATGTGGCCGACCGTACTGGCAGGGACATAGCTGTCAACTTTCAGATTTGAAAATAAGGGATCAGCAGCCTCAAAAATAAGCAATCAACAGCCTCACCTGTCCCGGGGACAGTCTACAAGATATCTAAAAATCCAGGATAGCAGCGGGAAACGGCGCTGAAATAAGGGAATTTCCCGCAAAAAATGGGAAGGTTGACAGCTATGGGCAGGGGATTGAAACCAAAGGGCATCACTTCTTTAGATCTGCCCTTTGGGGTTGCCCAGGAGGGCAACGTTCCCTTCCCCTTAAAGTTTGCCTTGTTGAATTTATCATCTGGTAGGCAAAAGTAAAGAGAAAGCAAGCCATGCGCTATTGAGTAGCAACAGGAATCATGTTTGGTTTTGTTGTTGTTGTTGTTTTTGCTGCCCAGAGTTAGAGGCTGGGTGGCAAAGTTGCCGTTGCGTTAAGAAGTTGCGAACACCGTTCGATGTGAGATGCTGAACCAGTAGAGAACAAAACGCTACCAGGTGGGCAAGAGACAGGAAGTGGTGACTGTGTTGGTGTTCATGCTGCAGTGTATTGTTCTAGATCATGGGTAGGCAACCTAAGGCCCAGGGGCCGGATCCGGCCCAATCGCCTTCTAAATCCGGCCTGCGGAAGGTCCAGGGATCAGCGTTTTCTTACATGAGTAGAATGTGTCCTTTTATTTAAAATGCATCTCTGGGTTATTTGTGGGGCATAGGAATTCATTCATATTTTTTTCCCCTTCAAAATATAGTCCGGCCCCCCACAAGGTCTGAGGGACAGTGGATCGGCCCCCTGCTGAAAAAGTTTGCTGACCCCTGTTCTAGATGGAAGTGGGTGAACGAGTATTTATTTTTAAACACAAGGATTCTTTGAAGTCCATACACTCACTTTGTGGCAAATGGTTAGCTAGGGATTGACTGTTATAGGTATTATTGGTGGGAATGGTTGGGGGCAACTGTATGTGAGATAGTGCTGAGTGTATATTCGGGAGATGTTACTGTGGAGGAAATAAATAAATAAATAAATAAATAAATAAATAAAGCTGAAGATTACTAAAATAGGGGGAACTGGTTAAATGGGAAGATATTGGAATCTTTTGAAGGTGCAGAAGGAAAAAGGGGAAGTCTTTTGCTTTTAGTGGCAATGGGGTTCCTGTTTTGCAGCCAAGCCCTCCCTTTTTTTGGGGGGGGAAACTGATCTCCATTAAATCTGGAGTTATCACACAGAGAATCATGCTCGGAGGCCTCTAGCTTCATGCTGCATTTGGGCAAAATTGTGTGAACTTGCTTTCCACCTACATGCTGGGGCAGGGTGGATTTTGCTGATAACGCCGTGCAATTCTTCTTGCTTCCATAAATATGCCAACTTTTAATTTATTTTTCTGGGTTTTTGTGTTTTGAGAAAGGGATGCAACACTAATGAAGGAAAGAAGAATTTCCCCCTATTAAATGCTACTTTAGTACATAATAGGGAAAGACAACTAAAAGGTAAAGGGTTAAAAACACAAACACACACACACACACACACACACACACACACACACCTTCCAGGTTTCTCATTCAGCCCACCAACACAGCCCTGATTCCAAACCTCCTGTTAATCTTCATTTCCTAGGCAGGGTGAGACTGCTGCCTTAGCTCAGCGTAGGTGAGAAATTCAGTTCAGTTCACATTTAGCTTCCTAATTCACAGTCTCCGCCCACCCCCCAAAAGAAAATACGAGAAACCAAATCAATGCCATCCTTTGAAATTCACACTTCTCCGAATTTTGCCAGGTGAAGTATACACAAATGCATCCTGTTGGAGGGGAATGCTTTGCAAGAATAAAAAAATAAAAAGTATATATTGGACAAAATTGCATACAGACTTGTATACGGAGATAATCTTACAGCTGAAATTTCAGGATGACTTCTTCGTTTAATGCAAACGGTTGTGGAAATGTGAAGAAGTGAAATTAAGACAGGGTAAATTAGAAATTGGATAAACTTAAATTGACAAATTCACCCACTCCAAGCCTGAGAATCTCCTGCAGTGGACACAACAGAGAGAGGCCAGTGGTTTGGCCAGTGCTCTCCATTGCTGCTTACAGCATGGGATACCTATCAGAATGTCCCCTAGGCAGTAGAGCAGTGGTGGGGGTCCTTTGCCCTTCTGAATGTTAATAGATTATAGCTCTCATCTTCCCTGACCCTTGACCACGGTGGCTGGAGCTGATTGGAGTTGGAGTCCAATATTTCCATGGGGGGAACAGGTTCCCCATGTCTGTAGTAAGCTTCCAGAGTGAGCCCCACCTCCCCTCAGGCTGGCCACTGTCCCCAAGTCAGGCTAAAACTGTTTGGGTGAATGAAGCATCCATCGTGCCTGGCTACTAACTCGCAATGCCCCTGTTTTCTGAGTGCAGATGCTCATTCTAGGGCCAAGTCAAAAGTCAGGACCACCTCCCAGTGTGGTGTAGTGGTTAAGAGCAGTGGACTCGTAATCTGGTGAACCGGGTTCGCTTCCCCGCTCCTCCACATGCAGCTGCTGGGTGACCTTGGGCCAGTCACACTTCTCTGAAGTCTCTCAGCCCCACTCACCTCACAGAGTGTTTGTTGTGGGGGAGGAAGGGAAAGGAGATTGTTAGCCGCTTTGAGACTCCTTAGGGTAATGATAAAGCGGGATATCAAATCCAAACTCTTCTTCTGCTTCTTCTCCCCCCACCCCAAAGGCCATGTTTCTGAGAGCTCTTTGGCGCTTCTTGCAAACTTGTTCAATTATTCCTTAATACATTCTTTCTTAATGCAGTGGTACCTCGGGTTACAGACACTTCAGGTCACAGACTCCGCTAACCCAGAAATAGTACCTTGGGTTAAGAACCTTGCTTCAGGATGAGAACAGAAATTGCGCAGTGGCGGCGCAGCAGCAGCAGGAGGCCCCATTAGCTAAAGAGGTGCTTCAGGTTAAGAACAGTTTCAGGTTAAGAACGGACCTCCGGAACGAATTAAGTTCTTAACCCGAGGTACCACTATACAGTAACTTTAGACTTGCTTCACATACTTCTTGCCCTCTTCCATCCTCACAATGTTATGAAGAAGCCAAATAGCACCCTGATTATGGAAGCAGTTCTTCTAGAGCAGAGGTGGGGATCCCCCCTGCCTGTGTTTCTAAGGGTCATAATTTGGCCCAGGAGGCAGTTTTTCCACACCTCTCCCCAGAGCTGACCTTGTATGTGACTCCCAGCCCAGCAGGAAATAGGTGATCTGAGTGGGGCTTGAAGTTACTGCCAAATAGTTGATCGGAACTGTTGCCAATCCCTGCTTGGATTGGCTGGTATCTTCATGCTGCAGAGGGGAAATGACATCATAGCGATTTCAGCACCGCCCACCTGTCAAAGTGGTCTGCCAAAGGTGGGGGAGCTGAGAATCTGGCCCACCAGGCTGAATAGATCCCCACCCTCCCACTAGAGTAGAGGTTCGTCCCGACTTCAGTAGCCAGTGGAAGAATTTTTTTTCCCTTAGAGCTTTGGATGCTGAGGAACTGTCCGGCATAGTGACAAAGCGTGTTCTCCCTAACAGAGAGCACGTGTTGCGGTTGGGGGAACAGGCCACCCTGCCGTGACTAGGCAGATTTGGTGAGGAACCCTAGCCTTTAAGGGGTTAATTGGGTTGCTGGGGATTTTTGATTGTTGCCAATTCAGAGGAGGGGTCAGAGGCTTTAAATATAGGGGCCAGACGATGAGACGTCCTCTTGGCCATTTTGCACCGGATCACCTGCCCTCCCTCCCTTTAATAGGGTGGTTTTCTTGATCGCTTGACCTTGCTATGCCTGTCATGGGGTTGTCTGCCGTTGGGGCAAAGGCCTGGTAGGAATTTTGCCATCTGGCTGATTGGCTGGTGCCATTTGGTTTTTGCCTACTGCGTAGCAAATCGTCACAACTTGTAAGGTTGGCGGTTAGGCATTGGTTAAATTGGTACTTGGAGGGATAAGCACCTATCCTTCCAAATGATGCGGAAAGGGAATTCCGTTAAAGGAATCCAGGGGCTTGCCATTCTTTTCGTCCTTGTCCGTGGTGCCGGACTTGGGCCGTGCAAGCCCCACAGGAACATGAGGGTGAGAACTGAGGGTCTGATTCCCAGCTTCATTTCTCACCCAATACTTGTTTCCCACGCTGGCTTCCGTTGGTGTCCGGAAGGGCCAGCTCTGTCCTTGAGGGCAAGGACACATAGTCATAACCAATGCCTAAGCAACCACTCACATTTTTTGTATTTGAATAAAGTTGTGGCCAAAATTATGCCAAAAACCTTAAACAAAAATTGATGTGTGAAGTGTGAATTATTTTGGGGGGTGGCACTGTGGGACTCAACACGCAAACTGGCAGATGGATGATATTTTATTATGTTTTATGATTTGCTATTGTACTTCATTGTTCACTGATATTTCTGTGCCCTATTGCTGTAACCCACCCTCAGGTCTAACGTTGAAAAAAAATTATATAACAATCTGATTGTTAACATTGCATCATGACATCAGTATGAGCTCCCTGCTTATGTAGGATTGCCCAGGTAATTAATTGTGCAAGGGAGAAGCACCCGCTAGGCCGGAATAATAATAACAAACAAAGTTAGAAAGAAGTAAATATTTCTACAGTCTAACCAGGTAGACTACTTGGCAGAACACTACTGACCTGAACAAAAATTGACAGCATTAAGCAGTGCCCTCCAGTTACAATCAAATCATATAAAATCAATGAAAATTAAACAGAAGTTTCAAGGTGGATTATAGTTTAGCTCTTGGAATAAATATATTTTTTTCTGAGCTGGGGGGAAGCGTGTTTGCCAGAAGATGTATAATGCAGAACACCTCACAACCTGAAATTAAAACTACAGTATATTGTTTGACTAATAGGGGGGAAAACAAGTTGATATATTGCAGGACTGGCAGCTAATGACACCAGTGGTATATTACCCAGAGATTACTGATGCCAGGGGTGGAATAGAGAATAACACAGAAAAGTGAAGAGAGCAGAGAAGACGAATTGAATGCCAGCGTATGCTAAGCAGCAACAATAGGCAGCTGTTCAGTCCTGAGTGAAGCTGAGAAAGAAAACCCATGGGCTGATCGAAGCCTCAAAGGAAGACTACAACCATGCAGAAAAAGAAGGAAAGAATGCCACAACAACCATGCTCTCTCATACCCTTTTGCAAAACACAAATTAGATGCATCCATCATGCTCCCTGCTCTCATGATTAATTGAAAAACTGTCAAACTTTCCATGGTTGCTTGGGTAACTGCATGTCAGCAGGTATTCTGGTTGAGTCCTATTTGCATTAGATATCATGGGACCATCGTGAAGAAGGAACCAGTGCCATGGTGGTACAGTTAAAAGAAAGAATACTTTGGGTTATAGACTCCGCACAACATGTCCCCATGAGCATGTTAGGATTTTTGAGAGAGGGCTATGAAACCTGCCCCCTCCAGTCATTTCTCTCCCCTGGATAAGCTCATGCCCTGAGAGGCAGAAAAGGAATTAACCTGAGCTTGGCAAAGCACATAGAAGTGGGAAAGAGGGGAACTCCTCCAACTTCCTCCTTCAGCTCTATGTACTTTCAAGGGAGGGAGGAGCTAAACATCAACACCACCTCCAGACCCTCCAAGCACCCCTCTTTTCCAGGGGTGTCCCTGATTTAGAGAAGTCATCCTGGTTTCTGATTTGATCCCGGAATGTCCACTTTTCCTTGTTGTTTAGTCGTTTAGTCGTGTCCGACTCTCCGTGACCCCCTGGACCAGAGCACGCCAGGCACTCCTGTCTTCCACTGCCTCCTGCAGTTTGGTCAGACTCATGCTGGTAGCTTCGAGAACACTGTCCAACCATCTCGTCCTCTGTCGTCCCCTTCTCCTTGTGCCCTCCATCTTTCCCAGCATCAGGGTCTTTTCCAGGGAGTCTTCTCTTCTCAGGAGGTGGCCAAAGTATTGGAGTCTCAGCTTCAGGATCTGTCCTTCCAGTGAGCACTCAGGGCTGATTTCCTTCAGAATGGAGAGGTTTGATCTTCTTGCAGTCCATGGGACTCTCCAGAGTCTCCTCCAGCACCATAATTCAAAAGCATCAATTCTTTGGCAATCAGCCTTCTTTATGGTCCAGCTCTCACTTCCGTACATCACTACTGGGGAAACCAGAGCTTTAACTATACGGACCTTTGTTGGCAAGGTGATGTCTCTGCTTTTTAAAAAGCAGAGACACTTTTCCTCAGGATGTCCATATTTTCATTGCAGAAATGTTGGAGGTTATGGAATTATCCAAACCCCAAGCTGTCTGAAGGCAATCCTGTGTAGGGAAGTTTTTGTTAATGTTTAATGTTTTATTAGGTTTTATATACCTTGGAAGCTGCCCAGATTGGCTAGGGCAACCCAGTAAGATGTGTGGGGTATAAATAGCAAAGTTATCATTATGGAATAGGATGTCCCTATTTTCATCGGAGAAATGTTGGGAGGGTTTGCACCTCATGACCAAGGGAGCAGTCCTTGGAGGTGCAATTGTCTCCACCATGCTGGTGAAGCACGTTGCTTGGCTACATACCTTCCCACATTTCTGAGATGGAAATAGAAACACCCCAATATTTCTCCGACAAAAATAGGGACGTCCTAAATAACTCATATACAGTGGACACTCGGGTTGCGAATGTGATCTGTGCGGGAGGCACATTCGAAACCCGCGTTCGCAACCCGAAATCGCTGCATCTGTGCACGCATGGGTTGTGACTCAGTGCTTCTGCGCACGCGCAAAGTGTGATTTAGTGTTTCTGCGCATGCGCAAGCACCGAAACCCAGAAGTAACCCGTTCTAGTACTTCCGGGTTCGACGCAGTGCGCAACCCGAAAATGCGTAACCTGAAGTGTCCGTAACCCGAGGTATGACTGTATCATCAGGCCCAGTCCTTGTGCATTTGAAGCGGAACTAAAGGCAGAATTCACCCAGCAAGACCAAATCTCCTAGCCACTCACACCAGTGATCAAACCTAACCTGGAATTTAGCAATTGCAATAATATTTGCAATGAGGGACCTGCTCTGCATTTTGCTGTAAGAAGGATTCCTTGGCTGTGTCCATGTCCCTCTTCTGATCAAAGTTGGGTGGCAGCAGCAACATGCAGGGGGAATTCCTGCTTGATATCCCTTAGGTCACTGGGTTCAAGGCCTGCCAGGAGAGTGAGTGCTGACGGACACTCTGCAAGGTAGTGAATGCACACGTGAATGGAGTTGTTCGTTCCCTTCATCGGAGCTAAGAGGCAGCCTTTTGTGCACCAGAGCACAGCACAGCTACTGGCGAGGCACAAGTAAACAAGTCTTTGTAGAATGCATACAAGGCCATCCATGAAGCAAATGGAAATGATTAATGGTGATCAAAGAAAGAAAAACACATATTGAGGCAAGTTCCAACAACTGAGCTTTCTGCAGGGAATTTGAATAAGCGCCAGTGCTCTCTCGGTGCTAATAAACCAGTCTGTGTTTGAAATTCTAGGCCAGATCCTCATCTGATATAAGTCAGCAGCATGCTTTCTTTAGGGTGCTTTGAAATGTAGGCCCCGCTCTAAGTGATTAGAGGTGATTCTCACAATTCGGGAGAACAAAGAGGGACATCTTTCTGCAGACTGTGGTCACATCCACACAGTACCCTTAAAGCACATGGTTCTCCCTCTCCCCCCCCCCCCCCCAAGAATCCTGGGAGCTATAGAGTTATGATTCCTGGCACCTTTAACAAACTACAGTTCCCGGGGGGTTTTGGGGGGGGGGGAGTGTTGAATGCAAGGGGTGAACGTGGCCTGTATTCTATCAAACTGGAGGGGGTGGTGGATTGCATAGAACACCATGCAGCTCAGAAAACTATTATTTCTCTTCTTTGCCGGCCTAGTGTCAACACCCAGTAAGCATATAGTTAAGCTGATCCAGTTGGCATGGCGTACTGAGAAGCCATTTTGGCACAGAAGCGGTATATAAATTAAATAAGAAGAAGAATACATAGATTATTTTATTTTATTTTATTTTATTTTATTTTATTTTATTTTATTTTATTTTATTTTATTTTATTTTATTTTATTTTATTTTATTTTATTTTATTTTATTTTATTTTTTTATTTGGCTTTCCCTTCCCAAAAACTTCTAAGTTTAGCAATCATGGACAGTCATGTTATGGATCTGTAACAGGAACAGATGGGCAGTTCCTGATTGTTCAGGGTGGTAAAAACAAAAGGGGGTTGTGAGGAGCTCTGAAAGGATCTCTCCAAACTGGGTGGACAACAATTAATATGGCAAACATAGCCATCGCGGCTAGTAACCATTGGTAGCCTTGTCCTCCAAGCATTTGTCTAATCCTCTTTAAAGTCACCCAAGTTGATAAGCCATCATGTGGGAGTGAGTTCCATAGTTTAACTACGTGCTTCTGATTCCAACCAGCCGCTGCCGCCGCCATGGCCAGTGGTTGAGGATGATAGGAGATGTAAAGGTAAAGGTAAAGGGACCCCTGACCATTAGGTCCAGTCGTGGCCGACCCTGGGGTTGCGGAGCTCATCTCACTTTATTGGCTGAGGGAGCCGGCGTACAGATGTGGCCAGCATGACTAAGCTGCTTCTGGCGAACCAGGGCAGCACATGGAAATGCCGTTTACCTTCCCGCCAGAGCGGTACCTATTTATCTACTTGCACTTTGACGTACTTTCGAACTGCTAGGTTGGCAGGAGCAGGGACTGAGCAATGGGAGCTCACCCCGTCACGGGGATTCGAACCGCCGACCTTCTGATTGGAAAGTCCTAGGCTCTGTGGTTTAACTCACAGCGCCACCCACGTCCCTGATAGGAGATGTAGTCCAGCAACATCTCAAGGACCACTGCTTCCCCACCCCGCCATACTAGTTTCGAAGTAACACTTACTCAGAAGTAGGTTCCATTGTGCTGGTGGTGCTTACTCGCCAGCAAGTGTGCGTAGGACTGCAGCCTTAACCTGCAGAGACCAAATTTCTCTTTAGCAATGAATGCGAGCACACCTGTGCTTCTGCATCCACACACCAATGCTCCACAGGTGACTCCCAGAATGCCTCTGAACATCTCAAGTGCATTCCTGATGATCAGCAATCAAACACAGCTTGATTAGAGATGATATGAAAAGCCGCCGAGATCTGCTGAGTGTCGCAGTGCACAGGATATTACAGCTTCGGCTGTTACCCAGCAGAGGTCACTACAGAATGGGCAATGCAGATGAAACGGTTTGCACAATAAACTGTTGTTGGGCTTTGCCCTCTTCCGAGTGCCTCAAACCTCTTGCCTCTAGCTCCACTTGTATGGTCAGTTACTGGGAAGTGAAGTCCCACTGAGGCCAGTGGAGACTTTATCCAAGGAAACGAAGTTCAGATCACAGCTTTGGCTATTAAAGTTAGCTCAGATTAAATCCACACGGCTATACAAATCATTTGAAACATTTACAATCTACATAAACCTATTAACTGAAGCAAATAATAAATGCAGCATGCGTAACGTATCACATAACTGAACGCAAAGCTTTTGTAACAAGAAAGCCATATTATCCCTTTTTGCAATTAGCAAATATGGGCAAACTTCACCACAGCTGAGAGAGAGGGGAGAAGTTCATAACTGGCTATTTCAACTCGACCCTCAAAGGTTTCCACACTACTGCAACACAGGACTTCTCTGAAGCATTGCAGATTTAAATTGAGCTAGGGAAACAGGCAGGATTCTGGATCAACAACAACAACAACAACAACAACAACACATCCACCAAAGGCATCAGTGTGGGATGGAGGAGAAATTCAGTTTCATACCTACCAAGTACCTGGCAAGTGCCCCAGAAAAAAGGATATCAAGTTTTTTCATGGGAAATCGTGACAGCCATTTGGAATGTGCTTTCACCCTGGAAAAAAACACTTTTTTCAGGGGGAAAGCAAGGCAAGGGTCACATGACTCACGGGGGGAGGGTCGAATAATTTTGAACCCTCCAACATTTCTCCAGTGAAAATAGGGGTGTCCTAAGGAAAAATGGGACATTCTGGGATCAAATCAGAAACCGGGATGGCTTCTCTAAATCCAGGACTTTCCCTGGAAAATAGAACCCTTGGAGGGTCTGGAAAAGCAACCGGCAGGGTCAGAGTTAAGCCCCCCTTTCGCTGCTTTGCTGAAAACAACCCTCTCCCCAAGCATCTACTATCAAGAAGAAACAGCCTTTTCTCTAAAATAAGTAGCCATTCCACGTCAATGTATATGATATGTAGTCTGGCCCTCACATATTTCTCTTTCTTGGGGAATGCGCGTTATGTCAGACTTTGCTCTGCCGCTAACTGTGGAGCAGACACAAATTCCTAAGATTTCCTCCCCAGTCCTGCAAAATCTATGCTTACTGCCCTTACCTAAAAGAGTAAAGGCTTTCGTTGAACGCCTATGTGTTTGCTAGTTGCTTTTGGTCAAAGGCAGAGGCCTTCATCAGAGGGATATATGTTTCCTCAGACAATAGTTCTGACAGCACGTTAAACATAAATACCGAGGTGTGTTGTCCCCCCCCCCTTCAAAATGTTGCTTCTGATGTGGTCCTTAACTGACATGCTCAGCTGAGGGCATCAGTTACAGCCGGATCCACCCAGAACATTTTACAGCGGCAAAATTGTGCACGTATCTTAAGGAAGGTTGTGAATCTAATTTAACTGCCGGGTTGCTAATAAAGCATAGAATGTAGGCTGACAATTATTGTTATTTTTGTTTTGTTTTTAGATTCCCTCCCCTCTTAACAATTGCATCAAGCGCTACTCATCTTCAGAGGCAAACCCGTCAAAATAATCTTACTTCTTTAAAAAAAAATATTTATTAAAGTTTTAAAGATTACAAAAAGAAAAAGGAAACACACCAAGTTAAACACAAACTTGTAAAAAACAGAAAAATAGAAAAATAAAAACAATTAAAAAAAGAACAAAAAAAAAAACCACAACAAACCTTCCCATAACTTATCTTTCATTTGCTTGTTTCCTTGTCCTCCTCACACCTCCCTTTTTTGTATTCTAGTTTGGTTAGCTATTTCAACAAATCCTTTCCATCCTTCCCAATTTTTATCCTATAATTTATCTTAATAAAATGTAACTTTACCTTTCCTTCTTTCATCCATTAACAGTCTATTTTTACTTAGTCCTTTATAATATTTCTGCTAAAGCCACATAACTTCATTCCAGCCTCCTTCTAACATTCCTTAATTTTACAATGTTTCTGTAAATAAACTTTAAATTTCTTCCAATCTTCTTCCACCGACTCTTCTCCCTGGTCTCGGATTCTGCCAGTCATTTCCGCCAGTTCCATGTAGTCCATCAATCTTACTTAAGTGACCTGCCCTTTGGTTTCACTCTGGGGGTGACTTAGCTGGATATGCAATATAGACTATGGAACTCATTGCCACAGGAGGCAGTGACGGCACCCAGCTTGAGTGGTTTTAAAAGAGGATTAGACAAATTCATGGAAGACAAGGTTTCCAGTGGCTACAGTAACTGCCACAGCAGCTATGATTATTCCTTCACTGTCTCTCCATTACCAGTTGTCAGGATTTCACAAGGCCAGCCAGCTGTGGAAGAGGTTTCCTTTTTAAATTTGCAATATTACTTGCGATTCTTTTAACAACCGGGAGTAGGAAAAACCACTGCAAACCGGTCAGAGATCTACTGGTAGATCTAAAATAAAATGTAGTTTATTGTTCAGAATGTGTGTGTGTGTGTGTGTGTGGTGTTGTTGTTGTTGTTTTAAAAAATGCTAGTTATGGTGAAAATGCCGAGAAGGCCTACTTGCAGATCTCAAGACACTTGACTAAAGTGGGGTATCACCTTGGTGACCAAACAATGAGCCGATTCCATGTTCCCACAGGTCATAACCAAACACCTGCCTTTTCTTCTCAAGTGTTTCATGTTGAAATCTCAAACCGGAGTTGAGACGGAGATCCTGAGAAAGGTACACTTTGGACAAAGAGAGGCATAATATCGCAAGAAAACAAAATAACACCCAGACCAAAAAAAAAACCGGACCTCCGTGGTTTTCAGATCACATTCCCAGGCCACAAAAGAGGGGAGGGGATTAATATCCAGAGATTTTCAAGAAGTCATGTGGTCCAGTGGGGGCAACATCAGCAACAAGTAGCGGCAGAGCTGCTTGGATGCTACAGCACAACATAACATCGTTCTGGGCGCCTCAGGATATTGTAGAGCTGGAGAAAGGGGTAACCAAGGGGGTGGAGAGACTCCCTAATAATAATAATAATAATAATAATAATATAAAAAAATTATTTATACCCCACCCTCCCCTGCCAGAGCTGGGCTCAGGGCGGCTAACACCAGTAAAATTACAGTAAAAAGATAATAGGGGAAAAATCAATTTAAAATACAGGTTAAAAATGCAATTTAAAATGCAGCCTCATTTTAAAAGTAGCCCATAGATCAAAACCATAAGGGGAGGGAAACATAAGGGTCAGACTGAGTCCAAACCAAAGGCCAGGCGGAACAGCTCGGTCTTGCAGGCCCTGCAGAAAGATGTCAAGTCCCGCAGGGCCCTAGTCTCTTGTGACAGAACGTTCCACGAAGTCGGGGCCAGTACTGAAAAGGCCCTGGCCCTAGTTGAGACCAATCTAACCATCTTGCGACTTGGGACTTCCAAAGTGTTGTCCATTTGTGGACGTTAAGGTCCTCTGCGGGGCATACCAGGAAAGGCGGTCCCGTAGGTACGTGGGTCCTAGGGTCCTGTGAAGAAAGATTGCAGCATTTGGGACTTTAGTTTGTTATGGGTGGGACAAGGATAACTGTGACTTTAAAGATGAATGGGAACCCATTACAAAGTATTGGAAGACACAACAAAGCGAACTGGACTCATTGGCTGGTTTTGAATAAACATTCACAAACTTTTTATTGATAATAATCAGCTAAATAGTTTGAGGATATATACAACTATGTAACATGCAGAAAACAGCATTTCTAGAGAAATCAAAGACTGGAACTGAGGGAAGTGGGGGGGTGGGGGGAGGGAGGAAAAAATGGGGGGAAGGATGATATGTTTCTGGATAATATGTTTTGTTTAAATTTTGAATAAAAAGTTATTTTAAAAAAACAGTTTGTTATGGGTAATAAAAGTTGTTAGGAGTAAAATTGTAGAGTACAATTCTCAGCACCCTTGACAAACTACAGCTTCCGGGATTCTTTTAGGGGAAACCAGGACTGTTAAAAGGGCTATAAGAATGTTATAAATGTATGGTGTGGATCACAGAATCGCAAAGCTGGAAGGGACCCCAAGGGCCATCTAGTCCAGCCCTCTGCAATGCAGGAATCTCAGCTAAAGCATCCATGACAGATGGCCATCCAACCTCTGCTTTAGTACCTCAAACGAAGGAGAGTCCATGACCTCTCCTTCTGAGATGTGACCCGAGTTTCCCATACTGATTCACGAATAAACGGCCAACGGCAGGCCTGCTTAGTCATGCAGATTGCTGTCGTTGCTGTTCATGTAGACAAGCCTCAAGAGGCTTGTATGGCATGTCAGCCTGCAAGCTGCAAGCCTCCTTGCTGTGCCCGAAAGGCTTTCTCTAAGAAATTAGTCAGGTTGATGGCACTTTTTTTTTTCTTTCTACTTGAATTGCTATGATAACAAGCCCTGCTAAGAGGCAGGTTAATTATTGATTGGATTAACGGGCAGTGGAAAAGATGCGGCCCTTGCAAAGGAACAACTGCCCGTTCCATTCCGCGTTGCCGCTGTTGTCACCCGCCAGTTACGGTGCTTGATTTGAGGGCCAACCCCATGCAAAGAGTTGCTAACAACACCTTATTTCCAATTCAAATGGGCTGAGGCCGTAGCGACTGCCTTGTCCGGTGCTGACTGCGAGCAAGGGGAAGCAAGCGCCGGTTTGTTCGCGGACCCCAGCGTGCCTGGGTCAGCAAATGACTTTAAGAAAACATTGCTTTATTGCTGCAGCCAGAGTCACCTGGGTTTGGCAAGGATGGGGCCGTGTTTCGAGAATGACCTCCCTGCTAACTCCAGGCCTAATGGCCAACAGCGTCGCGCCTCCTGCGGCAGTCAGGAAACAAGAACTTTTCTTGTTATTTATTTATTTACTTGCTGAAGTTTCCAAAGAGTGTGCATAAAGTTTGCAAAAAATGAAAAAGAAAAAGAAAAATCACAGCTGATAAAGTCGATTAAAAGCAATCATAAAAACAGAAGGCTTTCTTAAAATGCCTGCTGAAATAATAAAAATAGTGTATGAACTGAAGAAGAACGTGCTGGATCAGGTCATAGAGAACCATCTAGTCTAGCGTTTCCCAAACTTGGGTGTCCAACTACAATTCCCATCACCCCTGACCGCTAGCTCTGCTAGCTATGGATGATGGGAGTTGTAGTCCAAAAACAGCTGGAAACCCAACTTTGGGGAACCCTGCTCTAGTCCACGGTCCTGTTCTCACAGTGGCCAATGACATGCCTACGGGAAGCCCATAAGAAGATATTGGATTTGATATCCCGCTTTATCACTACCTGAAGGACTCTCAAAGCGGCTAACATTCTCCTTTCCCTTCCACCCCCACAACAAACACTCTGTGAGGTGAGTGGGGCTGAGAGATTTCAGAGAAGTGTGACTAGCCCAAGGTCACCCAGCAGCCGCATGTGGAGGAGCAGGGAAGCGAACCCGGTTCACTAGATTACGAGTCCACCGCTCTTAACCACTACACCACACTGGCTCAGCACTCTCCTTGCCCGAGATTCCCAGGAACTGGAATTAACTGTGATAACTCGCTTGCCTGCATGGAGAGATGACTGTACGGGAGTGTAAGAAGATGTGATGGCCTGGGATTCGGACTTGGAGGCTGAACCTGAGGAATCACAGCCTGCACAGGATTCCCCGCCTCCAGAACCAGCTGGGCCGGGGCTGTGGCTTGAGCCTGAAGGGTCCTCACCTGTGCTGGATCCTCAGGTGCAGGCACCAGCTGAGTCTGCTCTGGCTCCTGAGGGGGTGGAGGACCCATTGCCTGCAGGTGCTCCACTCCCATCCCCGTCAGAAGAACCTGAGGTTGCCTCTGGGTCCAGTAACCCTCCATCCTCTCCTGAGCTGCAGAGGCTCAGGGCAGAGCAGTGGAGGGAACTAAGTTCCAGCAGGAGGAGTGCTCGCCTCCAGGCCAGGAGAGGTGAGTCACCTGTGGACCGGGGCCACCCTATGCTTCGGGGCAGATAAAAGCCAGCCAGCCCCAGTCCCAAGTTGCCGGAGCAACGTTGTTGGTAGCCAGTTCCTGCCTGAACCCTGTCCTGCCGGATCTCCTGACCTTGCCCAACTCCCTGCCTTGGACCTAGCTTCAGCTTTGACGGACGGCCTCAATACTGCACCCTTGACCTTGGACTGGACTTGGACCTTGCCTCACGGAAACCCACGGGACCAGCACAGAAGATCAGTCCAATGACCCACCTCCAGCATCCTGCCCTTGCAGTCTCCAAGAACACATGAAGCTGCCTCATACTGAGTCAGAGCATTGATCAGCATTGCCTACACTGACTGACATCAGTTCTCCAGACTCTGCAGACAGGGGTCTTTTCCAGCCCCACCGGGAGTTCCAATCTGGGACTTTCTGCCTACAAAGCAGGTGTTCTGCCACTGAACTATAACCCTTCTGATCCCTACTGGATCAGACCAAGAGACCAGCATCCCCTCCTCACAGTGGCCAACCACACAGATGCCTTTGTGAAGCCCAGAAGCAGACCTTAGCTGCAACAGTGCTTTCCCACTTACGACTATGGAAATTACCATCTCTTGCAGCCAGTTGAATATGGGTAAGCTGGTTTCCAGGCTAGGAACTGAGACATCCCAAAGTAGATGTCAGGGAAGAAGTGGAATTTGACAACCCCAAGGACAAAACCCATGGTGGGACAGATCTTCATGAGACAAGACTGAAGTCTGTTCCATCCTATTTCTGTATGGGAAATGAAGGACATATTCATATACAGTCATACCTCGGGTTGAATGTGCTTCGGGTTGAGCGCGTTCGAGTTGCGCTCCGCCGCAACCCGGAAGTAACAGAGTGCGTTACTACCGGGTTTCGCCGCTTGCACATGCGCAGATGCTCAAAATGACATCACACGCATGCGCGGAAGCGGCAAAACGCGTCATGCGCAGACGCGCTGTCGCGGCTTACGTTGCGTTCAGGAGGCGAACGGGGCCCCGGAACAGATCCCATTCACATGTCGAGGTACCACTGTAAATACTTTAAAAGCTGGGTGAGGACAAAAGTGGGTGAACCAGGGCTAGTAGAGGGTGCAGTTGGGGAAAGAGGGGGGGCCTGGAAAAAGTCCCAAGGACCAGATAGAGAAGCTTGGAGGGCCACACCTGCCCCTGGGTCTAAGGTCCCCCCATCCTTGCCTTATTAGGATCTTTTGTTGTTGTTGACATCCGTCTGTCTCAAGAGACACCTCCAGGGATGAAGTTGAATGGCTGTGAGCTCCCTGGGGCACAAGGACAGGCAGTGTGTCTGGGGGTCCTGGGCTCCATACACAAGACCCATCTCTTGGCCTCACTGATGTGGTCCAAAGGAAAGCAGAGCAAGATGTTTGACACCAGCTTGGCTGCAGGAGTTACTGGAAAGAAGAGTTCAAGGGGCCATCCCACTATCTTACGGACTCCACTCCAGATTTGTGTAGGTTTTACGCCTTAGCCTGAAGATTTCCCACAAAGCAGCGGAGGTTTAGGATAAGAGTTTTTTTCCTTCTACTAGATGGGGATGGGCTCCCTTCCCTGGTTGATGAGCCCCATCTGCTTCTGTAATAGTAACAGTCTGAAAAAGGAAGGAAGGAAAGAAGGAAGGAAGGAAGGAAGGAAGGAAGGAAGGAAGGAAGGAAAGAATCAAGTATAAAATAACTCTTGTTATTCAAAAAGGTTTTTCTTCCTGTGGTAGAAGTTGTTTGCCGCAGGTCAGGTTGCTGTGACCCACATTATTCTTATGATCAACTCTTAAAACCTTTTGAAAAATGACCTTGTCTAGAAGGATGAAAACCAAAGACAGGTTTCTTGGCTTCCGTGTAATAAAGGGACTTCATAAAAGTCAAGGTTTCCTATTACAAAAAAAGTCGACATCCCAAAAGGGGGAAATGGCATAACTCAGAAAACAAAGCCTTTGAGATCCAATTGCATGTATTATTCAGAGATTTTACCTGAATTCAGGGATGACTCAGGCTCTGTTGAGCAAGCAGTTAACAAGTTGGGAGTTCTTAACGGATGAAGGTCTCTTAAATGCATTCTTAGATCTTGGTGTGATATTGACACCCTTAGGTGAGGTAAGGCTTGATGGAAACATGTTGGTGTGGTGGTTCTTTAGCAGTATCTAAATTTTGTTAAATAAAATAAAAATGAGTGAAATTTGCAGACAGAGTTATGTATGTTTGAAATATTTTCTACCTGGCATAAATGTTTTTTTGGAGAAGAATATCCCGTATACTAGATCAAAGCAGTCATTTTTTTAAAAACTGCTAATAGCTTAGCTTTAAATACCATGACTTTTATTAAATGTTTGCCAAATGTACTTGGACAAAGCTATTAACTCGGAACTATTAAGCATTTTAGAGCTTTGTTTCTTTTCATTTTTTTATTTCATCATTTCTTATTTATGAAGTATATGTGCTTAAGGTACAGAAACTATGCAAACAAACAAAGAAACCAAAAGTCCATGCCTCTGGGCTTAGAATTAAAAAATTCCAGTGAACAGCAAAGTTCAGGGCTGTGTGCCATATTGTGTTAGTCAAAATTGCACAACCCAGGAAGGAGTGAGAAATGTTACGAAGGGCTGCCACATGGAAGATGGAGCAAGCTTGTTTTCTGCTGCTTCAGAGGGTAGAATCCAAATTGATGGATTCAAATTATAAGGAAGTAGGTTCCGCCTAAACATCGGGAAGAACTTCCTGACAATAAGAGCTGTTTGACAGCGGAATGGACACCTTCGGGAAGTGGCGGACTCTCCTTCCTTGGAGGTTTTCAAGCAGAGTTTGGATGGCCATCTGACATGAATTCTTTAGCTGTGATACCTGTATCGCAGGGAGTTGGACTAGACCAGGGGTCAGCAAACTTTTTCAGCAGGGGGCCGGTCCACTGTCCCTCAGACCTTGTGGGGGGCCGGACTATATTTTGTTGGGGGAGAGAAATGAATGAATTCCTATGCCCCACAAATAACCCAGAGATGCATTTTAAATAAAAGCACACATTCTACTCAAGTAAAAACACCAGGGAGGCCCCACAAATAACCCAGAGATGCATTTTAAATAAAAGGACACATTCTACTCATGTAAAAACATGCTGATTCCAGACCGTCTATGGGTCAGATTTAGAAGTTGATTTGGTCGGATCTGGTCCCCGGGCCTTAGTTTGTCTGCCCATGGACTAGACCCTTGAAGGTCCTTCCAACTCTGTGATTTTATGATCCAGTTAACCAACGCATCCAGAGTTTTCATGGCTTCTCCTGATTTGGAAGTTATTTATTTATTTATTTTATTTCTTAAATTTCTATATAATCCTTCGTCTGAAGATTATAGGGTGGGACGTGGGTGGCGCTGTGGGTTAAACCACAGAGCCTAGGGCTTGCCGATCAGAAGGTCGGCGGCTTGAATCCCCACGACGGGGTGAGCTCCCATTGCTCTGTCCCAGCTCCTGCCAACCTAGCAGTTTGAAAGCACATCAAAGTGCAAGTAGATAAATAGGTACTGCTCCGGTGAGAAGGTAAACGGTGTTTCCGTGCACTGCTCTGATTTGCCAGAAGCGGCTTAGTCATGCTGGCCATATGATCCGGAAGCTGTACGCTGGCTCCCTCGGCCAATAAAGCGAGATTAGCGCTGCAACCCCAGAGTAGTACGCGACTGGACCTAATGGTCGTGGTCCCTTTACCTTTACCTTTAGAAAGGCACAAAAATACATAACATAGTAACAAACAAACAAACCCTCTTCTGTTTCAAAAGGCCATAGTTTATTTAATTAGCGAAGGGCCTGGGAGAAGCAGAACATTTTCAACTCCTACTATACTCCAGTCAACGCAACTTGTGCACAAGGATAAGAGCAGATATACTTAAAGTACATCAGGATATAACATATACATAAACGTTTCTAACAAACCATTTCACAGCACCTTTTTGAAGTCCACCTCCTCCTTTCCCATTTCAGTGGGGTAGGAGAGCTGAAAATAATACCAATATACTTCACACAACATATGTGTGTTATGGAGAAGTAGAGCTGTTTGGTTGCTGTTGTGTGCTTTATTATTTAAACAGAAGAAGAGGTGGAAATACCCCAAGAAAAGGTCCAGATGAATCATCCAAAGCTGTAAAAGTATCACCGGAAATATCCTGACCATGATGTATTTTAAAGAGAAATAATAATGAACCGATGCCATTAAAAAGAAAAAAGAAAAACCCTGTCACCTTGTTCTTTTCCTTCCTCCTGTAAACCATACAAGATGAGTAAGGCACAGTCTAGACAAATAGTAAATCACGATGAAGAAGATCTTCCTTTTCGCCACTGTGAAAACAAGTGCGTGGACTAGAGGGGCCTGATTCAACAAGGCTCTTATGTTCCTGTGTCGAAGTGAACATGTGTGAAAATACCGTACGTTTCTGTGTATAAGGCTATGTTAGTTTTATCAAAAATCATGTCCAAAATTAGGGGTCATCTTATACATGGGTAGTGCGCTTTGGGGCCGTGGGATTGGTTGTTATCGGTGGTGAGAGTCAATGTTGGTCTGGCAGGTGAGCGATTTTTGGCATTTTCCCCTAATAAAAGCTCAACAACTCTGCCTCCTCCCCGCAGAAAGCTCAACAACTTCGTGAAATCTCTCCCCCCCCCCAATTTTCTAAATTTTGAGTCCCCCAAAATAGGGGGCGTGTTATACACTGAAAAGTATGGTAATTGAAAAATGTGTGATCTCTCTGAAGCTTGTCTCAGATTGACTTGGAAATTAGCTAAGCTTTTCTGGTGGAGATTATTTTTCTTTCTTTTCTTTTGATAGCTCAAATAATTTCTCTGAGCCAGTCCAAGGGCTCAGGGAAATCGCATTAAAAGAGCGCAGGAAAAGGCAACGATGGCAAAATCCTATGGAGGTTCCATGGAAGGTGAGCTTCATCCCCACGAGATTTTGCCCCTAAAGTATCTTCATTTTAATATCATGGAACCGCGTTGTTTTATCACTTTAAGGAGGGAAGTGAGAGGATGCTAAAATGTGACACTGTAGCCTCCAAATTATGTACAGTCGTGCCTTAGAAGCCAAACGGAATCCGTTCCGGAAGTCGGTTTGACTTCCAAAAAGTTCGACATCCAAGGAGCTTCCTGCAGCCAATCAGAAGCTGCACTAGATGTTCAGCTTCCGAAAACCGTTTGAAAACTGGAACACTCACTTCCGGGTTTCGATCGTTTGGGAGCCAAAACGTTTGACTAGCAAGGCGTTCTGGGATGTGGGTGGCACTGTGGTCTATACCACAGAGCCTAGGGCTTGCCTATCAGAAGGTCAGCGGTTCGAATCCCTGCGACAGGGTGAGCTCCCGTTTCTCGGTCCCAGTTCCTGCCCACCTAGCAGTTCAAAAGCACGTCAAACTGCAAGTAGACAAATAGGCACCGCGGAAAGGTAAACGGTGTTTCCGTGCGCTGCTCTAGTTTCGCCAGAAGCGGCTTAGTCATGCTGGCCACATGACCCGGAAAAACTGTCAGCGGACAAACGTCAGCTCCCTCGGCCAGTAAAGCGAGATGAGCGCCGCAACCCCAGAGTTATTCGTGACTGAACTTAACTGTCAGGGGTCCTTTTCCTTTACGTTTTTGGCTTCCAAGGTACAACTGTATTGTGGAATTGCTTTGAGGTGCTTTCAAGGGAGTGATTCAAAAATGAAATAAATAAATAATACATTATCATTTCATTTTTTTCTTTTTCTTTTTTGCCTCTCACACTCCCCCTTTCTTTGCCTTTCCACCCCCAAACATTCAATGAATTCAAATTTCGAAAGAAGAATCTTGATGTGGCCTCTGCAACAGCTCTTTCGCCGTCAAGCCCTCATCCAAAGAAGTCATGATTGTGGGGGCTCAGAGAAATACATTGTTTTAAAGAAAATTGATATGTGATTTCCCTCCACCTATTTTATTCCCCCCTCCCAAACCTAAAAAGATGCAGCTCGACTTTCACAAAAACAATTGGCTAATAACTCAGTCAACAATATTCTTATCCCAAACAGTAGTTATCAGCCGAGACAGCTGTTATGATCTTTCACTGGGATACTTTAAAAAGCTAACAGCCCAATTCAATAACTTATTGTTTGGGTAGCCGTGTTTGTTTAGAAGTAAATCACTCATAAATGTGTAATTTCCTGCCCATACGTAATGGCGCTTGGTGACAGGAAGGCATTTGGAGCAGACTGAAAAGCCGAGATATGCCATTCTCAAAACTGACTGCCAAGCCTTGACTCCATCCTCATTGGTACAGACAGCATTTTCTCACCCAAATTTGCACCTAAAGCTGGCACGCTGACAATTTAGGTAGGCCCCTGTTTGTTTCGGGGAAGGGGCTTGGATGCTGGAGCAACATGAGATAAGCAACGTTCCTGAGCGCGACACCCATCAGCTGCCTTTTGCAATGACGCAAAAAAAATAAGCCTTTCTCTTCTTTTTTAATTCCAAAGTTTTAAGTGATTCCCTCCCAATGTGCAGAGGATAATAAACTCCTTTGCATCACATTCCCTTCCCAACACAAAGGCTAGCGGTAAAAACAAAAATACGCGGTCAAAAAGCGAGCCACATCTCTCCAGCGATGTTTTAAGGTGTTTGCAAAAGCTGTGTGAGCGTTTTCCTCTGGAACATGGGACTCAGGCAAGACTGCTCCTGTCGAGAACGCTTACAGGAAGGGAAGGGAAGGTGGCAAGCAGGCCAAGTTTGCAAGACCTGTGACCTCAGGAGATAGCCCCATAAATTCTACATGCCCCTAGGAGTTGCAGTACGGAAAAGGCCGTCCTGAACCATCCTGAGGTCAGCAGCCAGTCTACTTATCCTCACACACACAAAACCCCACTACCCTCTCTCTTATTTGCATACTTGAAAATTTCCAAACTCTATAAACTGGCCCAAGCTGGGGTTTACAAACTTTATCTCCGGTGGGCAGACATTTTGCTACTTCAGATAACAATGAGCCACAAAGATAAGAGAGTTGTTAGGAATTTGGTAGGAAAAGAAATGGAGTGAATGGCTTTGCATTGCCATTTCCACATCAATAACTGTATCCAAAGAGACAGACTTCCTTACTTTGACTCACCTTATCATAGAATCTTAGAGCTGGAAGGGGCCCCAAGGGCCATCTAGTCCAACCCCCTGCAATGCAGGAATCTCAGCTACAGCATCCATGACAGATGGCCATCCAACCGCTGCTTAAACACCTCCAAGGAAGGAGAGGACTTCTGATCCTGGTATCTTTTACATTGGGAAGATACCATTCTATCAGGGGTGGGGAACATCTGTGGCCCTGCAGATGTTGCTGGACTACAGTTCCCATTATCCTTGACTATTGACTGTGCTGGCAGGGGCTGATGGGAGTTGTAGTCCAACAACATCTGGAGTTCCTCCTGCTCCCCATCCTTGTGTTATATGGTGGTAAGCTGGCTTATTGGGGAACAGGGTATTATTATTTATTAAATTTGTATACTGTTGTTGATCCAAAAATTGAAAACCCCCCACAAAATACATAATAAAAACAAGAAGAAAAACAAACCAACAGCCCCCCCAACTCATTTAAAAAGGTAAAGAGGTAAAGGTAAAGGGACCCCTGACCATTAAGTCCAGTCGCGAACGACTCTGGGGTTGCGGCGCTCATCTCGCTTTACTGGCCGAGGGAGCTGACGTTTGTCCGCAGGCAGTTTTTCTGGATCATGTGGCCAGCATGACTGAGCCGCTTCTGGCGAACCAGAGCAGTGCACGGAAATGCTGTTTACCTTCCCGCTGGAGCGGTCCCTGTTTATCTACTTGCACTTTGACGTGCTTTCAAACTGCTAGGTTGGCGGGAGCTGGGACCGAGCAGTGGGAGCACACCCCGTTGTGGGGATTCAAACCGCTGACCTTCCAATTGGTAAGCCCTAGGCTCAGTGATTTTAGACCACAGCCCACCCGCGTCCCTATTTAAAAAGGTATCAGATGTTAATCAGCGAAAGGCTTGGTTGAAGATGAATGTTTCCACCTAGTACCTAAAGGTGTATAATGAAGGTGCCAGCTGAACTTCCTTGTGGAGAACATTCCATAGATGGGGAGCCACAACAGAAAATCCAATTCTCATGTTGCCACCTTCCGGACCTCTTGTGAAAGAGGCACATGAAGAAGAAGGGCCTCATATGATGATCTCATGATCCAAGTAGGTTCAAACGGGGAGAGGCGGTCCTGATCCATTTAAGGCCTTATAGGACAAAACCAGCATTTTGACAGTTGGGTCAGGATTGGTTTAATAAGTTCAAACAGCCTTGCCCCAGTGAGCAACCTAGGTAGGATTAGCTGGGTTTTTGGTTGCCTTCCTTCTAACTCTGCAATTATTCCATGGAGGTTGAGAGAATCGTGCAACTGAGATGGCTGCTCTTTCCGTGCCAGCTTTTCAAACTGCACTTCCTTTTCATATTTCCTGAGCAACTCGCGTAAAAGACAGCCTGGTTGTGGCTGTTTTTCAAACTCCCCCACCTCCCCGCTACGGCCAGGAAACCCTCTGACAGCCAGAAGGAAAATAAAATATCCCGGGGCTGCACATTTTTGTGACTTTAGTGTGTTGCTGGCTGCTTAATTTGGATAAAGAATGCCAAACCTTGGCATGGCATTTGCATCATTCCACATTCCAAGTTTGGCATCCGATTTGCCTTGCAATACCAGAACACAGGTTGTGTCCAGGCCCACGGCAGGCAGCCAATTGCTCCTTGCAGGTCAAAGGTGGGACATACAGGTGAGGGAAATCCCTGTTGTTTCCCCCCCTCCCCAAGACCTGGTAATGATGAGGTCATGGTGGCTTTTTTCTTGTTAACTATCTGAGGGCCGCCTTCCACTATGGGGAACCTTCTGGGGGCCACATGCAAGTCCAGAGGCAGAGTGGGTGGAGCAACTGATGCAGGCTAGCTTCTGCATATACGCAGAGACTCGTCTCTCACCTCCATCCAGGCCAGTTAGAGGAGTTAAAGGACAGAAATGCTCAAGGAGAGCATGAAGCAAGGCCGGTGGGGAGGGGGTGCCCTCGGGATAGAGGGTGTGGCTGGGGCAAGTACCAAGGGCCAGAGAGATATGCCTCGAGGGCAGAATTTGGCCCCCAAGCCAGAGGTACCCCAGCCCTGGAGTACATGAAAAAAAAGGCGTTTACGAAAATAGGAAGGTGCCTTATACCGAGTCTGACCTATCTTCCTAGTTCAGTATTGTCTGCACTGGCTTTGCAGTACAGTGGTACCTCAGATTAAGTACTTAATTCGTTCCAGAGGTCCGTACTTAACCTGAAACTGTTCTTAACCTGAAGCACCAGTTTAGCTAATGGGGCCTCCCGCCGCTGGAGCACAATTTCTGTTTTCATCCTGAAGCAAAGTTCTTAACCCGAGGTACTATTTCTGGGTTAGCGGAGTCTGTAACCTGAAGCGTATGTAACCTGAAGCATCTGTAACCCGAGGTACCATTGTACAGTGTACAATGTACAGATACGAACGGATCCTTTCCGGAGCCCTGTTCACACCCTGAAGTAAACACAACCTGTGTCTGTGTGTCTGTGCGGGTCGCAATTCGCCGCTTCCATGCATGCATGATGTCATTTAGACCGTCTGCGCATGCGCGAGCAGTGAAACCCGGAAGTAATGCGCTCCGTTACTTCCGAGTCGCTGTGGAGCGCAATCCGAAAGCGCTCAACCTGAAGCAACTTCAACCCAGGGTTTCAGACAGGGAGATGCCTGGGTTTGAACCTATGACCTTCTGCATTCAAAGAAGACACTCTACCCCTGAGCTACTGCCCTTTCCTTAAGGCACTTGAGTTGCCCATCCAAGTTGAATAGGAATGAAGCAGAGACAATAAGAACATACAAAGATACTCTCAAATGAATCAGGCTGTCACAGGTCTGTCGCTTGACTTAGTGCTGTCCATTCTGAGCAGCAGTGATCCTCTAATCCTTTTTCATGCCCCGGATCCTTAGCACAGGATCTGCCACAGATTGGAAGTGGAACGTTCTTCATTCAAAGCATAGGCTCGGTCATCAAACTAAGTCTCCCCTGTTCCAGCAGAGTAGCATCTGGAAGTGGGAGGTGTGTGTCACAATCTTTCCTTGGTTGTGTGCTTTTGTACCCAGCACCACTTCCTGTCCTTGCACATGGCAGCTTATCAGAACTTCTTATTTCCTATTTCCCTCCTTCCTCCCCATGCGTATTTTAATTTCCCATCCCCCTCCATCCTCTCCATGCGCTTCCTCTGTCCACCTGTCCTTTTTACCAATGCATTCCCAAATGAAAACTCCATGGGGAAATGGTGCAAATTGCAGAAAACCATGCAAATTTGGGGGTGGGGGAACAACACACAAACGATTCTCATACAAACACACATTTTGGGGAAGAGTATAGTAAACCCAGACCCTATGGCCTATAATAATCAGATCCCCTGGATGACATAGATGGCGATGATGTTTTTTTTTTACGAGTTGCATAGTTCACATCTAAATATATCCCCCTTTTTGTCAGCACTTCCTCTCCGCTGGAGGAAGAGGAGCCTGTCTATTGATTTCCGCTTGAGTGATGCTGTTGCTAAAATTAAAAGAAAACTCCTTTTGTATGGGAATCCAGCCCCTCCAGTTGCACTCAGGTGCAGCTCCTTCTCAAACAAAAGAATAATAAAGAAAAGGCATGACTAGTAGGCAACCTTGTCACTCAGGAGCAGAGGAAGAACTACAAGGCAATCACACATTTCCTCTGTTTCCTCAAGGACAAAAAAAAAAGGAACATCTGTCAGATTATAGGTAACAGGATCTCGCTTATTCTCACTCATATTTTCTTAAAGAACAGGCTTATTAGAACGTAGGGAAAGAGTGAAGTGGATAATTGCTTTAGTTATAGAGTGAGTGGGGGAACCTCCACCATGTGGCACTGAATGTAGCCCTCCATCCCTTTACATCAGGCCCTTGGAACCTCCCCAGGCCACCCACCCCCCACATTAGGTAAAGGTAAAGGGACCCCTGACCATTAGGTCCAGTCGTGGCCGACTCTGGGGTTGCGGTGCTCATCTCACTTTATTGGCCGAGGGAGCCGGCGTACAGCTTCCAGGTCATGTGGCCAGCATGACTAAACCGCTTCTGGCGAACCAGAGCAGCACACGGAAACGCTGTTTACCTTCCTGCCGGAGCGGTACCTATTTATCTACTTGCACTTTGACATGCTTTCAAACTGCTAGGTTGACAGGATCAGGGAACGAGCAATGGGAGCTCACCCCGTCGTGGGGATTCGAACCGCCGACCTTCTGATCAACAAGTCCTAGGCTCTGTGGTTTAACCCACAGCGCCACCCGCGTCCCTACCCCCCACATTACACAACTTAAAACAGGCATGGCTTTCTCCAAAGGAACTTGGGAACTTTAGTCTGTTAAGGGTGCTGGGAAATATAGTTCTGGGAGGGGTCTCCTAACAACTGTCAGCACACTTATCAAACTCCAGTTCCCAGGTTCTTTTTGGTGGGGGTGGGGGAATGCTATGACTGCTAAAAGTGACATGAGAGTGCTTTTAACAGTATGGCTGGATGCCTACTTTGCTCTGAATTGGGGTAGCTTCCACGGATAGAAGCAACCTTAAGAGATCAGTAGTTTTTGCAAAAAGCATCACTTGGACTGCAAACTTCACTCTTGGCTGCTCAAGTGACGACTGCGGTTAAACACCCATTATCTAACATCACTGAAGGGTTTTTTTTCTTTTTTTTTCCAAAAAGCAACATGCTTACTGTTGCTCCCCTACAGAGATGGGGACCTCTGTCCACAAGGCCTCCAATGCTGTTCGCAGAACTTTTCCTCTCCTATTTTGGTAAGGGAAAAAACCGTGCTGGGAAAAAAATCTAAAATCCAAGGCAGAGGAGAGGTGGTAACGTAACTAGTGGTTTTTGTCCCCCCCCCCCTTTTACCCGCCTGATGCACGAGCCAAGAAGTCTGCCTTTTCCTTTCTTTGCGAATGAGCTAGATAAGAATTTTCTCCAACGCTACCCTCAGTTCTTTTCTCTTCCCAGGATTCTCTTTCTCTCCTCCCTAGAGAATCTTTCTGTCTTTCACACATGGGCTCTGGTTACTGCTGCAGCAACACACACACACACACACACCCCAAGTTCCAGAGGTCCCGATGGGGACTCGTAAAAACGCGTTTACTGTTAGCTGGAGGGCTGCGTTTCTGCACATAGTATGCGTTTTCCAAGAAACCCCTTATTGTTTCCCGCTTAAAGAGTCTCCTGTTTACAGCACAGAGTGCTTAGTTCTTCGTGGAGAAATTTACAGCCTATTGTTGCACATGCCATTGTACCGAGGAGGGAATAATGAAAGGGGTGGGGTGGCGACATGCAGCAAATCTTGGACACCAGCTTTAAACTGCTGGTGGCATAGTGGAGATGCACATGGAAGACTTCTTCTGCCGGGACTTACACCTCCGGCAGGACTTGAGGCAAAGATTCAGCTGTACACCAGAAGTGACAATCTTTTTGGCCCACTCTTGGCCAGTCCTTGCTAGCATCGGGCATGGGCAAAAGTAGGTGTAGTCACAACACACTTAAGCCTAATGCAAACACACACAGACATTCAAATTTAAGTTTGCACAGGCCTTCCCTTGATCTCTCGACTTGAGTCTCCTGTTTCATAGGGTTGCGCCTTTTTAATTGCAGGTATTTATATTTCATGATTGCGCAATTGGCTTTTATACCTGTGAACTGATTAGACACCTATTTTAGCATGAAGCATTATGTATGTTGTTGTTTAGTCGTTTAGTCGTGTCCGGCTCTTTGTGACCCCATGGACCAGAGCACGCCAGGCACTCCTGTCTTCCACTGCCTCCCGCAGTTTGGTCAAACTCATGCTGGTAGCTTTGAGAACACTATCCAACCATCTCATCCTCTGTCCTCCCCTTCTCCTTGTGCCCTCCATCTTTCCCAGCATCAGGGTCTTTTCCAGGGAGTCTTCTCTTCTCATGAGGTGGCCAAAGTATTGGAGCCGCAGCTTCAGGATCTGTCCTTCCAGTGAGCACTCAGGGCTGATTTCCTTCAGAATGGATCGGTTTGATCTTCTTGCAGTCCATGGGACTCTCAAGAGTCTCCTCCAGCACCATAATTCAAAAGCATCAATTCTTTGGCGATCAGCCTTCTTGATGGTCCAGCTTTCACTTCCATTATGTATACAAACAAATAATGCACAAGTATGATGCACATGCAGGGCACACACACAGACACACACACACCCATGCCGATCAGTTGAGGAAGGAGCTTTGCACCCCCTCTTCACTCACTAAATGATGGCTCTGACAGCTCGGGGGGGGGGTGTTGGAAAATTCCATTCTACCTTTAGTTGCAGACATGGAACTGTTGCATGTCACATGTCTGTTTACATACCAGCACAGCTTGCTGGGAACTTCCGTTGTGTGTATAGCTTTTGCTTTTCCCTGTCTCTCTGAGAAGAAGACAAAGAGGCAGACGACATGTTTCTTTGTCCTGATTTATGATTAATAAATCCGTAGTTGTAGTATGCTCCCACAAGCCTCACGCCTATTCTGTGTGTGCAGTTCGCTCTGATGCCATAGTGTGCCCTGGCTTTGAAGCCTGGGTCGCTGATTTACATCGGGTCAGAGGCCGATGGGTCTTTGCAGTGGGACGGCTGGAAGGAGATGACCCAGCTGCGGCTAGCCTGTTGACCTTGCGACCCTCTGCATGCCAACAACTTGCACCCACATGGGCACACTGGGTTCTGTATGCTTTAGTGCTTTTTTCTGTCTTTTTACCCCAGCTGCCAAAGGTGGTGAGGTCTGCCCTACTCCCCACCGACCCCCCAAATATTGCTTGACATGTGGGCAGATCCCAAACCAAAGCTTGACTAGCCCTTCTGTGTGCGCAACACACTCATCTAGCTCAGCCAAGGGAGGCTACTGCCGAGTGACCAGTCAGATGGACACCCTTCAGAGTAGGTTCATAGAGGAGTCACTGGATGGGGAACCTGTGGCACTCCAGGTGTTGCTGAACTCCAACTCCCATCAGCCCTGTCCAGCAGGGCAAGGGATCAGGGATGATAGGAGCTGTAGTCTAACAACATCTGGAGGACCACAAATTCCCTGCCTGTGATCTAAGCAACTCCGGGATTTGCCAAGAGTTTGGGCCTAACACTGCCTCAGCTCTGATAGACGTTAGATTGTGATAGGCCTCCAAATCTCTGAGGCAGAGCTGGGTCCTAGGGGGGGGTTATTTAGTGGTGGTCAGCTGCCATTTAAATTCCCCACAATGCCTTGGAGTAATGCTAGACTAGAATGCATTGTGGGAAATTAAAATAGCAGCTCCCAGACCAGTCTTCCCAAGGAAACTGAGGAACATGGTTTGCATTGCATTTAAACTAAGAGATACCATTTTTGTTTTAATCCACAGAGAGAATTACTGCCCATCTTAGCTGAAGGAAATAGCCCATTGGCCAAGCAAAATTCAAGGCATTGGGGCGGGGGAATGAATTCTCCTATTATAAAATGGGAACTCGATGCATGTTAATTTTAAAGTCCCTCACTGCAACTCTTTCCAATAATTTGCAAGCAGTGAGAATTGTGTAGAAAGAGAGATCTGGGGATTTCTCCAAGCTCTTATATCTAATGTAACAAATTTGATGTTAGATAGCACTGCCTTTTCATTTAAGATATCTTTGAAATTAAGAAAGGAATTAAATTTCTGGGTAATTAAAACTAAACTGTCTTTCAACTTGCCTTTCAGTCATTCCCGCATCCCACTCTTGAGAAGCTTCACATCTGCCAGCGGTTGGAGGTCTAATGTGCAATTTAATACTTTAATTATTTTGTAACTGCAAGATCAAAGGAAGCGAGTTTTTTATTACAGTGATATTTCAGTTTATAAATTAACCACTTAACATCAGGGTTTTTAAAAAATGTATCAGGCGAATGTTGTTATGCTGGCTAGGGGGTGGTGTTTAAAATCAGTGGTCACTTTAATGAGAAATCTGTGCAGGACCTCCTAGTCTTAAGTCACTTTTTTCATTTTGCTGACATGGACCATGGGTTACAGCCAACTAAGTTTTACTCAGAGTAGACGCATTGAAAGCAATGAGCCAAAGTTGGGCATGTCCATTGATTCCAATAGGCCAACTCTGAGTAAATTGGCTACAACCCAGATTTGGGGGGGCGGGGGCAGAGAAGAACTCAGTTTCATTTTAACAACCAATCACTAGAGCAATAACTATCAACTTAAAGATTTGCAAAATATTTCAAGTTCATGTCACACACACACACACACACACACACACACACACAAACAAACACATACAAACACGCTTCTTCTTTGGCGATCACTCGTAGCCTAGTAAGATTGTCTTCCATAAACACGGTTTTAACAATGAGTCCGTAAGTGACTGTGGAAGCCAATTCTGGACCCACACATCCTTCCACAGTGAGGACATTGGTTCCTGGGCAGGAGTTGATCACGGTGTGGATTTGCTAAGCATGCCTTCCTCTTAGCACGTTTCTCGCTTGCGTTCTGAGTTCGAGTGTCTTCAAAGTCCATGACACCTTTGGTAAAGGCTATTCTACAACTGGAGCGCTCGCAGGCCAGTGTTTCCCAATTGTTGGTGTTTATACTACATTTTTAAAGATTTGCCTTGAGACAGTCTTTGAACCTCTTTTGTTGACCACCAGCATTACGCTTTCCATTTTAAAGTTGAGAATAGAGTACTTGCTTTGGAAGGTGATCATCAGGCATCCGCACAAAATGACCAGTCCAACAAAGCTGATGTTGAAAAATCATTGCTTCAACACTGGTGATCTTTGCTTCATCCAGTACACTGGCATTAGTTCGCCTGTCTTCCCAAGTGATGTGTAAGATTTTTCGGAGACACCGTTGATGGAATCTTTTGAGTAGTTTGAGATGGCGTTTATAAGTGGTCCATGTTTCACAAGCATATAGTAAGGTTATGGTAAGGTTATAGTATAGTAAGGTTACAATAGATTTGTAAACAAGCATTTTGGTTTCCCTGCAAATGTCCAGGTCCTCAAATACATACATACCCACCCACACCCACACACCCCACTCCCTGCACTCAGCAGCTCTCCTCCATTTGGCTTTACTTGAAAAAAGAATGTGGCTATATTCTTATGGGAAAGGGCAGACCTCATTCTTTTATACATGAACACAATGGCAGGATACAGGAGGCACCATAGACTATCAAGGACACAATTTTAATCAAATTGCCTAGCACCAAAAATTAACTCCCATGCCAATAGTGCATGACATGTTTGTGTGTTAGTTCCCATCCACATTTTAACGAAGCAAACCAACTGTTCTCTGCGGCTGAACAGGTTTTATAGGTTTAAATCTGCATATGGGCACCAACGAGATTTTTCTCATGACACTCAATATAAATAAACTTAAACCTGTGTGGCAAACTGTTGTTGCTATTATTATTAATATTAAATTCCATTATATATTATCCACCCTTCACTAAGAAAACCCAGGGCAGGTCACAAGAATGTAAAATACAACTTTAAAAACCGTTTAAAACAAATTGCAATCAGAAGTTGCATTACTTTACACTGAAGGTATTTAAACAAAAGTGTACAGTGAGACCTATTCAGGCCACAGTTGTTAAAATACAATCCTATACATGTCTACTCTAAAGCCCTACTGAGCTCAACAGGACCTACTCCCAGGTTATGCAAAGGACTGCATCCATTGTTAGTACATTTGCAATCTACGCATCTCAAAGCGTCACCAGTCCTTCTAGTAGCAAATACAGTTGATAACTCAAGCGGACCCTGTGCGAAAATAGCTTTTAAGCTCTCCACCTTGCTTGGGGGGGCAAGGCTCGCTCAGCGTGCCAACTTTGTGATGCTCTTGCAAGATCTCGCAGGGACACCTGAGGTCCCACAAGATAGGAAAAGCTTCACCAGTTGGCATCTGCCTGTCTTGCAACTGTGGCCCTGCAGATACCATTGGATTCCAACTTCCAACAGCTTCAGCCAGCTGTTGGGCCTCCAACAGCCAGAGCACTTTCCCCCTGCGGAATATCCTCATTTTGAGGATATTAAGAAGTTGGCACCGATCCTCATTTTGAGGATATTAAGAAGTTGGCACTTGGATGGTTTTAAAAGAGGATTAGACAGATTCATGGAGGAGACGGCTATCAATGGCTACTAACTACAATGGCTCTGCTCTTCCTTCATGGTCAAAGGCAGTAATCCTTCTGAATACCAGCTGTTGGAAATGGAAGGAGGGGAGACGCTCTTGTGCCCAGGCAGCCCTGCTTGAGGGTTTTCCACAGACATCTGGGTGGCTAATGTGAGAACAGGATGTTGACTAGATGGGACATTAGCCTGGCTCTTCTTATGTCCTTACGTTCCAGCTAGTCGCTTGCAACCTTATTGTAAGCCCAAGGTTAAAAAAACAACAGGGGTTCCAATCTGAGTGACTTCCATGCAGGCAAAAGGTGGCATCTAACCAGGTTCTACTCAGAGCAGAACTAAGAAAATGACTGGGTCTAATTTAGTCATATCTATTCATTTCAATAAGGGACGCGGGGTGGCGCTGTGGGTTAAACCACAGAGCCTAGGACTTGCTGATCAGAAGGTAAGCGGTTCGAATCCCTGCGACAGGGTGAGCTCCCGTTGCTCGGTCCCAGCTCCTGCCAACCTAGCAGTTCGAAAGCACGAAGTGCAAGTAGATAAATAGGTACTGCTCAGGCGGGAAGGTAAACAGCGTTTCCGTGCGCTGCTCTGGTTCACCAGAAGCAGCTTAGTCCTGCTGGTCACATGACCCGGAAGCTGTACGCCGGCTCCCTCAGCCAATAAAGCGAGATGAGCACCGCAACCCCAGAGTCGGTCACGACTGGACCTAATGGTCAGGGGTCCCTTTACCTTTACTCATTTCAATGAGTGGTATTCAACTAATGTGTCCCATCTTTTCATGGATGCTTGGGGCTCCTCCTAACTCTTCTATGATTCTATGATTCCAAGTCCAAGGATTTCCCCTGGTGCAATGAAACTTGCCCCCATCTCCACTCCTTTGTGCTCCCAACACCTTCCCCCAATCTGCTCCAGTGGGTCAGGGGAACTCCAAGAACAGTTTCGGGGGGCCTGTGGTGAGGGGGAAGGCGAGAGGGGGAAGGCTCTGTCATGCAAACAGAAACCCTTGCACTGGCAGAACGTTTGTGCCGTGCTACGTTGGATGCAACCCGGCGGGTCTCCTCTGGTGTTTGAATCTGACCCATTGAAAGCAAGAGTTTTAGGTTAGTTATAACATGAGTTCGCTGAGTACGACCCAAAGGAGGTTGCCATCTCTGCAAAAGTTGTCCCTGTATGACTTTTGGAGTTAAACAATAAGTCCTACAGGCAATGGTGGCAGTTGTTGTTTTTACCCCTTAAGGAAGCGTGCCTTAAGCAGGAACAGGGAACGAATGATTCAGGCAGCTCTGGTGAAAAGCTGCAGTAGCGGAAGGGAGAAGCACTGCAAGGGACATTCCTGTGTCCAAGGTAAACACCGGGCTGCTGCCTGAGCAGATGGGCTGGGCTGGGCTGGGCAGGCAGAGGAGGAGGAGGAAGACTGACTCACTGGCTCCACACGCTCACACAGGTGCAGCCAGGAGGGTGTTCACTGCCCTCCACAGCTGCCAGGCACAGGAGCAGGGCTGAGAGAAAGGGCGGCGGCAGCACTCTCCAGCAGCCAGCCTCCAAAGCCAACAGGAGTTAAAACAAACACTGCTAATCGGCAGGATGACATTCTGGCTTTGGCTGAACACAGCACTGCACAGTGGCAGCTTGTGTGGAGAGAGAGAGGGAAGCAATCTCAATCTTTCTGGCCGGGAGTGAGGAACCCAGAGGCCACATTCCATTCTCACCAACCTTCTGGGGGCCGCATCCTGCCAGAGGTGTGCGGAGTTGGACGCAAATCAGTCCGAGCACAGAAAATGTCACACACTTGCACACACCTTGGGTTGTAGTCACGACTGGTCCTACTCAGTAGGCTCACGGAAATGAATGGACCTAAGTTAATCACAGCTGCTAATTTCGGGGAGGGGGGGAACTGGCTTGGGAAGAGTCCTGGGGCCCCAGAGAGAGGGTGGAGCAGCTGCATTTGGCCCCCGGGGCTTCTAACGAACGATTATCAGGCAACGGCCCCCTCCTTCACGCTGGGAAAAGTTTCACCGGTTGCATTTTTGTTTCTCATGTAGTGGACGGAGACGCAGGTACCCCTTTGCTGACCGGGGTGGGTGATTGTGGTAGCCCTCCCTGGCAGGAATCCCGCACAGTTAGAGAAGTCACTCAGTTTTTCATTACAGTGAACACAGAGGCAAGAGTGAAACTTTGCAATGTTGGGAGAAGGGGGTGTTTCTCTTATTAAGGCGAACCTGTGACCCTCTGTGCCAAAAGCAGCCACGTATGTTGGTGAACTACATACGTTGGCAACCCAGCCAGATGGGCAGGTTACATCATCATCATCATCATCATATTATTATTATTATTATTATTATTATTATTTCACACTTCTTTTCCTGCCACCTTCTTACAACAGCAACAAAAGAGGAGATTGCCAAGCAAGCCACAACATATGGCTGGCTGTTTCATGCATCTTGGTGAGTCACAGGTTGCGCAGACCTGTGTTAAGACCGCACAAAACCCAGATAACTCAGGGATGTAAAGACCTGCTTCACATGCCACTGAAATCCGAGAGCGAGCTGTGTTTTAACTACCCCCTATGCCTAAGCCAGCTGCAAGGGCGGGCGACCCATCAACACCTTGTGTTGTTTTGCAGGACAGGGAGAAGAGAAATCTGCCTGGATTCGGAGACCCTAACCTTGACCTAACCTAAACAATAAGGAAAACAGCAAATATCTATAATTCACTGCCATGCTTGAACAAATGGGAAGAATGAGCCAGTCTTCAGTGGCACTCCCTGCCCCATATGAGACTTGCGAGCAAAGGAGAATTTCTTTTACCTTTCCATTGATGTCCCTCTGGCTCATCCACACTGCTTCAAGGGAAAGGAAATTTGTGCAATTATGGGGAGAAGAAATCTTTTGTCGGCGTTGAATGGCAGATGGATAGTTTCACAGGGGGAATGTCTTTTACAAAAAGGAGTTACCATACCAGTGTTGAGTTAGACAGAGAGAGTACTTTAAAGCAAATTTTATGTCTGTATGGGAATTCCTTCTTTAGGCTACGGGTGCATTCAGTTCGATCTGTGGCGAGACCAATTTCAGGGAATTATTTGGATAACTCATCTGCAATATCACCATAACCTTGTTTCTTCAGACCTCCTTCCACTCGTCAAGCCCTCAGATTTGGTCTGCAATATCTGTTTTCCAGCTCCTGGAGGTAGGCATCTATTGAAAGGACAGTCCATTGCATTCCCGCCCCCTCAAAAAGACTTTTTAAAGAATTCTTGCACATATCAAACGCTTCAGAAGCTGTCTTAGTTACTCCTTGTATATTTCCTGTCAGTTCTGTCACTTTTCCTTCCGAACATTTTATTGCTTCAGAAAAGTCATCTTTAATTTCTATTTTGAGATCCTGTTTTAATCAAGATATCTGTAAACTGATCTCAAAGACAACCTCTGGGCTATCTTTTGGCTGCTTCTGTTTACCTGCTGCTTTGCCCCTTATACCCAATGCCCAGAGAATTGTTTTTTATCACCTGTTCTTGACTGCCTGTCAGGCCGATCTCTCCCCCCCCCCCCCCCGGAGGTGACAGCCGAGGTCCTAGCTGATAAAGATCTCCAGATTACACACCTGTTAGCCAAATTTGCTCTGACAGCTAAGAAGCTCAGTTCTGGATATGTCAATGCTCTCTATTTTAAAAATGTTATGCTGTAAACTTTTTATAGAGTATGTCGTGCGATTCCAGAGGAAAGCCTTGCCTTGCCCTCTGCTGTACACTGTAAAGGCCTTTGGCTATGCACTATAAATTGATTGACTGATTGACTGCTTCTGTATTTTGGGTGCCATTGTTAGGTCACTATCTGAAAACTTTCTGTGAAGCAACCACAGCCCATCCGTTCTTCAGCTCAGAAATACGTATCCAGACTCCTTTCTTTAGATTTTAAATAAGTACCTTGCATGTCCTAGAACAGGCCCACTTGTTTTTGCTCTATTTTCTTTTGGTTTAGTTGGTCTTATTTCATCATTCTGCTGGATCAGGAGAAGAGCTAAGGGATTAAGCTGTCATTTTAGTCAGCACCAGCTCTGCCACCCATACCAGTTAGAGTAGAAAATACTGAGCTAGACGAATGAGTGGTATGATTTGGTATAAGGCACCTTCCTAGGTTCCAATTGCCCCCATTTCTGGTTTCAGTAAGCCACTGGGAGTTGAGATGCTCAGATAGGGCTAACCACTGCTTGCCTCCAAAGAAGAATCAGAATCTACTGTTTGAATTCTTCTGGATTTCAGTTCTGGTTTGGAAGGAAAGCAAAGCCCTGTACTCAAGACAACATGGCAAAATGCTGATTATTCAAATGAGGAAAGGAGGGAGAAAGGAATCTGAGGAGGGAGAAGGTGAGTCTAAAGCCCTTTCACTACATCTCTAAACCCTAAAGGGGGTTACTTTTTATCTCAGTGTAGGTAAAAAGGTAAAGGTACCCCTGCCCATACGGGCCAGTCTTGACAGACTCTAGGGTCGTGCGCTCATCTCACTCTATAGGCCGGGAGCCAGCACTGTCCGCAGACACTTCCGGATCATGTGGCCAGCGTGACAAGCTGCATCTGGCGAGCCAGCGCAGCACACGGAACGCCGTTTACCTTCCCGCTATTAAGCGGTCCCTATTTATCTACTTGAACCCGGGGGTGCTTTTGAACTGCTAGGTTGGCAGGCGCTGGGACTGAGCGACGGGAGCGCACCCCGCTGCGGGGGTTCGAACCGCCGACCTTTCAATCGGCAAGTCCTAGGCGCTGAGGCTTTAACCCACAGCGCCACCCGCGTCCTCTCAGTGTAGGTAAATAAAGCAAATACTGTGAAACAGCTATGGGTCTCCTTCTCCAGTGTTCTCTCATTCAAAGGCCACTAAATCCGGTAGCATTGCCTAAATATTTTCAGATTACTCACAATGTGAAATGCAGGGTAATTAATGTCCTTCCTATGGATTACAAAATATCCTTTTGTTGAATAGCTCATGCTTGCAACACCTGGAACGGAAGCAGCAAACAACAAACAACCCTGGCAAAAATGAACCGGAATTTTTTATTACAGTTCTTCTACTATTATCCTCATTTTGCTAAAAAATCTAATCCCTTTATGTGCCTTTTAAAAAAACAAAAAACTGCCACAACCCAGACTCCCTCTTCTGTAGATCGGATAGCTTGATTGCCTTTTCCTGATACTTGGCTGCCAGTAAGGAAAACGTCTCTCTAACACTCCCTAACACTTGATAGGGCAACATTAGATTCTCGAACAGAAGTTCCAGATTTGTCACAGTCATTTCGTCTCTGGTTTGTATTCACTTTCTAGGCAACAGCAAGACTGATGAACACAAACGCAATTGTTTGCTAATCACTACTTAAGCGAATGTATCGATTGTACTAAAACATTATTCTGAAATTCCGGCCATCTGCTGCTTTGCCTTTTAATGTGATAGTGACATCATCTAATTGGCATTTCAGGTCTTAGTTAAAGATTCACCACCGAGATTACAAGCAAGGCACCCGGTTACCCATATATAAACATAATTATCACATGCAACAGAAGATTTAATACCTATTCTTTCCCTTTTTTAAAAGCCACCTGTGGCTTGTTAAGTCATAGGTTAGGGCAGGGATTCTCAAACCATGGGTTACGAGAGGAGAAATACAGCATGAAAAGTTAAGTCATCATGGATGCACTGACTGATTCTATGGCTCCTTTAAGCAGAAAGACCCCGTGTGGTCACGATTCTTCTGCCCCTGAACCGGGCGATAAATATGGCAGCAATACAGTCTGGGGTTCGTGGAGGGAAAGGCAGCACTCTGGCTAACAGGCATGGAGGAATCTCAAAAATACCACCTTTGTCCACAAAATACTGTTATAGGATTTGGGCGGGACAAGGGTGCAGCAGAATGAGTGTAGCTCTCCTCCTAAACCGTGGTTTTATTTTGGCAAGGTGGGGATTTGTAGAAAGAAAAGCAGCTGAAGAGGACAAGCTAGTCCCTTTGTTAGGATACTGGCTCTGGCCCAGCCTGTTATGTATCCCTTTGCATGACTAAAGAGCAGAAGGGAAGTGGTTGCCACGGAAACAACTAGCTGGACATGGTTCCAGAAGAGGATTCCAGTTGTGGAAACCCCTCGCCACCCAGGTGTGTCTGGCACTTTTGTTATGTAGTTTCTGTCATACAATGAAGAGGCACCTCTTTACACCCTGGCCTTTGACCCCTGAAAGAGATATTTTGGGGGCCAGCCCATTTCTCTCGGTTGATTGTACACCTTCAAAACTTATTTCAATACAGTCATACCTCAGGTTACAGACACTTCAGGTCGTGTGTTTCCGGGTTGCGCACTGTGCCGAACCTGGAAGTACAGGAACAGGTTACTTCCGGGTTTTGGCGCTCGTGCATCTGCAGAGGCGCTAAATCGCGCTTTGTGCATGCACAGAAACACTGAATCGCGACCCGCGTGTGTGCAGATGCGGTGCTGCGGGTTGCCGACGAGACTCCCGCACGGATCACATTCGCAACCCGAGCGTCCACTGTACAGTGGTACCTCGGGTTACAGATGCTTCAGGTTACAGACGCTTCATGTTACAGACTCCGCTAACCCAGAAACAGTACCTTGGGTTAAGAACTTCGCTTCAGGATGAGAACAGAAATGGCGTGGCAGCGGCGCAGCAGCAGCGGGAGGCCCCATTGGCTAAAGTGGTACCTCAGGTTAAGAACAGTTTCAGGTTAAGAACGGACCTCCAGAACGAATTTCTAAACCCGAGGTACCACTGTATTTAAATTGCAGCAACCTGCCCTGGGATCCTGCAGTAAAAGGCAGGCAAATAATCAAACAAATAAACAAGTGACGTTGTGCAAAAGTGGAAGTTATGGGAAATGGTTAAATTTACTCAATTTAGAATCACAGAATCATAGAATTGGAAGTGACCCCGAGGGTCATCTAGTCCAACTCCCTGCAATGAAGGAATCTCAGCTGAAGCATCCATGACAGATGACCATCCAACCTCTGCTCAAAAACCTCCAAGAGAGGAGAACGGCTGCAGAACCCAGCTATTCTTGGTGCATAATTTTAAAAGAATGGAGTTCATCCAGACTCTGGCCGTATAACTAGCACATTTCTCTCTCAAACACAGTAGGGCAGTGGTGTTCAACCAGTGTGCTGTGCCACCCTGGGGTGCCTTGAATTATGGTCAGGGATGCCACGGGCAATACTGGCCTCTGTCCCTCTTTCCTTCCCTCCCTCCTCCGATGGCCTCTCGCATCTCTGCCTCCCAAAGTCTTGCACAGCTGTTTGTTACAGCAGCCCTGGCTAGAAGCTCAGCAGACGAATGGTGCCTCTGGGGCTGGCCAGGGGGTGCTTCCCAGGCCCCTGTGGGGCAGTGTGAGGAGGCACCTCCCTTTGGGGTGGGGTGGGGGGCAGTTCAGAGACCAGGGGCGGCAGCAGCAGCGGCTGCCCAGAGGACTCCCAAGGAGAGGAGAGAAGAGACTGAGGGAACTCTCCTCAAGGGAGGGTGTTCGAAAAGGGGTGTGGGGCTGCAAGGAAGGGGTGACCTAACTGGGCTCCTGAGCCCCACAGGGATGCCGCAGACAGAAGGTACTTGGTCAAGGGAGCCGTGGACCCAAAAAAGGTTGAAAGCCTCTGCAGTACGCTGCAGACAAACAAATAACCTGTATGGTTCCTGTCAATATATGGTACCTGCAATATATATTGCACAACTTTGTAAACCAAGAAAATCTTTAATAAAAATACTACACACACACACACTCTTACATATATACAGTGGTACCTCTGGTTGCGAACGGGATCCGTTCTGGAGCCCTGTTCGCAACATGAGCAGAACGTAACTGGCGTCTGCGGGTCTGCGGGTCACGATTCGCCACTTCTGTGCATGTGCGTGACGTCATTTTGAGCGTCTGTGCATGCGCAAGCGGCGAAACCCGGAAATAACCCTTTCCGGTACTTCCAGGTCACCGCAGGACGCAACCTGAAAAGCTTTAACCTGAAGCAAACGTAACAAGAGGTATGACTGTATATACACACACACACACACACAGTGGATGCTCGGGTTGCGAACATGATCCGCATGGGAAGCACGTTCGCAACCTGCAGCGTTTGCAACCCGCAGCACCGCATCCTCGCACGCGCGGGTCGCGATTCAACTCTTCTGCGCAAAGCGCAATTTAGCAATTCTGCGCATGCGCAAGCGCTGAAACCCGGAAGTAACCCATTCTGGTACTTCCGGGTGCGGTGCGCAACCCGAAATCACACAACCCGAAACGTCTGTAACCCAAGGTATGACTGTACACACACACACACACACACACACACGGTACCTGTCAAGCTTCGCCTGTGATATGCTCACTAGATGTTCTGAGGCTCGCCTACTTGCCTCTTACCTGCAGCACAGAGCTAATATGTTGTGCCAGTGGCGTAGCGTGGGTTGTCAGCACCCGGGGCAAGGCAAGTGATTTGCGCCCCCTAACCCGTGGATTTGCGCCCCCTAACCCGTGGATTTGCCCTAACCCCAGAAGTTGCGCCCGGTGCGGCCGGCCCCCCCTGCACCCCCCACGCTACGCCACTGTGTTGTGCTTATTATATTCTGCTGAGAGCCGCCCAGAGTGGCTTGGGTATAAATAATAAATTATTATTATTATTGTTAATGTTATTATTATTATTTCACGAAGGGCGTTTTATGCTCTCTCAGCTGGAAGCCTCCCGGAGGAAACGGGGACTTGCTATATGCCAAGCACTCCGATCTCTTTCTGCAGTTCCGTGTGTAGTTTGTGAAGGGTGCTGGGAACTGTAGTTTTCTCTCTCTGTGTGTGTGAGGGAACCATAGTTTCCAGGATTTCGGGTCGGGGTGGGGAGAAGAGGGAGAAGCTGTGTGCGTGATTTAAAAGTCTCAGGGACACGCAGCCACAGGTCCATATTCCAGTCAGAACACCTCCGGCATATAAATATATAAGAGAGAGGCAGCTCACCCGCTCTCCTCTCTCTCTCTCTCTCTCTCTCCCTCCTCCTCGCTCCCCTCTCCGGCTGCATCTCCGAGGCGAAGGCGCTGCTTCCTCCTCCTCCTCCTCCTCCTCCTCGCCCCCCATGGAATCCATCGAGGACTTAGCGGTGGGGCCCTGCGACCACTCCCAGTACTTGAGGCCTTTTCGCCTCCGCTACTGCCAGGTAAGCCCGGTGAGGAGGGTCTGCGGCCCAGCGGGGAGGAAGCGCCGCCATCGCCGCCATCGCCGCCGCTTTCTTTCCGCCCGGACTAGGCCTCGCCGGCCGCCGCCTCCGACGCAAGCCCGGCGCTTCGGAAACGGAGGCTCCGGCGTGAGGGGGCGCCTTGCCTCCTCCTTTGCCCCCCTCTCTCTCCCCCCCCCACTCCCGCGGCTGGAGAGGTGCCGGGGCTCAAGCCTGGCGGGGGTTACACAGTTGTTTTCCCCCACCCCCTGCCCCATAAGGTTCCCTGAGGTTCATATAGAAGTGATGGGGGGGGGGGGAAGGGGGTAAGCACTTTGCACATGGGCAGAGGACGTGGGCTTTTTCGTGGCTGAGGGGGTTCCTGGTTGCCGAAAGAGAGGGGCTGCAACTCCCTCCCCCCCAAGCATTGTTTTATATAGATTATAAACTCGGATGTGCAAATCGTGTAATCGGACTTTGGCTTAAATTGCGATGTTCAGCTATCTCTCTATCTCTCTATCTATCTCTCTCTCTCTCTCTCTCTCTCTCTCTCTATCTCTCTCTCTCTCTCTCTCTCTCTCTCTCTCTATCTATCTATCTATCTTTGTTGCTTTGTTAACAGTGTTCAATAGGTTGTGGCAGTTTCACGGATGATTTGTGGGGGTTTGATTCCCCCCCCCCGTGTGATTTACGTTGCTTGTTTTTGTTGTTTATGGTTTGTAAGCCGCTTTGGGGTTCGTTTGAAAGAAAAGCGGCGCAGAAATAGAATAAATCGAATCTGCTGAGTAGCTCTGGGCATGTGCAGAGTTCCGTACCTGCAAAGGGGGGGGGGGAGAGACAACACCATTTTTACTTTAAAAATTATTGTATGTTTATTTTCCCCTGAGGGGACTCTAGGCGGCTTGCAGATAAAAATAAGAATCACTAAAAGAATAGGGGGGAAACCAAGTACTGATCAAATTAAAACCATATACATATATATAATCTGTTAAAACCATACCAATAATTACAAGAAAAGGAGCACAGCACCAGCCCTTTAATTAAAAGCAGAAATATAATAAGGACCTTGAGGGTCATTTAGTCCAACCCCCTGCAATATGGGAATCTCATCTCATTCATATATGGTGGCCATCATTTTCCAAAAGCTTGTTGGAACAAGAAGGTTTTCACCTGCCAGCAGAAGATCAACATAGAGGGAGCCGGTCTATCTTCTCTAGGGAAGGAGTTTGGGAGCAGCCACCACCGAAAAGGCCCTGTTTCGTGTCTCTACCAAATAGCTAGTGATATTGTGCACCAAGTGATTTTATTTTTGGAAAGGAAATGCTTCCCATTCTGAGACTGCCCAAGTGTGCTGTGAGCTTCCATGCCCTGAGCACACACCTTTCTCTCAGCTTTCCTGCTTATGGGTACTCAGCAATGCTGGTGGGGAGCTGTATCCTCTGCCCCACAGCTTCTGGAGCCTGAGGAGTGCCTTGAGGTAAAAAGGCAAGCAGTGACTCCTCTGCTCCACACACAACAGATGCAGCCATCTGTGCACAGGCAGCATTGTGTCATCAAACACAACGCACACTCCTAGCAAGAATGGCCCAGCTGGAATTTTCTGTCTGCCTTTGCTGCATTCGTTTCTGGCAACTACCCTAGATGGGAACAGTGAAATTCTGATTATTACTGCCCCATCCGCACTATGCATCCAAAAGTGCATCATACCACTTTAAACAGTTGTGGCTTGCCCCAAAGAATTCTGGGAGCTGTAGTCTGTCAACAGTAATGAGAATTATTAGGAAGACCTTTACAGAGCTACAGGTCTAGAGTTCTCTGGGAAGAGGGACTATCTGTTCAGCCATTCTGAAAATTATAGCTCTGTGAGAGGAATAGGGGTTACCTAAAAACTCTCAGCAGCGTTAAGAAACTAGACTTCCCAGGATTCTGGCATGCCTTTTTGTTTTGTTTTGCCCAAAGTTGCTGAGTTGTTTTTGTGTGTGTGTGTTTTTGAAAAATCTCAACCAGAATGGAAAAGGAGTTTCTGAGCTACTTTAAATGAAAATCGTCTAAATCTACTACCAACATGGGTTGCCTTAGGTCCGGATTTTCAAAGACATTTCAGCAATTTTCACCCGGACACTGCTTAAGGGGCCTGAAGGCCCACTATGTCAGGACATATGATATAACAACCCTAGTTTTACAACCATGATAGATGGGGGGCATTTTTTTATTTGTTATTTTTTTAAAAAAATCTGCATAATGATTGGGAAAATGTATTGCTGGGGGGGGGGAAGGTTGATCAAATCAAGAAGCATATCAAAAGGCCTTCATAGAATCATAGAATCATAGAGTTGGAAGAGACCACAAGGGCCATCGAGTCCAACCCCCTGCCAAGCAGGAAACGCCATCAGAGCACTCCTGACATATGGTTGTCAAGCCTCTGCTTAAAGACCTCCAAAGAAGGAGACTCCACCACACTCCTTGGCAGCAAATTCCACTGTCGAACAGCTCTCACTGTCAGGAAGTTCTTCCTAATGTTTAGGTGGAATCTTCTTTCTTGTAGTTTGGATCCATTGCTCCGTGTCCGCTTCTCTGGAGCAGCAGACTATAAATAAATAGGTAGACACTATTTAGATACAAAAAAGAAGTCTCATTCATCAATGAACGTGTTCTTCTTTCCAATTAGACATCCCCTTTATAAATAAATAATTATCTCACTGCATTTCGGAATTGCAGATGGGAGCATGGTGCTAAATTATGAATATCATTATAATCAATTAACATTTCAGTAATTTAGTTAATTAGTTATTCTCAATCAATTTGTTGTTGTTGTTGTTTAGTCGTTTAATCGTGTCCAACTCTTCGTGACCCCATGGACCCGAGCACGCCAGGCAATTTATTATACTTATTTTAAAGACAAGTGTTACTATCCAGAAAGAGGACAGAATCAGCTTGATGCCTCTGGGAAGCCCCCAAAGCAAGGCATCATCTCAGCATTATGTGTTCAGATTCCTGCCTTGCAGAGGGTTGGACTGGATGACTCTCACGGTCCCTTTCCAACTCTACAGTTCTGTAATTTGTATGACTCAGAGGTCTACTGTCCCAGTATGTGGAAGATTGATGGCTAACAGCGCTCTTAAATGTCTTGCACAGTTTTCACAGCTATTGCAATTTCAATATAAAACACCTTGCTGCAGGGTCAGTGTTCTTGCAAATGGAAAAATACAAGCACAGCGCCGGGTTAACACTGGTGGTGGCCACCAGCTTTAATAATATATTGTCACTTATTAAATGTTCCCTTCTTCTGAACTGATGAACAATTAAGACATTTTAACAGAAGCTCCCTTTTTACTCATACAGTCTTGGTTTAAAATAGTGTTGACGAAATTTTCCTCAAATTGCTGGAAATTCAAATGTTCTCAATTTCCTAGGCTGATGATGAGATCTTCTCTGCTGGTGTGTTTGAATGAGCCTACCTGTCAATTGTCATTATTCCTCATTAGCTTCCAGTGGAGAATAACCGAACATTTTAACATACATTTTTTTTAAGGCTGCAGTCTTACTAGCGAACAATCCCCACTGAACTCACTTGGAAGCATTTCCAAGAAGACAAGCATAGGATTGGACTGCACATTTATATTACTAGCCTTAGGCATGGGGCAGGCTTGATATTTCGGCATCTTTCAAATACTTATAGGAAGTACAGCTCTCCATGTTTTGGGGATCTGCCAGGAGGAGGAAAAAGGAACAGGTGGATCTCATGGTTTAGGGTTGACTATTCAGTGGTGAATAGGTCCAGTCGTGACCGACTCAGGGGTTGCGGCGCTCATCTCGCTTTATTGGCCAAGGGAGCCGGCGTACAGCTTCCGGGTCATGTGGCAAGCATGACTAAGCTGCTTCTGGCAAACCAGAGCAGCGCACGGAAACGTCGCTTACCTTCCCACCGGAGCGGTACCTATTTATCGACTTGTACTTTGACGTGCTTTTGAACTGATAGGTGGGCAGGAGCAGGGACCGAGCAACGGGAGCTCACCCCGTTGTGGGGATTCGAACCGCCGACCTTCTGATCGGCAAGTCCTAAGCTCTGTGGTTTAACGCACAGCACCACCTGCGTCCCTTTGTTGTAATACTTAGACACTTTTTTTTAAATAGATCCTATTCCTCAAGGCCATTTTAAAAAGGTGGTAAATGCACAATATGCCCCCCACACACACATTTTCCTTTAAGAACATCGTAAGAATAGACCAAAGATGAATCTAATCAAGAACCCTCCTTCAGATGCTTCTCGTAAGCATCATCGATATCTCTTGGAAGCTAAGGCTTAAAATAACATCATGTCTATATGGCTACAAAAAAATAGCAGCAGGGGTACACTGGATGTGAAATGGAGAAGCTGAGATATACAGATATTTTAAGGGAGGGGGCCTTAGCTCCTTCTTGCAGAAAGTCCCAGGCTCGTTTCCTGGCTTCTCCAGTTTGAAGGATCTATGAAATGTCCTGCTTCAAGGCCTGGGAGCTGCTACTAGCCAAACGCAATGCTGAGCCAGTGGTTTGTCTTAGCATAGGGCAGCTTCATATGTAATGTTCTCCTGAATTCAGAGTTTATGCTTTGCTATAAAACACAAAATAAATCAGTGTATTGGTGTGCATTGTAAATTAGCACAAGGATTAAAATTAATGAAAAGTTATTTGGAGTGCTAATCTGTGAGCATGTTATTATCTTAAGCTAGTCTAATGCTCTCTCTCTCTCTCTCTCTCTGTGTGTGTGTGTGTGTGTGTGTGTGTTTTATATATGCATGTCCCAGTGTCATCAATATTCGCTCTTTAGAAAGGAAATGAACCATTCTCTAATTTAAAGTCATCAGGTCCAGGCCCTAAATTGGGATCCTGTACCTTTAAGAGTCAAGGCCTTTTTCTTCATTGCAACACCCTAATGGGAACAGACACACCTGCAAAAATCTTGCCTTTTCAGGGTCTGGACCTGCCGGACGTTAATTTCAGTTATCTGTCATATGAATATTTTTGCGTACATCTCTACGCATTCTCAAACCCTCCTTGTTTAATTTTCCTTTAAATTCCTGTACAAAATGAAAGCAGTTGAGCTATATCTGAGACATACAATGCAATTTGTGCACTTTTCTTTAAAAAAAAAAGAACTCTCTAAATTGGTGGAGTTAGTATTGTACTAAAAAAGAAAAAGAAAAAAAGGTCAGATACTGAGTGCAAATAGAGTGTATCATCCTAGAAGAGGCTTTTCAGTGCTTCTTAAGAAACAGCAAGCAATCTGCTCAAAATCTTTACAGAGAAGGTGAACTGTCATAGAAGTTAGCATTCCCACCCTGAGAAATCTGAAGGAAGGCATATTTTCTAACAAGAGTTGCAGTTTGCAAAGATCCAGTCCCTGTGCTTTCAAGGATCACAGAGAAGGAGGAAATTTCATCAGCTGTGAGGGTATCAGCCACCATGACAGAGTTTTGATGGTTCCTAAGAACTTTTATTTTTATTTTTTTTTATAAATATTTATTAAGGTTTTTAAATATAAATGCACACGTAATAAACAATCTTACTTCTTTTACAACAATTTCAACACTTCTTTGGACTCCCTCACGTCTCCCGCTCCCATTTACATCGTTAAATTTTTTTTCCAAACAAATTATCAACTTGTTTACAATCTCATGTCCACTCATTCAAATATAATCTAGCACTTCTTCCAAAAAAATTTTATATTTTCTTTAGTCTCACTTATCATCAAATTTAAATCTAGTTTAGTGGTGGCCAATTTTTTATAATCTAGCATCCTTCTTAACATTCAACCAAATTACAATGTTTTTGTAGATACATCTTAAATTTCTCCCAGTCTTCCTCCATCTTCTCTTCTCCCAGATCACGGATTCTGCCGGTCATCTCGGCCAGTTGCATATAGTCCATCAGCTGCATCTGCCACTCTTCCAGTGTGGGTAGATCTTGAGTTTTCCAGTTTTTTGCAATAAGAATCCTTGCTGCCGTTGTTGCATACATAAAAAATGTTCGATCCTTCTTTAACACCTTCTGGCCGACAATACCCAGAAGGAAGGCCTCTGGTTTCTTTGTGAAGGTATACTTAAATACCTTTTTCAGCTCATTATATATCATTTCCCAGAAGGCCTTCACCTTAGGGCATGTCCACCAGAGGTGAAATAATGTTCCTTCACTTTCTCTGCATTTCCAACATTTATTATCAGACGAATGGTATATTTTGGCAAGTTTAACTGGGGTCATGTACCATCTATATATCATTTTCATTACATTTTCCTTCAGAGCATTACATGCGGTGAAGTTCAGCCCAGTGGTCCACAACCTTTCCCAGTCCTCAAACATAATGTTATGCCCAATGTCCTGTGCCCATTTTATCATAGCCGATTTAACCGTTTCGTCTTGTGTATTCCATTTTAGCAGCAAGTTATACATTCTAGATAGTACCTTGGTCTTTGGTTCTAACAATTCTGTTTCTAACTTCGATTTCTCCACCTGGAACCCTAACTTTTTGTCATTTTTAAAGACTTCTTTAATCTGAGCATAATGTAACCAGTCTCGCACCTTATCCTTCATTTTCTCCAAACTCTGCAATTTCCAATTGTCTCCATCTTTTTCTAATATTTCCCAATATTTTGGCCATTTGGCCTCCATATTGGGTCTTTTTCGGGCCTTAGCCTCCAGAGGTGAAAGCCACCTTGGAGTTTTATTTTCCAATAAGTCTTTATATTTTGTCCAGACATTAAACACTGCTTTCCTGACAATATGGTTCTTAAAGGCCTTATTGATCTTAACTTTGTCATACCATAAGTATGCATGCCAACCAAAAGCATTGTTAAAACCTTCCAGGTCCAGTACGTCAGTGTCTTCGAGAAGTAGCCAATCTTTTAGCCAGCAGAAAGCTGCGGCTTCATAGTACAACTTTAAGTCTGGCAGGGCAAAGCCCCCTCTTTCTTTCGCATCTGTTAATATCTTAAACTTAATTCTGGGCTTTTTGCCCTGCCAGACAAATTTAGATATATCTTTCTGCCACTTCCGGAAGCACTCCGTTTTATCCACAATCTGTAATGTTTGAAACAAAAACAACATTTTTGGCAATACATTCATCTTAATAGCAGCAATTCGGCCTAACAAAGAAAGCTTCAATTTTGTCCAACTATCCAAGTCTCTCTTAATTTCAGACCAACATTTTTCATAGTTGTCCTTGAATAGACTCAGGTTTTTTGCTGTTATGTTTACCCCTAGGTACTTTACCTTTTTAACCATAGTTAATTCTGTTTCTCTCTGAAACCGTTCTGACTCTATATCTGTCAAATTTTTTCCCAGCACCTTGGTTTTCTGTTTGTTTAATTTAAATCCCGCCACCCGACCAAAGTCCTGAATCAATTGTAATACTCTTTTCGTACTAGATTCTGGCTCCTGCAGGGTCAAAACTAGGTCATCTGCAAAAGCTTTAAGTTTGTATTGTTTCGCTCCGACCTGAATCCCTTCCACCAACCGGTCCCCTCTGATCATATTCAAGAGCACCTCCAGAACCGAGATAAATAACAAAGGGGAAATCGGGCAGCCTTGTCGTGTTCCTTTTTCAATTTTGAACTCTTCTGTAACCACATTGTTAACTATCAGTTTGGCCTTTTGTTCTGAATATATTGCATCAATTCCTAAGAACTTTTAAAAATAGATAGGTTCCCCCAGGCTCTGGGAACCGGTAGCCTTAATTTTGTGCTTTATCCCAGGTGGAAATCCCCCATTTCTATTTTACTTTTACTAGCCTTTCTCCTGTGCAGTTTCAACAGACGAAACTGTTCCCACCATCTGGTCTCCATGCCAGGAAAAGCTTCACCTGCCACAGAGCTTTAAAAACGCACTGCAAAAAAGGTCTGTAAAGAGGGGAGGTGGGAAGCAGCAACCTTCTTGCCTGAGAAGCGGGGGGACACCGAGTTTTTGCAGTTCTGTAGCAATGCATCTTAACCACCTGCTCATGTTTAATGTTCATATTTTACACTTAGCATGAGGAAAGTTCGCTGCTGAACATTTGCTCTGCAGTTCTGCCTTAAAGCTGCAGGTGTGCAAGAAAGTTCTGTCCAAATTGGGAGGCTTATATGCAGATTTGCTTTTCAATTAAAAAGCATCTTCTCACTGCCTTCCTCAAGACCTTGCTTGTCCTCAATCATGTCCCTTAAACATTGACCAGGGTTTCATTAATACATTAACGCCCGAGTTTAAAGCAACTTTTAAAAAGTTACTTTCCTTCATTGGCGGGGCGCTTAATGGCACACCAAAGTCATGAGCACAGATAGAGATGGCATTAATTATTTGCCTCACGTTTTCCTTGCTGGGTCAGAATCCCCTTAAAACCATTTCAGATGGAGTCTGGGAGAGAATCTTGGAGCCTGGGACAGAGCAGCTGGCCTGGACATGGGCCGATGCCCCAGTTGACAGGTTGTTGGATTAGAAAGAATATCAAAGGCAGCAAGCGAGATTAGGGATAAGTGAACATCTGACAGCAGTTTCCAGCAGGGGAGAACAGATGATAAACAATGGGAATGGGGTACTTGCTTGGGGAGAGGAGAGGTGAGAAGGCCATGGGAAAAGTGTGGCGGCAATCTCTAAAGCTCCAGGTTGCTGCACCTCATGAATAGAACAGGAAATAGGATTTGCAGGGACAGATGTGATGAGTGGTGATGAATACATTACAGGCAAAAGAAGGACCAAACTCCACAAGGTGAGTGATGTCCTTTCCTTGAATCTGCTTGGCGTAATTATGGGAAAGTTTTTGCCTTTCAGAAGGTAGAAAGAAATGACACCAATGCTTGCTTGCTTAATTGCATTATTATCAGTGAAATCCTTATACTTCTAATAGTGTTTTTATCAGGAAGCAATAACCAAAGATGGGTAGGGAAGATTGGTGGGTTTTCATCGGTTGTAGGCTGTGCTTATTTGCAAGTTTACGCATTAAACTGAAACAACAGCAGTGTACAGTCTGAAATAACACAAAACAAGAAAACAGCAGATAACAGCTTAAAACAGCTTAAAACTTGCTCAATTAATCTATTTGAGATTTCCACCTCCTGGTTTAAGTGATGCCCAGGAGGCAGATTTTTCCTTTTCTCTTTGCTATCATGGTGTCGTTGCCAAAGGAGCAGTTTCATTTGGTGTATGTTCCCTTCTAAGCAATGCTTAAAGGCATGAAAACCCTCTTGGAGGGCTGCGGACCTTATAGTGGCTTCTGTGCATGCTCAAATAAACATAACACTGTGGTGTGATATTCATCTGCTGCTTCTGATTCATCTTGATTTGAAAAAACAACACAAAAGAGTTTTCTGCTCATTAGTTTATAGCAGGTATAGGCAAACTCGGCCCTCCAGATGTTTTGGGACTACAACTCCCATCATCCCTGACCACTGGTCCTGTTAGCTAGGGATGATGGAAGTTGTAGTCCCAAAACACCTGGAGGGCCGAGTTTGCCTATTCCTGGTTTATAGCTTTTATTTCAGTTTCTTACACATGTCTAAACTACTTAACAAGAACATTATACACTATGGGGTGTGTGGATGGAGAGGCAGAGATATATAAATGCCTTATCTTCCAAGATATCAGAGTGGGCTAGATCCTCAGCCCATATCCCAGGTCTTGATGCATCAGCTTTGTGAAACGAATTTTAGGTCTGGTTAGTGCATGGCTGGCAGGCTGGAGACAGTATGTGTTCTGCCTTGAGTTCCATGGCAGAAAGGAGGAGTGTAAATGAATTGAAAACCAAACCAACACCAGAGGAAGAACATTAGGAACATTAGGAAGAACTTCCTGACAGTAAGAGCTGTTCGACAGTGGAATTTGCTGCCAAGGAGTGTGGTGGAGTCTCCTTCTTTGGAGGTCTTTAAGCAGAGGCTTGACAACCATATGTCAGGAGTGCTCTGATGGTGTTTCCTGCTTGGCAGGGGGTTGGACTCGATGGCCCTTGTGGTCTCTTCCAACTCTATGATTCTATGATTCTATGATTCTAGGTGCCTGCTGAATCGGAATAGTGGTCTATGTAGTCCATTACAGTGGCGGATGAGATGTCTGCAAGGAGCCTGCAAGCCGGACATGAGCGGTGTGAGAAACTCCGATATATAAGCTTAAACCTAGGTTACGGTCACCACAATGGAATGTCTATTTGCCAGTGGGTTAGACTGGATGATTCTACGACTCTGTGATCTCAACTATATTGTTTGCCTGTAGCTTGCCCTTAGAAACCATTCACTTGTCCCAGTACGCAAAAAGGAGAAACCCACACAGTGGAAACAGAAATGGACTAAGGCAGAGGTTTTAAAACCGTGGTTGCCAGCCTGGAGCCCAGAAATCTCCACATGGGTGCCATTGGCCGTGTGCCAGTAGCAAAACGCACCTGGTGCCTGGGGAATTTCAAGCACTGGATGTGAGTGCAACACCCTTTACTGCCAGCAACTGCCAGAGGCACAATCGACATAATGCTTGGGAACTCTCTTCCCCCAGCGCTGTTCCAGGATTCTGTGGAACTGGGAATGGTTGTCATATGAAACAAAAGTCAAGTCTGCTTGCTTGCACCCTTCTTTAGACTCTATGGCACAGTGCCCTTTGTGTGCTAACAAAGATGAGGTGAAACCACTCTCTTGGAATATTCTTACTATTTTATTACAGTGGTACCTCGGGTTAAAGGGATGCCACAGAGCCCAGGACTTGCCGATCAGAAGGTCGGCAGTTCAAATCCCTGCGACGGGGTGAGCTCCCGTTGTTTGGTCCCAGCTCCTGTCAACCTAGCAGTTCAAAAGCACGTCAAAGTGCAAGTAAATAAATAGGTACCACTCTGGCGGGAAGGTAAACAGCATTTCCGTGCGCTGCTCTGGTTCGCCAGAAGCGGCTTAGTCATGCTGGCCACATGACCTGGAAGCTGTATGCCGGCTCCCTTGGCCAGTAAAGTGAGATGAGCGCTGCAACCCCAGTGTCGGCCACGACTGGACCTAATGGTCAGGGGTACCTTTACCTTTACCTTTACCTTTACCTTTACCTTTACCTTGGGTTAAGAACTTAATTTGTTCTGGAGATCCATTCTTAACCTGAAACTGTTCTTAACCTGAAGCACCACTTAAGCTAATGGGGCCTCCTGCTGCCACCGCACCACTGCTGCACGATTTCTGTTCTCATCCTGAAGCAAAGTTCTTAGCCTGAGATAATATTTCTGGGTTAGCGCTAACCTGAAGCGTCTGTAACCTGAAGCGTCTAACCCAAGGTACCACTGTATTTGGTAAACTTACCTAAAAAGGCCTCCAAGCAACATCAAAAATAAACAAGCACTGGAAGGGTGCTTCTGTGCTCTCTATTATGAATTGGTTTCTAAAAGTCTTATTTATAGCGACATCAGAGAAACTAGCCCACCAATGCCGGGTTCTCAGATGGGACTTTGCGGCTATCTGGTTTTTTTAAAAAAGCTTATTTAGCTTATTTAGCGACGCAGTCACACGGATGGCGAACTCCGTCCAAATATGATATCATCTGGTGCTGCTTTTGATAATACAAGTTTTTGACCCATTGTTTGTGTCCTATCTTAGAACACTGCAGCATTGCCTCTTTTGAACAAGTTTCTTTCAATATTTTTATCCCTTTTGTCTCCTCAATCTATACCTGTCCATACTCAATTGTTGGTTTTCTTTTCTTTTCTTGAATTGCTGGACTACACTGTTTGTCCTGTTGGTTATACCATTAATATTTTTTATTTTTTTTAAAAAAGAGAAAATAAACAAGCACACATCACAAATAGCTTCTGGCCCAGCTACTGCTTTCAACCTTTTAGTGTCTGGGACCGCCACATCTTTGAGGTTTCCTCTTCCTATATGGCCCCTCCCCTCAAATCAAGAATGCCCTCAAGTTTTCTGCTTTGTTTGCCATCATTGCGGGAGGTAGAGACAGGCAGCGCAAGAAGCAAGGCATTCTCAGTCACTGCCCCAGGGTTGTGGGATAGTCTGCCAGAAGATGTCTGCTGGAGCATGCTCTTGCTAGCCTTCAGGAGGGGCTGCAAAACCCAGCTTTCAAGGAAGGCTTTCAGATGCAGTTGTTGAATAATGTTTCTATTGATGGCTTCTAATCTGCCTGGTGTCTTGCCCTGTTTTGTGGACTTTGTTTATTTGTTGTGAGCAGCTTCGAGCCTAGGTGGGGCTGGGTGGAAAACCCCTAAGTCTGAATGCGCTTACCAACTCCAGGTGGAAGACAAGCCCCTTAGCCTCTGTTGCAAAGTGAGTCTGTGTGATTCAGGTGCGCACTTGCCTTCCAATGAGCTGGGCTATCTGTGGCAATTAGCATAGGGAAAATATTGTTGTGAGTTTGTGGGTACCAGACCCCTCTAGTCTCTGGATCAGGCAAGTGTTGGAATTTAAACAAGCCAAGCTATCATCCCATGGTGAGCCATTAAGGGAGATTAGAATTATATAAATGTAGAGTTGGCAGGAACCCAAAGGGTTTTCTGATCCAACCCCCTGCAGTTCAGGAATCTCAGCTAAAGCATACATGGCCATCCAGCCTCTGCTTTAAAACCTCTTAAGGAAGAAGACTCTACAACAGACTTCCTCAAACTTGGCCCTCCAGATGTTTTTGGCCTACAACTCCCATGATCCCTAGCTAGTAGGACCAGTAGTCAGGGATGATGGAAATTGTAGTCTCAAAACATCTGGAGGGCCTAGTTTGAGGAAACCTGCTCTACAACCTCCTAAGGAAGACTGTTCCACTGTTGAACAGCTCTTACCGTCAGAAAGTCCTTCCTGATGTTTAGTCAGAATGTCTTTCTTGTAACTTGAAGCCAACAAACTGAAAGTCATTCCAGATAAGACTGAGGGAGACTTTGCTTTTTGGAAAAGCTTATTTTTCTCCCCTATGTCACCAGCTGCCTCCTCCTCCTCCTCCTTCTTTCTTCTTCTTTTCACCCTGAGTTCTTCTAAGTCCATGACACCTTTGATTAAGGCTATTCTCCAACTGGAGCGCTCGCAGGCCAGGGTTTTCGAGTTGTCAGTGTTTATACTACATTTTTTTTAGATTTGCCTTGAGAACATCTTTAAACCTCTTTTGTTGTCTGCCAGTATTTTGCTTTCCATTCTTGAGTTTGGAAAAGAGTAGTTGCTTTGGAAGACAATAATCAGGTATCCAAACAACATGACCAGTCCAACGAAGTTGATGTTGAAAAATCATTGCTTTCCCCCCTATGTAACCAGCTGCCACCTGAATGCAGGCACACCCCTCCTCCCATGGCGGCCTTTCCCAACTGTGGCTGCCTCCACGTTGCGGCCTTTCCCAACTGTGGCTGCCTCCACGTTAGGGTGTGGAGCCCTCCACGTTAGGGTGTGGAGCCCCCCAAAGGGCAGGGCTGAGAGTGGTCACTCTGATGCCCCATTGTGTGGGACAACCCTGGACGACTGACTAAACAATCCATGGCCTTCTAAACTGGGAGGTGGTGTTCTTGTTTGTTACTATGTCATGCATTTTTGTGTTTTTATATTGTAAGATGCCCTGTGATCCTCAAATGAAGGGCAGTGTAGAGATGGAGATGATGGTGATGATAATAGGCTCAGTGCAAGATGGCCAATGGGTGGCGCCCTGTCCCTCAACAGGTAAAGCCAGAGTTTGGAGAAGAGAGTTTTTGGAGCAGTGATGTGACTGAGAAGCACAGCATAAACGGAATCTACATTGGGTGACCAGATTAAGATTACCAGATTTCCCCCCCCCCCAATGAATCCAGGGACACTTTTCAATTTCAATGGATTTTGTATGGGGACTGATTTGTAAATCCGGGGACTGTCCCTGGGAAACGGGCACGTCTGATAACGTTAGACCAGATGCATGACACACACACACACACACAGAGAGAGAGAGAGAGAGAGAGAGAGAGAGCAGGGCTCCTGTATCTTTAATAAAAGCATAGAAGAGGGAATTTCAGGAGGTATAGTTTGCAGTGCACCTACTGAAATTCTATCTTCTGCACAACTGTTAAAGGTGCAGCAGCCCTGGCCTGTTGGCCACCTGGTATCCTTAAGCCTACAGATGACTGGAGAGAAACCTAAACCTCATTTAAGCAATGCTGGAAAACGCAAATATCATTACATATGCTTTACCAATGGTCTGGCTAGATCTGGCGATTCTGTTCCTTTTGAGAATTGAAAGCGGAGTTGCCGTCTCAAATGGGGCTTTTTCTTGCACGTCACTGAAGTGATGAGAGGAAGCACCAAGGGTAGTTCCTCCTTCCGTGTTGCTCTTTGGGGTGGTTCAGACTGGCATGCACACTGCACGGCTCCTCAACAGCTAAATGTGGAGACATCACCTGTTCTCCAAGAATTCTCAAAGATAATAGACAAAGGCTCTGAAATTACATCCCCAAGCTCCTTTGGTACACTTGGATGCAGCTCATCAAGCCCTGGAGATCTGCTGTGCTAGTGTTTTATTGGCAGGGATCTCCTAACATCAGGAAGCGTTCAAAACTGTGAGACACATGCAAAACTCCTTACATTCTAAAGTGATACAGGTCATACTACCACCCCAGCAGTCTACCACCCCATTCTTCCTCAGGTGTTGAGATCTAGGTCTGAAAAATGGTGGTGCTTGAGACTGTGAACTCACATGACATTTAATATGTGATGGAACATTTGTGCTTCCCTGCATATCACGGATGACAGGTCTTCTCAACAGCTGCTAACCATGATAAAGATTAATCAGAATAAATGTTATGCTTCTAAATACAAGTTGCTGGGGGTAGGGATCATATAATCATAGAAGTTCAGAGTTGGAAGGGACCCTGAGGATCATCTAGTCCAACCCTTGCAATGCAGCTGCATATTGGTGTTATCAGCACCTTCGCACTCTGCTTGTGAACTTCTTATATCTCAGGGTTAGGATCTTTTTTGTTTCGGATATTATCTCCACCTCACCCATCAGGCCAGCTTTGACTGGTGGGTGGGGCTATACACCTGTCAGTCACCTGGTGTCAGGCGATTGATAGGTGGGAAGTCCTGCCCTTCTGTCAAAGTTCATCTGCAGGTTGGGGTCAGCTTCAGCAGTGCGTCCCCTGCAGGCAGGGGTCAGCAACCTTTTTCAGCCGTGGACTATATTTTGGAAAGAAAAATATGAACAAATTCCTATGCCCTACAAATAACCCAGAGATGCATTTTAAATAAAAGCACACATTCTACACATGTAAAAACACCAGGCAGACCCCACAAATAACCCAGAGATGCATTTTAAATAAAATGACACATTCTACTCATGTAAAAATACACTGATTCTCGGACCGTCTGTGGGCTGGATTGAGAAGGTGATTGGGCCGCATCCGGCCCACGGGCCTTAGGTTGCCTACCCCTGCCTGCAGGCAGCACCCTGCAGGATTCAACTCTATCCATCAGGTGATGTCACCCAGTGATATCAACTAACTGGCAGGGGTGTGTGGCCTTGGGAAATCTGCAATCCCAATTCCAGCCATATCTAGTTAGCTGCTGCAGGAAAACAGGATGCTGCACTAAATGGACCGTGAGTGATCTAAATGGAGTGATCTAACAGTGTTGCTCTTAAAGGTAAAAGGTAAAGGGACCCCAACCATTAGGTCCAGTCGCAGACGACTCTGGGGTTGCAGTGCTCATCTCGCTTTACTGGCCAAGGGAGCCGGTGTACAGCTTCCGGGTCATGTGGCCAGCATGACTAAGCCACTTCTGGCGAACCACAGCAGTGCACGGAAATGCCGTTTACCTTCCTGCCGGAGCAGTGCCTATTTATCTACTTGCACTTTGACGTGCTTTCAAACTGCTAGGTTGGCAGGAGCAGGGACCAAGCAACGGGAGCTCACACCGTCGCGGGGATTCGAACCGCTGACCTTCTGATCAGCAAGTCCTAGGCTCTGTGGTTTAACCCACAGCGCCACCCGCGTCTCCTTACCTGGCCCTTAAGTGATGGGCGTGTGTGAACTGGCTCTCAGTGCAGAAGTATTCTTGTCCTTCGCCCAGCCACTCTATTTATCATCAATAGGTAATGAAAGTTTACCCGTGAACTATTGTTGTCCTCTTTCATAGCATCCTGTCTACTCCAAGTTTAACACATGCACACGGAAACACCAAAACTCGCCATCCTTTTAAGCATATGTTTTGTAGGTTCACGATTGGAGAGAGGGAGAGGGCCGCTCGCTATGTTATGTAAGACATAATTTAAAATCTGGGGCTTGGTAGCATCTGTCCATTTTGTATTGATTTTTGCAGGGGACTGGAGGGAGGTGAAAGGTCCTCGTGATTTTTGTAAGAAGTTCCTGTGAGAAAGTCTTCGGGGGAAATCTAAAGATTGTGTGTAAGCCTTGCCTTCCATTAACCCCCTGCTGCTGCTGCTCTTCATCAAGTTATTTTAATGACTTTCAAAGCAAGTGAGCGGAAAATGGCTTCTCTGGAACTTTGAGGAGGCTGAGCTACTAAAACGGTTGTTGCTTTCAAAGTGAAACATACCAATGGGAGGATAGCTTGTTAAAAAGACTTTTGTGATTCTGTTTTAAAATACGGAGATATTTTAAACAAGGCATTATAGTTACAACACCCACAAAAGTGAAAATCCTCACCTGCTAAATGCTCTATATTAGTGCTTCTCATTCTGGTGGTTCCTTTTTCTCTTTTTAAAAAAACAAGAAGGCTTGGGAGGTTGCTAGAGAGGAATAATGATCTGACCCTGGCAGTTTCTGTCTTCAGGTTTTAGTGGAGAGGTTGGTTGCATATTCTTCAATTCCCCCAGGTTCCACTGGGGGAGTTAGTATAGAGCTTCTACTTGTTCATTTTCCTCTGCCTTCCCTATAAAATATCATCTCTCTTAGCCATTATTTTGAGTTGTGAATTGCACAGAGTGCTTTGGCGCACCAGTGTAGTAAACATGGCTAAATGGTGTTTATTTTAAGGTCTCTTTCTCCACACTACAGTCACATCGCTGCTTGCTTTCCCCTTCTCATAGAGGGAAGGGTTGGGCCAGGATTGACTGTGGATGTTTCGGTAGAAAGCTGGCTATTGCTGGAAGATTTTTCCCTTGGGAAATAGAAGTGGGGTACCCAACTCAGTGCACCCTAGTTTACCTGCAACCTCACACAATTATTTTATGAGCATCATTCAGTCTTCATTGTGCGGCATGTAGGAAGTGTTGGACTGTTCCCAGAATGCATAGCTGGGGCCTGTCTTTTTTTTATTATTTTTAAGCAAATTAATTATTGGGGAAAGGGCCGTAGCTCAATGGTAGAGCATTTGCGGAAGATCCGTGGCTGCATTCCCCTTCAGAAACCTCGGAGAGCCGCTACCAGCCAGTGTAGACGGCACTCAGCTAGGTGGACCAAGTATTCTCACTCTGTGTAAGGCAGCTCCCTATCTGCAATGCGCTCTACGTGGGGCTACCTTTGAAGGTGACCCGGAAACTACAACTAATCCAGAATGCGACGGCAAGACTGGTGACTGGGAGTGGCTGCCGAGACCATATAACACCGGTCCTGAAAGATCTACATTGGCTCCCAGGACGTTTCCAAGCACAATTCAAAGTGTTGGTGTTGACCTTTAAAGCCCTAAATGGCCTCGGTCCAGTATACCTGAAGGAGCGTCTCCACCCCCTATCGTTCAGCCCAGACACTGAGGTCTTCCTCCAAGAGTCTTCTGCTGGTTCCCTCACTGCGAGAAGCAAAGTTACAGGGAAACAGGCAGAGGGCCTTCTCGGTAGTGGCGCCCGCCCTGTGGAAAGCCCTCCCATCTGATTTCAAGGAAGTAAACAACTATCTGACTTTGAGAAGATAGCTGAAGGCAGCCCTGTTTAGGGAAGTTTCTAACGTTTGATGTTTTATCGTGTTTTTAATATTCTCTTGAGAGCCGCACAAAGTGGCTGGGGAAACCCAGCCAGATGGGCGGGGTATAAATAATATTTTTTATTTTTATCATCCCTTATTTAAAAATGAGCCATATAACACTAAGTGGTATAACGTCCACCTTTCAGCTCTTTCTTTTGCTGAAGCGCCAAGTTGCCCCCCCCCCCCCGGAATCAATTTGTGCCAGTTCCAGTTGCCTCACATCTGCATCCCAGGTTATAACCTTAAATGCAGTTGCTGACCTAGCAGTAAACTGAAGGTAGCAGGAAAAGCCGTAGCTTTGACCCCTGAACCTATCAGCTTTCCTAGTGCCAGCGACATATCCTCCCCCCTTTCAGGTATCAAGTTCAGCATACTGCTGTCTGCTTGCTTGAGGAAAAGAGTGGGCTTTATAGGCAGAATGCGATTGCTTTGGATGACAAAGCAATATACAGTGGTACCTCAGGTTAAGTACTTAATTCATTCCGGAGGTCCGTTCTTAAACTGAAACTGTTCTTAACCTGAAGCACCACTTTAGCTAATGGGGCTTCCTGCTCCCGCCATACCGCCGGAGCACGATTTCTGTTTTGATCCTGAAGCAAAGTTCTTAACCCGAGGTACTATTTCTGGGTTAGCGGAGTCTGTAACCTGAAGCGTATGTAACCTGAAACGTATGTAACCCGAGGTACCACTGTATAGAGGCATTCTGTGGCTTCCTTCTAAGGCGCTTAAGATGGTAGTTTCCTTCCTTTCTGTTTTATCTTCACAGCAATCCCATCAGGAAGGTTAACTCAGAGATCGTGACTGGCTCAAAGGCCACTCGTTTAGCTTTGTGGCTGGGTCGGGGATTTGAACCCAGGTCTCCCTGGCCCAAGCCTGAAACTTTCTCTCCATTTCCACATGCTGGCAGAAATAACTCATCTATTTAAAATTTGGCGGCATTGGTTGCCTCATCACAAAGTAAATCAAGGGTTTATAAATCCTAGGAGTAAAAGCTGTGTCAGTTTGTGCCTACAAATCGATCTCGCGATGCTGTCTTAAAAATAAAGGGAAATTTTGCAGATTTTAGCTTACCTGTCCTCGGAGCTGATGGGTTTGAAATAAACATAGTGGCCTGGCCCCCTGTATCACATGAACAGCTGAAGAAGTGAATGTTTGTTTTGCCTCCTAATGGGTAAAAACGACACCTTTTGAACAGTAAAACTATACTGCCATCACCATCTGGATGCAGTTTCATTACAGTCTCCTGCCAAAATATAACCCTCGCTTTGAAGACTAAAATGGATACGGTTTGTAAAAATTACAGTGCGACTTTTGGATTGTGTACCATTCTTGGGAGGGCGGGGGGAGATAGTTTCTACTCGTCCCTGGACTGGTTGATTTAAATGCCTTTAGTTCAAGGTAGCCAACTTACAGCTGAGATACAAACAGGATTCATTCTTGGTGCCTGAAGCAGAAAATACCAATTAAACCCTCTTTGGTGGTATAACATTAATACAACAGCAAGTGAAAATAATAATGGCAGCCTTAAATCTGTTTACTGAGGCTGGCTGCCTCACCTTGCCCAATGGTAGAGCCGGCCATGTTGCTTACCAACTCAGGTGAGGAGAGAGCTAGATGCAGAGGTGAGTGGGGTTTTTCTTATAGCAGCCTGATTTCATCCATCCCCCCTGAAGTTTGGGGTTGTCCTCAAACACCTCAGAGCTCCCAATGGACACTGGGAAGCGCAGTATCACAGCTGAAGATAACAGTCTCATCCAATTATTCAGTACCAACAGTCATCTGTTTACTGATCACATTCGCATCCCACTCTTCCTCCAAGGAGCTCAGGGTGGTATTATATGGGGATTATCCCATATTGCCCTCATGGAAACCCCGAGAAGTTTAGATTAGGTGGACAGGCAAGGTTGTCAAGAGAGGTAGGCAGATGTTTGAGTGAGGGGCCAAGTCTAGTGCTGTATCTGCCACACCAGACTTCCTCTCCATAGTTTTGGGAAACGTCTTTTGAAAGGGGAGTCATATTTTTCGCCCACTTCAGGGGGTGTTGGAATGCCATTCTTCTTGCAACGGGGCGTAGAAAGGAGCTCAGTTCAGTTTGTTCCGTAGAAATCTGTGCAAGCCCAAACGTGCTGCCTCTGTTTTGCGATGTACAATTTATGTTGTACAATAATTCCGATTTCACAATATCGCATGGAGAATAGACTTGTGTGCTTCCTTTCAAAATCCCCTCCTGGTTTTAAGCGGCAATTGGCACAGAAGGCAAAGCCTTGTTTTCTCTTCCTCGTTAATTCTGTTTACACGAAGGCCATGCTCAAAGTGATGCCCTAAAACCGGGCTAATTGAAACAATGCAGGGGTGGAGGCATGCAAATGGAAATGCACACTAACGAATCGCGCCAAGTTCAGATTGACCTAGAGGTAAAGAGCGTGCCAGGGCATTGCCATAGCCACTGGAGATGTTAGCTATTGACTTCACATGACAGTAGCCGGCATTAATAATGCAGCTAGCAAAAAGAAAAAGAAAAAATCCAATCCAACAACCCCAAATTATGAAATCTCCCGTCATCTTTTCTTGCAAACCACATGGATGTGAAATCAATTTCCATTAAGCTAAAATGGAAAATGGATAAACAAAGTGCGAGCGAAAAGTGCAGCAGACAAGGAGATGGTTCATGTTGAGAATGATGGCTAAGCATCTTCCTCTTACAGATAGGTAGCCGTGTTGGTCTGCCATAGTCAAAACAAAATAAAAAAATTCCTTCCAGTAGCACCTTAAAGACCAAGTGTGCATGCACACGAAAGCTCATACCAAGAACTAACTTAGTTGGTCTTTAAGGTGCTACTGGAAGGATTTTTTTTATTTTGTTTCATCTTCCTCTTGTTTTTGTGCAGCTAGCACAGCTTGGCTTAGGGAGAAAGGTTGTCTGCCTTATACTGAGTCAGACCCATTGGTTCATCCAGTCCAGAATGGGGACCCTGTCTGCACTGATAGTAGTCAAAGCTTTCCCAGCCTCCCTACCTGAGAGGTTTTTAACTGGAAATGTCAGGGGTTGAATCTGGGCCCACCTGAATGAAAAGCAAGTGTTTTGCTACTGAGCTTGGAGACAGTACATGTTGCAGATCATTTTCAAATGTAGATAGCTCAGTTTGTTACAGCCTAGTGCTGATAACACCAAGGTTGCAGAGGTTCCATCCCCATATGGAACAGCTCCATATTGCTGCATTGCAAGGGGTTAGGTTAGATCATAGAATCATAGAGTTGGAAGAGACCACAAGGGCCATCAAGTCCAACCCCCTGCCAAGCAGGAAACACCATCAGAGCACTCCTGACATATGGTTGTCAAGCCTCTGCTTAAAGTCCTCCAAAGAAGGAGACTCCACCACACTCCTTGGCAGCAAATTCCACTATCGAACAGCTCTTACTGTCAGGAAGTTCTTCCTAATGTTTAGGTGGAATCTTCTTTCTTGTAGTTTGGAGCCATTGCTCCGTGTCCGCTTCTCTGGAGCAGCAGAAAACAACCTTTCTCCCTCCTCTATGTGACATCCTTTTATATATTTGAACATGGCTATCATATCACCCCTTAACCTCCTCTTCTCCAGGCTAAACATGCCCAGCTCCCTTAGTCGTTCCTCATAAGGCATCGTTTCCAGGCCTTTGACCATTTTGGTTGCCCTCCTCTGGACACGTTCCAGTTTGTCAGTGTCCTTCTTGAACTGTGGTGCCCAGAACTGGACACAGTACTCCAGGTGAGGTCTGACCAGAGCAGAATACAGTGGCACTATTACTTCCCTTGATCTAGATGCTATACTCCTATTGATGCAGCCCAGAATTGCATTGGCTTTTTTAGCTGCCGCGTCACACTGTTGGCTCATGTCAAGTTTGTGGTCAACCAAGACTCCTAGATCCTTTTCACATGTACTGCTCTCAAGCCAGGTGTCACCCATCTTGTATTTGTGCCTCTCATTTTTTTTTTTTGCCCAAGTGCAATACTTTACATTTCTCCCTGTTAAAATTCATCTTGTTTGTTTGGGCCCAGTTCTCTAATCTGTCAAGGTCGTTTTGAAGTGTGATCCTGTCCTCTGGGGTGTTAGCCACCCCTCCCAGTTTGGTGTCATCTGCAAATTTGATCAGGATGCCCTTGAGTCCATCATCCAAGTCGTTGATAAAGATGTTGAATAAGACAGGGCCCAAGACAGAACCCTGTGGCACCCCACTAGTCACTCTTCTCCAGGATGAAGAGGAACCATTGATGAGCACCCTTTGGGTTCGGTCAGTCAGCCAGTTACAAATCCACTGAGTGGTAGCATAGTCAAGTCCGCATTTTACCAGCTTATTTACAAGAATATCATGGGGCACCTTGTCAAATGCCTTGCTGAAATCAAGGTAGGCTACATCCACTGCTATGATCCTCAAGGTCCCTTCCAACTCTGATTCCTTGAACTAAAAACCTGATTGCCATAGAGGGAGCACCTTCATACCTTGCCTTTAAAGATCTAATGGCAAGATCTTTTTCTGAGTTTATGCCGGGCGGTGGTGGTGGGGAGTAGTATTTTGCAGTCTTTTGGAGCAGGGCCTTCTCAGTTGTGGCATCCATGTTATGGCACCCTCTCCCTAAGTAGGCCAACCAGTTTAGCATTGTTTGTGGGTAACAGACAGGTGGAAACATGTTTATTTAAACAGGCCTTTGGAAATGGGTTACTACGAAAGAGATGCTGCCGGAGGCTTTCCATTGTTTTAGCTATTTGCGCGCTGGGGGGCGGGGAGAGAACGTGCATGCAGAACATGGATCCACTTGATTACATCACATTTAAATGTTCAAATGCACAAACTGGTTGCAGTAAGAGAAATAAACAAGCCTGTTGTTTACTTTGCAAACCCTGAAAAGTCGAGCAGTTCCTAATGAGGGGCTACGTTTTGCATCGGTGGAGGCTACTGTCACAGAGCAAGCCAGCAGTAAATCACACACTGCTCAAAGTTGGCGCTAACTCTTCATTAGCAAAAACATGATCTTCCCAGACTTGGCTGAGTTTCAGGCCTAATGAGCACAGCTGCCCATCCCCGGTAGGTCTTACTCCCTGAATCAGTTGCCGAGACTGAAAATCCCCAACTCTCCACAGCTATCTAAGGCCCCTCCACTTCAGGGCTTTTTTCAGGCAATCAGAGACTGCACCTGCATGCAGCCTGCCACTGCTACGCCCATTTCAGCCCTCTTCTGATTCTGGGAGACATGGGAGAGGGGAGCTTGTCTTAGCAGGAGGGGGAGACCCCCGTGACTCTTACCCAGCCTGATTCATCTCTGCCTCTTGACCTCCCTCTTCCCACTTGCTTGCTTCATATTCTGATTCTGATTCTAGACTTCTCTCTGCCACAGACTCTCCCAGCTCACTAAGCCCTGTCACCTCTTCAGCTTCCGACATTTCCTCCTCCCAGTCTGTTCCCTCTTCTCCTTCTGACCACTCGTTGTCATCCCACCACCACTCCCTGGCCTCTGAGCCTTCGTCCCTTGATGGTTCCCCAGCTGGTGCCTTTCCACCATTCCTCTGTGCCCAGCTAGTCCATGACAGCTACTGACATGCCCCCCCCATAAGTTGAGACACAAGTAAAGGGATCTTAATTCTCTCGCTAACATTTCTCAGTTGTTTCTCCCAAGTAGCAGGCAGAGGTTGGGATGCATAATAATGGTTGCAGTAGTTGCAGTTGTAGGGCTATGTTAGGGGCCCTACAAGACCCCCCACACAAACCAGTGGATTCCCATTTGTCCATCTCTTCATCATACTATGAATATGCAGGTTTGTTGAACAGGAGAAAGATAAATCAGTGCCACGAACTTGCCCATTTCTTGATAAAAATCACTATAAGCACAGTTGGATTTATTGTTCTGCAAAGTACACAGAGTCATATAACCATTGGCAACTGTTTACCTGGAATTAATAATTAGCAGCCTTCTTAGCAAAGAGCCAGGCATTTGGCACAATAGAAACGCGGCTGCATAGAGCCGAGTTCAAATTGTATTACACAAGGACAATGGCAGCAAATGGCAGTCATTTGAGTTTCTGCCACAGCAAACAATGGGATGCTGGACACTTTCATTTGTTTATTGCATTATTTATTTGGACAGGTGCAAGCTGGCCATGCAAAATTGAATCTTGCTCCTAGATATTCCTTTGCAAAGCTTTGTTGGACCAGTACATAGGGATAAGCGAAAACATGCATATCCTAGCAGACTCTAAATCTATTTATGTCTTCATTATTGTAGATTAAACAGTCCACAAAAGTGGAAAGCTCTGTCTCTGTAGTGTGGTACTAAATGAAACTGTTTGGGCCAGGTACAGTTATGAGTTTTCTGGAAAACTTAAGAATTGAGAATTTTTCTGCAAATTTTTACATTACCTTATGCAAATTTGAATAGGATAATTTACGTTGGAAAGCTTCCAGCTTTCTTCGGAAAATCTTCTGAAGGCCTAGCTTAGTGATCTAATCTAGCACGTATATTTTTCTTGTATTTGGTAAAGAAAGATAAGCACTTTGAAATTGTGCCAGGCTTATGTAACACAGCAAGCCTGCAATTTAACACAGGGATTATGTTCCAGGGATCGCACCTAAAGCCAAAATCGCATATAGTGAAAACACATTGGGTTCAATGGCAGGTGGGATTGCCAAAGTCTGTATTTGCACCCAAAAGTAATCTACTTGTGTTTTCTTCGCTGCTGCATGGAATAATGCATGAACCAGACCTTTGGCTTTAGTAAGTAAAGCATTTTTAACTTACTTAAGGTCTGTTCATTGGCAGAGGGATAGAGAGAGGTTGGGGCAAGAGCTTTAAAGCAGACTAAACGGGATTTAGAAAAGAGTTTAACAACTTATATTCCATGCTGTACTGTTGCCTAATTCTGAGAGTGTTTTTAAACCTGCTGAGTGCTCTCTCCCACTGGAGAGTGCAAATCCCCGCATTTTGAAAGAAAATACACCCCCCCTGCAATTACCTGAAGCCTATTTGGAAGGTTGTGGGGCTTTTGTGAACTACGTGGGATGGGGTGAATCTGTGCAGGGAGTGATCAGGCTTGAACCCCACATTGTTCAGGAGGGACCCCCTGTCTGCCAAAGAGGCTTTTCAGGGGTCACAAGTGATATCTGGGCAAAGGGGGGTGGGGGGAAGCTTTCCCTCTGTGAATACCCTTATTACAACTAATCCAGAATGCAGCAGCTAGACTGGTGACTGGGAGCGGCCGCCGAGACCATATAACACCGGTCTTGAAAGACCTACATTGGCTCCCAGTACGTTTCCGAGCACAATTCAAAGTGTTGGTGCTGACCTTTAAAGCCCTAAACGGCCTCGGTCCAGTATATCTGAAGGAGCGTCTCCTCCCCCATCGTTCTGCCCGGACACTGAGGTCCAGCTCCGAGGGCCTTCTGGCGGTTCCCTCACTGCAAGAAGCCAAGTTACAGGGAACCAGGCAGAGGGCCTTCTCGGTAGTGGCGCCCGCCCTGTGGAACGCCCTCCCATCAGATGTCAAAGCGATAAACATCTACCTGACATTCAGAAGACATCTGAAGGCAGCCCTGTTCAGGGAAGTTTTTAATATGTGACATTTTAGTGTATCTTTCATCTTTGTTGGAAGCCGCCCAGAGTGGCTGGGGAAACCCAGCCAGATGGGCGGGGTACAAATAATAAATTATTATTATTATTATTATTATTATTATTATTATTATTAACGTATCTTAGGATCCAAGCCTGCATATTTAACTAAATGCATCCCCCCCCAATGACATCTCCTTATAGATTTGGTCAGTTTTAACTGCTTTTAGAGCTGCTTACGTTTGAGGAGAGTTTCTCCTAGGATGAGCAACCACTTTGTAATTAGCCCTGTGGAAATGTCATATAAACCAGCCATTGGACAAACAGTCAGTGTCAACAGCAGCAAAAAGCCTAGTTTAACTTTTCGAAGTTCAGAAGCTTATTATCCAAGGCAATGGTGCAGTCGCCTAATCCCCACCAACTGTTCTGTGTTCAGTTGCCCTGACAAATTCCGTATATAAGCCTTCAGGCCTGCCTTTGTTGTGTTGCATCTTCACCCACCCAGCGACTCAGTTTCATCCTTTTTCTTTTTCTCTCACCTGGCTTAAGGTTTTCAACATGCTGCCAAATGAGCCTTGTTCACACATTGCGACAATTTATTTATGTGAAGTATTTCTTAGCTGCTGTTCATCAAAAGATGAACCAGGGCGTTGTGCAAAAGTGTGAATGAAATTCTGCCTATGTACAGATACGATTTTAAACCAACAAATAAACATAACACAATGAAACAAGGAGCCTTTTGCCACCCGAGGCCCTTCTCCCCCTGCTTCCTTTGAGGGAGTTGAGCATGGTGGCAATGCAAGAATGGCCTTTTCGGTGGTGGCTCCCCACTTGTACAGTGCTCTCTCCCGGAAAGCAAGCCTGGTGCTAAATGCTAAAATATTGCTGTAGATTCAGGCCTTTGATTATTAATCTGAAGGGCAGTGAGTGAGCGGGTTTCGGCCTGTTTCGGTGCTCATTTTCCTAAAAGGATTTGCCCTTTTATAATTAATCTTGGATGAGCATGCTTAGCTGTTGTGCTTTATATGGGTTTTTTAAGCTTTATGTTGTAAATTGCTTTGGAAAACTCCTTGGTGTGAAATGGCAAATAAATGAATAAAAACTCAAAGGCTGAAAATAGGTTGTAGCGTAATTCCAGAAAATACAGGGGTAACATGTGACTTATTTCCTTCATTCTCATAAGGACTAGATGGTGAGAAATGAAGCCTAGAGTAGGTACATGGCGTGTTTTATGTGCAACCATGATAAGGTGCAGGAACCTTGCCCTCTCTTTCCATTGGTCATCCAGCTGGGAATTTTTAAAGGAGACCAAGTAGGTCAACAGAAGCTAGGATGGTGGTTCTAGACCCCGTGAAGTCCAGTATCTCTCCCCCGGTGGCACCAGTTCCCCACCCTCACCCCCCAGCCCCAGCATTGCTTTCCCTTTACCACCATAGTTGGTAGGCAAAATATTCTAAACTGATCAAATGTATTTATTGTAACACTAGTTCTATGCCACCTCTGTGCCAAATACAAACCGTTTCCAGCATAAGCTACAATAGCATTTAAACCATACACATGTATGGAACAATTGATTGATTGATTGATTGATTGATTGAAGACCATCATACTGTACTAATTGTTAGGGATGGCTTTTTTGTTTTGCAGAATGGCATTTCAAAGAAATGGGATTTCATGAGGACACATGACAGGTAAATTTTGCAGCATTTTTTTCTTTTACATATTCCTTCAACCAATCAATTTTCTCTCACATCTTATCTGTCTGTCTGTCTATCTATCTATCTATCTATCATCTACCTACCTACCTACCTAACAGTCTTATAGCATTTTTGATTGTTCCCATTCATCATTCTTTGTATACCAAACCCTCTAAGGTGAGCCGGTTGTCCTATAAGGCCTGGCATAAACTACGAGTTAGAGGACATTTGGTGAATTCACAGCAGAGGCAAAATTCAAACCAGAGATTTCCTGAATTATAGTTCAGTCTCTTAACCAGTTTGATCTAATCCATGCATCCATTTGGTTGTGTACAAACAGCAAATCTCTGTGAAAGGTCTGGCACTTATACCATCCTCTCAAAGGGGAACAGTGTATCAGGAAGGAGGTTTCAGCTAGACTAGAGATTTATGTGTTTGGGTTTGGGCTGATATGTTGGTTTTATCCATACAGGGAAATTCAAAACATGGCCATGCATTCAAGCATACCATCCACCCCCCCCCCAATGTTCGTTCTGACGCAGTACATTTTCTATATGAACCATTCCTCATTCCCCTCCTAATAGTTTGAATTGGCTTTCTGGGCCAAATCAGATGTGATATTAATAGACTCATAGATTGGGGCTGCATCACACGGAGAGGGTAAGTTTAACCCTTCCCGGCTGCATTCCTATTGAAACCCCCCACACTGCTGTTAGCCATATACTGTATTGAAAAAAAGCTTTCCCCCGCCTCCCACGCAGCTATTATTAAATTTCAAAAGCCCTGACGTGTTTCCAAGTGATGCATTTAGTGTCACGTCTAGTATGACCCTTGGTTTAGACTGTTTGTATGCCCACAGAGGAAGGGAGTTCCAAGCCAGGGAACACACTTCAAAAACATCACTGTTCAGCTTGGAGAAGAGAGGCCAGTCTCCAGAGGTTTCCTTTGGGGGATTAGAGAGATCAGTGAATTGCTGGAAATGCAGTACCTCGCTACGCCTTGCTGTTCTCGAACATAATAACTTCATAAATTGTTTCTCCAGCATATAACACTTCATAAGTATTGCGGCTATGATACCTAGCAGCCTTTTAAAGGAGGGGGGGATTACAGAGAAAAGCTCACTAAATATGTTTTCTAGAAGGGTTGGGTGGGGTTTTTTTTTTTTTTGCAATTATAGTTTTTAAAGGACTTTTTCACAGGACGTTTTTAAAATAGCTGCTTGCTGTTTTACATGATTGCATAAGGTGCACGTGCCACACCAGTCATCTCTGGTCACAAAACATTTGTTGCCTTCGCATGTGCAGCAGCTGTCATCCTGCAACTTTTTTTGTGACTACAGAGCACAGCATTCAACCGTGAGCGTGCCAAGCCATCTTGCTCTGCACTCCAGCCTTTCTACCATCGTAGGAATACAAAGGGCTTCTTCACCCCAGGCCCCTAAGCTTGTCATCCGGAACCGCTAATGCAGAGATCAATTTTATTTTGGGGTAGAACTCACTGTGGATGCCTCCTGCGCTGCAAGCCTCTTGCGTTCTTTTTTTATTTATTTCTTGGCTTGACCAGTTTCATAATCTGCCCTTTCTCAAACGTGCAGCACGCACGGGGGTCGCCCGATTTGCTTATCCTGGCAACATACCCAGGTCCTTCAACCGTTCCTCATAAGACTTGGTTTCCAGATGTTTGATCATCTTGGTTGCCCTCCTCTGCACACCTTCCAACTTGTCAACATCCATCTTAAATTGTGTTGCCTGGAACTGGACACAGTATTCCTGGTACGGTCTAACCAAAGTAGAATAGAGTAGGACTATCACTTCCTTGATCTGGATACTACTGTTGAGGCAACCTAGAATAGCACTAGCTTTTTTTCTTTTCTTTTCTTTTTGCTGCTGCATCACACTGTTGACTCGTGTTAAGCTTGTGGTCCACTAAGACCCCTAGATCCTTTTCTCATGTTGAAAGCAGTCAATTCCAGGCATTAGAGGAAGGATTGTGGGTGACGGGTGAACTGTTCTGGCCTCTAATACAGATGCTCCATGCACTGAACAAGCAACATAATGCTCACATATTAACTCATCTCCCTTGCTATACAAAGCTATACATGCCACCGGCATTGAAAACTCATGTTCATTTCATTGGCGCCTATGCAAAAGACGTTGCTCCTCTCGGTCAAATTGGCTGTGGCTAATGATGTTGAGATTTGAATTACTGAAACCATTGTACTACTTTTTTTACAGATTCATTCATTAGTCTTTCCACGTTGTTTACTCCTCTTTTCCTTTCCTTTTTAAAATCACAACTGGAGATCAGTTGCCTTTGCGGTCTCAATTGTGACGCAGTGCGTTAAGCTGTGGGACCATGCTAAAAGAAAGTTTCCTTTTTTAGTAGTGATGCATTAAGATCGCAAAATAAGATATTTTGAATGCGCTCATAATATTCTAAATTAAAGTAATCACTAAAGATAACAGGATTCCAAAACTACTTGGCCTTCAATCCCAGGTCCATGCATGTGGTAGAAACTACTGAGCATTTTTTTTTAAAGAACCGAGCTCATTAAATTAGCCAATGTGAGCATATACCAGATCAGTCTTTCCCAAGCTGGTGACCTACAAGTGTTTGGATGAAAACTGCCATCAGTACCAACCAGCACTGCTGTCCTAGATAAATACACCTTTCTAAGATAACATTCATAAGGTAGTTTTAAAGCACATGCCCACCTCTGAAGAATTTACCATATTTTTCGCCCTATAGGACGCACTTTTCCCCCTGCAAAAATGAAGGGGAAATGTGTGTGCGTCCTATGGGGCGAATGCAGGTTTTCGCTGAAGCCTGGAGAGCGAGAGGGGTCAGTGCGTGCCAACCCCTCTTGCTCTCCAGACTTCAGGAAGCTATCTGCAAGCCGTGGGAGAGCTGCACGAAGTCACGCAGCTCTCCCATGGCTTTGCAGAGAGCTGCCTGCACCCCGAAGCCTGGGGGCGCGCTGAGCACCCCCAGGCTTCAGGCTTCTCGCAGCTCTCCCAAAGCCGTGGGAGGGCTGTGCGAAGTCACGCAGCTCTCCCACGGCGTGTGGAGAGCTGCCTGCACCCTGAAGCCTGGGGGTGCGCTGAGCTCAGCGCCCCCCAGGCTTCGGGCTTTGCGCAGCTCTCCCACGGCTTGCGGAGAGCTGTCTGTTCTGGGAGCTGGGGTCGGGGGAAGCTCGGGCCTTCCCCGCCCCAGCCCCGCGCCTGGGGGGGGAAATAAAAATTTTTTTCTTTATTTCCCCCCCAAAAAAACTAGGTGCGTCCTAAGGGGCCGGTGCGTCCTATGGGCCGAAAAATACAGTATATTATAAACTGCCCCTTGCTCTGCCCTGTAATAAATAATAATAGTGTTGTTAACTGCAGTTTGTTAAGGGTGCTGGGAGTGGTAGCTCTCTGACAGAGGCTGTGTGTGCACCATAAATTTAAAGCACATGATTATGCCCAAAGAATTCTGGGAATTGTAGTTTATCCTTTACAGAGCTACTGTTCCCCAGCACCCTTTAAATGTATGCAGGTGTGTTTCAAATGCATGTTATATATGCAGCTGAAAAGAAAGAAGTCATAAGATCCTTTTGCAGGTTTGGGAGGTGTGAGTCGCACTTTTTTCACGTCAGCCCTCAGGCATAGCACCCTTAACCTTTGTGGGCTTAATGATCACGTACAGAAGAGTGCCCGCAAAAACGAGAGGCAAGCCTCAGACTGAGGCAAGGTAAAGGGAGTTTTTGCAGAGTCAAACGAGGAAAAAAAAACCTGTAACATGTTTCCATAAAAACTTCATGCTTTAAAGAATTATTATAGGAACCTTCCCACTGAGAGCCAGTGTGGTGTAGTGGTTAAGAGCGGTACTCTCGTAATCTGGGGAACCGGGTTCGCGTCTCCGCTCCTCCACATGCAGCTGCTGGGTGACCTTGGGCCAGTCACACTTCTCTGAAGTCTCTCAGCCACACTCACCTCACAGAGTGTTTGTTGTGGGGGAGGAAGGGAAAGGAGAATGTTAGCCGTTTTAAGACTCCTTAAAGGGAGTGAAAGGCGGGATATCAAATCCAAACTCTTCTTCTTCTTCTTCACATCTTTCAGGAAACCTGTAAACCAGAGCTTCCCAAACTTTTTTCATGTTGGTGACACACTTTCTAGATGAGCAGTTCAGTTTTACTAGCAAACCGGAGGTTAAATTCACTCATTTTCAGCCCTGGGAGGAGCACGGGGAGCGTGCATATTTTATGCATCATGTCTGTTTGTTTTTAATTGCGACTTTTTGGATGCTGCCACAAAATACCCATATTTTAACTTTTCGAGTACTAAATTTAAACAACAGCTGCACACAAAGGAATTCAATTCAATTCACACAAGACCCTGCAAAATAGCCAGTGCATGTGATAACCCACCTGGGAACTCAATTCATGTTGAAAGCATTGAATACACTGGGCCTGCAACTTGCACTCAGTTTACATATATGTGATCGCTACCTTACATGGATGGAGGAATGAATAAATAACAAAAGGAGAGCAGGGGAAGCCTGCCATTCCCTGTTCTCCATTGATTTATTCCCCCCACCTGTGCACCCAGCAGGTTTTCCTTGTTTACTGGGCTCTCAGAAGGTCACTAATAAGCGGCCAGAGCCCTCATGATGCCCTTCCCGGAGCCCTGTAACTGAACAAATCAGGCTTTTCTATCGGACATAGTGGGAGGAACCAGCCGCAGGACCTCTCCATGCAATGGGATTTGGCAGCCCAGTGATTACATGAGCCAAAATGATAAAAAGAGTGGATCTTTAAGTAACGCTAAATATTTTCAACATATTCTGAATTTGCAGGGGGGGGGGCAGGGCGGGTTGAGTTCAAAGGAGACCAAGCAAACATGCTGAATGAAAACCAAACAAGGGGAATTGTTACAAGAGGGAGGCTTGTTCATACTTGGGCCTCGAAGGCTTACAGGGAGACAAGAGTGCTCTTTATAAACATGTAAAGAGATCTTTAAAAACAGACAGGTATCAATTATCTTCCTTGGCCACCGCGAACAGAACAAGTAGACATCTGAAGCTGAAGACAGAACATTTCAGGTTAAACATTAAGGAAAAGCTTTTTGAACAAGCTGCAAAGGGATGTTGTGCAATCAACAGGGTTTGGAAGCTGATCGAGTCTGGACTTGACACCTCTTTATCAAGGACGATGCAGGGAATAATGAATTTCATCCTGCCTTTGTAGAGAGGAATGAGCCAAAGAACCAAATATCTTTCAACTGAGATAACTATCTGATTTGTATGTATCACATGTTCATAATTATCCTTTGGATGGGACCTTAATTGGAACATAGGGAGCTGCCTTAAAATGAATCACATGCGGCTCTTGGGTCTTCTCAGCCTTTGGGCTTCCCCCAAGCCATGCCTCTCCCCAGGCCACACCCCTTTTCCCTAGGCCACACCCCACCCCGCCCCACACACTTCTCAAGAGCTTTTGCCTGTCTGGAATGTGCCCTTGAAGCGTGATGGTGCCTCTTGCTCACCTGGAAGAATGGAGGTGTGCGTTTATAGAACCATCTGCTTTTTGTGTGTGGTTGAGACAATGCCTCTTTGACAAAGGTGAGATTCTCATCCATCGCACCACAGGTTGGATGGAGGCTAGCAAGTAACACAGCCTGCTGGGTTGGCCCTCCTATAGTGTATAAATTTATTTTCAATTAGAGTCCAGTCCTAAAAGCCAGGTCCATTGGATTATTACACTACTCTGAAATTCAGGGGAATGGACTTTAAAGGCCAGCCATTGCCAGCATGGCAAGTAACTCTGCAGAGCCATGCTGTTGCCATAGATTTGGTTGGCATCAAAGCACTGGCAATGACCACTCTTGGCAGATGTGGATGTGCAAAATTGTATCATGGCACAAAAATATGGATGGGTGGAAGACTGAAAGATAGGGCAGTGCTTCCAGATTTCTGAAAGCTGAGAAATACCGTATTTTTTGCTCTATAAGACACACTTTTTCCCTCCTAAAAAGTAAGGGGAAATGTGTGTGCGTATTATGTGTGTGCTCTTCAGGGCAGGGGGAGCCTTCATCCCTCTGCCCTGAAGAGACTTTGCGCGGCTATCCCAGAGGCCAGAACAGTTCTGGCTTCTGTTCTGGCTTCTGGGATTCAGAATATTTTTTTTCTTGTTTTCCTCCTCCAAAAACTAGGTGCGTCTTATGGTCTGGCGCGTCTTACAGAGCGAAAAATACGGTACCCTTTTTTCTGAATTAAAATGGGAAGCTTACTTCTCCTTACTCAAAATTCAAGTAGATGGATCAGGTAGCAGGTGATGTGAAGACCTTGTCTGAGGCACTGAAGAGCCACTTCCAGTCAGAGTAGACAACAGAATAGACAAATGAACAAATAAGACAAATACCATGTTCCTACTTTTTCATGGCACACTAGCGTGCACAGCTTAGGAATTACTCTTAGAGAGTGTTTAGGGTGTTTTGTCAACAGACCACATGAAAATCATTTCTGCTGAGGGTGTGCAGTGGTTCTTTGTTAGCCTGCATAATGAGGCAAACCAAGGTGAATTGAGTAATGATATCATGTTCCTTGGAATGCACCATTAACAAGATGCCGTGAGTGCGATCAGGGACCCTCTAAACTTCCAAGTCACTTTGTGGCCTTGCTTTATCCAGAAAGTTAGATGCACAAAGTTTTCTTCCATCCCTTTTCTGAGAAGTTAAACCAGACTCATTAAACCAGACACTAGCATTCAAAAGGAGACGGAGTAAAGAGGAAAAGAAGGGATCTTTTGCTTTGATGGACTGGTCTAGTTTTTATCCCCAGTGAATTATTGTCACCCAAATAACACCTCTAATTGGAACACCACAGAGCGGATCCAAAACAGACACAAGGTGAATCTTGTGTTCGCGGCACACCCTTAGTTTCTAAAAAGCTGTCTCCACATGCACGGCACAGATTGCAACCAGCAGGCAGGAGACCGGGTCTGCCATCGTGGCAACCAGTGCAAGTTGTTCTGTGTGCCATCGCAGTTTTGGATTCCTTCAGGGTTAGGGTGTTAACGTAATGCATTGGGGGTGGGGATGGCAAAGCAGTTTTTACAAATAATCAAAGGTCATTGCAACACGTGTCACAAGTGACACCCCCCAAAAAAGCTGAGTGAAGCTATAAGCACAATAGACTTCAAATTTTATTTAAATATTCCCTGCGCCTCCGCCTTAAAATGATTTGGAACAGTGAGGTCTCCTTGCCTTGCGGATCCTGGGATGTGGGCCAAAGTATCTCACACAGAGAGACAGTATATTGTACTTTAAAATGCTGTGACTGATGCGGTGTATTGTATACAAAATGTTGGCCCGACAGCCCACTTCCCTTTTTTGTTGTTGCTTAATTTCTTACACTCTATATTTTATCCATTATTACACACAAGCCCATGTTGCTGAGCGTCTGTTTGTTTTAAAAAATGTCCTTCGGCACCTCATTCTTTTATACGCTGATTAAATAAAACACCGTAGGCAGCTCAAGCCAATGTAATAATCTGTAGCTGTGGATTATGTTTCAAAGATAGATGCTTCTGGGATTGTTAATACGCCTTAAAAATTATTGCTACTCCTCATTCTCTTGCAAGGCTGATGGTTAAAGGAGCAGGGCTTGTTGCTTGTGGCATCACAAGGAATATCTTGCTAAAGTAACTCCCCTCCCCCCCCCCAATTCATGCTGTTGTTGTTTTAACCCTGCAGGTGCATAAATACATACATATAAAAAAACAATTTCCTTTTGCTCTTCTTAGTTCATATTTCATGCATGTTTTGTACAATAAAGGGGTTCTGTGGTGTTTCAACACAGATACATGGACACACACGCAATGTGAATGTTTAACTAGAAGAGTTTTGGAATCATTTAGGCTTCAGTTAACATTAATGAGGGGCAGGAAACCACTGTAATTAAGTTATTGCAGGGGTTGCATTAAAAATTTTGATTTGTTTTTGGCATCCGTCTGTCTCTGGAAACACTGCAAGAGTATGCCTTCAGGGGTGAAGTCAAACAATCGGAGTGTTAAGAGTGCCTGCTTTGGGAGGAGAGACATGCTTTATTGCAGGTTATATTATAATTTTGATTATAGCATTGCTATTCCTACTTTATGTTGATGCAGGATTTCAGATAAGGAGGTGTTAACGCTTCAGTATTTTTTATTCATGTATCCAGAAGGTATTTAGTGAAATGGAAAACTGCAGGAGGAAGGTATCAGGAGTCCATGGCCCAACCTTGAATGCAAATTATGCCCCCCCCCCCACTTCTTTGCTGGATACAGTGATTTGATATATTGGTTTCTTGAGTAACTATGTTGTGCATAAACCATAGTTTCCTTTATTCAGATTAAAAAACAGGAAACTGTAGCTTGTTCTCTACAAACTGAATGGTTTAAACCAGAGTTTCCCAAACTCTGTGTCGTGACACGTTAGTGTGTCGGCTGTAGTGTGTAGGTGTGTTGCACAAACACTCCCGGCGCTCCTCCCAGGGCTGGAAGGAGGTTAGTTTAACTTCTGGTTTGTTAGTAAAACCGAATTACTATGTCAGAAAATGATGTATGTCTTAAAAGTGTGTCACTAACATGCAAAGTTTGGAAAGCTCTGGTTTAAACTTTCTCCCTTCAAGTGTGGAGAAAGAGGGGGATTTGTTGTTCTGTTTGAATTAGGCCTCTAGTACCCCATATAAATTAAAATTGAGGTCCTTAAGACCCCAAATACCATCACTGTTATAAATTTACTCCTGCACAATAAGCTATAAACCTCAATATAATCTCGTAGCACTTGCATCAAACAGGAGTCATTGCCAAATATATCTGATACTGGATTGTGGTTTAAAAAAGAAAGGAGCCCTTTGACCACAACGTCAGGATAGTAGTGTTTTGCATCACCGCAGAAAAGTTAAAATGTACTTGCCATATCTACGATCATAATGCATTTTTAAAAAATGTACATTGCATGTTGAATTTCTTTTTTTTGGGGGGGGGGTTGCAAAAACCATTTCTTTAGGGATAGCCTTTTAGACCTCTCTAATTATCTTCCTTTTTGAGGGGGAGAGAGTCCACTTGGCTATTAGTATGAAAGGCTGAGTGTTTTTGTCAAGAGCTTATGGCTTTGCGTCTCTGAGGGGCTGCATCTTAAGTAGCCATTTGGAATGGTATTGGCTTTTGGGGGGGGGGAGCGAGATGCAGCATGCTTTGAAGGAGCTCTCAATGAGCCAACGAAAGATTGTGCAGGCGTGCCCACATTTAATCCAGGGCCTGCCTGCATTAATGGTTAAAGCTCTGGGAAAGGAAAGGGGTTGCACCAGAAAATAATCAAAAGGCTGTAGCTTTAGTGCAACTGCCCTGGAGTAGAGTGGCTGTGTTTTCTCTTGCCTAAGCTGCTTGATCTGCCTGCCTGATTAAAGGAGGTTAATGTCACTCCATTTATCACATTGTACGTTTATGGTGTGTTGTTCTTAGTAGCCTTCTTCAAAAACTGTGCATTAGTTGTAGTTGGGAAGTTAGTGAATATCTGTTTTGCTTTTTGTGTTTTGGCTCATCTTCCTCTTTTTTTCTTTTTCTCCTCCTCCTCCTTTTTCTTTCCTTTTTCCTTTTTCTTTCCCATAATGGCTTATGTTCTATGCCATGTACTTGGATTTTTTTTGTAGTTTTTAAGCTTTTTTCATTATTATTATTATTATTAGTAGTAGTAGTAGTAGTAGTAGTAAGGATTTTTCTTTTGTAATTTTGGTTGTTTATATTTACAGTGGTACCTCGGGTTACATACACTTCAGGTTACAGACTCTGCTAACCCAGAAATAGTACCTTGGGTTAAGAACTTTGCTTCAGGATGAGAACAGAAATCGTGTTCCAGCAGCGCAGCAGCAGGAGGAGGCCCCATTAGCTAAAGTGGTCTTCAGGTTAAGAACAGTTTCAGGTTAAGAACGCACCTCCAGAACAAACTAAGTACTTAACCCGAGGTACCACTATATCTGTATTTGTTTAAAGCAAAATAAAAGGGTTTTTTTGTTTTAAAAAAAGGAGCTGGTGAGAGAGGAAAGAGGAGATCTCCTGGCTGCGTCCCATTTTAACTGAGCGGGCCACGCCTCCAGACCAACCGGGTTGGTCAGCCTGGGCATGAAACAGCCAGAGCCCCCAATCACACAGGGCTGACCACACCCCTGAAGGGGTCTTGAGTGCCCGCAACCCCACCTCCTCCTTAAGGCGTGTCAGGGAACTGCCATTGGAGCTAGAGGGAGAGGGAGGGTTGCAGAGGGATTACGGAGAGCGTCCCAGGAGGGAGAGACGCAGCACATCTATTGGGGAGGGAAATCAGCATAGCACCAGTGGAGAAGGGGGGCAGATGGGGGAATCGGCGAGGTGGCTCCATGACTCTTCGCCGGAGACCAGCGGGGAGAGCACACCCTCCCAGCGCAGAAGGCTTCCGCGCAGGGAGAGTAGGCAGAGACTAGGCATCAAAGAGCTTCTTTGCTGGAAGAAGTTCAAGAAACACCCACTGACGGATTCTGCCAGCGACTGAGACAGCCACGGTGTGCTGGACCCAGGGGAAAGGTACCGTGAGCGTAGTCTGAGTCCACACGAAGAGGGGCAAGGTCCGAGGCGGAGAGCCGGGCGGGGAACAGGAACGCTGGAACAGGAGGCCGAGCAGGGTACAGGAACACCGGATGGTCAGGAACAGGAGGCCGAGCAGGGAACAGGAGCACAGGAAGGTCCAAAGCCAACAACAACGTTGCTCCCGCAACCTGGGGCCGGGCTGACTGGGCTTTTATCCTCTTCTAAGGCCAGGGGCAGTCCCGGCCCCCAGGAGCCCCGCCTCCTCTGGCCTTAAGGCGAGCACTCCTCCTGGGAGCAACCAGTTCCCTTCACCTCTCTGCCCTAAGCCTCTGCAGATCAGGAGAGGCCAAAGGGTTACTGGGCCCTGGAGGAGGCTCACCTGTAGCCACTGAGTCCTCAAGCCCCTCTGGGGCCAGAAGGGTTTCACCTGGGGCCAGCTCCCGGTGCTCTGCCACAGGTGCAGGCTCTTCAGCATCTAGGCCTTGCCCCAGTTCAGCCGGCCCTGGAGGCGGGGACTCCTGTGCAGGCTGGGATTCCTCTGGTTCATCCTCTGAATCGGAATCCCAGGCCATCACACCATGCCCCCTCCCAGGCCCCCCCCTCAACCGAGGGTCCGGACCCGGCTTGCCGGGGTACGTCGCATGGAACTCTCGGAGGCAGGCAGGTGCGTGGACGTTGGCCGCTGGTTCCCAGGAACGGTCCTCCGGTCCGTACCCCTTCCAGTCAATGAGATACTGCAGCTTTCCCTGCGGTATCGGGAGTCCAGGATGCGTTCCACCTCGTACTCAGGCTCTCCCTGAACCAACACTGGCTGCGGTCGGGGACGGTTCGGGTGGAACTCGTCGGGTGGGGCCACCGGACTCAGAAGGGACCTGTGGAAGACCGGGTGAACCTTCAGGGTTGCGGGTAACCGGAGACGGAATGCCACAGGAGAGACTTGGTCCACGATAGGAAACGGGCCGGTGAAGCGGGCGTCCAACTTCCGCGAAGGTCGAGAGGGGTGGAGGTGGCGAGTGGAGAGCCAAACCAGGTCACCGACGCGAAGTTCCGGCCCCACCTGGCGGTGGCGGTCGGCCTGGGCTTTGTACGCTTCCTTGGCCTGGTGCAGTTGCTCCACCAAAAGCTGTTGCTGGGACTGGAGCTCTTGAAGCCACTCCGTCACCGCCGGGACCGCGGATGCCAGCAGCACATCTGGAAACAGCCGTGGATGATAACCGTAACTGGCCTGGAACGGGGTCTGCTGGGTGGACGCATTCACCGTGTTGTTGTAGGCGAACTCCGCCAATGCCAGGTGGTCGACCCAGTCATCCTGCTGGTAGCTGCAGTAACACCGGAGGTACTGCTCCAGCACCGCGTTCGCCCGTTCCGTCTGGCCATCGGTCTGTGGGTGGTAGGCTGACGAGAGGCAGACCTCTGTCCCGAGGGTCTGGTGTAATGCTCGCCAGAACCGGGATGTGAACTGAACGCCCCGGTCGGACACCACGCACTCAGGTAGGCCATGCAGGCGGAAGACATGCTGAAGGTACAGCTGAGCGGTTTCCTTGGCTGTGGGTACAGATGGGCAGGGGGCGCAGTGCACCATCTTGGTGAAATGGTCGGAGAAAACTAGAAGGCAGGTACAGCCACGAGACGGGGGTAAGTCCACTACAAAGTCCAACGAGACCGTGTGCCAAGGGCGTGGTGGAACTGGCAATGGCTGAAGTAGGCCGGGGGGTTGCCCGGTAGGGCCCTTGGCGCGCCGGCAGACATCACAACCAGCAACGTAGCGAGCCACATCAGCCTTCAGGCGCGGCCACCAAAACTCACGACTTACCAGATGGGTGGTCCGATACCGTCCAAAGTGCCCCGCTGCTGGGGCATCATGGGCCATCCGGAGAACCTCCAGCCGCAGTGGCCCTGGCGGGATGTACAGACGACCGTGGTGCAGCAGAAGGCCCTGATGCAGCACCAGCCCCGGATACTGTGGGCTGGACCCTTCAGCCAGCTCCCGGAGTCGTTCCTGGGCCCAAGCGTCGACCCGCTGCTGTTCCCGCACCCGAGCCTGCAGTGGCTCCGCCTCCTGGGTGGCCAGGAATGCAGCTGGAGGTAGGATCGTGGTGGGTTCTGCTTGCTGTACCGTGTCTGCGTTGTCTTCAGGTTTCCGGGACAGGGCATCCGCCTTCTGGTTCTGAGAGCTAGGGATGTAGCGGATCCGGAACTGGAACCGGGAAAAGAACAACGCCCACCGGATCTGTCTTTGGTTCAGCTTGCGGGTGGTCTGGAGGTACTCCAGGTTCCGGTGGTCGGTTCTCACCTCCACCAGATGTCGTGCCCCCTCAAGATGGTGGCGCCAGACCTCAAAGGCCAACTTGATGGCCAGTAGTTCCCGCTCCCACACAGTATAGTTACGCTCCGCTGGTAGGAGCTGGCGGGAATAGAAGGCACAGGGTAAGAGTGGCGCTTCAGGTCCATTCTGTTGAGACAAGACGGCACCGAGAGCCGTACTGGAGGCGTCGGTCTCCACCACAAAGGGTCGAGAGGGGTCAGGATGTTGTAAGATTGGCGCCCTCTGGAAACAGGCCTTCAACCCCTGAAACTCCTCCTCTGCCTCCTTGTCCCAGGAAAACGGCGTCTTTGGGCGCAGTAGCCGGGTCAACGGGGTGGTGCGATGAGCATAATCTGCGATGAAGGTCCGGTAGTAGTTGGCGAACCCCAGGAAACGCTGTAGGTCCTTGCGGTTCCGGGGTGCCGCCCATTCTCGAACCGCTGCCACCTTCCCAGGGTCCATCTGCACCCCATCTGGAGAGAGCCGGTGTCCAAGGAAGTCCACAGTCCGCTGATGGAACTCGCACTTGCTGAGCTTTGCGTACAAACGGTGCTCACGCAAGCGCTGCAGCACGGTCCGGACATGTCCCTCATGGCGAGCCGGGTCACGGGAGTAAACCAGTATGTCATCCAAGTACACCACCACGTACTTGTCTAACAAGTCCTGGAACACGTGGTTGATGTAGCGTTGGAACACAGCAGGCGCGTTGCACAAACTGAAAGGCATAACCAAGTATTCGAACTGCCCGTACCAGGTCCCAAACGCTGTCTTCCACTCATCCCCGGCTTGGATCCGAATCAAGTTGTAGGCCCCCCGGAGGTCCAGCTTGGTGAACACCTGTGCCCCTTGCACCCGCTCCAGCAACTCCGAGATAAGGGGCAAGGGGTACCGGTCTGGGATGGTAATTTTGTTCAGGGCTCGGTAATCATGGCAAGGGCGGAGTTCCCCACATTTCTTCTTAACAAAGAGCACTGGTGCCGCGGTAGGCGAGGTGGAAGGCCTAATGAACCCACGCTCCAGGTTCTTGCGCAAGAAGTCCTGCAAAGCCTCACGCTCTGGCTCTGTTAAATATAAGCGACTCACTGGTAAGGGCGCTCCGGGCTGGAGGTCTATGCCGCAGTCAAAAGGCCGATGCGGCAGCAGCTGGTCTGCCCCCCGTTCCTCGAACACGTCCGGGTAGTCCTGGTACACGGCTGGGAGCGTGGGTGCTGCCTCCTCCATGGGCGCGGCCGCCAGCGTCTCGGATTGAGCATGGGAACATGGATCTGGGAAGTGCACAGTCCGTTTGACCCAGTCAATCTGAACGTTGTGAGCTTCCAGCCAGTCCATCCCGAGCACGAGGGGGAACCGGGGCATAGAGGCAATGTCCAAAGTTCGCAACTCCCGGTGCTGCTGGAGACACAGGACCAGGGGCTGGGTCTCCTGAGTAACGGCTCCTGAACGTAGAAGCCGTCCGTCAATTGCTTCCACCTGGACCGGTTCTGGCTTGTTCCGAAGTGGCACCTGATGATGGGCAGCAAAAGCAGTGTCCATATAAGAACGGGTTGCTCCTGAATCTACCAAAGCATGGGTAAGAATCCAGGGCCCACCTGGAGGGTATAAACGTACCGGAACCATAAGATGTTGCAAGTCCATTGGTGCGGGCCCATTCTGCGCTGTTTGGGACCCCCGGTAGCTAGGGCCATCAGCTACTGGGGTTTGGCGGTTTCCCTGCGGCTGGCGTTTCTCAGGGCAGGACCGAGCGTAGTGTCCACTTCCGCCACAGTAGAGACATAGATTCCCCTCCCGTCGCCGCACCTTCTCTGCGGGGGAAAGGCGTGGCTGCACTGCCCCGAACTGCAGAGGCTCCTCCGATAACTCAGTTGTGACCGTGGGGCTGCCAGAAGAAACTGGTGCCGAGAACTGGAGGTGTCGGCGGCCCTGGGCCTGGCGACGATCCTCCAGCCGGTCGTCTATCTGTAGACTCCGTTGAATGAGAGTGTCTAGCGTGGTGGGGCGTTCCATTGTGGCCAGCTGGTCCAGTATCTCGTCCGAAAGCCCTTCGAGATACTGGTCCCGCAGTGCCGAGTCGTTCCAGGTCAAGTCCTGTGCCAACAGCCGAAACTCCGTGGTATATGCGGCCACCGTGGACTTGCCCTGTTTCAACCGCCGAATCGCCCGGTTGGCTTGACTCCCTTTCTGGGGGTTGCCGAACGTGGCCTCCAAAAGATTGCAAAACCCCGTATAGTCTGCCAGCAAGGGGGAGTCTTGCCTGAGTAGTGGCAATGCCCACTTGGCCGCCTGGTCCTTTAACAAACTAATCAAAAAGTGCACCTTGGTGCGGTCATCAGGGAAGTTCCGGGCTCGCCCCTGAATATACAGCTTGGCTTGGGCGAGGAACATGGGAAAGCTGGCCGGGGCCCCATCAAATTTCTCGGGCAAAGCCACTGGGTACTTGCCAGGAGCCGGGGCGTCGGCCCCAGGAGCCGGTAGGGCTTCCAAGCACTGCTGAAGTGCCGTAACCGCGTCGCTGAGCTGCTGCACGGTGTGAGTCAAGGCCCGGTTCTTCTGGGCCAAAGCCACCAGCGCAGCCGCCTGGTCAGCCATGGCCTCTGGCTCTTCCCGAACGCACCCCAATGAAGGGGGAGTGCGGGTGTGGCGGGAGCAAACTGTGCTGGACCCGGGGGAAAGGTACCGTGAGCGTAGTCTGAGTCCACACGAAGAGGGGCGAGGTCCGGGGCGGAGAGCCGGGCGGGGAACAGGAACGCTGGAACAGGAGGCCAAGCAGGGTACAGGAACACCGGATGGTCAGGAACAGGAGGCCGAGCAGGGAACAGGAGCACAGGAAGGTCCAAAGCCAACAACGACGTTGCTCCCGCAACCTGGGGCCGGGCTGACTGGGCTTTTATCCTCTTCTAAGGCCAGGGGCGGTCCCGGCCCCCAGGAGCCCCGCCTCCTCTGGCCTTAAGGCGAGCACTCCTCCTGGGAGCAACCAGTTCCCTTCGCCTCTCTGCCCTAAGCCGCTGCAGATCAGGAGAGGCCAAAGGGTTACTGGGCCCTGGAGGAGGCTCACCTGTAGCCACTGAGTCCTCAAGCCCCTCTGGGGCCAGAAGGGTTTCACCTGGGGCCAGCTCCCGGTGCTCTGCCACAGGTGCAGGCTCTTCAGCATCTAGGCCTTGCCCCAGTTCAGCCGGCCCTGGAGGCGGGGACTCCTGTGCAGGCTGGGATTCCTCTGGTTCATCCTCTGAATCGGAATCCCGGGCCATCACACACGGGTGAGTGGCTGTCTGGACAGAATAGGGTTCACCCAGGTAACTCAGCCAGGTGTGGCGACGACTTACGCACGAGCAACCCCTAGAACCATTACAAGGCAGAAGTGGCTTTGCTCAGGGGAAAGGACTACAGGCTACTCCAGAAGTATTACCCTGCTGGGAACTGCTTGGATCAATTGGCTGTCTCAGAGGGTGGAGCATTGCAAGATGACAAGAGAGACCGCGCAACCCCTTGTGATAGGAGCGCCGTCGTATCACAACCCCTTGATGAGCAGCATAGTTTCTGGAGCAAAGTTCCCAGACAAGCAGTCAGTCAGGGTCAAATCTGCTGGTTCAAGCTCTGGGATCCCTGACTCAGTGACTCGAGCAATTGCAGCGCTCCTCTGAGCTCTCTGGTGTGAGCACTGATCTCCTGAGTATGCAGGATTCATTGGGAGGCGGGGAGGAGCTGCCCCGGCCAAAGGGATGAGCTTGGGAATATTCTCTTGACTCGAACGGGCGAGCCTTTGCAAGTGAGGGAGCAGTATATGCAGGTCAGAGGCACCCTCACTTCCCAAGGAGTTTTCTCTTCCCATCGGCTCTTTCTGTCGTCTCTCAGCATCCCAATGGACCCGAAACAAGGTTTTGTTGACTGTATTCTCCAGGGAGGGAGTAAGAACAAAAACAAATTGTATGCATTTCTGGCATGTTTGCACATGAGACCTATTGTTCGGGGCCTTTTGATGTCAATTTCAGATTAAATTCTTGTGTATGCTTCATACATTCCAAGGAGACTCTTTTCCTGCCGTTGTGTTCTGCTTAGGCATTCCCATAACACAACACAGTGGCCGGATCTAATCTTTCGTCCATTATGGTGCCAAATATGTTGTCACTACAATACGGGGGCGGGAGGAGGATATAAAGTCATTTCATTTGTTCAAATAAAGCTTTTAATAACGCTTGTGTATGCACTTTCCAATGGTGAAAGCCCCCTCCTCGTTATCCGAAGAAATCCAGGACAACTGGAATCCACGTAGCTCCAAAATGGTTACTGTGTTGTCAAATAAGGGTTTGACGTCCATTAAAATGCAAACATGCCTCTGCGCCCCGCCCTAAGAAAAACCAAACACTTGGCTGTACAGTATTCCTAATTGGGTGTTGCTCCCTTGGAGCATCTCCCACATCAAAATGACGTACACACACACACACACTTTCGCTACCTAGCCTCGCCCCCCCCCATGCCTAGTCTTCACTAGCCTCCCCAAGCCTCCCTCATTGGGGAGAAAGCAACAGATGCTGAGGTCTCAGTGCCAAAGGAGACACAAAATAATATTTATTTATTTATTTATTTATTTATTATACACTGCCCATCTGGCTGGGCCTCCCCAGCCACTCTGAGTAGCTCCCAACGGAATATTAAAAGCTATTAAAAGCACGATAAAACATCAAACATTAAAAACTTCCCTAAACACGGCTGCCTTCAGGTGTCTTCTAAAAGTCAGATAGTTGTTTATTTCCTTGACATCTGATGGGAGGGCTTTCCACAGGGCGGGTGCCACTACTGAGAAGGCCCTCTGCCTGGTTCCCTGTAAGCTCGCTTCTCGCAGGGAGGGAACCACCAGAAAGCCCTCGGCGCTGGACCTCAGTGTCCGGGCAGAACGATGGGGGTGGAGACCCTCCTTCAGGCATACTGGGCTGAAGTATTCAACCACAAGGCCAAGGCCCCTCCAAAAAAGTCAATGAAAGCTGGTATGAGCAGGCCCATTACTTATTTCAGCTTGTGTCCCCCCCCCCATTTATCTTCTCATTCGTCTGATATTTTGGGCAGCCTAACGAAGTTTCGCTGCAGCTATGTTTGCATATTACGCTAAACCATGGTTTAGTGTGATGCGCTTGAGCTGGAATGAGCCCAAGCAAGTGTCAGACTTGTGCAGTCCCCACGCCTTCCTCTCACATAGCCAGGAGAAGGACTGGGCAGCATTTACCTTCCGTTTCCCTTAAACGCAGCTTGTCATAGTGTGAGAACTGGGGGCAATGGTTTACAATTAGCTGTTTGAACAAGCCAGTTTCCATAAACCATGGTTTGAAGTTGGCCTGGAGTCAGTAGCAAAGCTGCATGCTCTGGCACCAGGGGCAGAGAGCAAGCAGGGGCGTGGCTGGTGCGCATCCTGGGAGTGTGGTGTGGGGGGTAGCATGTGTTGGGGGCGGCCATGATGGTACCCCCCCGATGGTGCCGGGGGTGGTGTGCTCCCCCTGCCCCCCGTTCCTCCACCAGTGCCTGGAGTTAGTGATAAGCCTCAACCCCCCCCCCCAAGTTCACAAGGGCTTGCCACTTTTAAGGGAAACTGAAAGTAAATTATCTGAAGCCTGGTTCTCTCAACCGCCTTAAATATCTGACAGTAAACAAACATATCCAATTTAGAACAAGAAAACCCCTTTCCTCAGTGTTCAAGGAAGCTAAACTATTAATTGAACTAACAACTAATTTGGCTTTTTGCAGAGATTTTTTGTTAAGTTTCACAAATCTTCCGTGTTTCAACGTTCCCTGTTGTCTCAAGATGGCACAGAAAGGAGACAGTTGTAATGAAAACACTATTCCATTCAAGTTTAATTTGATCTTGTTCCTTAACTTTGACAGCTTGGTTCTGATTGTTCCATCTGTTCTTTGTATGTCTTTAAGTGACTGAAATGGGGGGGGGGGGATAATAACCCATTCTTCAGTGAGTTGACACATGCTACTTCGTTTTCAAGTCATCGTTATTCTCTCTTTCTGCCTCTTTGTTGGAATATAAATTCTAATTTTGTGAGCCTCTTGAAAATGTATTACTCGTGTAGTATCCAATCATTATGGCCGTGATAAAAAGCAGGAACACATATTAAAAACCCTTGAGAGGCACATAACTCCTTTGTGAGATCAGAAATGCAAAATTTCTGAAAACTATGCAGCCATTTATGGGGAGAGTATAGCCCCTCCCCCATCTTTGAGAGAAGTTGAAATATTGGCAATAATTTCTTTCTTATGATCCATAAACTTCCTTTATTACTTTGTTTGCGTCCCCTAATCCCAGACTGCACTCCAAGACTTAAAACCTGAAGATCTTCTGCATTCTACAATATTTGGAAATGCTTTTTCCAGCATCGCCTTAAGAGTGTTGCTTGCTTAGCCATCCAGTCGGAAGCAGCAGCAATGTTGCAAAATTTCATTTTAAAAGCCTTCGTTCCTCATTCCGAAAGAGAAAATACTTCATCGGATGGTTTTAACTCTCCCCTCGAAATTTCGCATTTTGCCATTTCTGGCCCGTCTATGTGTGGAAAATATTTTTCCTAGCTTTTTCTCAGGTTCTGTCATTGGCTTCTCACTGGCCATTGCGGGCAAAATGAGACAGGATGTGCCTCTTGCCATGGCAATATTCATGACTTCCTCTCCAAATGTCCTGCATCCCTGAGAGATACTCTGCAGGCTACCTGTTGTGTAGGAAGGCGACATTTTCGTAGGGCAGTTGCCTCTACCCCTGTTTGCACTCTGCAGAATTCAACTAGAATCATAAGCAAGCAAATTGTATTGCTTGTGTTGACACCCATTTAATTCTGGACAGCTTGGGGGACCTTTGGGAGAGTGAATGGACTGCAGTTATTAGAGACCCTGATTCATGCATGGTCAGGTCCTTAGGCTATTAGCGATTTGGCTCATAGAAAGCAATACCCCATGTCATAGTGGGGGGTTTTTATAAGGAAAAAACACTGGGGGGGAAACACCAAAAAAATAGCCTTTGGGAAACAGATAGAAGAGGCAGGACGGGGGAGGAGGGAGGAAGCAGAGGAAATAATATCTTTGAAGTGCAGTGCTATGGAGGCTGCTTTTAATTTTTATTAGGGGGTGGTTAATTTTAATAATATCAGACATAACCACATTTCACATTGTGCAAATCTCACAGATGAAGAATTAAAGACAAGTTTCTCAGCACTATGGCATTGTATAACTCCTTGATAATCACCTCTCTCTTTTATGTTCTCCGTAACCCTTCAGTCGCCTTGAACAGATTCCTGGGTCTTTGAAACAGGGCAAGGTATCAGTCAAAATTAATATTCGGTAGTCAACAAGTTATCATGGAACTCTAATATATACATCAATTAACAAATATGCTTGACAGTTAGTTGGCATTAAATCCGGCTAGAAAAACCAGGATAAAATCTCTTCCATATAAAAAGCATGGAAAGAAATTGTAAGAAGCTTTATACCTCCAAATTTCCAAAGGGAAATGAGGAAGAACAGGTTGTGAGGGTGGAATTTCGTCAGCCCTTCATTTTGTCCCATCTGTGCTTGGGGAGGAAAGTCGCTCTGGGCTCAGTGGATCTTATTTTTATGTAGAGTTTTATGACTGGGCTGGGTTTTGCATAGATCATGTCACCCTCAGATACACAATTATTTGTCTGCCTTTCAGAAACTGCCATAACTTACACTGGACCCATATTATAGGGAGAGGAAATGTGTGTGTGTGTGTGGTGTGTGTGTGGTGTGTGTGTGTGTGTGTGTGTGTGTGTGTGTGTGTGTTGCTCACAGCATAATTTGTGTTAAGTGTCGTAGCCTCCAATTCTTAGCCATTTTGCATGTGCAATGCTTTTAGGCCTTTTAGACTACTGGTGGAGGGCTTCTTGAGATTGACAAGATAATTCCAAGGCACTTAGAATTGGTTATGGGATGTTATTTAGAGTCAGTTGGGGAAATGAATTTAGAAAGACGGAGAAAAGGAGAATATTAAAAGCTTTTTATAGCCTCAAATAGTGTATACCTCTTTGAGTTTTCTTACAATCAAGCATTGTGTACATTTTGTGAATTTTGATTGTTACTTATTATTAACATGTGATAGGGAACAATTTGATTAATGAGATGAAGCTTCTTGATTATTTAATTCTTCTGTGATTATTTGCAAACCTTTTTGACTACAACTGTCTCTGATGCTTGCTTGTCTCTGATGTAAAATAACTGCCAGAACCACTTGCCCATCTTGATAATAAGTTTCTGTTCACTTCTGTGCGTCAAAGCGACGGCACTTGCTCCAGAGAAGTTTCGCAGAAATCAGCAAAGATGGTCCCAAATGACTAATTTACACGCCAGTCATACACGCGCCATTTCTTTTGTTGATGACAACTGCTTCAACATGCCGAAAATGTTGGGGGTCTGGCATATGATGGAAGTCTCAAACAACCAAGCCTCTGTTTCATACCCTATAAGATGTACTGATTGTATAAGAGTTGGGGGTCTTTATGCAGCCAAGAAACGATATCACTAGGCACAAGGGAATTGCAAGGTCTGCAGAAAAAGCATGAAAATATTTAGGAAAAAGAACCAGGGGCAGCTGCTTGGAAAAGCCGCCCCACGAGGACGGAGCATGCTCAGTGAGCATGGAATGCTGGGAGCAGGAAACAGAAAGGCGGAGTCCTGGAAGTGGGTGTGGCTGACCGGAACCCTGGACAGGAGCCACACCATGACATTTTCTTGCAGCCCCACTTAGGGTCATTATAACTAACATTTCCATCTGCACCCAGTACTACTGCATGCCATGTGTCCAGACGACTTTACAGCTTTCTACCTGAGTTGGTGTGCAGAAACATAGAGTCATGCCAGAGACTTATCTCCGAAATTAAATTATGAATTTAACAACTTTGTCCTTGTGTTCTTGTGGCTAGCTCATCCTGCCTTCCAAGGCCAAGCCCCTAAACCCATTAAAGCTTACGGATGCCTCCTTGCTTGCAAGTGCATTGATCTGTGTTTCCTCCTCCCTTGTACTTTTGTCTCCTTCTTCAGTGTGGCCATCCTGATCTTTAATACTTCTCGGCGGTGCTTTGTTGTGGTGAAGCAGTTCCGTCCAGGTAATCCCCTTTCTTTGCTTTTAGTTCTTGCTCTCCAATGAAGCACAGCTTTTGAGGGGCTTTAGCAGTAAAAAGCAGGTGGCCCTTTGAATACCTGTGGCGTAATATTTTGTGATGGAGATGGGGGAAGATGCACTAGCCTTGCTGGTGAATTGTAGAATCATAGAATTGTAGTATTGGAAGGGGACCCCAAGGGCCATCTACTCCAACCCCCTGCAATGCAGGAATCTTTTGCTCAATGTGCGGCTCGAACCCATGACCCCAAGATTAAGAGCCCCATGCTGTACCAACTGAGCTATCCCAGGCCAATAGGGTGCACTACACTTACTTACAAACATGCTTTAGACTCCCAACCATTTAGGCTTCGAAACGTGTGACCCACTAAAGAAAGCAGCTGCCTTTGCAGAGTGCTTGATAGCTCAGTTGGTTAGAGCCTGGTGCTGAGAATGCCAAGGTTGCAGGTTTGATCCCTGTATGGGACAGAGGCATATTCCTGCATTGCAGGGGTTTGGACTAGATGATGATAATTACTTTGTTTGTTTGTTGTACCCAGCCCATCTGGTTGGGTCTCTCCAGCCACTCTGGGCGGCTTCCAACAAAGATCAAAAATACATTAAAATGTCACACTTTAAAAACTTCCCTAAACAGGGCTGCCTTCAGATGTCTTCTAAAAGTCTGGTATTTGTTCTCTTTGACATCTGGTGGGAGGGCATTCCACAGGGTGGGCACCACCACCGAGAAGGCCCTCTGCCTGGTTCCCTGTAGCTTTGCTTCTTGCAGTGAGGGAGCTGCCAGAAGGCCCTCAGCGCTGAACCTCAGTGTCCGGGCAGAACGATGGGGGTGGAGACGCTCCTTCAGGTATACTGGGCCGAGGCCGTTTAGGGCTTTAAAAGTCAGCACCAACACTTTGAATTGTGCTTGGAAATGTGCTGGGAGCCGATGTAGGTATTTCAGGACCAGTGTCATATGGTCTCGGCCGTTCCCAGTCACCAGTCTGCCGCATTCTGGATTAGTTGTAGTTTCCGGGTCACCTTCAAAGGTAGCCCCACGTAGAGTGCATTTCAATAGTCCAAGCAGGAGATAACTAGAGCATGCACCACTCTGGTGAGACAGTCTGCGGGCAGATAGGGTCTCACCTGCGTACCAGATGGAGCTGGTAGACAGCTGCCCTGGACACAGAATTGACCTGATCATCAGTGGACCTTCCAATTCTAGGAGTTTCCTTTTGCTTTGTTTTTGTTCACCTGGGACACCTCTCCCTCCTCCTCAGCCCCCCTCTTTCTGCACCAACTTTTTAAAAAGGACCCCCACTCTTTGGGCCAACTCCAATCCTTTCATGGCAGCCTACATGTAGGTGTGACCTACCCCTTATCCCCACGGCATGGCAGATTTCATCTGTTTAATTTATATATTGCCAAGCTGCCATTAAAGGCTAAGAAGCAAGGCCGATAAAAAAAGGTGGCCTTCCTGAAACAAAGGCTTCTCGTCGCAGCAGCCTGCCTTTTGGCAGTCTGCACGCCAACATAGACCGGATCAACCGTGCAGAATCCAGCGCTTTGTGTTTCCTTTGATGGTATTACATGGCTCTTAGCATTTCCTTTAGGAGAGTATTACCGCAACAGCTGTTTCTAGATTAATGCAAAAGGTCTTTTGCAAATTCCACCCCGCAATCCACTCTGCACCGGGGGGGGGGGGTGGAGAGTATGTGCTCAAAAGGGGCTTTCTCAAACAAACACGCGTGCTTTTCATAACTCTGCCGAAACAGCAGCTGAGTTGACAGGCTGAAACACTCGTCATTGCACACATGGTACATCATGTACAGCCCAACATCCCAGCGAGTATCAATGAATCCTGTGAAACATTGGCTGGCAGACGGAAGTTGCCTTGAGACAGAAGTTGCTCCCAAAAGTAGAAGTAATGCTGGAGTGAGACGGAGAGAGAAATCTTGCAGGAATCTAAGTTTCTAAAGCATGCGGGGTCTCTCCTGTTCTGCTAATTAGCACTAATTGGATGTCCACACACAAACTTCTAAGTGCAACTTCTAAGTGCAACTGTAATAACATGCATCTTATAATAAATACATAGATGCCGGAGGTGTTTGATTGGTGTGTTGGCTTGACTATCTCTTGTTAAGGTAAGCTAAGTGCCAGAGTCTTACATTTTACCTTTCCCCTCCCCCCTCCAGCTGTCTACATGTGTGAGATGGAGCGGCTTTGCCCTCAAGTCTTTGAACGTGAAAACCAGGAGAGCTGGTGCCCTCTGCCAGGTCACTTGCCTGCTTCAACGGGAGTGACCTATGAGCTCTGCGCTGGCATTGTAGACAAGCCAGGGCTCTCTTTGGAAGAGACAGCTTGCATGGAAGTCCTGGAAGAGTGTGGGTATGAGATCCCTACAGCCAGCCTGAAGAAAATTACTTCGTGCAGGTAAGTCGATGTGGGCTTGGTGGCTTTCGGAGAGCAGCTGGCAGGGTAGACCTTGATGAAATCAGACAAGCCGAACATTACCCGAACATGCTGTTAGTGTGGGAATGTTAGGGATAGTAGGAAAGGATCTACTGAATAAGTATTATCCTTCCTTCACTCACGCTAGTAAGTGATGTAGCACAGCAGATTCCCCTCCATGTAGCTGGAAGCTAATTTGCAGATTCATTTGAATCTCTTAGTTAAGATTCTTTCCTGGTGTCCCCTTTGTATAAAAATTTTATTAATTTTCAATACAATATACATTTAATACCATATCAAAGGTTTATCACAAATTATATATTATGGAGTTCCTTCAGCTTTTCTGCCAATCATCCGTAATTAAATCTTAGTTACGCATTTCCTAAATTTAATACTGCCTTTTTATATACCTTTCTAATCTTATTTTCTTTTTTACAATACTCCTCAACCTTTCACAGAGCTTCTTGAAATCCCACGAACGTTGTTTGTTCATCACATATATTTTTCAGATATTCTACAAATTTTCCCCAGTCCTCAATGAACTTATGGTCTCGTTGATATCTGATCTTCCCAGTTAATTTATCCAGTTCTGCATAGTCCATCATTTTCATTCTCCATTCTTCCAGGGTCGGTAATTCCTCCTGTTTCCATCTTTGGGCCATTAATATTCTCGCCGCTGTAACTGCATATTGGAAAAGTTTACAGTCCTTTCTATTTATTTCATTTCCTACTATTCCTAACAGAAGAGCTTCTGGTTTCTTTACAAATGTATATTTCAACATCTTTTTCAATTCATTATATATCATCTCCCATAAACCCTTCACCTTCTTACATTCCCACCACATATGGTAAAATGTCCCTTCTTTTTCTTTACATTTCCAACACTTATTACAGGTTTTATACATTTTCGCTAGTTTGACCGGTGTAATATACCATCTATATATCATTTTCATAACATTTTCCTTTAACGCAGTACATGCTGTAAATTTTATATTTTCTTTCCATACTTTTACCCAAGCATCTAGTTGTATATTATATCCAAAATCTCTAGCCCAATGTATCATAACCGACTTGACTTCCTTGTCCTTCGTATGCCATTCCAACAACATTTTATACATTTTTGAAAATTTTACAATCATTATTTATTATTTCTATTTGAAATTTTGAATCTTTTTCAACATACCCATTTTCTCTAAGATCCTTTTTAAACATTTCATTTACTTGAAAGTAATGCAACCAATCATATACATACTTTTTTACTTGTTCATAAGGTTTCATTTTCCATTTTCCTCCTTTCACTATCAACTCACCATATGTAATCCAATTCCCTCTCATATTGATTTTCTTTACACTCATAACCTCTAACGGGGATAACCAGTGTGGAGCTCTTGGTTCTAGTAGGTTTTTATACCTATCCCATATTTCAGTTAAAGATCTCCGGAAGATGTGGTTCTCAAAACCTTTATGGTTTTTCTTCTTCTCACACCATAAATACGTGTACCATCCAAATCTGTTATCAAATCCTTCCAAATCTAACAATTCTGTGTTTTCTAATTTTATCCACTCTTTCAACCAACAAAGACATGATGCTTCATAATATAATTTCAAATCTGGCAGAGCGAAGCCTCCTCTTTCTTTCGCATCTGTTAATAACTTAAATTGAATTCTCGGCTTCTTGCCCTGCCAGATATATCTTGAAATTATTCTTTGCCACTCTTTAAAGATCACTACCCCCTTAATAATTGGGATAGTCTGAAATAAAAATAACATCTTTGGAAGCACACTCATCTTAATCGTTGAAATTCTACCCCAGAAAGATAACTTCATCCTTGCCCACACCTCCAGGTCTTTTTTTATTCCATTCCACATATAATTATTTTGAAACAAGTCAATATTTTTGGGAGTTAGACACATTCCCAAATATTTCACTTTCTTCACCACTTCTATCACTGTTTGATGCTGCATTATTTCTGACATACTTTGATCCATATTATTTACAATTATTTTAGTTTCTTTCTTATTGAATATAAACCCTGCCACCTGCCCAAATTGTTCCATCTCCTCCAAGACTTCTTTTACACTTTTTGTCAGTTCTTCTAATGTTATTACCAGATCATCGGCAAAGGCTTTAACTTTATATTCGTTCTGACCTACTGTCACCCCTTTTATTAATTCATTTTGTCTGATTGACCTTAAAAAAACCTCTAGCACCAGTATAAATAACAATGGCGAAAGAGGACACCCATGCCTAGTACCCTTAGATATCCTTACTTCTTCCGTAGTCACATTGTTTACAATCAGCTTTGCTTTCTGTTCTGTATATATTGCCTTTATTCCATTAGAAAAATCTCCTGGTGTCCCCTTTGATCCCTCTTAAACGAATAAAGACCCAAGAGTCTTTCTGAGTAAAGTAACAAAAAGTTTATTCACATTTCAGTTCACGATTTGATCCCTGAAAGGCAGGCTTTACTTAGGAGTTGCACAAAGAAACTGTGAGTTCATCTCATATGGAGACTGAACTCATGTGCTGTTGGCTGAGAACCAGCAGACAGCAAAATTACATTAATAGAACAAAATGGCTGCAGGAGAGCAGCATGGCAGCAAAAGATCACCAAGCAAGTGAAGACAGAATTAGAGACTAAGAAAATGGCTGCATGACTTGGCTCTTTTATGGAGTCAGCCAGAGCCACACCCATCTCCCAGGTCACATGCAGGGGGAGGACACTCCAGACCAGTGGAAGAGGAAGTTACACTGACTGGATGTCCCCCTGCCTGTATCCACTCTAGGAAAACAAGGAATGTAGCATTTGACTGCACCAATGGATTACATCCCACACTTAGGTACTCTGACAACCCTTTGAGCCAGATCATGGGCTTGTGTTCTTTAATGCTCTCCACCATAATCTCTCAAAGGTCTCTGGCAGAGATCTTTCCTAGCCCTGCTCCTGAGATCTTTCTTTCCCCTTTAATCTGGAGATCTGAAAGACTGAACCCAAGACCTGCAGGCTAACTGTGCTATGCCCCTTCTCCAGTCAGATAACAGCCATCCTAAGCCCAGCTAAGTCATCAACAACCGCCATAAAACAAACAAAATAGAAAGCTGGAGAAGGCAATAAAAGCTTTGACCCTTCCTCAATAGTAGCCTGACAAGGGAAGCCTTTACCTGCCTTCACCTGTTGCTTCACTTCCTTGGGGGTTGAAGAGGAGGTGGATTGCAGAGGAGAGATAATATCTCTTCCTGCAATTAGTTTGCGGGGAAGTCTAACCATGCCCACCTAAGTTCCGGACAAGTTATTTCCCCTTTTGTTTTTTTCTTCAAAGCTGCACAAAGTTACTCAGGGCTGAACTAAAATGTCACGTTTGACACGGCTCCACCACTGGAAGTAATAGCTCCATCTTGTGTCCCCTTGTCCCACTCCCATAGAGCATGAGACTCTTAATCTCAAGGTCGCGAGTTCGAGCCCCACTCATGTTGGGCAAAAAGATTCCTGCATTGCAAGGGGTTGAGCTAGATGACCCCCTTCTCAGTAGGTGGGGAAATGATGTGGGGGAAACTACCTGATATGGGGCATTTTTTTGGCACAGACACAATCACACTGTTGGATATATAACAACTATTATTGTCCCCTTAACATCTGGTCATTTTTTCCTATATTATTATTATTATTATTAGCCCAAGACCTCTCCAGTCTTACCTCCTGTCCTAGTGGATTGGAAGAATGCAGTGCCAGAACAACAAATCATGCAGAGACACACCAGGCAGCCTCCTTAGAGAAAGTACACTGAGCTCTTAGGAGAGTTGCATTTTCAATTTGTTTGTTCCGCACAGCCCACCGGTGTGCCCCAGCAGATCATTTAGGAATTGCTGGAGTGGATCATTTTCCAACCCTTGGGACATTACATGCTGATTTAAATCAAAATTATTAGATGCAATTTTGGATACATTTTGTAATCCCAACTATTTTAGAAGGATTTTTTTTTTTTTTAAAAAAGCACATTGAAATTCCACCAGAACAAAGAGGGGAAGCCAACTGTGTGTATGCAGAATGCGTCTAGTATTTGGAATTAAGGAAATGTCAAGAATTAAATAATCTAAAATGAAAATGTGCTCGGAGCCTTCTGCCTCCCCAGATTGCAGCTTTGTGGGGGGGGGGGAGCATCTGTTCCCCTACTTGGAGGTGCATGTTGAAATGTATGGAGAGTTGGGACTTTCAAAGAAAGGAAAACTTTATTTGCTTTTCCTCTTGACAACTCTATTGAAGTGGACACTGACATGCTTTAAGAAAGAAGAAGAAGAGGGGCAGGGGACTGGGAATTAAATTCAGATCCACAGCTGTCAATCCTGGCAAATGTCATTTCCTGCTGGATTAAGGAGCTTTTGCTAGGGGGAGGAGAAGAGGAACAGAGGAGTTGTCTCTTACAACTCCTTGGAGCCAGATTATGCGATTGGTTTCCCAGATGAAAAGGTGCTTTCTTTGGTGTGAAAGACAGGCTGCAATCCTAGGCCTGCTTACTTAGGAATAATCCTCACTGGACTCAAGGGGGCTTACTTCTGAGTAAACACGCTGGGAATTGCCCCCCCCCCTTGCATTTGTATTATCATTCCATCAATCTTATTTGGAGTGGGGGGGATAATTATGGATGCATCTGGGTTTGCTCTTTTGAGGCCAAGAGAAGAACAGGAGGTCCCTACAAAGATTGGGGACAGGCAGAAGAAGCAAGACTACACCAGTCACAGCCCCCTCCCCTTTTACATTTGAGTTTTGCCTCCCTCTCTGCCAATACCTTAGGCCTTGGAGGGTCATTTAAATGGCAGTCCATGTTATGTGCTGCGTAGGGATGGCTGAACCAAAATCACAGATTTGTAGAGTTGGAAGAGGCCACAGGGGTCATCTAGTCCCACCATAGCTGTCAACCGTCCCTTATTTGGCGGGAAAGTCCCTTATCCCACTGCTGTCCCTTATTGATGATGTCCCTTAAATTTCCCGGGTTTCAAAGGAAGCAGCTCCTCTCCCTCCCTCCCTCCCTGCCGGCCAGGGAGGAGAGAGGCTCCAACTGTGTTGCTTGGCTGCGTTGCTCACCCAATAAGGAGTCTATAAGAATGACTGGGGGGTGGAGCTTGCATGCCTTGTGCCCATCAAATCGGCCGCGTTGCCTGGGGACTCGCCTTTGCTCAGCGCTTCCCAGTGGAGAGGAGACGGTGGTTTTCCTTGCTGCATCCCCTTTGCTGGGTTGCTGCGCTGTGGGAACCACTGCTTGAGGCTTCGTTTGGCTGCTGGCTGGGTTTTCTGCCTTTGGCTCAGAGGGGCTCAGAAGTTGAACATACCTGTGCTGGGAAAATCCCTTATTTTGGCTGCTGATCTTTTATTTCCAAGGCTGCTGGTCCCTTATCTTCAAACCTGTAAGTTGACAGCTATGTCAATGAATCTTTTACCCAATGTGGGACTCGAACCCACAACTCGGAGATTAAGAGTCTTGTGCTCTAATGGCCGAGTTATCCCTCAGGGTCAGTTCCTCATTTTTCAGATCTTAAAAGTTTTGTTTGAAAGAACGTAACATGAAGCAGACGTAACATGAGGTATGACTGTAGTAGTAATAATAATAATAATAGTTTTCATGGAAAGTCATCACCATTTTAGTGCAATTTCCCCTGAGCTAATGTATGTCTGTACACCGTTTTCACTAATATGAGGAATGGCAAGCAGAAAACAGTTTACTACCCAGAAGTTTCTTATCTAGCACATTTCCCAGTACATTTCCAAGCCCATTTCAAAGTGTTGGTGCTGACCTTTAAAGCCCTAAACGGCCTCAGCCCAGTATACCTGAAGGAGCGTCTCCACCTCCATCGCTCTGCCCGGACACTGAGGTCCAGCTCCAAGGGCTTTCTGGCAGTTCCCTCACTGTGAGAAGCGAAGTTACAGGGAACCAGGCAGAGGGCCTTCTCAGCAGTGGCGCCCGCCCTGTGGAAAGCTCAAGGAGATTCACAGCTTTTAAAAGACATCTGAAGGCAGCCCTGTATTGGGAAGTTTTCGATGTTTTACATTTTATTATGTTTTTATATGTGCTGGAAACTGGCCAGAGTTGCTGGGGGAACCCAGCCAGATGGGTGGGCTATTATTATTATTATTATTATTATTATTATTATTATTATTATTATTATTATTTCGGACATATGGTTTCACTTCATTTGTTTTTAATTTTGCCAATGGGGTCTTTTAATGTTTTCCCATAAAAAATACAGTATACTGGCCATACCTGGTAGAGTTAATGTTGTCTCATGCTGTACTCTCCATGGTAATCTTCGCATAAATACAATTTTAACCTTACTGCTCTGGTTAATGGCCACAGTACAATGACATGCTTTGTAATTAGAGGGAATCACCTGCCAGTACACCTGTCTGCAGATAGTATAATATAATATAATTTTGTGTCAATTGCTTCTATTCTTTGTGTGTGTGTTTTTCCTGCACCTGCTACTTATAACCTCAGAACTGTGTAAAGGTCCAAATCAATTACCTTGGGAAATTACCTTAATCGCTCATCAGCTTACCCATTGTGTGTGTGCACGGAATTGGCGTGCAGTACAAAGAGCGTCATGATTTTGGATTTGCTTATAAAAGCAGTATAATACGTTCCTCAGATGCCGCATAGTGCATTTGCTTGAATTTCCTTTTATTAATGAATCGATTTCATAATTTGACTGGAGGGTTTGTATGCTTAAAAGCACAGGATGATCAATAAGTGTCAATTTTTGAACACGGATTCAGAAATGTAAGAGTAGATTATTTCACTATAATTATTATTAATTTATTATTTATTAAATTTCTGTACTGCCCTTCATCTGAAGATCACAGGGCAGTTCACAACGTAGAAATACAAAATGAGAACACAAAATTAATTGAAATAATGGATGACAAATAAACCTATTGCATCATGTATCTGGATGGAGAGAGAGAGAGAGAGAGAGTATCTCACTTGGAAGAGTGGCAGAACTGTGATGGATTAATTAGCAGCAACATTTTGAACTGGAAACCCCAAGACTGTGTGTTATAAGAACATAAATATATCAGTTCGGATCAGTTCAAAAGCCCATCTAGTAGCCAGTCTCAGGGTAAGGTCCACAGCAGCACCTCTGCAAATGTTACTGAACCTCCGGCTGGCATGACTAATAATCTTTTGCAGACGTTCCCTCTATGAATTTCTCCCACCCAAGTTGGCGGGCATCGGCCTCATCCAGTTACAACAAGTTCCATACCTTTAAATCCTGCATTTCATTTTGTCTGCCCTGAATCTACTTCAAATTAGTTTTGTTGGAGGAGCCTACGTTTCCGGTATTAAGAGCTAGGGAGAAGATTTTTCTCTCTTTCATTCGACACCATGCATAAGTTTATAAAACTTTTATCATCTCCTTCTTGGCTCACCAAAAACCCAAAAATAATGTAGCATTTCCCCAGAGGGGATTTCCTCCAACCACCAGATCATTCTGACCACCCTTCTCTGAACCCAGCCAACTGATTTCTTCATACAACTTCATACCGTCATACAACAAGGAGCGTCTCCAGCCCCATCGTTCTGCCCAGACACTGAGGTCCAGTGCCAAGGGCCTTTTGGCGGTTCCCTCCCCCCAATAAAATATTTGAGGGGGGGCAACTGATGGGCATTGCCATTCAAATGGTGTGCATGCGCTACATTGGTCGATCAATTACGTTGGATGGGGCTTACCTGCCCACCCCCCAAAATTTTATTCAAGTTGGCACCCCTGCAAAAGATATTTGGGAACTGACTGTTTTTGAGGAAAGGGCTGGTGCTGTGATGTTTATATTGTTATTGTCTGTGTTTTTAATGGATCTTTTTATGCTATTTCAATTCTCTTAGTGTTTAATTGCATTTTCATGCATTTCTGTGTTTTAGCTTGTTCTAGTATAGCTGTGTAAGCTGGGTGTAAATGTGTAAGCTGGATGGTAATATTATTATTATTATTAATAATAATAATAATAATAATAATATACTACAGATTACAGAAGTGCAGGGCTGCCATTCAGCAACATCCTGTGTTTCTCACCCTGTGTCGTTCTCCTCTCAGTTGCAGAGTGCCCCTTATTTTGACAGGTGTTCATGTAAGGTTTCCTTAAATATGTACTGGTTTCTCCCCTCTCCCTCTCTCACCCCTAAAGATCTGGTGTTGGTGTGTCAGGATCAAAGCAGACCTTGTTCTACGCCGAGGTAACAGACGAGATGAAAGCCGGCGAAGGTGGAGGCCAGCCACAAGAAGGGGAGCTGATTGAGGTGGTGGAAATACCTCTGCAGGACTGCATGAATTTTGCATTTGACGAAGCTCTCCCTAAAACCATGGGCTTCATCTTCAGCTTCATGTGGTTCCAGACCAACATTGTCCCAAAGCTGCTAGAAAAAGAATAACCATTGCTGAGATTTCTGGAGGGGTGAGGTTGGGATTTTTTATTTCATTAAAAAAAAAAAAACAACCATTAAACCATTTATAAGATTTTTTTCCCCTTTCTGAATGTATATATTTCAGGAAAGAGTCGCAAAAATAGAAATTAGGAAACTGCTGCTTTCTCCCCCCTCACCCTGGGCAAAGTGGGCGTTAAGCATTTGACATCATTTGCAGCTGCAGACATAAGTCCTCGCCCACCATTGGCAGTGAGTCTTGACAGCCATGAGTTCATTATTGACTGGTTGAACGTAACACTGGACAGCATAGAAGCTGCTAAAGCTGGGAGAGCAGAATCCTAATTTGCTAGGACAGACACGCATTTGCAGCAGCAGCTGTCTGGGGAGGGCAATTTGGAATGACAAAACAGTGAGGAAGGGAAGGATTAAGCCCTTGCTTCCCCCCCCCCTCCCCTCCCCGCCCCCTGGCCTCTGTTTCATGCACTGCAAGAGGGTCTTTTATTCGTTTTTTTTAAAAGGTCCTTTGGATTACTCTACATATACATGCATGTAATGTGTAATTACGCCGTGCAAACCCCGCTGGCGGGAAAAGCATATTAAAGGATAGAGCAATAACCGCCACAGGCACTCCCTTGCACTCCAAAAGTTTGACTTTTGGAGTAAGAATTACTAGCCTTTCAGGTGACACATGAAAGCACACACTTCTGCATAAGCCGATGATCTGGCTGTTCCTCCCCATTAGGAGGAGACTGGCGCAGAGCTGTGACTCACGCAGGGATGCAACAAACAGCCCCCACGGAGAGAAGGAATTCTGCTATGTCTCTGCAAAGGGAGGTGAAAGCTCATTGGAAGGAGGCAAGGGCGGAGCACTCTCTGTGGGCAGTCACCCTGGCTTTGCTTTAAGGTACCAAATGTGTTTTGTCTTCTCATTGATGAGCCCTGGTCCAGTTTGGGAATTGCTGAGTCAAAGTTGGCTGCTGCAGAGGAGACCAGTCAGGGGACCGGATATGGCTGGTGGTCTCTGTTTTGGCCAAGCCACACATACCTGCCATACACCCAACTTCATATATGACATCAGTTAAGGACGGGGCTTTGCTAGCGCCATAGATTGGCATCACACACAACCTCCTCAATCTGTGCTTGCTAACCAGCTGGTCGTTGGTTGCTTTGGAAGCCCGGCACAAGGCTCTCCGCAGCCCCGGGGTGAACACTTCTCAAGTGCCAAGCACAGAACTTGAAGGACATGCTCAGCCCTCTGCAAGTTGCTTCTCGCACACCCTAAAATCAGCTGGTTTTGGGGTGCCTGGGAAACACTGCACCTTTTGAACTTTGACAGGTGTCAGTCAGCTGGAGTCACAGCGACATCATTTGATTGACATGTGTTTCCTCCCACCTATCAAAGTTGGCCCACAGGCATGGGAGAGATAAAATCTGGCCTTTGGACCAAGGAGGTCCAAGGTTCTTCTGTGCCCCTTGGGAGCCTCTCCTGGCACTTATATTGTGTCCTCAAACCTGATTGCAAGTTGCACCGGCTTCTCTGTGACAGCTCTGCCAGCTTACCGTATATTTCACTCCATAAGACGCAACTTTTTCCTCTTAAAATCTAAGGGGAAATGTCTGTGCGTCTTATGGAGCGAATGTGTGGTCCATAGGGCTGGGGGGACGGGACCGGGCTGCCCCCGCCAGCCCCAACCTGCTCTTTGAGGCTGGCGGTGGGGGAAAGTGTGCTCTCCAGGCTTCCAAAGAACTCCCGCTGCACTCCGGAGGCTTCGGGTTGCCGTCAATGAAGGCGACTGAACGCACCTTGAACACACCTTGTTTTAGAGGGGGAGAACAAGAAAAAATAAAATATCCCCCTCTCTGCGCAGCTCCCCTTCAGCGAAGCGGCAGGAGAAATAGAAGGGGCTCCGTTTCTCCTGCCGCTTCGCTGAAGGGGCACTGCGCAGAGAGGGGGAGAAATTATTTTTCTTGTTCTCCCCCTCTAAAACAAGGTGTGTCCTATGGTTGGGTGCATCCTATAGAGTGAAAAATATGGTAATTGCATATCTGAAATGTCCCCTGCAATGAAATCTTTCTCCTACTCATGAATCTGACTACTTTGGGGCACATCTTTGCTTGATTCCCTCCCAACGAAAATAATTTGTGTTCCACTGTAAGGTTATTATGGGGTGGAGGGTGCATAGTTCAGCTAGAAGCGTCACATAGCAGGTGATAGGGAAGAAGACCCCCTGCCAGAGATCCCAGAGGATGACTGCCAATCAGAGTAGGCAGCATTGGGTTGGATGGGCAGGTTGTTGCTGATGCTGGAATTGGCTTTGAGACGTGCTCTGCTTTTCACCATTTTATGTTGTGTACCGATTTGCTGTTTTATGGTCTCTTTTTAAAACCTTAAGCCTATTTGAGAAATTGATTCACATTGAATATTTCTGTTACCTTGGGCTTCTAAAGCAGGTGTGGGAACCTCTGGCTTCCAGATTTCTCCCTGCCCTTTGGCCATGCTTGGAGGCCCAAAGATTACCCACCTCTGTTCTCATGGGATCTTGTTTTCTGATCCTGCTGCTCTTTTTAGAATTGGTCCATATCACTGTCTAAATTTACTTTTTAGTCATCATTTTAATACTTGGTCATGGCGTTTTTAACATTGGTGCTGCTGCTGCCGCTTTAAATTCTGTTGTAAATGGCCTCTATAACTACAGCTATTATTTTCATTAATAAGACTGCGTAGAAAGGCTTGGAAGATCGCAGAAGCTGGAGATCGCTTTAAGAGGCTATTTATCATGTTGTTTTGTATATCAGTTCGATGTTGTTTTAAATCATGTGGTTTTTTTAAAAAAAATCTTAATTTGTTAGCCACTTTGAGAATCTGATTCAGAGGCAAACGCTGTCTAATAAAGAAAAATAAAGTGTGATGAAAGCAAAGTGTTCTGGAGTAGCGCATGATTCTGACAAATTAAATTGCATTGCCTGTTCTCATTTCCAAATGAATCCGCATGCCGCTACGTAAAAGGCTGCTCAAGCCTTAGAAATGCAGCCTTCAGTAATGCTGTGAAAGGTGACATCACTGTCGATGGAGAGCAAATCAGCCATCCTCCGAAGAGCAGGGAATCTAAAATAGGAAATCTCCCACCGCCACCTTAAATGTGCCGTTCCTCGCAGTGTTAGCATTAATTACCATGGCAATGCTATCTGTGTCAGTGGGGCGATTTAAAATGCATGTTCCGAGGCAGCTAATCTCAGGAGGTGCGCACATTCTGCAGCAGTGCTGCTGATTTAAAGCCACGCGGATGTGAACATATTTGGGGGCCGATAGTGCTGCTGCGGACGCAGGTGGCGCTGTGGGTAAAACTTCAGCGCCTAGGACTTGCCGATCACATGGTCGGCGGTTTGAATCCCCGCAGCGGGGTGCGCTCCCGTCGTTCGGTCCCAGTGCCAACCTAGCAGTTCAAAAGCACCTCCGGGTGCAAGTAGATAAATAGGGACCGCTTACCAGCGGGAAGGTAAACGGCGTTCTGTGTGCTGCGCTGGCTCGCCAGATGCAGCTTGTCACGCTGGCCACGTGACCCGGAAGTGTCTGCAGACAGCTGGCTCCCGGCCTCTAGAGTGAGATGAGCACACAACCCTAGAGTCTGGCAAGACTGGCCCGTACGGGGAGGGGTACCTTTACCTTTTTAGTGCTGCTGCAGGCAGCGGCTTCACACAGGACTCCCATCAAAGCTCACCACCATATGCCAGATCACATTTGCACCTGCAAACCTACTAAGGAAGCACTTTCTCTGTGGCGGCAAAGCTCTGGGCAAACAGATCCTTATCCACAGCCCTTGCTTCTGCTGCTGCTGCTGCTGCTCTTGTGTGTGAAGGATGATATAGGCAAGCTGGCTTCAGTGGACAGAGCAACAAGCTGCAGAAGACCAGATTGCTCCTGAGGTCACCTGGTCCCTGTTGGGCTGAAAGCTGCAGTACCCCCTCTGGCCTAAGGTGGTGGCGGCACTGCAGCGCCACACAGCTAAGGCTACTGAATTGCCCAGGAAGCAAAAAGGAAGCTGGACAGAGGAAGCAGCGCTCAATGTGAGGGTGTTTTTTTTGGGGGGGGGTTATTTCATGATCAAGGGGAGCTTACCTCTAAACATAAATCCAGGTGTGTAGATCAGGCCCTATAATGCTGCCCAGAAATTTATTTAACTCAGTTAATGTGGAGCACAGCTGTGTGTTAAATGGTTGCAGTTCAAAAAGAAGTGGGACCAGTGAATAGATTTGCTCCTTATGTCTGAGGGGTGAATGGGAAGAATAGACAACTATTACTATTTCCCCTTCTTCTTGTTGGTCCTCTCTGCCGCCAGTCCATCCTTCATCCGAGTCAGTTATGTTGAACAACAACAGGTCCTGGTCAATTCCTGTGGTGGCCCACTTTCCCCTTTTCTCCAGGATGGTGAAGAAACATTGGTGAGCATTACAGTGGTACCTCGGGTTACAGACGCTTCAGGTTACAGACTCTGCTAACCCAGAAATAGTACCTCGGGTTAAGAACTTTGCTTCAGGATGAGAACAGAAATCATGCTCTGGCGCCACGGCAGCAGCGGGAGGCCCCATTAGCTAAAGTGGTGCTTCAGGTTAAGAACAGTTTCAGGTTAAGTACAGACCTCCGGAACGAATTAATTACGTAACCAGGGGTACCACTGTATTTGGGTTCCGCCAGTCAACCAGCTACAAATTCACCTAACAGTAGCACTGTGTAGCGTACATAAATTGTGTGATTTTGCTGCAGCAGACAGCAAGATGAGTTACGTACTTTTGGGCAGGAAAAGGACTGCAGCAAAACAGAAACAATACTGCATGCGAGAAATACGGGGTGGAAAAGGATGCCTTCTTACACCCTTATTGGTGGTTATTTCTGGTGCAAAGGAGACACCCGGGAAAGAAGGCCAAGATGAAAACCAGCAAAAGCAATTCACATCAGCAGCATTTATAACAAGCAAATCAGGGTTGCCGGTTTTGTTGGGGACAGGCAGCAAGAAATCAAGACTAAAAAACAGAGATAGAAGGTGTGATTGTTATTGCTAAATTCCAGAGACCTGTGTTTTGTTAACCAAAAGTGGTGGTTTGGAAAGAGCTCGTTGTTTAAGAAATCAGAGACAAATCACGTTGTGCAAAAGAGGCACTTGGACACCCTTGCACACCGTTGCCTCAAATTAGCATTCTTTTTTGAAAGTGTAATTAGATCTAATTAGATTTGCATCTGCTGGGTTTGGGCAGCAGACCATGATGATCAAGGAGCTCTGTGACTGCAGATCTCCCAAGTCACATCTGTAAATAACTTTCCACCTTGCCTTTCCTTCCACCTGCCACGCATACAGCTTCAAGCTCTAAAGGTTCTTTTAATGCAATAAACCTGTTGGGCAAAATCCTTTGGGGAGCTGAGGCACCATTGAAATGAATGGGAGCTACACCAATGGGGATATAAATGAGTGGGTTGTGCCCATTAGCTATATTCATTACTTTTTTAATTAGTTATTCGAAATCTCCACATTGCACTTTGTTTTGCATATCTAATCTAATCTGCTGATCACACACCAGCCAGCCACCATTCTTTAATAAGGGCAAATGTTTTCCCCATTCTAATTAGCATCCTAATTGGGCTCATCTTGAACTATGTTTAATATTTATAGCCTTGCCCTTGAAAATATGCTGTCAGGGAACTGCCATCGGAGCCAGAGGAGGAGGGAGGGCTCCAGAGGGATTCCGGAGAGCGTCCCAGGAGGGAGAGAGGCAGCCCATCTTCTGGGGAAGGAAATCAGCGTAGCACCAGTGGAGAAGGGGGGCAGATGGGGGAATAGGCGGAGACCAGCGGGGAGAGCACGGGTCCTCCGCTGCCCACACCCTCCCTGCGCAGAAGGCTTCCGCGCAGGGAGAGTAGGCGGAGAGTAGGCAGATTCTGGAACCCTTACTGGAACCCTTACCTACACCGGAAAGGCCCTGGGAGGTGGTGTCCATTGATTTTATGACAGATTTGCCCAAGTCAAGGGGGAAGACAGCAGTCATGGTAGTAGTCAATCTACTGACAAAAATGTGCCATTTCATAGCTTGCTCACATGCGGTGACGGCAGAGGAGACAGCCAGGTTGTTTGTGGATCACATTTTCAGGCTGCATGGGGCTCCCTCGGAGGTAATCTCGGACCAAGGGAAACAATTTACTTCCAGGTTCTGGAGGAAGCTCATGAGCTTGCTACAGGTCGAGGTGAGCTTCTCGGCGGCGAGGCACCCAGAAACCAACGGACAGGCAGAAAGAGCGAACGGTATACTCCAGCAATACCTACGCTGCTACGTCAGCGAGAGACAGAACGATTGGGTAGAGAAACTAGCTTTGGCTGAATTTGCGTACAATAACGCTGAACATGTGTCCACGGGGATCAGCCCGTTCATGACCAATTATGGGTGTCACCCCAGGGCCTTCCTGGGGAGGGGGGAGGAAGGGTGGAGTGTACCCGCAGCGGAGCAGTTTGTAGAAGAAATGGAGGCCTTGCACCAGCAACTCAAGATGAACTTGGAGCGGGCCAAGGAAGTTTACAAGAGGCAGGCGGACAAGCACCGTCGGGAGGGGGAGGCCATACGGGTGGGAGACAGGGTGTGGTTGTCAACCCAAGGGTTACCCCTAAGGGGAGGGTGCAAGAAGTTGCAGCCGAGGCGGCTGGGGCCTTTTGAGGTAACACAGCGGGTGAACCCAGTGGCCTTCAAACTCAAGTTGCCTGACAGCATGAAGATACATCCGGTGTTCCATAGGTCCCTACTTTCACTGTACAGGGAGGGGAGGGAATTTCCGGGGCGGGAGGGAGGAGTCACCACCCACCCGCTGGTAGAGGAGAGGGAACTCCGCAACCAAGCCACGGAAATACTCGATTCAAGGTGGCGAGGTCGCCAGGTGGAGTACTTGGTGGCTTGGGAGGGAGAACCCAGGTCAGAAAACACGTGGGTCCCCGCTGAATCAATCAGTGATGACTATCTGGTGGGGGAATTCCACAGTTTGTTCCCGGATAAGCCAAAACCACTAGCAAGATTCTGGGAGGAAGAATTTGGAACCACAGACGACGAAGGGGACTTTGTGAGTTTTCCTGCCTCCGAACTGGAGGGAGGGGAGGTGTCAGAGGGAGAAGGATCAGACTGGGAGGTCCCCCCTGCGGGAAGAGATCTGAGCAGGTGGGAAGACGGTTTTGGATCCTCAGAGGATGGTGACAGCTCCTTCAGGGGATTCCCCACATCGTCGGCCGAGGAAAGAGACGAGGTGGAACCGGAAAATGGCACCAGGGGTGGAGGGGGTCCTGGGGAGGAGGTGGATGTCAGGGAACTGCCATCGGAGCCAGAGGAGGAGGGAGGGCTCCAGAGGGATTCCGGAGAGCGTCCCAGGAGGGAGAGAGGCAGCTCATTTTCTGGGGAAGGAAATCAGCGTAGCACCAGTGGAGAAGGGGGGCAGATGGGGGAATCGGCGAGGGGGCTCCATGACTCCTCGCCGGAGACCAGCGGGGAGAGCACGGGTCCTCCGCTGCCCACACCCTCCCTGCGCAGAAGGCTTCCGTGCAGGGAGAGTAGGCAGAGACTAGGCGTCAAAGAGCTTCTTTACTGGAAGAAGTTCAAGAAACGCCCACTGACGGATTCTGCCAGCAATTGAGACAGCCACGGATGAGTGGCTGTCCAGACAGAAAGGGTTCACCCAGGTAACCCAGCCAAGCGTGGAGCCGATTTACGCACAAGCAACTCCTAGAACCATTACATATGCATAGGCTTTTTTCTGGGCTATATAATCAGGAATTTGGGGTTCAATCCCAGAGCCCTGTTTCCACACATAGTTCATGGATGTGGCTTCCAGGCTGACTATATAAATTTATCCAGGGTGGCCTGAGTCCTGTTTCACAGATGACTGTCCTCTGCTTGGAGGGCTGTCAGCCATCGTCCTCTGTTTCAAGAGAGCCCTTTATGTGAAAGGCAAACTGGTCCAAGACTGGTTTAAAGACAATGAACTTTCAGAAAAGAGAGCAGGAGGAGCCTTGAAGTTGCCCGTCAACGGTAAGCAGGTTCCCAGGTCACGCTTCCTCACCATGGTGAGATGCATGGGGTTCTTTCTATTTATATTACAGGAATTGTTTTCCAAATTTCTGCATTTGCACACTAAGTGAGCCTGTGCAAATTTTGTACAAGTTTCTCTCCCCTCTTCCTCGCAATGTGTAAGGTATAATCTCTGTGACACAATACAGTGAATTTGTGCATGTTGCTCTAATCGCATTCAGTTGACAACCGCTCACACACAAATCATTTATCGGAATGGGCACAAATGTGGATTTTCCTGCAAGCAAAAGAATCCAGGAACAGCAGCTCATCACCTATGTCAGCTTTACAAGCAAAGATGAACTGTTTGCACTATTTGTTTCAGCTGTGGAGTGGATAAGTGGCCAATGGCAAGCATGCTCTCCGAGCCTGACAATCCCCTATATCTCCTCCTATATCTCCTATATCTCTCTTCTTGGTTGAGAGAGCTAGGCTCCAGTGGCAGCATAAGTCCTTTTCCCACCTTAGGACAAATCAGAATCAGAACAAAATATTGCAACTTGAACATAATCACTTGTGGAATTCTGATTTTCCTCCTATAGAGATTTTTTATATATGTAGGGGCTTCTTTCCTTCTTTTAATGAAAAAGCCACACTATTCCCCCAGGAAATTATGAAGGGTAGCATACCCCGTCATACTACAACTCCCACCAGCCCTAGGTAGCGGGACCAGTGGCCAGGGATGATGGGAGTTGTAGTCCAACAACAGCTGGGGACGCAAGTCTGAGAAATGCCGGCATAACCCAACGCAGAACTTTCAGCCATGCAAACTCGATCACCTTTACTGACACCCAGGATTCCCACAGCCTGCGCTGCAGACGTTTATGCAAGGGTCAAATGCGAAAGGTGAGGGGGGAATGTTTGGGCCTCCTTTTGCTGTCGTGAAAATGATCAAAAGCACAAATGTGTGTGTACATTCACTTGTGTACGTGCTTCACTGAGTATATTAGGCAGGCACAGATGTTTCCCTCCGTCAAGCTTCAAGAACCCACGATGCAAAGCGTCGACTCCCGGATGGCCGTGTATATGTGCAGAACCAGGAAATAATTACATAAATCCATTTAAACTGCAAAGCGGGCCAAAACGGCCCCTTCTTCTTGTTTCCAAATCGTTCTCCAACAATGAGGAAGACTGAGAGCCACCTTTGCCACCGTTCATGCCAGTCTGGTAAGTGTTGCTGGTTTCTTTAAGGCTTTTGCAAAGGTTTCCAGAGGTTTAGAGGGTGTTCAGATGGTGTTCCCCACCATACACGATTTCACGTATATGTGCAGTACCTGGGAGTGTAACCCCAACATAAGTGGGGAGCTTGAAAGCAAAAGAAGACGTCTGTAGTGCAGGGCTTGGGGACCAGTGGACCTGCCTGATGCCATTGGCCTCCAAATTCCATCATCTCTGATGGTTGGCCATGATAATAATAATAATAATAATAATAATAATAATAATAATAATAATAATTTTATATGCCATCCATCTGGCTGGGGTTCCCCAGCCACTCTGGATGGCTTACAACACCTTAAAAATGGTAAAGCAATAGACCTTAAAATTTTAGTTGTTTATTTCCTTGATATCTGATGGGAGGGCGTTCCACAGGGCAGGTGCCACTACCAAGAAGGCCCTCAGCCTGGTTCCCTGCAAGCTCACTTCTCGCAGTGAAGGAACCACCAGAAGGCCCTCGAAGGTGGACCTCAGGGTCCAGGCTGAACAATGGGGGTGGAGATGCTCCTTCAGGTATTCTCAGTGCTTTTTTCGGGGGGGGGGGGACGCAGGGGTACACATACCCCTAAACATTTTGTGAATCGTTGTACTTCTGTCCATTTACTGTATTTAATTTTCCAGATTTGAAGTATAAAATGGTGGTTTTCGTGAGTCAAAATGAGAGTATCCCTAAACATTTTTGAAGAAAAAAAGCAGTGATTATACTGAATTCAGAGAAGTGCGAATATCAGAGGAGAGCTGAGTTCGCATATCGGTCTGAGAAACGCAGATTTTGTAATTCCACACTGAAATGCAGACCAAACAAAATTCTCCCATCTGTAGATTCAGGGCATCTCAAGAACACCACTGATGGAGTCAGATGGGCACTTATAGATTGCCAAAGGGGGGGTGCATCCCTCTCCAAAAAGAAGAAGAAGATGCAGATTTGCATGCACTGACTAATATGTAGCCTTGAAAATTTAGGCGTAATTACTAGAATTTAAACACAGTGGTGCCTCGCAAGACGAAATTAATTCGTTCTGCGAGTTGCTTCGTCTTGCGATTTTTTCGTCTTGCGGAGTGCAGATTCCCTGGGTATTAACGGCTTTAAGAAAAAGGAAGCAAACCCGCAAGACGTTTTCGTCTTGCGAAGCAAGCCCATAGGGAAAATCGTCTTGCAAAGCAACTCAAGAAACGAAAAACCCTTTCGTCTTGCGCGTTTTTCTTCTAGCGAGGCATTCGTCTTGCGAGGTACCACTGTAAAGATAAAACACACCTCACCATAGCAGCAAACCTGCCTGCTCGCTCAGTCTGCAGTCTAGGTGGTGACGGTTAATAGAGCTTCCTGCTCTCCTTCCTTATAGCTTGGAACGGACAGGCTTTCAAATAGGGGAAACCTTCACAGAGAGTGGTCTGTCTTCTGATAACTCTTAAAGGAGAGAAGTGCCTTCTGTTAAGGAAGCCCCAGGCCACTCTGATACAGAATCGCCACTGTGGGCTATCACGCCTCCAAAAATACACCCGCGACACACCCAGCAATAAAATCTGTCGAAAACGGCACACCTGGTGCTGTCTGCAATCTTCTTCCAAACAGTTGGCAGGTGTGAATTGGCCGCTGCAAGGTCATGTTTTGCGTGCTGGGTCCCTGACTTACAATGAAGAATAAACCAGCCTTGCTAAGATACATAGACCGCAGCTTTTCTTCTTTACTCCCCCCCCTTCTTTTTCTAATTTACAGGACAAGGATAGAACTTCTCGCTGTAAGTCTGATGGGCCTCTCCATTGGTTGTTTAGAAAAAAATATTTATGCCCTGCCTTTCCATTGCAAATGTCATCCAGGTTTAAAAATTTCAAAAATCAATCAGTTGACAATAATAATAAATCCAAGTAAAGCAAACAGAAACAGAGGATCAGTTGCACAACAGAAGTGGCTTGTAGCGGGGACAACATAATGGGGAGATTCTCTCTGGTTTCTTAAAAAAATCTGTAGCATCTAGAAAGGGGATCAGGAACGAAACTCTTCAAGATTCCCCATTTATCCTGATTAAAATCAACCCCGTCCCCACACTTGCTATTTGCCCCATGGTGGTGGGGGGAATACCTTATACAGTGGTACCTCGGGTTAAGAACTTAATTCGTTCCGGAGGTCCGTTCTTAACCTGAAACTGTCCTTAACCTGAAGCACCACTTTTGCTAATGGGGCCTCCTGCTGCCGCTGCACAATTTCTGTTCTAATCCAGAAGCAAAGTTCTTAACCCGAGGTGCTATTTCTGGGTTAGCGGAGTCTGTAACCTGAAGCGTCTGTAACCCGAGGTACCACTATAAATGCCCACATGACAGCTGTAAGCTTTGAACAGCAGCGGAAATGCCAGCTGTTGATTTTAATTGGAAAACACAGAATCACAGAATTGTAGAATTGGAAGGGACACCAAGGGTCAGGTTGTCCAACCCTCTGCAATGCAGAAATCTCAGATCATCCATGACTGATGGCCATCCATCAGGAGAGTCCGCCACCTCTGTTCCACTGTCGAGCAGCTCTTACTGTTAGAAAATTCTTCCTGATGTTTAGTCAGAATTTCCTTTCTTGCAACTTGAAGCCCTTGGTTTGAGTCCTGACCTTCTGAGCAGGAGAAAACAAGCTTGCTCCCTCTGACTAAACAGCAGGAAGAGTGACTTGGCTTGTTGTTGTTTAGTCGTTTAGTCGTGTCCGACTTCATGACCCCATGGATCAGAGCATGCCAGGCACTCCTATCTTCTACTGCCTCCTGTAGTTGGGTCAAGCTCATGTTGGTAGCTTCGAGAACACTGTCCAACCATCTCATCCTCTGTTGTCCCCTTCTCCTTGTGCCCTCCATCTTTCCCAGCATCAGGGTCTTTTCCAGGGAATCTTCTCTTCTCATGAGGTGGCCAAAGTATTGGAGCCTCAGCTTCACAATTTGTCCTTCCAGTGAGCACTCAGGGCTGATTTCCTTCAGAATGGATAGGTTTGATCTTCTTGCAGTCCATGGGACTCTCAAGAGTCTCCTCCAGCACCATAATTCAAAAGCATCAGTTCTTTGGCTTTCACCTCTCTTTATGGTCCAGTTATCACTTCCATACATCACTACTGGGAAAACCATAGCTTTAACTTTATGGACCTTTGCTGGCAAGGTGATGTCTCTCCTTTTTAAGATGCTGTCTAGGTTTGTCATTGCTACAGACACCTAATTGGTTCACAAGCCCTGGCCAGAATTGACCGAGAGCTTCCTGGCCTTCTATGCTTGCTCTAGACCTCATGAGGACTAGCTTCTTTGTGGCTCCTCCCTACTTGCAATGTTGCTTTCCTGCTGGCCTCCCTCAAAACAGGCCTGCAGGCCACTGGGAGGCTGTATTGCTCTTCCTGCCCGCCTCCTGTCCCCCTGCCACCTCACGCCACACCAAAGGCTTCCCAGGTGGGAGGAGCCACCTGCCGCATCCAGAGCACGCTTTTGCCCCTTGACCCCTGAGCAGGTGTGCTGCCATGGCAAACGCCGCTTTTGGCACCCGAGCCAGTTGGGTTTTTTTTTTTTTTCAGTGTGTGTGGGGGGAGGGGTGCCCTTTGTCGACACATCCTTCAATTGCTTTGAACCCGAGAGCGGCTGCCGTGCCAAATTCTCCCTGGGAAAGGGAGCGTTCCAACTGACTGTCTCTCTCTGTAGAAGCTGCAGCTGTTCCACCTGCTCCTGTGAGGCGAGAGGGACGGGTCCTGAGCTCCAGAGTGGCCCATAGAATTGCAGATGAACTTGGCAGAAGGACACAGCCTCGCAAGATGTAGGCAGCAGCAACAACAACACATGCTCCAAGCTGGGGGCGATTCAGAGGTTCATCAATGGGGGAAAGGAGCCAAAGGCTTGGGCAGGCCAAGTCCCCCCCCCCACAGCCCCTGCCAACACAAACGCTTCTCCTCCCATCCTCAGACCACTCGAAATGTCCCTATTTAGGAGTTACCGATACATCAGTCCCCCATTATTATTCCTTAACTATGCATTATGATTCATAGTACAAACACCCGACCTCTAACAATATCCATGAAAGTAAATGCATCTATTCCAGGGGTCAGCAAACTTTTTCAGCAGGGGGCCAGTCCACTGTCCCTCAGACCTTGTGGGGGGCCGGACTATATATTTTTTTTGGGGGGGGGATGAATTCCTATGCCCCACAAATAATCCAGAGATGCATTTTAAATAAAAGGACACATTCTATTCATGTTAAAACACCAGGCAGGCCCCACAAATAACCCAGAGATGCATTTTAAATAAAAGGACACATTCTACTCATGTAAAAACATGCTGATTCCCGGACCGTGCATGGGCCGGATTTAGAAGGCGATTGGGCCGGATCCGGCCCCCGCGCCTTAGTTTGCCTACCCATGATCTATACAGTGGTACCTTGGTTCCCAAATGGTTTGGCTCCCGAAAAAACTGGCTCCCAAACGCCGCAAACCCAGAAGTGAGTATTCCAGTTTGTGAACGTTTTTCGGAAGCCGAACGTCCAACATGGCTTCCATGGCTTCCGCTGGAGTGCAGGAAGCTCCTGCAACCAATCGGAAGCCGCGCCTTGGTTTTCGAACGGTTCTGGGAGTCAAACAGATTCTCAGAACGGATTAACTTCGAAAACCAAGCTACCACTGTAGTTGCATCTGAGATGAGGAGGTAATAACTTTTGTTAGGAGACTCTCAGGCATTGAGCTGCAGAGTTCACTGCTAGGTAGACATGGTGTATAATCTGATGATAACTCTTCTCAGTATGTATGGCACATTCTTATTATTTCATACCCTCCAAGTGTCCCTATTTTCCAGGGACAGTCCCGGATTTGCAGAAGCCGCCCTTGTTTCTGATTTGATCTCGGATCGCCCCGCTTTCCCTTAGGACATCCCTATTTTCATTAGGGAAATGTTGGAGGGTCTGGAGTTAAGCAGCCAAGGAGATAAGTAATTATACAACCTTTAGAAGACATCTGAAGGCAGCCCTGTATAGGGAAGTTTATTTTAATGTTCAGTGATTTATTATGTTTTTATATATGTTGGAAGCCACCCAGAGTGGCTGGGGCAACCCTGTCAGACGAGTGGGGTATAAATAATAAAATCACCATCATCATTATGGAATAAGACGTTCCAATTTTCATCAGAGAAATGTTGGAGGCCATGAAAGGATGATAGACCAGATGGGCCTTTGGTTTGGTCCAGCCAGGCTCTTATGCTCACCTGGGCACCTGACACAGCAGATGAGGAGAGAGAACTTGGGATGGCAGCTGAAGAACCAGTTGGCACCCTTAAAGGTAAAGGGAACCCTGACCGTTAGGTCCAGTCGTGACGGACTCGGGGGTTGCGGTGCTCATCTCACTTTACTGGCCGAGGGAGCCGGTGTCTGTCCACTTCCGCAGACAGTTTTTCCGGGTCATGTGGCCAGCATGACTAAGCCGCTTCTGGCGAACCAGAGCAGCGCACGGAAATGCCGTTCACCTTCCCGCCGGAGCAGTACCTATTTATCTACTTGCACTTTGACGTGCTTTCGAACTGCTAGGTTGGCAGGAGCAGGGACTGAGCATCGGGAGCTCACCCCATTGCAGGGATTCGAACCGCCGACCTTCCGATTGGCAAGTCCTAGGCTCAGTGGTTTAACCCACAGCGCCACCCCGTTGGCACCCTTAACCCCTGCCAAAAAGTGGAAGAGCTTCTTTTCAGATTGCCAATTGCTGGCCTCCACGTTTATGTCTTGCACAGTGTCTGTGGCGGAAAAAGTGAACATTTGTCTATTTTATTCTCCTTTCGTTATTTCTTTTTTTTTAATGCATTGTTTGGTCTGGCTCCCTTTATTGGCTCTTTGCAGCCTGGCTGCTATTGTTTTTTTAAAGACTCCATCTTGCTTGCGTGGCTGTTGGCCTTCATTCGTAGCAACATTTATTTAATAAGTGGGGGGAATAACAACTGGCCAGGGGAAAGAGGAGATTTAAAGCTGCCCTGCTGCCAGGTGGCGATTCGTGGCTTATCCTGGCGCCTGGCCCTTCGTCCGACCTCAAGATGGATCGGCAAAGCTTTTTAATTCAAGTCTGTAAGCGGGATGATCAGCGGTCTACTTAGTTAGCCTGTGGCTTCCACGGTAGCAGTCTGCCGTGCAGTGAGATATCATCCGAAAGGCCAAACCGTCTTAGGAGAGATAAAGAAATTGAGATGCCAGCATAACCTTCTAATAGCCCTCTGAATATCTCTCATCTCGCTGTGCATTGTGGCATAGCCCTGGGAGACTACTGCGTGTCATGAGACCTAGGATGCATAGACACCATGCATTTAAAGCACACCCACATCCCATAAAAGATTGTTGGGAACTGTAGTTTACCTTGCCCCCCCCCCAAGAACTGCAACTCCCAGCACCCTTTGCAAAGTACCATTCCCAGGATTCATTGGGGAATATGACTGTGTGGAAAAATGCTGTAATATACTGCTTACACATGGTTGTGTCCGCCTCTTCTGCTGTGAGAAGATTTATTCGCTTTGCTGATAGAGCGTGCACGGGTCTCTAAACGTATCTGAGGCTCGTGTCACTGATTGATGCTGTTTCCAAGGGAGACCGGTGATCGTCCGGCTGCCGGCCGGTGGCTGGAGCCAGCTGGGGGCCTGCCTGATGCCCCCGTCTCCCTGGCAGTATCCCAACATATATCACCTCCAATATCAGAATAACTCTGAATACCACTTGGTATCTGGTTGGCCACTGTCAGAGGAGGATGCTAGACCAGATCGACCATTGGTCTGATCCAGCAGCCAGTTTCTTCTGGGGTTCCCATTGTTGAGAGGAATGGCAGGACCTTTGTGTCCCATCCCTCAGCTTCATAGAGTTGTAGAGTTGGAAGGGACCAATGTGTTGCAATGCAGGAATCTTTCATCCAACATGCGGCTTCAACCTACCGCCCTGAGATTTAGAGTCTGTTGCTCTACTAACTGAGCTTGTTGTTGTTTAGTTGTTTAGTCGTGTCCGACTCTTCGTGACCCCATGGACCAGAGCACGCCAGGCACTCTTCCACTGCCTCCCGCAGTTTGGTCAAACTCATGTTTGTAGCTTCGAGAACACTGTCCAACCATCTCGTCCTCCATCGTCCCCTTCTCCTTGTGCCCTCCATCTTTCCCAACATCAGGGTCTTTTCCAGGGAGTCTTCTCTTCTCATGAGGTGGCCAAAATTGGAGCCTCAGCTTCACGATCTGTCCTTCCAGTGAGCAACTGAGCTACTGGAACCATTATTGAATTGAAATATTGAAACTGAAATACTTTATTGTCACTTATACAACTTGTATACAGTGAGATTACACGAGCACCCCCACTCAGCTCTCTTAGTCTTAATTCCCCTCATTTACTGACGCACACAAACCCGAAATTCAGTTGCCCTGTTGTTATCTTCTCATTCAGCAGCCTAACAGCCCACAGATAGAAGCTGTTATTTACCCTGTTGGTGTGACTAATCATGCTTCTGTATCTTCTGCCCGAGGGCAGGAGATCAAGAAAGTGCTGGCCAGGGTGTGAATCATACCTGAAAATTTTCCTCACTCTCCTGAGGCAACGTTCTCCTGCTATTTCATCCAGTGGATTCACGGGACAGCCCATAATTATCTGAAGCGTGCCACCTCTGGTGAAGATCTCTTCCCCAACGCTCCCTTCTGACCGTGCCCTGTGATTCTGTTCAATGTCATGTCCAGGCCTGGAAAGTGAGTGGGAGTTCTGGGTTCTGAGTATCCCTGCAAATCATCAGCTTCGAGGTTTTAAGCACAATAATCTCATGTGTCACTTATAATTGGCTTAACCTCCATTACATTTTTCTTTTCTTTTCCACTGTCGGTGTTTTCAACAAAGGCCGCAAAGGAAAAGATAGTCGAGGCTCCTTGGCTTCACGAAAGCCGGAGAAGGGAGTGCATCTTTGCACAAATCGTTCTTATTTTCTCCCCTGACGTCGAAGCGCCTCTTTGTCTCTGCCTCTATGCAGAGGTCTGCCAATAACATTGCCTATGGCTCACATGTACATATAAATTTTAAAAGGACTCTGTAACGTGACTCTGGTTCAGCAGGAATTAGAATCAATGGATGCCATCTGGGCAGGTTAAAGCTGCCTCTCTCCCTCTTTTTGAGCCGACCCTTTTATTTGAGTTCACAAAAGTGTAACAGCCCCTTTGTAGGCAACTTTGGGGAATCCTGATCCATTGCACCTGCAGCAACAGCAGCATCTGATAAAGCCCTGGCTGGACCAAGGTATTCAGTATCATAAAGTGATACAGTACTTAGCACATCCGCCAGCCATCTGTATGCAGATTAGCAAGGGCTCCTATCAGATTAGCCATTGCAAATATCCTGTAATTTTAGCATGGTTGCATGTACACAGAAACCAGCATTTCCCAGCTGACATTGATGCACACGTCGGAAATTTGAAGGTGGGATTTGGGGGCGGGGGGGAGGAGGGACGGCCGGAAATGCATTCCGTGTGAGCTGAATCAGCCCTTCTTAATTATGGGTTTTGTCTTTCATCCCTGGCTAATTTTTTGCATCTCCCTTGCAGAATTAAACTGCTAAGATGCTTATGGATTTTATCTGGTCGGCAGTAGCAATGCCAGGCTTGTTTTGCAATATTCCTTTTTTAAAAAATTAAAAAAATCATCCCTGATCTCAATTCCCTGAAAGTTACCCTCCGCTGACTATTTAATATTTTAGTTTAAATCATCTGTGGGTGATGTGCACTGCCTTTCTTTATTCTGTCTCCCAGAGACCCAAAATGTTCAGTGCTGCATTGCTAAGCGCCAAGAGCATTTCCCATAAATGCGCCTTATTAAACCAGTCTGAATTCTGGTCCTAAGAAAGCTGCTTATCTCTTTCTTGAGGCTTAGACAACTCAAATGCCTTTTAATTATTAAAGGAACTGAATGATTGCTTGCTCCAAACCAAAATAAGTCACCGGGCTGGCGGGGGCGGGGGCGGGGGGGCAGGCAGATGAGTGGCAATGTCCTTGGAGCTTTTTCTTTTTGAAACAGATTTAATGTCATAGTGCTGCTCAAAGAGTAAGTTGTTGCTTTCCTCTGGTTGTTGCTGGGCAGAAATAAAAATAGTACTTCTTTAAAATTAATTGGGAAGCGGTGGCAGGGGGTTCCCAACCTTTTTTGGCCCCAGGGGCTAATTTGGAAATTGGAGTGGGGGGGGGACAGTATTGTGGGCATGACAAAATGCCCATTTCACAGAAGCAAAAGGTGATGCTGAGAACCTCCCGTCCCACAAGAAACAACAGGAAAACACCTACAGCAACACTCACCCAACGGCAACTCCACTCTGCGTTTGTGTAGGGTTTACTCCAGAGATTTAGGACCAGAGTTTTCCTTCTCCTAGATGGGCTACCTTCCCAGGTTGATGAGCCCCATCTGCCCCTCACTTCCTTCTCAGCACGTGCAGAAACAACCTTCTTGACTGTTGGACCCACTATTGGTCTTGTCTGCTCAATCCGACAGAGTCAGTCTTTGCATGCAGGGCCAGAGGGTTGGAGACCCATCGGAGCCCCTCACCTGGTTTAGCCAGCCAGTCAAAGCCATTCCTGAGTTGTGGCCGTTGTCAGATGCTGCTGCCAGCTTCTAGGAGCCACAGGTGAGAGCTGAGTGCAGAGCAGGGACCAAAGGTGCACAAACTAGGGTTACCAGACGTCCCCGGTTCCCGGGGACAGTCCCTGGATTTGCAAATTTGTCCCCGGACAAATTCCGTCCCCAGAATGTCCCCAGATTTGCAAATCTGTCCCTGGGAAACGTGGCAGCAGCAGCCTCAGCAGCCCGGAGCCAGCCTGGTAGCGCAATTGGCTCTGGCTGGCTTCAGGAGCTGCTCGCTGCCACCGCCACTGCCGAAGGGGAACCAGGGACGTCTGGCGGTACAGATCTCCTGCCCCTTTCCCCATTTGTTTTGACAGATCGGGGGAGGCTCGGGAGTCACAAGCGGGCAGACACCGCCCAGGAGGGGCACAAGGCGCGTGGTTTCTCTGCCAGGCAAGGCGCAAAGCCCTTCTTTTGCACCCTGTGAAACATAAATGTGCACAGTTTTTTTATATAAAAAAACTGGGCAACAGCTGCCCACCTGTGACTCCCAAGCCTCCTTCGATCAGTCAAAACAAAGGGGGAAGCGGGCAGGAGATCGGGGGAGGCTCGAGAGTCGCGGGCGGGTGTTGCCCAGTTTTTAAAAAACTCTGCACATTTATGTTTCACAGGGTGTGAAAGAAGGGCTTTGCACCTTTATACAATATGCGTGTGTGCTTGGGCCCAGGGTCTTTTGCCTTATCATCCCCACTACTGACTCCCTGTTGCTATTCAGATTCAAAAAAAAAGTATACCCAGATTAATTGAAAAAAATGTGGTAACCATAGCACAAACTACCCCAGAAGGAGCACAACGTGTCCCCCACCAGAGCTACGACCCCTCCCCTAAAACCCCATGCACCCGGAGAACAAGTGAGGGCAACATACGTAATCAGCTAAACATTTTCACGAGAGACACACACACACGCAAATCACCGAAAGGGAGAAACGTTTTCATTCCTTGAATTAAAAATTATGTCAGCTCATCTGTCAACATAACTATGCAAATGAAGCGGTGGCGTGACATCACATGAGATGCTGTTGATGAGGAAAAGGATTTGCTTCATTCCCTCGCCCCCAGTTTGCAGACTGAGATTTTACCCAAATTTAATCTGCTTCCCAAATCCGACCTAGTGCGCTAATGTAATCCTGAGGGATCCTGACATCCAAGGCAATCATTTCACTTACAAGCTGGCGTGTTCTTGGAGCCAAGAAGGGTTGGCCTGCCATGTGGCTCGGGGCAGCAGGAAACAATGGAGCGTGCCCTTCTTCACTGCCAGGATAGACAGGATAGACATCCAGGATAGACAGGATAGACATCCGAACTAGGTTTATCCAACCCATTTTATATAAGTTTCCTGGGCGTTCAGAACAACACATCTCCCTATCATAGGCGCCGACTCCATGGGGCCTGAGGGGGCCCGAGCCCCCTCAAAAATTCGTTTGGGGGGGCTCTGCCCCCCCAATAATTTAAGAAAATTATTAGTTATATTATGCTTTGTAAAATCACAAAATTATGTTGGTATTTTTTATTTTCCTTGTTTGACGATAGTTACCTTTTAAAATACATTCAGTAATGAGTTAAAACAAAGCCACTCCCGATCTAGAGAGGGGGTGGGGTTGCGGGCTCTCGACCCATCAACAATCTCGCGGGGCTGGCGTCAGCCCCGCGAGAAGCGGGGATTCCCCCTAGCTCATTAATATTCACCGCCCACGGCGGCAGCCAATCGGCTGCTGCAAAGGGCGGGCCCTCACAGGTTCACTTAAGGTCGGGGCAGCCCGGGGCTCGCCCCTTTCATTGCCCCAGCAGCAGCGGTTTGGAGGTCTTGCGCCCCCCCCAATATTTTTTATGTCGGTATGGGCCCCCGCCCCCCCCAATATTTTTTATAAGTCGGCGCCCCTGCTCCCTATTATTACAGGACGAGAGCCCAGAAGTCACATATTCAGCTGACAAATTTTGCGCTGCCATGACAGATATCCAACGAAGAATGGTCTATGCTACAACTCAATCCTAAACTGAAGGCCCATATTGTTAGATCTGTACTTCTGAAGCCCACCGCATATAGCTGTGTTAACTGATCTTTTATTTTTTCTTATAAATTTTTACTCACCCATTATCTACGCTTAAAGGTAAAGGTAAAGGGAACCCTAACCATTAGGTCCAGTCGTGGCCGACTCTGGGGTTGCGGCGCTCATCTCGCTTTACTGGCCGAGGGAGCCGGTGTACAGTTTCTGGGTCATGTGGCCAGCATGACTAAGCCACTTCTGGCGAACCAGAGCAGCGCACGGAAACACCGTTTACCTTCCTGCTGGAGCGGTACCTATTTATCTACTTGCACTTTGATGTGTTTTCGAACTGCTAGGTTGGCAGGAGCAAGGACCGAGCAACGGGAGCTCACCCCATCACGGGGATTTGGACCGCTGACCTTCTGATCGGCAAGCCCTAGGCTCTGTGGTTTAACCCACAGTGCCACCCGCTTAATTAAGTTTAAATCTACGTTTGGTTTTTGCTCCCATTTATTTAACAATTATTTGCTTAGATGCATACTGTTATGCTAATTATTTAGATGTTTTGCTTATGCTGGTCTTTGAGCGTAATAAAGTAAAGGCTTGGCCTGGGATTTCCCACCCCACTTCATTTATTTATTTTCCCCCTCAGGCTAGAAATGATCTGAAGGGAAGCAGGCAACTTCGAGAGGGCTTACAAGACAACCAGGCCCAGGGAGCGTTTGCTGGCTGTGGTGGGTGTTTCTCATCACATCTGCCATCTCAAGTGCTGCGTTTGACAGGAGAAACTGTGGAAGCTCAAAAGTGAAAACCGCAAGAGTGGCTGGACTGGACTGACTTGACTTTGTTTATTTTGAGGAGGCTGCTGCCGCCGCCATCAATTTCTTATTAGACCAGAAATCTGATGCAGGAGAGCAGGGGAGTCGAAGTTAGATGGAAGGGGAGGAAAGGAGAGACCAAAATTTGGTCAGAAGCTCAACATCAAAAAAACTAAGATCATGGCCACTGGTCCCATCACCTCCTGGCAAATAGAAGGGGACGAAATGGAGGCAGTGAGAGATTTTACTTTCTTGGGCTCCATGATCACTGCAGATGGTGACAGCAGCCATGAAATTAAAAGACGCCTGCTTCTTGGGAGAAAAGCAATGACAAACCTAGACAGCATCTTAAAAAGCAGAGACATCACCTTACCAACAAAGATCCATATAGTTAAAGCTATGGTTTTCCCAGTAATGATGTATGGAAGTGAGAGCTGGACCATAAAAAAAGCTGATCGCCAAAGAATTGATGCTTTTGAATTATGGTGCTGGAGGAGACTCTTGAGAGTCCCATGGACTGCAAAAAGATCAAACCGATCCATTCTGAAGGAAATCACCCCTGAGTGCTCACTGGAAGGACAGATCGTGAAGCTGAGACTCCAATACTTTGGCCACCTCATGAGAAGAGAAGACTCCCTGGAAAAGCCCCTGATGTTGGGAAAGATGGAGGGCACAAGGAGAAATGACAGAGGACGAGATGGCTGGACAGTGTTCTCGAAGCTTGTTATTGTTTAGTCGTTTAGTCGTTTAGTCGTCTCCGACTCTTCGTGACCCTATGGACCAGAGCACGCCAGGCACTTCTGTCTTCCACTGCCTCCCGCAGTTTAGTCAAACTCATGCTGGTAGCTTGTGGTTGGTAGCCTTGTGGCAAGGGGGTAGGTTTGAAACAAGTGTTTTTTGGCAGGGGAGGTTTAGCAACCCTTGGGATCTGGTGCTGTTACCGAAGGAAAAACGGGGTGTTGGAATGAAATGCATCTTTGAAAGTCAAAGAGAATTCAAAAGGTGCAGTTTTGTCTAGCATGGTAATTGCCCAGCAATAGGGAGATGACTGGATTTCTGCCTGTTTCCAAAGTGTCATAGAGAGAGAGGAGCCCTGACAGAAATTTAAGCGTTCCCCATATGTTTATTTTTAAAGTATTTATGGTTATTGCTTTGGGACAGATAAAAGGAAGAACTTCTCCGTGCAGTGCGTAGTTAAACTTTGGAACTCGCTGCTAGAGGAGGCGGTGACGGCCACCAAAAGGAACGGATTTAAAATAGGGCAAATTCATAGAGGATAACTGTACCAATGGCTACTAGTAGGACCGGCCCAATACATTTTGGTACCTGAGGTGAATCACAAAATGCCTCACCGCAACTAGGAAAGAAGGGGTATGTAAACACATCAGGAACGAGTGGGGGGGGGGCAAGCAGGGAATAAAGACAGGGGCGGCCCAAGACCTTCTGGTGCCTGAGGCAAGATGTGGCACTGATGCTTCCTGCCCACTCCCCACTTATCTGGGCCCATGCTCTGGAGGGGGAGGTGTGAGAGAAGCTTGCCACCCAAGGCAGGTTGCCTCAGGTCACCTTATTGGCGGACTGGCCATGCTAGGGCAAAAGCTAGCTTATGGGATACAGGGCAGACCACATGGCACACCTTGAAGGTCACTTTCCACCCCTCAGAATTGGCCGCCTGAGGCTGCTGCCTCACTCTGCCTCATGGTAGGGCCGGCCCTGGCCACTAACCAGAATGGCTTTGCTCTGCTTCCAGGGTGAGAGGCAATCATGCTTCTGAATACCAGATGCTGGAAACCAAAAACAGGGGAGGGAATTCTCCTGTGCTTGGATCCTACTTGCTTCTCGTTTAGGTATCTGGTTGGCCACTGTGAAAACAGGACGGTGGTCTAGATGGGTCTGATCCAGCAGGGCTTTTCTTATGTCCTTATTGTGCGCCAAGACTCTCTGGTATATCATGATTCCTGTGCCATATGATGTTCTGTGACAAGCTACGCCCTGGCACCCTGCCACAACCGGGGCAGTTCAAAGTACTTTGATGACAGCATATCAATAAATGATCATCTTCTGCACACAGGTCGTTTCTAGCTAGGGATGCAGGAGAAATTCGGTTCGGTTTGCATTTAAAGGTGAAAAGACCCAATTCACGCTTTTTCCAAAAACGACACATGAACCAAAGCACAGCTGTCCTTTGACATCTGCAGTGTTGTGCAATGAAGTCATTTGAACGAAGATGCCCATAAGCAGAGTAAAGTGAGTGTAAAAATGCACATATTGCTTGAAAATAACATGCCAAAAAAAAAAAAATGCATTAGAGTAGGGAAAACTGCTTTGCAAAAATTATTATTATTATTATTATTATTATTATTATTATTATTATTATCCGACAGCAGCCCTGTATAGGGAAGTATTTAATGTTTGATGTTTTACTGTGCTTAATGTTTCAATTTGTTGAAAGCCGCCCAGATGGGTGGCTTATTTATTTAATAATATAATAATAATAATAAAATTTTATTTATATTCCACCCTCCCCAGCCGAAGCCGGGCTCAGAGCGGCTAGCAACAATAAAAGTAACACAGCATTCTAAAATCAATTCATTTTAAAATCAATTCAAAATCAAATTAATGGCAACCATTGGGCTAGAGTTCTGTGAGGATTACCAAAGGAGGAGGTCAGGCTGTGCCTTGGCCAAAGGCCTGGTGGAACAGCTCTGTCTTGCAGGCCCTGCGAAAAGATGTCAAGTCCCGCAGGGCCCTAGTCTCTTGTGACAGAGTATTCCACTAAATCGGGGCCACAGCCGAAAAAGCCCTGGCTCTGGCTGAGGCCGGCCTAACCTCTCTGTGGCCCAGGACCTCCAAGATGTTTTTGTTTGAAGGTCCTCCATGGGACATACCAGGAGAGGTATTATTATTATTATTATTATTATTATTATTATTATTATTATTATTGAAACTCCATACAAAAATGTGCGTATTAGGATAAATTTGCTGCATTTTTAATGAACATTTTTAACCATCATCACCACCATTGCAGGTTGACGTGGAAACGAACTCACCTTAAATGAAAAAAACGAGAAAGTGAAATTGACAGATTCTCCCCCCCCCCCCTACTTCCAACCCAACCTCCCTCATCACCTCTTCTAAAAGGCACAAATCCGTACTTGGAAGTTGCGGCTTGAGGGCCATTCCAGAGCCTGCGTCCTACTGTTCCTGGAAGACCAGAACAGGCATTTCCCCCGTGTTTCTTTGAAACATTCTTACTCACCCAGAACAAGGAGCGGACATGCCTTCCACTTCCTGTTCAGACATGCCCTTCAGAAAGCATCCCTTTGCCTGCACAACCTTCCACCCCTTCACATTCCTCGCTGTGAGCGCATGCCAGGAGATGCGCGGACTGACAAGTTTTACTGTCTCCATCCATCCTCTCTAAGTCTCCTTCCTTCCTCCCTCTGCATTCTCCAGCCCTCCTGGGTGAGTCATGTGTTGCAAATGCACTGACATCTCTCTCTCTCCCTACCCATCCCAGTTTGTTCTTCCTTCTCCTCCTTGCAAAGTTTTCAGGGATTCCCACCCTCCCCTTGAGGGAGAAGCGACCTTCACTGCTCTCCTGCGTTATGAAAATGGCAGGATGATGGTCAAAATGCATAAGAGAAGGTTAGGTCTGTCCAACCAAGGTACCTAAAGAAAATTATGCTCTACTTAAAAAAAAAAAAAAAACTAAATAAAATGAAGGAAATGCTGAAAGAGTTGCAGTCCCAAACTTGGTATGCTGGGAGAGAAGACCAGTAAGCAACACTCGGGCAAAGATCAGGGCAAGTAAAATCTGAGGTTGCATCCATCCATTTTAAATCACATGGCTTTCCCCAAAGAGCTCTGTGTGGGGTAAGCTGAATCTGTTAATATTAAACTTTTAATATTAAACTTAACAAGTCACAGTCCTGCAACTGGAAGATGTTGAGCCCAGATGTACTCTCTGCACTCTTAATCAATCAGTCAATTAAATTTATATACCGCCTTTCATCTGAAGGTCATAGGATGGTTTACAGTACAAAAATACATAACATAATAGCAAAAACAAGAACTCACCTGCCCAACACATTTGTTGTGTACTGAGTTGAATCGGATCCGAAAGGCAGCAGTCTGATTGGTCCTAGAACAATAGGATCCAGAATGCAGCAGTCTGATTGGTCCACAGGAGCCACCCAATCCAGCTCCAGGTGGAAGTGAATCCGCAACCTGATTGGCCTACAGGAGAATCCCAGAATTAGCCAATCACATGGGGCCCATTGTGTAAATAATGTATGTAAAGCAGACATTTTGGGGGAACTGGCATTCCTCACTACTATGAGCTGAATAAAGAGCATGAACGACTCCGATTATATTTCAACATTTATATTCGTTTTATAGCAGTTTAGCTTATTATTAGTATTAATACCCCACCCATCTGGCTGGGTTGCTACCATGACTTACCCCAGAGGATGCTGGGAAATGTCGTTTTAGTGAGAGTGCCGGGTGTCCACACTGAAAGAGCCTTAGCCCTCCACTCACCAGCATTGCCAGATTCAAAGACAAGGGCCATTCGGAAACCTTTAAAGCTCTTGACGCAACAGTCGGCAAGGCAGAGGCAGCTGCTTCTGCCTGTCCCTTGGCCAGACCACTTCCCTGAACTGATGCAAATGATCAAGGCTCCAGATAAACCACAGCACATGGGCATAAGCCACAGATAACTTATCAGGAGGCGTAAAGGCTCTCCAGGTTTCAGTCTAGTAACCCTACCTTGCACAGGCTTTCGCTTATCAGAAGGATGCTCCCTCGGCTGACCCGCTCCTTCATCCTGATCTGCTTGCACAGAGATTAGACTATATCTGGTCTTCATGGAACATTTGTTCCGATTTGTTGGCAGAGGACGTAAGGCCATCAGAAGAGCCTCACAGGGGCCACCCAGATACCTGTGGGAAACCCTCAAAGACAATCCAAGCACAAGAGCCCTCTCCCCTCCTGTGGAGGCAGAACACGGCCATTGTGGTTCGTAACCATCAACTGCCTTCTCCTCCCTCAATTTGTCCAGTCCTCTCTTAAAGCCATCCGAGATGTCCGACAGTGGAATGGTCTCCCTCAGGAGGTTGTGGGCTCTCCTTTCTTGGAGGCTTTTAAACAGAGTTTGGATGGCCATCTGTCACACATTTTTTTCCTTTCTTTCAATATATGTTTTATTAAAGATTTCTTAGTTTACAAAAATATGTGCATTGTCTCTTTTTTTCAGTTTATTTGTAGTGTTACATAGAGTGTTAGGAAGAAAAGAGGGGGAGGGGGAATGGTGAGTGGGGTGGCAATGCTCCTATTCTTCTATTTAGTGTACAGTGGTACCTCGGGTTAAGTACTTAATTCGTTCCAGAGGTCCGTTCTTAACCTGAAACTGTACTTAACCTGAAGCACCACTTTAGCTAATGGGGCCTCCTGCTGCTGCCGCGCCTCGGGAGCACGATTTCTGTTCTCATCCTGAAGCAAAGTTCTTAACCTGAAGCACTATTTCTGGGTTAGCGGAGTCTGTAACCTGAAGCATATGTAACCCGAAGCGTATGTAACCTGAGGCACCACTGTATATGTGAGGTTTTGCGTCAGCGTTACTTGTGTGGGTTCTCTTACTATTCACTCGTTGTATTTCCTTAGTGGTGAGAGAGGTTGGGGGTGGCCTAGGGGTGTGGTTGGCTGTCTTTGGTTGGCTGTAGTGAGATTTGTTTTTGTGTGTGAGTGGGGGAGGGTGTTTGGCAGTGCGGGGTTTAAATACAGTGGTGCCTCGCAAGACGAAATTAATTTGTTCCGCGAGTCTCTTCATCTTGCGGTTTTTTCGTCTTGCGAAGCATGGCTATTAGTGGCTTAGCGGATTAGCGTTATTAGCGGCTTAGCGGCTATTAGCGGCTTAGCGGCTTAGAAAAAGAAAAAAAAACTCGCAAGAACTCGCAAGACGTTTCGTCTTGCGAAGCAAGCCCATAGGGAAATTCGTCTTGCGAAGCGCCTCCAAAACGGAAAACCCTTTCGTCTAGCGAGCTTTTCGTCTTGCGAGGCATTCGTCTTGCGGGGCACCACTGTACAGTATAAGCTAAACAAGCTATAGCTTACGGCCTCACTCTCTTGGGAGCCCCCAAAAAATGTAAAGGGGGAAAAGATCTAGATGTACATTTCCAAAATATAAGATAAAAAACAAATAAAATAAAACCTACATACAGCAACAGTTTTGTGTTGTGTAGGCTCCTGTGATGTAAGTAATGGGCCCTGCCTGCTAGCCTGCTCCCTGTATACTTCTTCTTAATCGCATTTCAGTTCAACAATTACTTTGATAAAATACATATTTTGTTATGTGCAAATGGCTTTAGATACCTATTAAGTCCATAAATTACCATATAACATATATTCAACACAAAAAAACAGAGACAACTTGTTGTTGACAAAGGACAGCTGGACATATAAAGGGTCCCATTACCTTCAGCAGCTTAGGGCCTCATCAAACCAAAATCTGGCCCTGGTTTTTGGATCAGGTGAGCCAGATTGATTTGTATGTTGCCGGTGGATTCTTGTTGTTGTCTTGCTGGGCTTTGTATGTGATAAAGAGGAACCATACCAGGGTGAGAGCATCTTCCTCTATCTGTCTTTAGCTGTGATACATGCAGTGTGGGGGTTGGACTAGATGACCCTGGGTGTCCCTTCCAACTCTACAATTCCATGAGTCACTTGGGTGGCCTTGACCACTTCCTGGAGGAATGAGTTCCATAGTTTCAATATGTGCTGCATTACAGGGTGGCGCTGTGGGTTAAACCACAGAGCCTAGGACTTGTCAATCAGAAGGCCGGCGGTTCGAATCCCCACGACGGGGTGAGCTCCTGTTGCTCGGTCCCTGCTCCTGCCCACCTAGCAGTTTGAAAGCACGTCAAAGTGCAAGTAGATAAATAGATACCACTCCGGCGGGAAGGTAAACGGCGTTTCCGTGCACTTCTCTGGTGAACCAGAAGCAGCTTAGTCCTGCTGGCCACATGACCCGGAAGCTGTACGCCAGCTCCCTCAGCTAATAAAGTGAGATGAGCACCGCAACCCCAGAGTCGGCCACGACTGCACCTAATGGTCATGGGTCCCTTTACCTTTACCTTTAAGAAGGTCTTTTATCTGTCCATGCCCACAAGTCCTAGTACAGTGGTACCTCGGGTTAAGTACTTAATTCGTTCCGGAGGTCCGTACTTAACCTGAAACTGTTCTTAACCTGAAGCACCACTTTAGCTAATGGGGCCTCCAGCTGCTGCCGCGCTGCCAGAGCATGATTTCTGTTCTCATCCTGAAGCAAAGTTCTTAACCTGAAGCAGTATTTCTGGGTTAGCGGAGTCTGTAACCTGAAGTGTATGTAACCTGAAGCGTATGTAACCCGAGGTACCACTGTATACTTTATACATGCCATTTATCAGCTTCTGTCATGTCACTTCATATTGCCTTTTCCCAACTCTACAGGACTTCTTCCCCACCCCCCTTTTACAGTGGTACCTTGGGTTACAGACTCTTCAGGTTACAGACGCTTCAGGTTACAGACACTTCAGGTTACAGACTCTGCTAACCCAGAAATTGTACCTCGGGTTAAAACCACCGGAACAAATTAAGTACTTAACCCGAGGTACCACTGTACAGTGGTTGGCATTTCCAAATTTATCATACCTGTTGCAGCACAAAGCGGGCAAACTGTTAGCCCAATTGTTCCCCAGAACTAAATCAAAGCAGCATGCCTTCGTTTGGTGAAAGGCCACTTGAACACTTGAATGTTTAGCTGAGCCCAACCCATCCCCACACTCCCTGCGCCAGGCTGTTAGTCGATCAACTTCATTGCACCTGCTGCACAGGGCAGCCTCTGTTTGCTTTAGACCAAGGTCATGGAATGAATTGCCTTCCCCCTGCCAGGTTTGTCTGAAGGCAAGGGAGATGATGAAATGCCCTTTTTAAAAAAGCATTTATCCAAAGTGCACACCGCAACAGCATAAAAGGTCTTTATTTTCAGAAAACATGCCTTCCACCATGAAATGAAAGCGGTTAAAAAGGAAGCTGGGTTTGTAACGTGCGTTTTCCTCGACAGGAGAGAAAAGTCTTTACCCGGTGCTTAAAGATAGAGAGAGGTGGCACCAGGCATGCATTTCTGGGGAGAGCATTCCACAAACGGGGCCACCACTGCAAAGGCCCCTTGTTGTGTTGCCACGTTCCAAATTTCCCATAGATGGGGTACACAAAGAAGGGCATCAGATGATGACCACAGGGTCCAGGCTGGGTCCATGTGTGGAGAGGCGGTCCCCATGGTACAGGAGTCCTGAGCCCTATAAGACTTTATAGGTCAAAACCTGTACTTTGAAACTAACTGGTAGCCAGTGCAGTCATACTAAAATTGGTGGTGTAAATTTGGACCACTGGAAGGACAGATCGTGAAGCTGAGGCTCCAATACTTTGGCCACCTCATGAGAAGAGAAGACTCCCTGGAAAAGACCCTGATGTTGGGAAAGATGGAGGGCACTAGGAGAAGGGGACGACAGAGGACAAGATGTTTGGACAGTGTTCTCGAAGCTACCAGCATGAGTTTGACCAAACTGCGGGAGGCAGTGGAAGTGCCTGGCATGCTCTGGTCCATGGGATCACGAAGAGTCGGACACAACTAAACAACAAATATTTGGACCATCCCGCTATCCAATTCTGTGCCAGTTGTGGTCTCTGAACCGTCTTCAGAGGCAGTCCAGCATTGTAGTCATCCAATCCAGTGGTTATCAGAGCACAGACAACAGAAGTTAAGACAATTGCGGCCCAGATAGGGGCGCAGCTGGGTCACTAGCCAAAGAGGATGGAAGGTGTGGGAGGCACCAAGGCCACTTGGGCCTATAGTGATACTGATGGATTCAGGAGTGCCCCAAAGCTACACACCTGCCCCTTCTGAGACAGTGCAATCCCATCCAGAGCAAGTCACATCCATCCATCCAGTCAACTGAGCCATGTACCAGCAGGGCTTCTGTGGTTTAAGTTTCAGTTCACTGACTCTCCTCTGGCCCATTACTGAGGCAAGACATTGGTCTAGTGCTTCTACTGCCACACCTGCAGATTTAACGGAGGAGATCTTCATCCCAGCAGCATCTTGCTGACAGTATACTCAAGAACTCCTGATGACCAACACCAGGAATAAAACTGAACCCTGAAGAAGCTCACATTGCAGGCTCCGTGCAGCTGGGTACCACCCTCTGAAAATGACCATGCATCAGAAGGCAAAAGACCCTGTGTAAGAAGCAGGGAAGGGAAGATCTTCCAGGGTGGGAGGCTGGGAGAAGAAAGGGAGGCTCCCAGGTGAGGGTTCAGATCTGCCTCTGACAGAGGACTCCCCCCCCCCTTGTTGCTCCCCTTTCCCTTTCCCTTTCCCTTTCCCTTTCCCTCCCTCTTCTATGTTGTTGTTTAGTCGTTTAGTCATGTCCGACTCTTCGTGACCCCATGGACCAGAGCTCGCCAGGGTCCATGTTACTTTCTTCTATGTTACTTTCTTTTTTTCATTCAGATTAATCTGTTTTTATTGTATTCTATGCTTAAAAGTTCCAATAAAAATAAACTGAAAAATTAAAATGGCCATCCAGGTAGGATGGGAACAATCACAAAGCAGTACCACCCCCCCCACCCCCAAGTGAGGTTCCAGCCCCAGCAGAATACCATGGTGGGTGGTGTTTGAAACCCAGGAGAATTAACAGGGACACACTCCCCGCCCCAGTCTCTCTCTCTTTCTCCCATCAAAGGGTGACCAAGGCAGCCTCCCTGCCAAAACAGAGCCTAAACCCTGATTGAAACGTTCTAGAAAATCACCAAGCCCAGATATCCATATGACTTATATCAAAACCACAATAACAATAAACCAAACCATAAAAGACTCCAATGAAACTTCGGCAGTCAAAACAACACAGAAAATTGAAAAAACAATTTGAATTGAAAAAGAAAATAGGACACATCTCCCTGGGGATGGAATATTGCGAGCATGGGGCTGTGTCCAAAATATGGGGCTCTGTCCAAAAGTGTCTCTCGCCCCCCCCCCTCAATCGCATTCTCTCTTCCTCTGTCCCCCAGGACTTGTGGGTTTTATTAAGGGCTTCTCACAGTACTCATGATCTTCAAGCACTGCCCAGACTTTTAGCTAGCAGCTTATGGGGAGCAGGGCGCTGGTCTAGACTGGATCTTCCAGCAAGGGAGTGATTATATTCTTGTTCCACTATATGCTGTTTTGATTTTACAGGGGGCTCTTTTTCTATTTGGCTTGCATGTTAGGTTGAATACACTCCATAGATGTTGGTGTGTGTGTGTGTGTGTGTGCGCGCGCGCGCGTTTAGTGCCACTCAATGCATTTAAACACGGCAGAAACCAAAGCCAGTAATGAGAAACTGGTTGCGTTTTACAGAGAGTGTGCCGCTGGAGTGACATTGCATGCCGTGAGAAATCATGTGAAACGGAGCCTCGAGCAAGAATGCTTAGCTGTACTATTTTGGTTTCCTCATCTGTTGCATCACACCTGACCAAGTATTTTATTTCATAGCTGTCATTGTTCATCAGCGGCTGAAATTCATACTGCAATAATGCATCTGAGCTTTGCTTCTCCTTCAAGCGCTCTGGGATACTGGTGCAAAATGCATATTTCAGCGTTTATTTTTTTTTGCTTGCCTTCTGTAAGCTCAAGATCAACCGAGCAACTGAGAAGTTACCATTTCTCTCCATGGCAGCTTCCATCTACCAGGCTCCTTTCAGCACCCTCAGTCCCAGCTTTTAAAAACTTTGAAGCTGAAACAAGAGGAAGGCGGAGAATGATGAATTAGAAAGAAGTTTAAAACTGGACCAGAAGGAAATGGGACGGGGGGGTGCCTTCCACCCCCCCTGAAGATTACCCTCTTCCCTTCAATCTGGGCATTTTTAGACTGTTACTATTTTGTAGGGGACGCGGGTGGCGCTGTGGGTTAAACCACAGAGCCTAGGACTTGCCAATCAGAAGGTTGGTGGTTCGAATCCCCGCGGTAGGGTGAGCTCCCGTTGCTCGGTCCCTGTTCCTGACAACCTAGCAGTTCAAAAGCACGTCAAGTGCAAGTAGATAAATAGGTACCACTCCGGCGGGAAGGTAAACGGCGTTTCTGTGCACTGCTCTGGTTCGCCAGAAGTGGCTTAGTCATGCTGGCCACGTGACCTGGAAGCTGTATGCCGGCTCCCTCGGCCAATAAAGCGAGATGAGTGCCGCAACCCCAGAGTCGGCCATGACTGGACCTAATGGTCAGGGGTCCCTTTACCTTTACCTTACTATTTTATAGGAGTGGGATGCGGGTGGCACTGTGGTCTAAACTCCCCAGCCTCTTGGGCTTGGTGATTGGAAGGTCGGCGGTTCGAACCCCCACGATGGGGTGAGCTCCCATTGTTCGGTCCCAGCTCCTGCCAACCTAGCAGTTCGAAAGTATGTCAAGTGCAAGTAGATAAATAGGTACTGCTCCAGCGGGAAGGTAAATGGTGTTTCCATGCGCTGCCCTGGTTTTGCCAGAAGTGGCATAGTCATGCTGGCCACATGACCCAGAAGCTGTATGCCGGCTCACTCGGCCAATAAAGCGAGATGAGCACCACAACCCCCGAGTTGGTCACGACTGGACCTAACGGTCAGGGGTCCCTTTACCTTTATATTTTATGTCCTATAACATACATTTGCCAAGATAATGAGGCAGAGAGCTTGCAAGGATGGATCACTGTGGGCTGTGGAAGAGCTTCTGCAAGTTTCCAGAAGTTCTCAGAAAAGTAACTTGGAGCAGGACTTCCAGTGTGGCTGCCCCTGTTCTGTGGAAGTGCATTCCTGCCCAGACATGACAGGCAACCACGATCTTCACTCTGTAGAAACAATTGCTGACATTTCTGTTCAAACACCCCATCTGGGTGAATAAGTCTCTGCCGTGGGCAGGGCCGGATTTAGGTTTGAAGAGGCCCTAAGCTACTGAAGGTAATGGGGCCCTTTATATGTCCAGCTGTCCTTTGTCAACAACAAATTTTCACTGTTTTTTGTGTTGAATATATGCTATATGTGGGGCCCGCTACTTACATCATAGGAGCCTACACAGCACAAAACACTGTATGTAGGTTTGTTGTATGTAGGTTTTATTTTATTTTATTTGTTTTTGATCTTATATTTTGGAAATGTACATCCAGGTGTGTGTTTTTTCCTTCAATTTTTTTTGGGGGGGGGCCCCAAGAGACTGGGGCCCTAAGCTATAGCTTGTTTAGCTTAAACATAAATCCAGCACTGGCCGTGGGTGTCAGTTTTGCCTTGCTTTTGAAATATATCTGCTTTGTGTCATTTTTTACTGTTTTAGCTGTTTTTATTGAATTCTGAACATCTCCTTGAGACACGTGTGAAAGGCAGTAAAATAAACAAAGCAAATGACCAAAAACTAAAGCTTCACTTTAACGGTCTTTTAATCTAATAGCAATGTTTTAAATCTTTCTTTTAAGTGGAGACTGATTTTGACTTTCTAGGAACATACTACTGCAGGGTTAGCCAACTCAGTGCCCTCAAGAGCTTGTCAGATGCTTAGAAAGTTGAGGTAATTTTGTTGAGGTAAGTTAAGGTAAATGTGTCTCAGTTTTCTTGAGAAAGCTGAGGTAAATCTGTTTTAGTATTTTAACTTTTGCATGTTTTAAAGTATGGTTGTGGTCTCTCTCTCCCCCCTCCCCCCCATTTCATTTTTTTGCTTTTCTGGAAACCCCTCTGAGGATTTAGTTGGTTGGTTTTTTAAAAAAAACAATCAAGCGGTGTGTAAATTTTATGAAATAAAATAATTATAACCTCCCAGCAACCCCCAGCAGCAAAGTCTATGGCCGGGGATGATGGGAGTTGTAGTCCATCAACATCTGGAGGGCTCATTGGTTGCCCTTGTACTATGGCAAAGTCTAGCTCTCAGTTGCATAAATGTGTGATTTGCCTGCCATCCTCCTGACTGCTTTTTTTTTTCCTTGAAAGCATGTCAAGACCATTTTGTTTCAACTTTTATCTGAAGTTGATGGAAATCTCCTTTCGCGGAGTTATTGCCTTTCACTCTTGCCTTGCGTGGCATTTTATGGCTGGTGATATGCTTGCTGTTTCATGAACTTTATTGTTTGTTTGGCATTGCTGATTTTGTGTGTGTATCTGTCATGGATGCTTTATCTGAGATGGCTGTATTGCAGAGGGGGTTGGATTCAATGACCCTTGGGGGGGGGTCTCTTCCAACTGTACAATTCTACGATTCTATGAGAAGACTCCCTGGAAAAGACCCTGGTATTGGGAAAGATGGAGGGCACAAGGAGAAGGGGACAGCAGAGGACGAGATGGTTGGATAGTGTTCTCGAAGCTACCAGCATGAGTCTAACCAAACTGCGGGAGGCAGTGGAAGACAGGAGTGCCTGGCATGCTCTGGTTCATGGGGTCACAAAGAGTCGGACAAGACTAAACAACAACAACAATGAATGGGAGCCAGACCCAGTGGTGGAGGAAGAGGAGTGCAGGGAGAGGGCACTGCCGCTGGCAGTGCGATGCCAGTGGGGTGCCATCATGGCTGTGCCCATGCTGGGTGCCATGCCCCCGCAGGCAGTGCACCACGCCCCCAGGCGGTGTGCCACACCCCTGGGGCAGCTTGACATGCCCCCAGGACGCCCACCACACCCCCAGGATGCGTGCCAGCCCCGCCCCCACCTGCTCTCCACCACCCCACCCCCCGGTGCCAGAGCATGAAGCTCCGCCACTGGCCAGACCCACTCGTCACCTATGAGACACAACCTATTATTATTATTATTATTATTATTATTATTATTATTATTATTATTATTTTCTATTGGACTTTAGCAGCCCCATCTGATTTCTATTTTGCGGTGTGACTCCCTCTGATCTTTCAACGGGAAGAAAGCTCCACCCATGTTGACGCATTCCTGCTTAAACTTCCCCATGTCTGGGTTATCTTTCTCTCGCCGCCCTGAACCCCTCCGCCAAATGTGCTTTGCAGAAGCTGCCTGTGCCTGAGCATCAATGCCACCTCTGGCTTAGCCTACTGCTGCATTTGCAACTCCATCTGCAGGCGCCACAGAGCCGGCATCCTGGTGCAAACCCCTTATCTGGAACATAAATTGAGCAAAAAAAAGGCAAGTAAGCTAGTCATTTAAATAGAAATATAAACCCTGTCTCTCTCCCTCCCTCTGTCTCTCTCTATATGTAAGGCCAGTGAAAGGAGCACTTTAGTGGAAGAAAGAATTATACATATGCATACTGCTGAATTTTTCCAGTTAGCCAACTAATGGAGATTTCATTGATTTCTCCCCACCTCCCTCCCTTCCATTTACTGTAAGGTAACTTGGAGCAGGACTGTAACAGGAAACTTACAAATGCTCTTCGCGGGAGCTATATTTAGGCAGACGCACTGACATGATACTGCAGAATAAAATAAACATGCAGGAGATGGCTGCTCCTTGGGGACTCGCTGCTTCGTCCTCGTGACACACGAGGAATGAGCACATTATTCTGTGGCCTCCTGGGTGACCTTTGCTATAGGAATGTAGAGAAGTCAAGGCTGTTGTGCGAATGAGCAGGTAGGTGCCCACCTATTCTGCCCCCTCCCCAAAGGCCTGGGATGAAGGCTAAAGCTGCGTCCGTTTCCGCCGATTGCAATTTAAGGGGGTGGAGAGCCAGCTCTAAGAACGCCCAGCCATGCAGGGTTGTCACCGAACAAGGCATTGCCCAGTGAGCTGCGCATGGGATAGGAATGCGCATGGCGGTTGTTGGCATCCGTCTGTCTCAGGAGACACTGGGGGAATGCGCCTTTGGGAGTGAAGTCAAACTGCTGGAAGGTTGCAGTACCTCCCCTGGCTGTAGAGACTGATACAGGAGAGACATGTTTTGTTGCAGCCGGAGCAGATGAAGGAGTTCGGTTGTGCTTCCGCAGATGCACACGTTTCTTCTCTCTGTGCTCTTCCCACGTTCATTTCTCTTCTGGTCACTGCTGTGGATGCAAACCCTATCTGCAATGCCCTCCAACATTTCTCTGATGAAAATAGGGACACCCTATTCCAGCCTTTCTCGACCTGTGGGTCCCCAGATGTTGTTGAACTACAACTCCCATCACCCCTAGCTAGCAAGGCCAGAGCTCAGGGATGAGGGGAGTTGTAGTCCAACAACATCTGGGGACCCACAGGTTGAGAGCTGCTGCTCCATAATAATAATAACAATAATCATTATATTCTGACTGGGTTGCCTCAGCCACTGTGGGTGGCTTCCAATCTATATAAAAACAAAATAAAACATTAAGCATTAAAAAAAAACAACTTCCCTATACAGTGGTACCTCGGGTTAAGAACTTAATTCGTTCTGGAGGTCCATTCTTAACTTGAAATTGTTCTTAACCTGAGGTACCACTTTAGCTATTGGGACTTCCTACTGCTGCCGCACGATTTCTGTTCTCATCCTGAAGCAAAGTTCTTAACCTGAGGTACTATTTGTGGGTTAGCGGAGTCTGTAACCTGAAGTGTCTGTAACCTGAAGCATCTGTAACCCGAGCTACCACTGTACAGGGCTGCCTTCAGAAGTCTTCTAAAGGTTGCATGGTTATTCCCTCAGCTCAGGGGTTGCATAATTTCATATCCTCCAACATTTCTCCAATGAAAATAGCGATGTCCTAAGGGAAAGCAGGGTATTCCGGGATCAAATCAGAAACTGGGACAGCTTCTGTAAATCCAGGACTGTCCCTGGAAAATAGGGACACTTGGAGAATCTGTGACTGCCTGTCTCCAGGCCCTGCAGTCGTCTGTAAGGGATTCCCACAGGGTGGGGTTGATGTTACCAGCCTTCATGTCATGTTTGCAGACATCTTTGTAACACAGAGTTGGTGTGCCAACGGGCCTGGAGCCAGCTCCCCACAGGGCATATCCTTAGGGGTCCTGCCATCTTCCATTCTGACCGAGCAGTCAAGCATATTTATTGCATACAAAAAGTCTCAGGTTCAGAGATCTCCAGGTGGCTCATGCCAGGGTATCTGCTTGGCCACTTTGAGAAAGAGATGCTGGACGAGACACACCTTTTGTCTGATTCCACAGGGATGCTCTTAAAGGAGTTGAGCCATGTATTTGGGGAGGGGCAGGTGAAAATATAGCAACTGGGCCAGGATTAAAGAGGACTTCCCATCCCTAAATATGGCAACCAGTCAGACCCTCCGGGACCATGGCATTTCCAAGCACAATTCAAAGTGTTGGTGCTGACCTTTAAAGCCCTAAAGGGCCTCGGTCCAGTATATCTGAAGGAGCGTCTCCACCCACATCGTTCTGCCCGGATGCTGAGGTCCAGCGCCGAGGGCCTTCTGGTGGTTCCCTCACTGCGAGAAGTCACGTTACAGGGAACCAGGCAGAGGGCCTTCTCGGTAGTGGCGCCCGCCCTGTGGAACGCCCTCTCACCATATGTCAAAAAGAACAACAACTACCAGACTTTTAGAAGACATCTGAAGACAGCCCTGTTTAGGGAAGCTTTTAATGTTTGATGCATTACTGTATTTTAATATTTTGTTGAAAGCTGCCCAGAGTGGCTGTGGAAGCCCAGCAAGATGGGCCAAGTATAAATAATAAATTTTGATGATGATGATGCCCTGAGACAGAAGAGTGGCTTTCAAACTCTACATATATCTTCAGCAAATGCACTTGTGGAAGCCATGTACCGGGCTGGATTTCAGGCTGTGTGAGCAGGGCACACACACTGGGCGCTGAGCCAAGGTGGTACCATCTCAAAGCCAGGTAAATGAAGCATTGAGAAGGAGGCAGGAGGCTTCCCTACCTTTGGCAAAGAGGCAGAAGGGACCTTCTAGGACCCTTTGGGAAAGCAACTCAAGGTCTGGAGAGAGCACCAAACTTTGGCCTCGCAAAGGGCACCATAGTACCCAAACCTGCCACTGCAAATATGCTACAGGGGGTTGGATTTGGGGGGGGGGTGGAGGACATTTTGGGGACTCCCTGACCTGCTGGGCCTGGCTGCTGTTGCTCATGTGACCTGAGCCTTCCCAATACCCTCCCACTGTTGCACATCATGTTGGGTCAGGAGCAGTGATGCTGCTGGGCTCCAGCTCCCATCAGCCTCAGCCGGTGTGGCCAATGGCCAGGGATATGATATGAGTTGTAGCCCGAAACATTTCTGGACAGTGCCAGGCTAGGGGAGACTGGATTGAAGATTTCAGACACCCCAGAGCAAAGCTCTCCCCAGACTAGCTGAGGAGCAGCCGGCTTTCCCTCCCGCAGCGAGTCTCGTATCTTAAGCTTTCCAAAAAACTAATGCAGCGAATTAGCATGAGATGTCTAAACAAAATGCCAGACAATTAGATGTGTTTGCTGATACTGCTCTGTCCTTACTATATTTAGCCATCGGAGCACCAGGTGGGCCAACCAAGGACTGGCCCATTAAAAATAATCTAATGAGTGACCTCACTTCACTGCTTCCAGAAGATCTTGCACTCCCTTATGGCCCACCAGCAGGCATTTGGGCATTGCAGCCCACACTGGGTAGTGACTTGTTTACAATTTCTCTGTTTTCCAGTATTGATTCCAGAAAGGCACACATAGGTGATCCACGAGGGGGGAGCCAGTTTTCCCTACACTATTCTAACCGCCTTTGAGATGACAGAAAACGGAGCTTTTTTCCCGCCCGCCCGCCCGCTCGCCCCCCCACATGCAGCCGTTCCATAATATAGAGGGGTGGGAGGGGGAGAAAGGCATGGGGTTCAAATCCCTACTTGGCTATGGAGGAGGAGGAGGAGGAGGAGGAGGAGGAGGAGGAGGAGAGTTTGGATTTGATATCCCGCTTTATCACTACCCTGGGAGTCTCCAAGTGGCTAACATTCTCCTTTCCCTTCCTCCCCCACAACAAACACTCTGTGAGGTGAGTGAGGCTGAGAGACTTCAAAGAAGTGTGACTGGCCCAAGGTCACCCAGCAGCAGCATGTGGAGGAGCGGAGATGCGAACCCGGTTCCCCAGATTACGAGACTACCGCTCTTAACCACTACACCACACTGGCTCTCAGTGAACCACTCACTGCCTCTCAGCCTAACCTACCTCACAGGGTGGTTGTGGGGATTAAATGAAGGAGTGGGGGGGGAGAGAAATCATGCATACCATCTTGAGTTCCTTGGAACAAAGGGGGGATATAAATGCAATAAATTGCGCATGCACACCCCACACATCTAGCTTGCTTTGGTTGAGGGTCCTCCAAAAATCAGTGAAGTGTGGATTTTGAAGCACGGCTGTGTTTCAATGTGGGTTTGGGGCGCTTCACCTTTAAAGGCAACCTGAACTGAATTGTTTTGAGACTTCTGTTTTGAGACACACCCACAAACCCCACACACATTTGGAGGGTGAATGTGCTAGGTCTTTTTTTTCCGGGCAGGTAGAAACTTCATGGCCTCAGCCCCACATCCTCCTTCCCACATCCAGCAGACATGGGCTGGGGAGTGGGGGAAGTCCCCCTGCACACCATTTCAGCTTGAGGACCAAGTGTGGGGACCTTGTAGTCCTCCAGGTATTCTTGGACTTCATTTCCCATCAGCCCCAGTCGGCGTGGCCAACGGCCAGAGATGGCAAAACTGTAATTCAGCAACCTCTGGAAAGCTGCAGGTTCCCAATCCCTGTTGCAGATTCTGCTGTTTGGCTAGAAATGCAGGTGCTCCTCAGGAGTAATCACATCAATCGATCTGAAACACACATGCACTACTCACCCTCTGCAAATACACCCAAAAGCTTGCAAATACTTTCAAAAAATGTTTTCTTTTTAAAACATCAGCTTTAAAGCAGCAGCGCTTTCCTGAGAATTATAAAGGTAAAAGACTCCTGAGCATTAAGTCCAGTCGTGGCTGACTCTGGGGTTGCGGCGCTCATCTCGCTTTATTGGCTGAGGGAGCCGGCGTACAGCTTCCGGGTCATGTGGCCAGCATGACTAAGCCGCTTCTGGCCAACCAGAGCAGCGCACTGAAATGCCGTTGACCTTCCCACCTGGCGGTACCTATTTATCTACTTGCACTTTGACGTGCTTTCGAACTGCTAGTGGTTCATGAATGTTACTTTTTTTTGCTTAAACCTACCCATCTGCAATAGATTGTGGTGTGTGCAGTAATTTTGCATTGCACAGCTAATGCCAGCCTCCAATCAGTTAAGAACTACACAACTCAAGAAAGGGTTAATTAATGTCCCATTTTCTTCCTAGTGAAATGAACCAGCTTGTGGAGAAAGGGGGGGGGGAATACGAAGCACAAACCTTCTGTTTAAAATTATAGCTGTAAGCAAAGGGTCCATTGAGCAGGCCATATTAGGCAAAGTGCAATCTTTTCTTGTAAAAAGTAGAGGGAAACGGAGCTCTGCTGTCCCCACTTGCAATCAGCCCACTTAGATATCTGGAATAATGAAAACAAGAAGGGCTGAGCTCCCCACTCTTTTGTGTTGGGAAAGAAGTCCACAAGCCTTCAACAAGAGGGTAACACAGAGTGAGATGCCCTTTGCTCACTGAGGGCTTAATCGGTGCATTCGTTTAACTTAAAGCAAATGCACAAGTTGTCTTTTCAGCTACAGCTTCGCAGTTCTCAAAAGGGACATCAAGGGAAGAAAGTACAGTGGTACCTGGGGTTAAGTACTTAATTCGTTCCGGAGGTCCATACTTAACCTGAAACTGCTCTTAACCTGAAGCACCACTTTAGCTAATGGGGCCTCCTGCTGCCACTGCGCCGCCGGAGCACGATTTCTGTTCTCATCCTGAAGCAAAGTTCTTAACCTGAGGTACTATTTCTGGGTTAGTGGAATCTGTAACCTGAAGTGCATGTAACCTAAAGCATATGTAACCTGAAGTGTATGTAACCCGAGGTACCACTATATGACCCAGCTTCATGCCGGGTCATGGCACTGAGACTGCGTTAGACGTCCTCATCGATGGCATTCACTGGGGGAGAGATGGAGGGAGGGCCACCCTTTGGGGTTGGAGATAATGTATTTCAGTGGTTCCACTCCCACTTTCAAAGTCTATCCTGCTTGCTGGTTTCCCACACGCATCTGAATCAGGAGAGGCAGTTGGGTGCTAGACCAGTGCTTGGAAGTGGGGGGTGGACGGGAAGCAGGCCAATATATTGATCCTGAATCCTGATACGACAGGTGTGATGTGCGTTCTGAATTCTTGGATCCAAGAGGCTGGGAGAAGGCCTGTTCTAGACTGCCCTTCACTCCCCTATAAGGAGTTTTGGGATACTCCTGGATCCAACATGGTCACTGGCGGCCTGCTTAGAAGAAGGGATGGAGGAGAAATTAGAGTCAATTCACATGAAAAAATATGGTTCCGGAATTGAAGTATTAATAGAGAATGTGTAAAACATGCAGGGGTAAGCAAGAAAATAAAAATAGAATCAATTGAGTAATTATTAAATTATAACAACACCACAAATTGGAAGAAGTAAAATATTGAGATCACACATGGGTGAAGGGGAGTGGGGGGGTATATGGGAACCTATAATATCATTTATAATATAATTTGTTAATTGTGTTGTATATAGCAAAGAGAAGCCTAGAGTAATTAGATATATTTTAATTTAGGTAATCTATGTAATAGGCTTATGTTAGAAAATGAATATGGATTTTGAATTTGATGTTTGTAAAAAAAAAAAATGGTTTTGAAATAAATTTTTAAAAATAGAGTCGATTCACATTTAAAGACGAACCTACCTAATTCACATCTGAGAACCGAAACCCCTTCATCCTTTCAAAATTCGCAACTATCTGAATTTTGTGGCGCAGCTCTCCAACCAAGTAAATGTGCGCAGAAATGCACGACTATGGTGTTGTGTGAAGAAGTTCTGACTCTTCTGAATCTACTACCCCTTTCAAGTTTCTCTGGGAGGATCCTGAATTCCATCTCCGGAATCAAAGTGTGGACCACGTATGCGCCTGGGCAGGGGCGTGTCGGCAGCGTACAACCAATAAGTGCACCTCATTGTGTAGAAAAGAGGTTTGTGTGGAAACACCCGGCCATTCGCACTGGGCTTTCCCCTTTCTTCCTACCTGCGGAAGGTCCTCCATTTAGAGCCTCACATGCAATGCGTTAAAAGTCTGCTATTGTATAATGGGAATAAACAACGCCTGCCGCCTGTTCTTCATCCACTCGGCATTCGCTCTCAAGTGTGTTCTTCTCCAGCCAGCCTCAAATGTACAATTGCACATTAAAAAGTGGCTGCATAAACAAAAAGTAAGCAACCTTCCTCAGGAAGAGGGCGAAAAAACATAAATTACCAGCCCTTTAAACAAATGGTAAAGACTTTCCTTATTAGGCTTTAGGGTCTCATGTCTGTGTACGTACACATCCCTTGTTTTTTTTCCCTTTTCTTAAAAAAACCTTGTCGTTCCAGAGACTGCAGATATGCATTTTTTTTATTTTTTAGTGTTCGTCCCTCCCCCCCCCTTTTGCACAGATCCAAGAGCCTGTTCTAGAAATCCCCAGGACTGCCTGAATTTGAGAGTCAGTTCAAGGTACTACAGTACAAGGCAAAGTTATGATCTGGATTGATTCGTGGGGAGAAGGGTTGGGAAGAAATGCTTGGAGACTGAAACTTGTGTAAAATTCCTCAGGTGGGAATGCAGGCATCCACTGAAACCACCACCTTGTGTGTCTCTTGCATTCTTCTATAACCAGGCCTTTGGCTTTTAAATGTGCTCGTGGGACGGGGGCTATTGGTTTGTTATTGGTTTTTTTGCTATGCATTTTGTGTTCTCTTTTTATGCTGTAAATAACCATGTGATCTGCGGATGAAGGGTGGTATAAAAATCTTAACAACAACACTGTCCCCAGTTCTGGGCACCACAATTTAAGGAGGATGTTGACAAGTTAGAATATGTGCAGAGGAGAGCAACCAGGATGATCAAGGGTCTGGAAACCAAGCCCTATGAGGAACGGTTGAAGGAGCTGGGTATGTTTAGCCTGTAAAAGAGGAGATATGATAGACATCTTTGAATACCTCAAGGGCTATCACATGGAAGATGGAGCAAGCTTGCTTTTTCCTGCTCCAGAGATTAGGACTCAAACCAATTGATTCCAAGTTACAAGAAAGGAGATTCCAACTGAACCATCAGGATGAACTTTCTGACCGTAAGAACTGTTTGAAAGTGGAATGGACTCCCTCAGGAGGTGGTGGACTCTCCTTCCTTGAAGGAGCTGAGATTCCTGCATTGCAGGGGGTTGGACTAGATGACCCCTAGGGATCCCTTCCAACTCTACAATTCTATGAAAATAATTTGATGACATTCTGAATTTAAGGGCCTATGACTTGGATCATCCTCCCCTGCCGCCAATATTCAGTGCTTGGCTCTTACCAAAGACGGTGGAGAGATGCTTTATATCTGCATCTTGATCCCTACATAGTAGAAGCTGTGGGAGGAAATTTGGAGAAGGAAAAGATTCAGTACTCCCTTTCCAGGCCGCTAGTTTTCCACTCAAAATTCCAGTCCTATGAATCTGTTTTCCATATAGGGGGAGGGGGAGAGAACAGGATTTTGTTACGTTCATTTGCCTACAGAGTGTGGCTTGCCCTTAAAGCACTGTAAATATTGAGGTTATGTAGCTTCTAATAATTGCTCAAACAAGAGGCAAGGCATTAAGGCAGGCTCCTGATATTGACAGATTAAACATAGCCTTGTTTTATATCCTAATCGCGGAAAATGTAAACCTTCCTGTGGAGATATTATGACTCCCCTGAGTTGTGGCTGCCTCTGTTGTGCCACGGCATCGCCATCCCTGTTCTAAAGCATTCTGCTTTGCATGCCAAAGATCCCAGCATCTCCACATAGGGCTGGGAATGTCCTTTGGCTGAAACCCTGGAGGACTGCTGCCAGTCTGGGTAGACAACAGTGAGCTACATTCAGTAGATGGACCAATGGTCTGACTCAATGTAACATAACCTCCAACATCCTTCAGATGAAAATAGGGACATTTCTCACTCCACCCACCCCAATTGACCCTCCTCGATTCCCCCATTTTTGTCCCTGACCTGCAGAACATTTCCAACCAGAGGAAGGGTCACTTGGGAAGACAGGCAATATCAGTGTACTGGAAGAAGCAAAGATCCCCAGTGTTGAAGCAATGATTCTTCAACATCAACTTCGTTGGACTGGTCATTATTGTGCGGATGCCAGATTATCGCCTTCCAAAGCAACTACTCTATTCCAAACTTCAAAATGGAAAGCGTAATGCCCATGGTCAACAAAAGAGGTTCAAAGACTCTCAAGGCAAATCTATATAAAAAAAGTAGTATAAACACTGAGAACTGGGAAACACTGGCCTGCAGGCGCTCCAATTGGAGAACAGCCTTTACCAAAGGTGTCATGTGTTTTGAAGACACTCGAACTCAGGACACAAGGGAGAAACGTGCTAAGAGGAAGGCACGCTTGGCAAATCCACACCGTGATCAACTCCCGCCCAGAAACCAATGTCCCCCACGATGGAAGGACGTGTGGATCCAGAATTGGCCTCCACAGTCACTTACGAACTCATTGTTAAAACTGTGTTTATGGAAGACAATCTTACTCGGCTACGAGTGATTGCCAAGGAGAAGACACATGCCTTATTAGTTTTATTTTGTTCTTTGGTAGATCTACAAAAAGGGAAAACAAATAAATTTTAGAAACGAGCAAGATTAGACGTGGATGCACAAAACAATAAAAAAAAATAGAGATTCCTTGCACTCCCAATTTCTTCTTGCAGACTCTCCTCCTCCTCACCTCCTCTCCAACAGCTGCTGTGAGCTGCCCAAGGGAGGAGGCCAGTGGTGGCGGCCAAGGAGAGGCAAGGAGATGCTCCCTCACAGCCACTTCCATTGTCATCGCTCGGGATGAGCGCTGAATCTGTCTCCTCCGTGAGTTCGGCTGCGGCAGCCCTGGCAGGGGAAATAGGGACATTCCAGGATCAAATCAGAAGCCAGGATGCCTTTCGTAATTCCAGGACTATCCCTGGAAAATGGGGACACTTGCAGGGTATGGTATAGGACACGTTCCTAGGTGGTCGCCTGGGTCTGCCATCTTCTCCCAGCCTGGGCAGCCTGCTGAGAGGAGTGGGGAAAATCTGTGGCCTCTCACTCGGACACCAAAAACATGGTGCTTATAGCTTAACCCTGTCTGCTGACCCTCCTTCCTGCCTGTCAGCCCCTTTGCCCATCCCTTTCCTTCCTCTGTGAAATGCTGCTCATGTCAAATTGATTGCTGCCACGCAGCCTTTGAAGAAACAGGAGACCAGCAAGCAAGAAAGTGGAGAGGAATGACCACAAGGCCTCTCTATACAGTTCTGTTGGCTGACTGCAGGAAACAGCTTAAGCCCTGCAAACACAGAGCTTTATCTAGCTTCCAAATGGTTATTTAGCTAAGTAAGTAAGAGGCACTCGGGGGCTCCCCTTATTGACAGATTAAACATTGTCTTATTTTATGTCTTCCTCTCACCCTGTTGGCAGAATAATACAAATGAACAGCGTACAAAGCGGTTAGATGCACAGCTGAACAACACCACACCACCACCACGACCACCACCACAACAACATATAGATGCACAGCTGGGCAGAACAGGGTGGTCACTTCTGTATCATCACAAAAAATGGAGGGTGGGGAGAGAGGATGCATCACCAGAAGAAAATAAAAGGGACGCAGATCATGGGTGCCCAAAAGATTCATTAGCAGGGAGGTGGGAAAAGTAAATATTCCAAATATGGGGGGGGGGAGAGACCTGATCCAGCAAGGAGAATGGATCCTTATTGTTTCCTGTCAAACCAAATGCTGTACAAGAATGAAAATCTAACAAGGCCAAAAAATTGCATTCAGAGTTCCCAATATAGTAATACTAGTGTGGAGTGTCTAGCGGTGCTCAGGAGTTTTTAGAAACCCCTATATATTGTGGATAATGTCATTTGTGAGTTTGGACCCATCCTGCCAAAAAGTGAACAAAGTCACGCCAAAGTCACATTTTGGTCAGACACCAGGGCCTAGTGTCAAAACATCAACATGGACTGTACTGCCCCCACCTGAGGAAAACCTCAGGCTGAGCTTGGTGGTGGTATCTTGAGAGGCGGATGAACCCATGCCCCCAAATGGGCAAAGTCACACCAAATCTATGTTTTGGTCTGCCATCTTGATTCAAAATGGTGGACAGCATCTCTATCAACAAAAAACGCTGCTCCCACCTTGGGAGCCCTCATGCTATGTTTGGTGACAAACTCTCCAGAGAGGGCCAAACCTATAGAAAACAATTTTCCAAAATGTCTAGCAGAATTAGGCCAAATCTGCCCACCCAACCTGCTTTGGTTGCTGCTGCTGTTGCGATTGTCTTTGTTTTATATTTTTAATTCTATTCGTATTTAGCTACATTTTAATGATTTGTCATTTCTATGTTTTTAGCTTTTTCCATTTTATCTGTGTAAGCAACCTTGAGTCCCAGACTGGGAAAAGGGCAGAAACAACAACAACAACAACAACAATTCTCCCTCTGAATTCCCCTGATTGATCCTCAAATTTACCTTTCTCCTCCAACTAACAGCCATGGTGATGCAGAGATCCAGCACTTGAATGACAGGGCTTTTGATAGCGAAAAATGGTGGCTGGCACAAATAGAGAAGAGATGCAAGCTCTCTCCATTGATGCAGCTGGAATACCACCAATCTTTGATTCCTCCTCTGCTTCAATTGTGTCTGTCCCATGTAGTCATTGGACAAACTTGTGCCTAAGAACTGGCATCCGAGTTTGCTTATTTCCTCCCTGTTCGCATTTCTTTTTCTTTTGTGCCATGTCTTTTTAGACTGTACAACTGGGTTGCAGGGACTGTCTCACTTTCATTGATCTGTGAGCCATTCTGTGAGCCTTTATACGTAAGGAAAAAGTTTCAGGGTGAAACCTGGCCTTGAAACCTCTGCCGATGTGCGAGACTATCCCACCGTCAGCACCAGATTTAGGGCAGTGTGGGTGGTTCCCCCACATAGGGTGCCGGAGCCAAAGGGGCAGAAAATGATGGTGATGATGATATTTTTTTAAAAAAAAAGTATTTACAGAGGGTACCTCGGATTAAGACTTAATTCGTTCCGGAGGTCCGTTCTTAATCTGAAACTGTTCTTAACCTGAGTACCATTTTAGCTAATAGGGCCTCCCACTGCTGCCGCCACGCTGCTGCTGCATGATTTCTGTTCTCACCCCGAAGCAAAGTTCTTAACCCCGAGGAACTATTTCTGGGGTTAGCAGAGTCTGTAACCTGAAGCGTCTGTAACCTGAAGGCATCTGTAACCCGAGGTACCACTGTATATGTTTGGGGTAACTTGGATCATTTGGTTTCCAACCAGTTGGTCCTGGGTCTCAAACAACAACAACCATATTTATAGAGGTACCTGTAATGGTTGTAAGGGGTTACTTGTGCGTAAGTTGCCTTCAGTTTTGGTTAGATTGCTGGCCAACCATGCTTTGGCTGACAGCTCACACTCTGTGGCCAGTCAGTCACTTGCAGAATCCATCAGTGGGCGTTT